>NC_089822.1:13793454-14428226 GCF_035046505.1 Tiliqua scincoides
AATGCATAGTTTAGTCTTCTGTCTTTTTATTAAGAACTTAAATAGCATTGTGGGGGGCAACTGGAACTGTGGCATGCAAGGGAGGGCTTATTTAACCCTTTTGCCTCATGCTATGACCCCAGTGAGAATGCTCCACTCCACAGCTGCATTTAGCACCAGGAGAGAAGCTTCTATTTATGTCAGTGGAATTTTCTTACTTTTACAGCCCAATCCTAAGCATTTTTCACGCACATTCAGCCCAGTCCTAAGAAACTCCCATTGACCGAATGGTGTTTGTATCCAAGAAAATGTGTTTAGAATCACAGTTTTAGAAATTCTAGACCCAACCACCTTCTATTGCAGGAAAATACACATATAAAGGGTGACGGCTTGGATTCTAGGCTTCCTTACAGCAAAACAAAACAACAGTATGATCTGTAACTTGCAGCGTCTGCTCACAAGAAAGAAAAATATGAGTCTCCCTAGTTACTCAACAGCATTTTCCAAAGACATCTCATTCAAGTTAGAAGTTCCTATTTCCCATTCTGCAAGCTGCATTAAAAAAAATGTTAAGAGGCAATGGTTTTCGTGGTGCTTGCTTATTATTCACAGGTGTTTGTTTATTTAGCTGCTCACACTGCCATGTTCATCATGTGATGACTCGCACACGTGAACTGAATCATCACAGATCAAGCACCACAGACAGAGCTTTGCCTCAAACATAGTGCTTTTTAAGAGAGTCCACACATTTGGCTGAGAGCTACTCTTAGTGACTTCTGTGGAAATTAATGTAACACAGCCTTCAGTTCACCTGAAACACATTCTGGCAGGGCCTTCTCCTATGAGAAATCATGTCAGTTGTACACATGCAGGTGCAGCATGACTAGAGAAAGGATTTCAAGAAAGTGCAGGCCAATATCCAGCTCTTGGAACACAGTCCAACTGTCGAACCCAAATACAAACAGATCTACTTCCATCCAAAAGGTTTCCGCTGACATGGTGAGACAAAACAGCAGAATGGCTGCCAAAACTCACCAATAATTAATAACTTCAATTGAAGTATTGCAAAAGTCATGGTTAAGCTCATACATCTTGAGACTTGTCCTGGTACGTATTGCAAGATGTATCTATGACACAATGCACTTGAAGGTGATTGGATGACACGGTGGGTGGGTTCTTCAAACAGGTTCTATTGTATTTACCCTACTAGCAGACATTATGTCTACTCTGTCTTAAGAACACAAGAATCTTCTCACTAGATCACACTGAAGCCTGGTGTGGGCATGCAGCAGAATGAGGTGGAAAAAGGACTGCAGTTTAAACTTCAGATTACACATGGGTAATGCCACTATTAAATGTTTCCCTCATGTAATTAAGATCGGAGAAACTTAGCACATTAAAGAGAAACATTCTATTCTAGTCCAACTCTTCGACTGCTGTGTGGGTTATCTGCAGGCAGTCGCTACTCAAAGGGAGCATTCAGGAATATAACCCCCCACCTGTACTCTGTAGCAAGTTGTTCAATTCACACAACCACCTTAGCATTCCACCAACTTAATCGGTTGCACATGTGGAGCTGGCAAAGGTCCAGGCAATCCATTGTTCTGTTTTGAACAGCAGGTAGCTAAATGCCCTTGAAGGTATGGGGAAGTGGGAGGGAACATAACTAGTATAGCACATGCTTTCCATGCTTGAAATCCCAGCTTCTCCGCTAAGTACCTCCATTTAAAAGGATCTCAGGCAGCAGGGCTAGGATCGACTGAGAGTCTGGAGAGCTGCTGCCTGACAAGGGTAGACCACAGTGGGCAAACTAGATGGACAGATGGTCTCACCCAGGATAAGGCAGCATCCTGAACCTGATGGCGTTCCAGTGTTGTTGGCCCCCAGCATTGCATAGACACAATTCTCTTTAAACACAAGGACTGCATTAAGGCAGATGCAGAGACGTTCTAAGGTGTGTTAAAAATAATGCTTAACACATATTCTCTGCTCTTAAATGCCTTAGAATGCAGTGAATGTGCGTTAAAGTCATTTCCATCACATGTTGTTGTTATTAATTAAAAGCATGCACTAGTCGCTTTGTTGCACTCAAGGCAGCAGACAGCATAATAGAATCCATTTTTAAAAAAAAAACACAAAAAATGTGTGACTATTATGGCAGAAAAATCGACACTGCCAAATAGCAACTGAAAGAAATGCCACCAGAGAAGAGACCCTGAAGACATCAAGAATCTAAGCTACTTCATCTAAAAACCAATCCAAGACCTGTTCTCCCAGAATTTTGTAAACCCAATTAAGCCAGTGGCCACCACTTCATCAAGTAGCAGTGAATTCTATGTTAATTGTTCATTGTTAGATACTTGACAAGGACATCTGCAAGAGGGATCTGAAGGCCTTAGGAGTAGACCTCAACAAGTGGGAAACCCTGGCCTCTGAGCGGCCCGCTTGGAGGCAGGCTGTGCAGCATGGCCTTTCCCAGTTTGAAGAGACACTTGGCCAACAGTCTGAGGCTAAGAGGCAAAGAAGGAAGGCCCATAGCCAGGGAGACAGACCAGGGACAGACTGCACCTGCTCCCAGTGTGGAAGGGATTGTCGCTCCCGAATTGGCCTTTTCAGCCACACTAGACGCTGTCCCAGAACCACCATAGTCTTTCGAGACTGAAGGTTGCCAACAACAGATACTCGACAAATAATCAAGCTCCAATTATCACTTCGCCTTATCTCTGGGTCAATCAGAGGGCAGAGCCTTTCAACTGTGAACAGTTTCGTTTCTCAAGCTGCAGGCAGGTGCCAAGTTTCTCAAGCAGCAGGCAAGCACCAGGCAGGTAGGGCAGAGATCCTTTCTACAGCAACTGGGAAATTCCAGCCAAAGTTAACCTTTTAATTTCCTTCCTTCTGCTGCAGCCTGGTTCTGCTTTGCAAATGCTTGCAAAGCAGGTCTGTTTTTGGAAACACCAGGATGGGACCCTCCTTCCCAGGCTACAGTTCAGTGCACCATTACTTAAGAATAACACCCATGGAAAGCAGTTGGTCTACTTCTGAGTAAAAAGGGCTGCAAATATATGCAGCTGCATCTCTCTGCTGTGAATTGAATTGCACACTCCCAGTTATGTGTGATATGCTGTATGTTGAGCTTCTGGCTTAACACACCAGATACCTTAAACATGGATTTGATTCATGGTTCAACCTTTTTCAGTTGCATATCCCTTGGCAGCCCATTTCCATAAATTGTACCCTTCCTATTAGCAAAGTGTTCGTAATTAGTAAGACAAGCCCTCATCTCCTCCATATGAAAGCCCAGACTTCATGTATTCATCACATATTTTCTCTTTTCATCTGTTTGAAGAATAGAAGACTCTACCTTTGCACTGTTTTGCACCAGAAGTGTGCTGAGAAATTCTGGGTGATTGATCACTTTCCATATTATGTTTCAGCTTTTTTACTGTGCTGGTTTTCAATCACTGGTTCATACATGAATTGATGACCAAAAACTAGCTATTGGTGGGGCTTTCACAGCCAACTAGCTACCTACCTTCCAGGCCATGCATTCTGGAGCACGGCCTGCCTTTTTCTGCCATTATTCCATTCTTTTTCAAGTACCCCTAAAGGTCCTGTTGAGTGGCCCCGGGAGTACATGAATACCAGGTTGGGAACCACTGGTATGTAGTTTACAGTGCACTTACTCTGATAGTGTTTACAAAAAGGTGGTGAAGACCAGAATTTTAAAAAGAATAAAAATGTATCTTATTATCTTTTACTGTGTTTTTAATAAATTAGAGACTGCAGTTCTTAGGTAACAATTAGTGGTAGGTTATTGTTCAGGATCTGGCCTTGAGTAAAATCAGACAAAACTATAGTCAAACACCCTCCCCCCCAAGTTTAACCCCTGACTTATCCGAGGGTCATAGAAAATTCCATGATTGTTGGCTCAAAACTTGCCCTCAACTTATCTGTGGGATCGACTTATAGGCAAGTATCTACGGTATTTTCTGTTGTTGACCCTGAATTTTCTGGGCCTTTGGAGAAACCATCTAAGGCTGTGATCCTATAACACTTTCCTGGGAGAAAGCCCTATTGAGCACAAAGGAACTTAGAGCACAATCCAATGCTTGTCTATTCAGAAGTAAGCTCCACTGTTTTCAACAGGGTTTACTCTCAGAAAAGTGTGTATAGGGTTGCAGCCTTACTTCTTATACATGTATAGGATGGTGTTGTAAACTAGTGCCCATCGCCACATCTTGCAATAGTAAATTTTCTGGATACGGTATCATATATGAATATTACCTACCCTGCTAGCTACCACCAGGTACACAAGACCTTCAGCTGACCGAAGAAGCGCAACGGCATCTTGATGCGAGAGGCCGACCAAAGACTGGCCATTGATCATTAGCAGCTCATCGCCTACTTTCAGTCGACCATCCCTACCAAAATAAGAACAGGGGAAAAAAATCTTTGTAGTTTCAGAGAGAAAACAATGATCTAGCTTCTGAAAGCACAGAGGAGGAAGCTGCAAGCTGTGCGAGAAGTTAATGTTTCAATGTTAGCACTTAAAAAATAGCACAAAACAAAATGTGGCTATGACTAAAATATTGTCAGACTGAGAAAGTATGAACACACACAAGTGCATTCCTCTCAAGTCCTATCCCACCCACTCCCTTTCAGGCGAAACAGCTCAAGGAACACAGAAGCGACTGCCTGCATTTTGTTAATAATGAATAATCAAGTCACTTCACATTTACTCAACACCTTCTCTGGAGCGTCTCTGAACACTTTATAAACACGAACAATATCACTGGTAAGTAGGTCAGCTTTAATATTAAATGTCTGTGGAGTAGTTAACTCACTCACTCGCTGTGGAGTAGTTAACTCTGCAATGGCCTCATTCCATTAATAGCGCCTAGCACCACATTTGTCATGAGAGAAAGGAATGTGGCAGTCACTGGCCAACTTCCTTCAGACTCTTTTTTAGGCAATGGAATAGTTCCAGGTTTAGGATCATGTGCTGAGCACCTGTCTTAATTCCTCACTGTGAAGAGGGGAACCCCACAACATGTTACAAAAGTGGGTTTGCCAGGAACAAAAATGTTAAAAAAAAAAACACCTTGGGACATGGAAGGTCCTGAATTCAGGCAATAATTGGGAACTAATGGCCCAATCCTATTCAGATGTCTACACCCGTCCAGGCAACACCATGCCAGCAAAGCCCTCCCAGCAATGCTGGGGCAGTGCTCTCAGTAACAGTGGCACAGTCTTTCTCAACAATGCCAACAGCATCCATGAAAACACTGATACAGCTTGTCATCCATGGAGCAGTGTTCTGATACTGACATGTCATCAAGCATGATGGTGGTGTGACATCTGTGTATCATTGGTGTTACGTCCATATGTCATCTGTGTTAAGTCCTTGTAACAGTCCCAGTGGTGTGATGTCCAAGAAGCCGTTCATGCATCCACCTCCAATGTTGGTGGCCAGACATGTGCCACCAGAGTGAACAGAGTGGGGTGAAAGAGATTGGCTCTGCCAAATCTCTCAGGAGACTAGGGGTATAGGTGAAGATACCAGTTGAGAGCTAATCAGGTCTGTTGAGGAGACTCGGGGGAGTGCGGCTTATGTGGTTTATAACAGTATGCCCTGACAGGAATATGGGAAGAAAACTGTCATAGCAAAAAGTGGGTTATGATTTTATTGGGTCTCTTTTGCGTGGTCACTTTGGGAAGCAACTGTAACTGGAAAAGCAGAGTATAAATATTATCAATAAACAATTTAGCACCTGCCTCTCACTATGGGTTGCTTTTGCATACTTGAACTTTGGTGTTATCTTCCAAGTGTTCTAAATTTGGGTGAGTTTTCAGAGTCGTACAACATAATAGAGCGAACTATACCTGTGAGCAGAACCTCCTTCTTCTACCCTTGCGATAATGATGGCATGAGGCGAACGCTTTGATCCTCGACCTCCGGTGATCTGGATTCCAAGTCCATCCGTTCCCTTCATCATGGTCATCTTCCATATCCGGCAGCCTTCTCTCTGGGAGGGGAATTTGTAGAGAGTTCTTGGTTTGTTTGTTTGTTTGTTTGTTTTGTTAAGGAAAACACCGTTTCTGACTGTCTCGGTTTTCTCACTCTGGCTGAGATCCAGCAAACTGAATGATAGTGTGCAATGAAGATTTTGTGTTGGTAGAAGGATCACAGTATGATGGGGCTCATAGAATTTGGCTTCTCCATGGCCAGCAGAGGGGACCCCTATGCTGGTGATAGTATGGATCAAGGTTACTACATGTAGGTTTGTGGTGCAGACTAAATTTAGGAGACGTACAACTGTGGACCTAACCCACTTTCCAGCACTGGCATAGCTATGCCAGTGGGGCATGTGCTGCATCCTGCAGTTGGGGAGCAAACACAGAGGCCTCCTCAAGGGAAGGTAATGTTTGTTCCCTTACCTCAGAGTTGCATTGCCCTTATCTCAGTGGTGGAAAGTTGGTTAGGTTTGTGCCTTGTATTATAGTAAACAATATGGAATTACATCTATTTCAGCTAATTTTTATGTTGTAGGGAACTGTATATATTGAGATTAGAAACATCTAAAAACAATCCAGTTTGGTTGGCCCAGGGCAGGGGTCCATGTCAGCAGCAAGCAGCACTCAGCAGACAGGAGGTCCCCAGCACTTAGCCAGGCATCGTTTCAAGTGAAAGAGAAAGGCATTCGCAATAATTGAGCATAACAGTTTGCAGAAGAAGATGTCACACCACTGCTAGGAGGCATTTTCTTTCCATTTTTAATGGATTCCCATGATCCAGGGCCTGACACTGAAACACTGGTGCTTACTGCACTGTTCTGTTATACCACTCAGGCCTCATTTAACCAACCCCACCTTCATATGCATATGTTTTTTAGACCAGGTATAATCACAAAGCTGCAGCTTTGTAGCAGGCCAATGGTCATGCTATTGAACTCACCTGACAGGATCATCTGACCCCTTAGCCCAGAGGTGTCAAACATAAGGCCCAGGGACCAGATGTGGCCCGCAGAAGTTTTTTATACGGCCCTCAGGCTTTCAGCTGCTGAGTAGTGCTGAGGTGTTACTGCTGAAAGGGCAGCCCACATGAAAACTGGGCTCTCTCATATCTTGAAATATGATCAAGATTCATATATTTTCTCTCTTGTTATTTGCAGCTAATGAGTTCCTAAGTGAGAAAAAAGTGTTTATTTTTGGTTATGACTTGTTTAATGACATCACTTCTTGCCTAATGACATCACTTCCAGCCCTCAGCAGGCATCATGAATGCTATGTGGCCCTCCATATGAAATGAGTTTGACACCCCTGCCTTAGCCCTTCCCCATCCAGACGCACCTAAACCAATGGTATGCCATAAAGGTATGGATGATTCTATTCTCTATTATTTCATCTGCCTTATATATTCAATGGGTAGAGGTGTTTGAAAATGGTGTTATTTATTTTACTCAGAAGTCAGCCCATTGTAGTCAGTAAGACTTAGGGTCCAATACTATCCAAATTTCCAGTGCTGATGCAGCAGCAACGCAGCCCAAAGTAAGAAGATAAATGTTCTATTACCTTGAGGAGCCCTCTGTGACTTCCCTAATGCAGAAGGTAGCACACGTCCTGTTGGCATGGCTACATCAGTGCTGGAAAGTTAGATAGGACTGGGTCCTTGGGCTGTCATCCTATCTTATTAGAAACAAACACCTCTACCAAAGGGGTTTGTGACACACTCACCAAAATGTTTAGTCACCAGGCACCACACAAAATCTAAATTTCACTTTAGATTTAACTATCACAGGTCATATGTAAGAATGACATCCAGTTCAGCGTCACCCACATCCTTGGGGCCCCAGAGCCAGCATATTCCACAAACACCTTAGAGCAGTGGTTCTCACACATTTAGCACCAGGACCCACTTTTTTAGAATGAGAAATGAATGAGACATCATCAAGCAGGAAAATTTTTAACAATTCCAAACTGCAATCCTACCCACACTTACCCAGGAGTCAGTACCATTTACTATCATTGTTAAAAGAATATACATAGTAGCTTGTTAAAAGTATA
Source organism: Tiliqua scincoides (assembly GCF_035046505.1). NCBI lineage: Eukaryota > Metazoa > Chordata > Lepidosauria > Squamata > Scincidae > Tiliqua > Tiliqua scincoides. The sequence continues at coordinate 13,801,498 of NC_089822.1, forward strand.
GTTCTGTAACATTTCCCCAAATGCAGTCACATACCATGGTAGCATCAAGTCTAGTATATTAAAAATAAAATATTGAAATGAATGGGGATCCACCTGAAATTGGCTTGCAACCCACCTAGTGGGTCCCAACCCACAATTCGAGAAACACTGCCTTAGAGAAAGGAGTCATTAACCAAACATATAACTTAAGAATTCCAAGTTTTAATGCTAATCATCTTCTATGACTGACTGCTTCTTTTCAAGCATTATTTGCAATCTAGGGTAAAACAACAGGTATTTAAATCACACTGTTTTCAGGGCACCACAAGGGCACGTAGGTTTTTGTAAGCCGTCTTGTGACTTTGAATTGTAATGAAAGGCAGGTTAAAAATTCTGCATATAAATAAAAAACCGCATTATGCTCTAGTCTGGACTGAAATCTCTGAGCACAGGCCAGGAAACATTAGACACTTTTCAAGTCCCATTTGATTTCAATGAGATTTAAACATGCACTTAAGGGTGAAGTTATAGCGAACAAGAGGCAAATGGCTGTAGCTGAAAATGACAGGTCTCGTGTCTCTTCCTCCTTTTCCCCATGACATAAAAGAAAGCACAAGAGAATCCAGATTTACCTATTGCCACTCTGGTTCATTGGCTGACATGGAGCGGGGGTGTGGTTACAATGACAATGTGGGACACTCTTTTTTATGACACATAACCACATGGTGATTTTAGCAGCAGCCATTTACCTCCCATAACGTTCAATTCCACCCTCACTTGTCTCTGCAGGAGCCATTTTTCAGCAATGGAGAATGTGGTTTACTCGGCAGTCCCATTTTAAAAAGCCCTGGGGGTCAGCCCTGGTACTATTAAGCTAACTGAACCAATAGTCCAACTGAGTCTTAGGGTAGCATCCCATGTCCTATAAAAGGGCTTAACATTGGCTGGATCACACCTTGTGGCATTTTGTTCATAGATGCAAGAATGTATGTCTTACCCTTGCTTTCTTTGTTTGATCACATGATCTTTTTAGATCTGGCTCAGAATTTGCATTTAAGAGAAGCGTACATTTTCAATTGCATATGTTAAAAAATCATTAAGTTGTGTTCAAAGTAGCAAGCATATCATTTTCTGGCTCATTATGTCTGAAAATGGGTTATCTGCCTTATACAACTTGTCCCAAGCGAGAATAAAATGTGTTAATTTCATGCAGCTCCCAGGAGTCGTCTGTCTACGCCAAGGAACTGTTGACCATCAGAAATATATATGTGTCTTTTGAATCCTTCTACGTTTTGCACTGCAAGTGTGCTCTACAAGCACTGAGAGACTGGCCTGGCCAGGACTAAGCAGGGAAGCTTACATCGTCCTTGGTTCAAGGCAGTGCCATTAAAACTCTTGATTTCATAAGAACCAAGTTCCCTCATTAATAAACTAAAAGCAAAGCATCATTCGTCCCCCCGAGTAAAAACGCAGCCTATGTTCAAAACAATCCTCTACTAGCATCTCAAGTACAACTCTTAAATGGGTTTGTTTGCTTTCTTCTTTTAAATAATATTTTCAAAAACTATACAATATGCACAGTTGGAATATATTTGAAAAAGTGGCCAAAAGGCAGTCCATCAATAATACTAATAATCCTTAGCATGGATACAGCACTTTCCGAGTGTGCAAAGAGCACCATATATAGTTTCTTGATGCTGTCCTTACAATAACTCTGTAAGTACTATTATCCCCATATTAAAGATATGGAAGATTGAGGTTGAGAGGAATAAGGTCACCTAATGATTTTGGGATCTCAAACAAAATTACTGATTGAATCCTGTCTTATAGCCCAGTCCTAACCTGCGCTGGAACAGGCAGGTCAGTTGCACTGTATCCAGTGCAGGTTAGGAGGTGGCTGTGGCACAACTCGGAGTAAGGGGATATTTATGACACTCCTGGGCCAGCACAAGGAACTTGCGCCAATCAAAGATAAGGTAAAGATTTTGCCTGCCGTCACTATGGCATAAAAGTTCTCAAAGAAATGGAAACAAAGGGATGCTACAAAAAAGGGAAGATCTGTGCCAAGTACATCTCTCTTAACATGTAGTATGATTTGTCTCATGACTTGACATCATTACATTATGTGTTTCCAAATCTACTCTCACATGACCTTGCATATCAAAGGTAACATCTAGGTATTCCCTATATAAAATATTAAGGATGATGGTAACAGAGGAAAGGACTATTCAGTGTTGGCACTCTAACTCAGGCACGTTCTTCCCAAGGATGCTTGCCTGGCACCCAATCTGAGTTTCAATACTGAAGATCAGCCCATTTTTTTCTGCCCAGACATATAGTGTTCACACTAATGCTTCTGCTTTCGAGCATTGCCTGAAAATTTTATTTGTTGTTTTTACTGACCAATTGTTGCCTTTATTGTTCTGTGGTGATTTTCAGCCATAATCATCTCATGGCACTCTAACAGGGTGCTAAAATTGTCAAGGTACTCCATTAGTTTTTTGACAATTGACAAGGCACACCATGCAACTGGCAGGGGGCCCACATCCCCCAATGGCCCTACTAATACACAACCCTCCCCAAACTCCCACAGCATACCTGTGAACCAATGTGCAGCAGCACAGAGGATGAAAATTTCTATTCTGTGGTGTAGTTGGCAAATTTCTACTGAACCATAAGAACATAAAAAGAGCCCTGCTGGATCAGGCCCAGGGCCCATCTAGTCCAGCTTCTTGTATCTAACAGTGGCCCACCAGATGCCTCAAGGAGTACACACAAGATACTTGCATCTTGCTGCCACCTCCCTGCATCTAGCATTCTATTTACCCTCACACCCTCCAGCAAAGACACCAGATTACGATTGGGTTGAACTGGTGTTACTTTATTAAACATAGTGACCAATTTTTTAATGCATACAAAACCTACTGAATATACCTTCCCTCACTTGCCAGTCTGGGGAGGTGAAAAAACTGTCATCCACGGCCAATTCAGATGACAGAAACAAATTCCTACCCAGCCCTCATAAAGGGCGACCAGCTAATCTCAGATTGTACATACCCATCATGGTTTGTAACCTGTGATAGAGTTTTCCTCCAGAAATCTGTCCAATCCCCTTTTAAAGGCATCTAGGCTGAATGCCATTACCACATCCTGTGGCAAGGAGTCCCACAGATGAATTATACAACTTCACAGAACTGTTCTGAGGATAAAAGGGGGTGAGTGGGTGACCCTGTAAGTTGTCCTGAGCTTCTTGCAAAAAGGGCACGATTTAAAAAAGAATCAAAAGCTTTTCTTAATTTGATTCATTGTACGTATAACACTTGTGCTAGAAATAACACAGTTATTTTGGTTCATATGGACTATGAACCAAACTGTTATTCCAGAACTTGCTATAAAACAAGCACACAAATAAATGCAGAGAGGAGCTTAGGAACATTGGGATCATCAGGTTCATTATGCAGTTTTTAAAGAGGCACAACAATTGAGCACTTTCAAACTGCCTATTTTCAACTGCATCTTTGTCACAAGAAACTAATGGTAGTTGTAGATACGTTTATATCTGAAGGAGAGAGTCAATATGGTGCTCTCCCTCTTCAGGATATCATTTTTTTAATGCCAAACTGAGACAAAAACCAGAGGCAGAGAAATTGCATCACCTATGGGATTTGTTGCCCAAAGTGGCTGTTGCATAGTGACACATGAAGTTGCTTCATTCTGAGTCAGCCCATTGGTTTGTCTAGACAAGGGCTGACTACTCTGACAGTGGCTCTTCAAGGTCTTTCTGAGTATCTATCTTCTGGGACTTTCTGCATGCAAGCAGGCATTCTATCCTTGAGCTGTGGCCTGTCCCCTTCATATCGTTGAGTTACGGACTTCTCGTTGGGGCGAGGTCATGTGTGTATGGTAGAGCACCTGCTTGGCATGTGGAAGTCCCCAGGATCCAGAAAGGTCAGGTGAAAACCTTTGTCTGCTACCAGTCAGTAGACAATGCTGAGCAAGAAGGACCAAAGGTCTGATTCCATATAAGGCAGCTTGTCAGGTAAGGTACCAAGAGAAAACAGGCTGAGAGTAAATTGCAGTGGTTTATGTGCACATATGATTCTGCTTTCTCTTTTCACTGGGTAACTGGGAAAGAAACTGGTAGTTATATCTGGTGCCACCATCCTAGGCTACAGAGACCAGGCAGAAGGTGGACATATGGGGGGAAAAATTCTCCCAGGAGAGCACTGAATTCCAAGTTTTTATTTAAATGGTGTATCTGTGGGTCACTGTTGTCATCATCTTGTGTGACAGAGACAGGGGATGCCTCTTCTAAGGTGGGGCCTGTTGACTGCAAGTGGTACAAGTCCATGTATTTTTTTTTTTAAAAATTCAAAAATGTGTTGCTCGATTTATTGCAGTTGCCTTTTGCAAAGTTGATCCGAAAGACTTCATCAGTTAATCTAACCAAATTTGATTAATGATGGCAGCCTTATTAATTCCATTCTAGAAAAGTTCACTATAATCGCTCAGGTGTCGTTGCTATTCTTTAGTAGCGTTTCATAGAATCCAGGGCTGGGCATTTACACTGACAAAAGGCTTGGGGGCTGCACTCTTGCAAGTGTTGGCTCTGAATTAAGGCTGAGGGAGTGAAAGGGAGTAGAAGAGCCAGGGAAAGCGGACAAGGAAGAAAAGAAAAGAAACAGCTCTGGCCAGCTGGTGTTTCCAACTGACTTTAAAAACAAAGAGTGATTGCATACTTCAGGTGCTTGCAATGGCCTGATAAAATGTTTAAAGACTTTGCCAAGGAAATTATGTCAGCAGCCAGGCAGCTGATATAGATAGTTCCCTGGAGCCCTTTCTCTTCGCAAGCAGCAATAACAGACTTTTCAGCTCATCATCTGCAAGGCCTACTTTGTGCCTTTGCATTCTGCAGCCCTTTAATCATCACGATGCACCAGGCTCCATGTCTCCAGCAGGTTCCCCCCACCACCGCCACCCTTACACATGGAAAACAAACTCCACTTGCTGTTGTTGAGGAAGGTAATGGGAAAAACAGGGTAAAGTCAGAACCCCAGTAAAAATCTGGACGGACACATCCAGAAAACTCTCCATTCAGGGACTGTGGAGTACTATGTCAGCACTTCCAATCTCTGTGGTGCAGATATGAGGGTGCTGTAGCCCATGCTGGTTCCACACTTGTCCATGCAATTAGCAGAGAGTGACAGGTAGTTATGTGGGTTGTTAGTTTGCGTAGCTGGCTTCTCAAGGGCATGGCTGAGCTTTGCTATGCTCCCAGTTCAAGGCCAGGTTGAAAAAATGCAGTGGTCTGAAGGACCCACATCAGACAGTGAATTTAAGGAATTTGGCCCAAAAGGTTGCCCTTGAAGAAGCAGAAGCATGAAGAGGCACCAAGATACATGCACACTGTGCAGTTGCTTCCTAGAGTGCCTGTTCTAAGTCAATGGCCTCTTGGCTTGTTTACCCTATGCAAAGGATAAGATTGGTGTGAGAGTGTCTAATAAGTGGTACAAGCATTTAGCAGTATAAGAACAAACCGGCACAAGTCTCAGACTTGTGCTTTTCCTTCCCCCTTTATGAACAAACTGCACCGAGAGTGGAAATGTCTAAGAAATACAATGTGCGCAAAATGTGCACATGGGCAATGTGCAGGCTCAAATGTGCAAACCAGAGTTTGCTGGAGCCGGGTGAAATGTCATACTATAGTTTGTCACAAAACAAGAAAAGAAATATCTAACATCAGCAGCAGACAAGGAAAAGATGAAAAGTAAGGGGAGGAGGGTGTGTGTGAGTTCAAGGTGTTCAGCTGTTCAGAATGCTAAACTATGGCTTGAATAGCCTCTACATCTCTAGGGATAACTAACTGCTTTTCTTGAAACAAACATCTCCAGTTCTCTGGGTTTAAAAATATTCAAGCAATACCAGCAACAAAAGAAAAGCCCTTTACTTACCTGCAGGGACAGTTCACTGGCACTGAGGTCTAGGATCCCGCCATCGGAAAGGCGAGACCTGTATTGTCCTGCCGGGAAAGGAGAGTCCACTTTCTGAAGTCGATCTTCTGCGCTACTTTCTCTTCTGGACATCTCTGGTTGTAACCTGTCCATTTCCGTAAGGGTGCAGTGTCCATTCTCATGCTCTGTTCTAGGGCTGCTTTTGCTGGCTTTGCTTTCCTTGCCAACAGGGGATGTTCTGGTAATGACCCCAAACTTTCGAGTCCTTTTGCCATTTTGAGCTGTCTTCCCGCTGGGCTCTGAGTTAGGCCTGGCTTTCGGTTCGCTGCTATTGCTGTTGTTGCCATTCGATGGAGGAAGGGGGGCCTTGCGCTTGATGCGACGCAACATGATCAGGTAGATGAATCCGCCATTCCAGCACTGATCAGCAAGGTAGCTGCAAGAAAGAAGAAAGTTAAAACTATCCATTTTGGAAGGCTGGTGCTGGAATAAATTGCAAGTATACAGAGTTCCGTGCAAATGTCACAATCTTGGAGAGTAGCAGCCTTGGTCTTTTATGTGGATCTGGTTGACATTTCTGCATACTTCAAAAACACTGTCCATTTCTCTCCTACATTTCACATGGAATCAGCTCCTCAAGTCAGATTCCATGATTCCACACTAGCTGAACGGATGGACAGAGTGATTTGTCCCACTGAAACTAAAACAGCATCCTAAACTTGAAAAGGTGATGATTGCCCTGAAATCCTGTCTTGTTCAGAATGAAAAATCTTTTGTGTTAATAAGGAAAAGGCAAATACATAAGAACATAAGAAGATCCCAACTGGATCAGGCCAAAGGCCCATCTAGTCCAGCTTCTTATATCTCACAATGGCCCACCAAATGCTTCAGGGAACATACAAGACAACAAGACTCAACTGTATCCTCGTGCCCTCCCCTGCACCTGACATTCTGAGGTAGCCTACTTCTAAAACCAGGAGCTTGCACATATTTATCATGACTTGTAACCCGTGATGGAGTTTTCCTCCAGAAATTTGTCCAATCCCTTCTTAAAGGCATCTAGGTGAGATGCCATCACCACTTCCTGTGGCAAGAAGTTCCACAGACTCCACATGCTGGGTAAAGAATTATTTCCTTTCGTCTGTCCTAACTCTCCCAATGCTCAATTTTAGTGGATGTCCCCTAGTTCTGGTGTTGTGCGAGAGGGAAAAGAGCATCTCTCTATCCATTCTCTGCATAATTTTGTACATTTCAATCATGTCCCCCCTCAGGCACCTCTTTTCTCGACTGAAGAGACCCAGATACATACACTAGTAGTTTAGCAACCAGGTCATTCAGGTAGCAAGTAGGCCTGCCACAGTGGGATGGTACAGACTCTTCCACCCCTCTAGATTCCCCCACAATTATCCCATGCAGCATTCAAAAAGCTTAGAAGGACAAGCACCAATATGTAATTCCACTGTATAAGGATAGGCTCAGCATGCAGAATTTGAAATGGTTAAACCTGACTTTTTGCTCATCAAACTGGAACATCAATATTGAAATGGTATTGATTGAGATGCTAAAATGTTGTGTTATGTTCATAAATATTCTAACTTCTGAGGGGGAAAAATGTCCAACAACAGAATATCAGGCATCATCAGGCTCAAGCCAGAGGTTGAAGCAGTCAGGCACAAAGTTCTTTCATGCTTACTGCAAAACTGGGTAAGCTGGTCATAGGAGAGCACCAAAGTGCTTCTCAAAATAGCACTGTAAAGCTACTAGAGCAATAATTAAGAGAATGAGCCATGAGTAAGCTCATAATTGAGATCTGGGTTGTGTTTCAGCCTCAGAACCTGCCTTCCTCCATCTGTAATGTGGAGATAATAATATTGGCCTCTCTTACAGGACTGCTGTAATTCTTTTTGAAAAAATGTATATGAAGGACTTGGAGCTGTTTTGAAAAGTGTTGAATTACAACTAAGTAATCATATTATTTCTGAGAAGGAAATGCATCTGAAGTGGCTCTAAGACAACATTCACTTGATTTGGACAAGAGGGCCTCAAGACAGAATTATGGTTGCCTGCTCTGAGGAGTGGAAACTTTCTTAAAGTCCAGGTTCTTTAGCCTCTCAAGTAGGTGCCCCATCAAGATAAAAAAAAAGTTGCACATTCTATTCAATTGACCTGCAGTAATCCAGCTTTAAAAGTTATGTGAATAGCTTCAGGGACAGGTCGAAGCATGAAATCCATTTCTGTGAAACATTTAAACTTGTTGACACCAAGGAACAAATGTGAATCTTTGAAGAGCTCAAAAAAAAAAATCACTTCAGGCGATGAGGATCTTGACACACTAGGAAACCAAGGTGTTGAAATAGTGGGTGGTGGCCCTACTGAAGACTCCTCAATGCTGGCACAGTCCTAAAGAAATATGGAAAACCTGCCTTCTGTCTGCCGAGTCAGACCACTGCCTGATCAATACTGCCTTCTGCAACTCCCTCCCAGGGTATTTTACGTCAGCCTCCTAAACCAGTTACGGGAGGAATCCTTTGCAAGAGCCTCTTTGAATTCAGCACCACAACAGGAAAGACACACATCAGAACAGCCAAGTCAGAGTGTGGACTTACTGTCTTCACTATCTGGCTCTCCCACCCCAAACAACAGATTTTAGTCCAGGCTCCTCCTGAGATTAGCATGTACCAGCTGATTGGGTTGGTACACCCGACCTGGTCAATGGGACAGGTACAGGAGCCCAAGTAGCCATAAGCCATCCATCCAACAATATAGTGGAACTGGAGGAGGTCCAGAAGAGAGTGACCAAAATGTTTACCGGGCTCCCATATGAGGAAAAGCTACAGTTTTAGGGGCTTTTCAGTCTAGAAAAAAAAAGTGCCTGAGAGGGAACATGATTGAGATGTATAAAATTATGCTGGGGATGGATAGAGGGATGTTCTTCTCCCAATCACACAACACCAGAGCCAGGGAACATCCACTAAAATTGAGTGTTCAGAAAACTAGAACAAACAAAAGAAAACATTTCTTTACCCAGAGTGCAATTAATCTGTAGAACTCCTTGCCACAGGATGTGGCGATGGCATCTATCCTAGATGTCTTTAAAAGGGAATTGGACAAATTTCTGGAGGAAAACTCCATGACAGGTTACAAGCCATGATGGATATATGCAACCTCCTGGTTTTAGAAGTAGGCTACCTCAGAATGCCAGGTGGGAGGGAGTAGAACCAGGAAACAGGTATCTTATGTGCTCCCAAAGGCATCTGGTGGGCCACTGTGAGATGTAGGAAGATGGACTAGACGGGCCTTTGGCCTGGTCAAGCAGGGCTCTTCTTATATTGTTAACTGGATAAATCCATGGCAACATCAACCCTAGGTTTTATAAGATCATGTACAGGGATGCTTATGCTGTGTTGCCATCAGATTTTTCACTGACATCAGCTACTGATTTTATCGAAAGGCATGCCCACTTACAAAATGAGGGCAAGAAACAGACTCCCTTGAACGATGTGGGTAAGAAAGAGAAGGGGGAAAACTACTCAGTCACCTGTATCAGGGTTTTGTTTTCTTTGTTGCTTGCAGTTTACTCTCCTTGCCACCCTCTGTGAATCCCACCCCCTTTCTGCCATTCCTGCAAAAAAAAGGATGCCTTCTTTCTGTCTAGAATTCCTAGCCTTGGATAACTATAGTAAAATAGTACCAATTCCCCATTTCCGTGGTGTAGCTGGAGGGGAGGCGAAGCACTCAGCCTGGCAGGGGGGAGGACGAGCAGCCCCTCCCTTTGGAGCCATTCCCGGCAGGGGGGGCAAAACAGAGCCATACAGCTCCGTTGTGCCCCCCCCGCCGGGAATGGCTCCAAAGGGAGGGCTTGCTCGCCCACCCCCCTGCCAGGCTGAGTGCTTCGCCTCCCCTCCAGCTACGCCACCACCCCATTTAACCCCATCTGACCAATAAGAGGGTGGGGAAAGTGGAAGGTTAGGAAGAAACAGTCATTGCTAGCCACCAGTCATTGTGCCCAGCTTGCCCTTCACCCTACCTTTCCTCCACCACACCCACTATCATGGCACGAATCACTAGAAAACATATGGCCTGTGTACAAATGTGATGGCAGGCATATTTTCACACAAAAAGCTTATCCAGGCAGGGTTTCATCAGATGCTCAGCATCCCCTTCAAACCAGGTGATTGTAAAACTTGTGTTGCCATGTTAGTATGCCAGGGATCAATGAGCCAGAAGTAATCAGCACTGGCATGCTAACACTGCATGCGTAGGTGCCAGTGACCTGGTTTAAATGAGATGCTGAGAATCTGCATGGGTCAAGTTTTCCTTTTCTTTTCATATTCTCACATTAAACCGGTCCCCAGCTCCTGCTCGCTGGAGACTGAGAACCAAGAATCTGGCCATTTGATGCCATTAAGCAGCTCAATCCTATCCACCACAGGCAAAGCAGGGCTGCATGGCCCACACTGTCTCCAGCCCTGGGATTGAGCAGGCTGGAGGTCTCCCTCAGGGTAAGAGAACATTTGTTTCCTTACCCCATGTCGAGCCCCAGTCTACCCAACAGGGCTACTCAGATCTGCAGTATTAAAACTGCTGGTATAAACTGACGTTCCCCGCAGGCTCTCCGGTTTATGCTTCATCTGTTCAAGCTTTACCCATCTATGAAGCACAATAATGATGGCCTGGAAGCTGCAGCTGCAGATCGCCTCCTACCACAGTAACCCCATCCTTAGACTGGCAGAGGGTGTGGCAAGAGACACAGATCTTGATTTTCCTCTGGCTTCTGCCACCAAGGTAAAAGGAGGGCGGCCCCAGTGCTATAACTTTGGAACTAGGTGTACACCTCTGTTTTGCTTCCCCTGCCTGGAATGGCTCCAAAGGGGAAGGGGAGGGGTCCCCTGCATACTGCGGTGACCCTCCCTGCAAGACTTGGTACTTTGCACCCCCTCTAGCCTCCCTGCAAGACTCGGTACTTTGCACCCCCTCTAGCCCCCTCTGGAGCCATCCCAGGCAGGGGAAGCAAAACAGTGGTGTACACCTAGTTCCAAAGGGGAGGGGAAGGGGCCCCTTTCACACTGCTGTGAGGTTCCCTGCAAGACGTAGTGCTTTGCACCACCTCTAGCTAAACCACTGTGTGGCCCACACTGCTGGAGCCACCCACTGACACCAAGGTCTTCCTGGAAACTATGGTAAGAATCACACTTCTCATCCATTTCCTCTTATTCCTCCTTATTATCCTCCTCCTTATCCTTGCTTTGAACTAGAGTGTGCTAGGTAGTACCATTAGAGCTTCGTGCATCTTGCCTTAGTGCAGAGGCAGAGACTTTGGTGCTGTCGCATCATTCAAATAACGGCTGGATTCAATAAAGTCTCTGTTCCATTCTGGCAGCCAGAAAGCCAAACAGGACCCCAAACCCCACTTCTGGCAGCTTGTAAAGTGCTCAAAACCAGCCAAGTTTTCAATGACTTTGGCCTCCGAGCATTCACAGGGTTTTGTGTTTTATTTTCAGCCTCTGAAATGCAAATGCCAGAAGGATTGCAGTCAGGGTTCTATCGGAATTTGCTTCTCGACTCTATCCTCTGTATATGTTCCTCTCATTATGGACTTGGAAGCCCCAGGCTCTCGTGGAAAGTTATTTATTTTTCAGTGTTCCTTTCATATTTCAAACTTAAAAAAAAAAGACAAAGAAATATTATTGCTAACCAGATTTCAGTTGAGCTAGGATATTGAAAACAGAAACTGCAATTACAGTTGTATAACTGGATTGTTCACTCTGGCTGGCTAAGGGTGGATTCAATTAAAACTCTTGAAGTTAACAAGCTGGTAACTGATTCTACTTAACCAACTAGTTCTCAGTACTTCTGAGTCACTATGATAAATTATTTTATTATAGAGTTGTAATATTTCTGTAGCAGGGCTAATTAACGTAAAGCTATTAGGATAGTGTTTCTCCAACAGTAGGTGAGAAAACTCTTCAGAAGCACAGGATACCAACAAAAGGAGGTAGGGGCTTTCTTAAGCCCTATAGGAAATTAGCCCTGAGCTAATTTTTAAATGCAAGAAGAGGTACTTGCAAAAAAAATAAAGGTTCTGGAAGTCTATAGTGAATGATAGTATTGAAAATATAATATAAAAGTTACCACTGGAACTTTTACTACTTTTAGCAAAAAAAAAAAAAAAAAGGATAAAATAAATATTTTTAAAATGTAACATAGTGGGCAATATATTGATTACAAAACAGAAAGTTACTGGAAGCAATAACAGCAGCTTCCTTGCAGAAGAACCAAAAAGGAAGTTGGAACATAGGCTATTTAATGTATAAACTGATCTACAGTACTCCAAACAACTTTGGGATGGTATAAACACGGGTAAAGAGCTGCATGAGTAATTTGGACGGTGCATATCTAGGTTTAAAAGGGGACTAGACACACTCATGGAGAAGTGACCTTTTCGTGGCTACCAGTCACTGAAGCCCATGGGTTCTCCATACTCAGAAACAACAGCAAAAGAGGGCTATTGCCTTCAAGCTCTGCCTGTGAACTTTTCCAAAGGTACAGTAGAACCTCCAAAGTTGACCACCTCTCTATATTGACCACCTCCTTAAGTAGACCTAATTTTCACAGTATGGACAGACACTGCATTTACGTACACTATGGGAGACCAACCTCTCTATATTGACCACCTCCATAAGCTGTATCTTGACCACTTCGACCATTGCACAGAGTATTATTTACCCTCTGTAAGTTGCCCACTGAACGCGATACTGTGGGCCTGTGTTTTGTCTGGTTTGTCCCATCTTGGAAAAACAAGAAGCCACGCGACAATCCCTCCCCTATGCCGGCTAGCGTGCGTGCAAAAGGGTTTTTATAGGTGGGCACACTGCACATAGCAGACAGACCTGTGCCGATTGTACCTGGACATGTACCAAGTTGTGAGGGACATGAGGTTGCTTGTGCATAGTGAAGCCACTGTCCTTTCACTTTGGTTCCCATCACCAGTACATTACTTTACACGTATATTGAAACACAACTGCTATTTTGCTGCCTATTCTCCCGGTTTGGAGAGACCCTTCTGGAGCACTTCACAATCCCTTCTGGTCTTCATCACTCAGAAAAGTTTGGTGTCATCCACAAACTTGTCCACCTCGCTGCTTATCCCTGTTTCCAGGGAGAAGATGAAGATGTTTCAACATCTTCCAGTTATGAAGATGTTGAAAAGCACCAGTCCCAGGACAGATCCTTGAGGCACTCCACTTTCTACCTCTCTCCACTTTTTTTTGTCAGTTGCCATTGACACCCACTCTCTGTTTCCTGGTCCTCAACCAGTTCCCAATCCATGAGAGGACCTGTCCTCTTATTCCCTGACTGTGGAGTTTTCTCAAAAAGCTTTTAGTGAGGGACCGTATCAAACACCTTCTGGCATTTAGTGAATCTGAGGAGACCCAGTGGAGGCCAGGCAGCCTAAGTACAAAAAGTGTTTGTTTTTTTTAGCTGTTGGGGCTATGTAACATGCTACATGCTGTGGGTTGGCAAGGGGTAGCATTGGTCTGCCTGTCTGCTATGAAACCAAGTATTTTTTTTTTTAACTTACAATTTTTTTTAAGCTTATGAATTTTCAGGTTGTTTTTTTAAAAAACTGATTGTGGGCTATTATGTCTCTTGATATAGATATATGTTGGCAACCTTCAGTCTCGAAAGACTATGGTATCGCGCTCTGAAAGGTGGTTCTCGAACAGCGTCTAGTGTGGCTGAAAAGGCCGATTCGGGAGTGACAGTCCCTTCCACACCGGGAGCAAGTGCAGTCTGTCCCTGGTCTGTCTCCCTGGCTATGGGCCTTCCTTCTTTGCCTCTTAGCCTCAGACTGTTGGCAAAGTGTCTCTTCAAACTGGGAAAGGCCATGCTGCACAGCCTGCCTCCAAGCGGGCTGCTCAGAGGCCAGGGTTTCCCACTTGTTGAGGTCCATCCCTAAGGCCTTCAGATCCCTCTTGCAGATGTCCTTGTATCGCAGCTGTGGTCTACCTGTAGGGCACTTTCCTTGCATGGGTTCTCCATAGAGGAGATCCTTTGGGATCCGGCCATCATCCATTCTCACAACATGACCGAGCCAATGCAGGCATCTCTGTTTCAGCAGTGCATACATGCTAGGGATTCCAGCACGTTCCAGGACTGTGTTGTTTGGAACTTTGTCCTGCCAGGTGATGCCGAGAATGCGTCGGAGGCAGCACATGAGGAAAGCGTTCAGTTTCCTCTCCTGTTGTGAGCAAAGAGTTCATGACTCACTGCAGTACAGAAGTGTACTCAGGACGCAAGCTCTGTAGACCTGGATCTTGGTATGTTCTGTCAGCTTCTTGTTGGACCAGACTCTCTTTGTGAGTCTGGAAAATGTGGTAGCTGCTTTACCGATGCGTTTGTTTAGCTCGGTATCGAGAGAAAGAGTGTCGGAGATCGTTGAGCCAAGGTACACAAAGTCATGGACATCCTCCAGTTCATGCACAGAGATTGTAATGCAGGGAGGTGAGTCCACATCCTGAACCATGACCCGTGTTTTCTTTAGGCTGATCGTCAGTCCAAGATCTTGGCAGGCCTTGCTAAAACGATCCATGAGCTGCTGGAGATCTTTGGCAGAGTGGGTAGTGACAGCTGCATCGTTGGCAAAGAGGAAGTCACACAGACATTTCAGTTGGACTATGGACTTTGCTCTCAGTCTGGAGAGGTTGAAGAGCTTTCCGTCTGATCTGGTCCGGAGATAGATGCCTTCTGTTGCAGTTCCAAAGGCATGCTTCAGCAGAACATCGAAGAAAATCCCAAACAAGGTTAGTGCAAGAACACAGCCCTGCTTCACGCCGCTTCGGATGTCAAAGGGGTCTGATGTGGAGCCATCAAAGACAACAGTGCCTTTCATGTGGACGGATCTGATGATGCTGAGGAGCCTGGGTGGACATCCGATCTTGGGGAGAATCTTGAAGAGGCCATCCCTGCTTACCAGGTCGAAGGCCTTTGTGAGATCTATGAAGGCTATAAAGAGTGGCTGTCGTTGTTCCCTGCATTTCTCCTGCAGTTGTCTAAGGGAGAATACCATATCAGTGGTGGACCTGTTGGCTCGGAATCCACACTGTGATTCTGGATAAATGCTCTCTGCAAGTACCTGGAGCCTCTTTAGTGCAACTCGGGCAAACAACTTTCCTACAACGCTAAGGAGAGAGATGCCACGGTAGTTGTTGCAGTCACCCCTGTCGCCTTTGTTCTTGTACAGCGTGATGATGTTTGCATCCCTCATGTCTTGAGGTACTCCACCTTCTCTCCACCTTCTCTATATATCTATATCTATATCTATATAGATATAGATATAGATATAGATGATATAAATAGTAAGCATCACAAGAAGATCAATTCTCATTGATATTTGCAATAAAACTTTTTAAAAATCCAATCTAAATAATAACTTGGCCTTGCATTTGTTGTCCTGGCAGCTAAACATGATAATATTTAAATGCCTTTTTTCCGTATGTTGACCACCTCCCTATGTTGACCAATTTCCTCCAGTCCCTTGGGTGGTCAACTTAAAGAGGTTCTCCTGTATTTAACTGGCCACTGTGGGAAACAGGATATTGGGCTGGATAGACTTCGGTTCTGATCAAGCAGGCTCTTCTTACAAGCTTAACATCTTCAAGTCTATATTACTACTTTTTTTTCCTTATTTTCAGCTACTTTAGGAACTATTCTGGGACTTTCCTTGTTCATCTTATGTTATACCTTAAACATGAGTTCATCTCGTTCTTCCCTAATGGTAGATTTCACTAATGTTGCTCTGAATGCTTGAGCCTCAGCATTGTCTCCTTTAAGGCCTCAATGTCCTGGAGTAAATGCAATGCAGCTTTATATATTTCAGAAGTGGTTGAGAGATACTAGGGGCAGATGAGCAGGGTTACCAACTCTGACTCAAGCTATTCATTGGTGGTGGTTGTTTTTTTCCAGCATGACATTATATCATTAAACCAGGGAGGCTCTATTAAAATCTCCAGGATTGCCGGAGATTAAGGCTGATTCCTGGAGCCTCCAGGCCAGTCTTGGAGGGCTGGCAACCCTACAGATGGGGATGAAACACAATGTCATCCAAGCCAATTATCCAGCCTTGCCTGAAATGGAGGATCAGGCCTGCTTTGAAGTTCCCTCTTGATTCCTGTTCGCCACTGTCTGCTGGACTTTCATCAGTAATTATCACCTTACCAACTGGCTCTTCTCTTGTGCCTACGCCAGGAGCCTCACACACAAAAATTAAATAGATGATGCTATTCCTTAACGCCATGACAGGAAAAGCTTTACCTACTCAGCTTCTTATTAGTATGTCACTTTCTATCCTGACCATCCAAGCAGCTCAGGGTGGCATATGTGGGGCTTAGGGCACAATCCTAACCAACTTTCCAGCACCGGGGTAAGTGCAGTGCAGCTCCAAGGTAAGGGAACAAACATTCCCTTATCTTGAGGAGGCCTCCACCAACTGCCCCCCAGCTCCAGCACATGCACCCATTGGCACAGCTGTGTCAGTACCGGCAAGTTGGTTAGGATTTGGACCTTATCCTGTGCCAAAACAGGCCAAAACGGAGTGAGTGAGCCAAGGTCACTCATGACTGAGAAGCAATTTAGTGTCACCCTCATCCCCATCTAGGTTCACCACTCTGACCACAATATAACACTGGGGGCCCAATCTTATCCAACATTCTGGCACCAGTGCAGCCCCAAGGTAACCAACATTCCCTTACCTTGAGGAGACCCTGTGGCTGCCCACCCACCCACCCCCACAGGATGCAATGTACACACTGTTAGCACAGCTGCATTACTGCTGGAAAATTAGTTAGGATTGAGCCCTGGGTCTCCATGTGAGAGGCTGTTGTTAAAGGTGTAGGAGCAGAACTATTAAACATGTGGAAACTCTACCAGGGCACTGGGATCTTGATACTTTTGGTCCTTTCCATTACCTCCCTTGCTGCAGTCATCCTTTAAGAGAGCAATCAACAGCACAGATCACCAACCCTCCTTGATATCAACAATGATTCCTCTTTTGAGTTTGAAACGAGTGTATGAGTAACATGCTATGGCTGTGTCCAGAGTCACTATCTGCTAGACTGCATCACCTCAGTCTCACCCTCCATCTCACTATTAATATCCACGTTATAGCAGTTATATTTCAGGTTGGTCTAGGTCATAGGCTTGGGCGGTATTCTGTTTTTATCCTGGTCCACCCAATATGAAACTATGCAGAATTTACACATCCAATAATGTGTAGGCTTGACGTTACCATCTTAAGGCTCTGTCACCCAGAACATTTCTGTCCTGTGGCATCCTAAGAGAAGTATGTAACCATCTCTAATTCATAATGCAACATGAAGCAACTGGACTGGAATAGCATAGAGTTCTCAGTGGCTGTGTATAGAGCTGACTGGAGGCACAGATTAAAAGTGTCATTCAGACTCAGCAGTTACTATAGTTTGCTGCAAGGAGGGAGGGAGACAAGGACCTCAACTGAGATCAGGGATCCCCAAAGCAATATTGCCTATCTCTTTGAAGTTGTCCAGCAGTCACCTTCATCACCCTTGTGAAATTTTATACTGATTCTGTCACTGATTGTCATTGTCATTCTGTCATTGTCATTCTCTCATTCTGAGATGATCAACAAATTCATCCTTCCTTTGTGAATAAGGGAAAAGGGTGGGAGCACTGTGGTAGGTCCATTGAATTGTAATGCCACTTACTGTACTACAAAGACCTGAAAAGATGGCAGGCCTGCCATTAGAGCCTTAGTGTCCACTTCACTAGTATCACAGGATCTCTACTATTCTGTGCACACTGACTTGTGAGAAAGCCTTGGTCTCTCTATACCAGGGGTGTCCAAAGTTTTTGGCAGGAGGGCCACATCAGCTCTCTGACACTGTGTCAGCGGCCGGGGGGGGGGGAAGAATTAATTTACATTTAAAATTTGAATAAATTTACATAAGTTTACATAAATGAATATATTAAAGATGAACTTATATGAATGAATGAAGGTCTTGCAATAGCTCAATGCCTATAAAAGGCCTTGCACAAAGCAAGGCTGGCCTTTCCTTTGCTGCCGCTGCTGTATCACAGATGTGAAAGAGCAAGCAGTGAAGGGAGCTCTCATCCCACAGCTCACACGGGAGGTCAAACAGTCACCCTCACGCTGAGAGAAGTTGCGTTGGGCCAGTGTGGGCTTCAACAAATCTCTGGAGGTCCAGAGGCTCATTGGAGACAGGGGGCTCCCTGAGGGCCGCATTGAGAGACCTCAAGGGCCGCAAGTGGCCCCTGGGCCGGGGTTTGGGCACCCCTGCTCTATACCTACAGCAGAATGACCTTTTAGAGTGGATATGCAACTTCAAGCTACAGGTCAGAGAAGACTTTGTTTGGCTTCCTCATGTAAACAAAAAAAGTCCTACTAGTAAAAACAACCCTAACACATCTGGGATAATGGTTCTGTTCAAGGCATGGAGTGAAACTTTAGGCCAAACTGGGTGGCTCAGAGGTGAAAGGAGAGCAATACTGGGGTATCATTTTTTGCTTGCTCTTTGCCACCACTGTTGTTTTGCAGAAACAGTGACAACACTCCTCCCAGAGACCAGCAGCCCCCACTCTTCTCAGAATGTCCTGAGTTATGCTACATCATTATTCAGAATTACTCAAAGAGGCATTCTGGGGTGGCGGGGCAATGCCAGTTGCTGGCTTGTGGCCACCATTTTTTCCCCCCAGAATGACAACAACATGTTACAGCATCACTCAGAGGAACATTCCGGGGGGGGGGATTGTTACTGTGAGGAAAAGCATCATGCTACCAGAGATATGTTGGTGTGTGTGTCCCCCCAATCACACCCCCCCCTTCTTGAAAAGTTGCTGAAATGGCTCTTCCATTTTTGTGCCTGTTAATGGGTGAGACAGGGAAGGGAAAGACGCCACTGGTGAGAAGCCTTCTTCCTTGCGCTGCCAAGAGGGAGCCAGAGGAAGGTAGCTAGACAAGGGGGTGTTTCCTGCGCCCAACATGTGCCTGCCAAGGGGAGAACCGTGCTTCCTTGCCGCATTCACTAGAGAACATGTGCATGAAGATAACATAGATATGATGAGCAATCTCTTTCACACTGGCCTATTCCATATGGAGAAGCAGCCTTAGAAAGGGCAGCCCTTGTTCTGTCGCACTCCTTAGTGTCTGCAACACAGCTCTTAAGGAAGGCGTAAGCTGTGATGGAAACACAGCTTGGTTTATTTATGAGGGCATCTGTCTCCTACCCTGGCATGACAGCTAACATACAACCTCTGAAGATCAAGCTCTAAAAGGAAGATCTCATCAGACAATCTTAGACATTTTCAGAAGGCAAAGAGGTTACATTAAACTCCTGTTTGGGGGCATGTGCCACAACACCCACATCAATGAACTGAGTCAATCAAAGCCTTTGCACAGCTGCACAGTCTAGATTGCCACTGCTGTATCTCGGCTGCACCCCTTTAACTGAAGACACTTGGGCAGTTTTCAAGTAGCCCTTTTGGTTGTCAGGCAGCTAATTAGCTCCATTAGTTATTTGATGCTATCCCATAAATACACATCTTCTGTTTCAGCTGCAAAAGCCCTGAAACAGGATTCAGAGATCGTAAGCTCATATTCATCATAAACCGCAACTCATTTCTCTCTTATAACACCCTCCTCTCAGCTGCAAGCCTAACTGCACAATCGTTGGCCTGTTGGCTCAGAAGTAAATCTCATTTAGTTCAATGGGGCTTACTCCCCAAAAATGAGGCACAATACTGCAGCCTTACTTCAGGTTTTCAAAATGAAAGCTGCTTGTCTCTACAGAAATGGAGGGCAATTTTACTCCATGACTTCTCCAAAAAAGTCTCCCTGGTGACGATTCTGAGGCCTCTCACATAATTACATTCCATCTGAGAGAACTTCTAAACAATGCTCCAGGTTTACTCACTTTTATTTATTTATTTTTTACATTTTTGTACTGCCCTTCCTGCAAAGAGCACAGGGTGGTACACATAGTTCCTATCCTTCTTTTATGTCCTCACAACAACCCTGTAAGGCAGGTGAGGCTGAGGGATAGTTACTGGCCCAAGGTCATCCAGGAAGCTTCATGGATGAGTGGGGATCTGAACCTGGTTCTTCCAGGTCTATGTCCATTTCCAGAACCACTACACCAAGGACCAAACACAATGGAAGATCCATGTCTAGGATCTCCCATGGTAGTGTTCTGGGTTTCTTACTAACTAGCAGACACATGAGGTTGATCAGGAAAATGAAACTGCATGAGAGAATCTGTGATCTTTTCTCCTTTGCCCTTTCCAACATTTCCCCCCTCCCCTCTGCTATCACCTCTATGGAGGAAAAAAGGCAGGTGCTACTTTTTTCACTGCTCTCTTTCAATCACATATCACCAACATCTTGACTACTTTGGGGCCCTAAGTCTCCCCAGGAATGCAATTTAGGGAGAGCAGCTGGATCTCTCCCTCCTCCCGCCATGTTCACCACATATGCATGCTTCTCGGACATATTTTCATCTGTCACCATGCAGGTTGCACAGCACTGTTATTGTTCTTTTACTAACCTGTTTTGCTATGTAAACCTTCTTTGGTTGAAAAGCACTATATAAATACTATACTATTATTAAT
The DNA here is from genome assembly GCF_035046505.1 of Tiliqua scincoides. Lineage (NCBI taxonomy): Eukaryota > Metazoa > Chordata > Lepidosauria > Squamata > Scincidae > Tiliqua > Tiliqua scincoides. The sequence continues at coordinate 13,822,089 of NC_089822.1, forward strand.
AGATGTTCTAAAAAATTTAATGGGCCAGGCTCCAGGGTCAGACTTCCAAAGGCACAAATCCATTCACTTTTAAAAAGTGCTAATGGTGTGCTAATGGCTACGGAGGCAATTCAGGACAACAACACAATAGGCAGACATAGGCAGCATCCATCTGTTTCTAGTCATGTGCAACCAGTCCATCCTCCAAAGATGCCTTTTGTGTGACAAAACTACTGTAATTACTTCCCACTCTTTTCCTTTGGTTTCTTACTTCTAGGCTTGCACTGCAAGGAGTTTCCCCACACCATGGAAGCTGCAACCATCAAACGCTGCTAACAGCCCTGTGGCACCTTCCAAACTAGCCAATGCATTGCGCCATAAGCTGTTGCACACCACAGTCCTTCTGGTCAGCTGCATGAGGAAGGAATCTCTAATCCCTGAAAGTTTGTCGGTGAAGAACATGATTGGTCTTAAGAGTGCCACAGGAGTCTTTATTGTTGTGGCTACCCTTCTGCAATGGAATACCTGTGGCTGCTAAATAGCTGCCCTGACCACAGTCATGTTTTTGTCTCCCGACACCCACTTTCCTTTAGCTTTCCAAGAAGAGCAGGAACAGATATTTAGAACCCCACCCTGTAAGGTGCTGGGTTGTGTTTCCAAAGAGAGGACTCCAACAGTCATGCTTACTTCAGCTGCTGCACCAACAGCCTTCTGGCTCCCCTGCAAGCCTCACAGACTGTGTCCAGCTCAAGAGTGTCTTGGGGCTTCTGTGCTGGCATCCCTGAGCATTATGAACTGACCCCAAGGTCGATCCATCAGGTCCTCCAAAGCCCTCAGAGTTTGTTCCTCAGTCTAAGCGATCGAAGTTCTTGCTCCTTTACCCTGACTTAATCTTGCCTTCACCCTCGCTTTGATGACACACCCACCTCTGGCCCCTCTGGTGCTTGTTTCCTTTCTGGAACTTGACCCCAGCCTGCTTTGGGCCATGCTCCTACTACTTTAAGTGGCCCAATTTGGATTGACAGCCCGCCTGGAGCCTGACTCTCACTGAGACCTGGCAAAACCTACAGCTGCCACAGGGCTGAGAGAATCAGTCAATTAAGCACTCGTGTCTAAGCAAGTGGGCAGGCTATAAAGGGCTTTCGCAACACTGGCAGGAGCCTGGTGTTTTCCAAAGTATCTAATTCTGACTGGGACAGGCCCCAAGATGAGAATATTGGAGACTGAAAATTACTGGACACACTACAAAAATAACCACCATATTGTGACAGGGTTTAAATTTCCCCCAAGTTGCAAAGGAGTTGCAAAGTGCTCTAAGTTAGGGGTGTCAAACATTTGGCTATCTGGCCCCCATAATAATTGGGCCCTTTCAGCACCATCCTTTTGGCAGCACCACTTCTGCCAAGGCTTTGGGAGGGAGAGAAAGAAGGAGGTCTCAGAAGGCTAGGAACGCTATGGGGGGAAGGCACAGACTGAGAGACAGAGAGCTGAGCTGAGAGAGAAGCTGCCAAAGCGCTGAAAGAGCCCAATTATCATGTGGGCTACTCTTTCTTGGCTGCTTATGCCAAGGTGTCTCTTCTCAGAACTTCTCTCAACTTCGAGCTGCAAACTGATGCCTTGGCAGAAGCAGCACAGCTGAAAGGGCAGCCCACATGATAATTTGGATCTCCCATATCTTGACAATAGGCTCAAAATTTGCACATTTTCTCTTTTATCATTTGCAGCTTATGCGTTCCTACATAAGAACAAAGTGCTTTTTTCTGGCCATCATTGGCTTAATGATGTCACTTCCTGCTTAATGATGTCATTACCTGTCCTCAGCAAGTATCTTGAATATTATTAGGCCCTCTGTATGAAATGAGTCTGATACTCGTGACATTCAACACATCAGTGGTTCTCACACATTTAGCACCAGGACCCACTTTTTAGAATAAGAATCTGTCAGGGCCCACCGGAAGTGATGTCATGATCGGAAGCGACATCATTAAGTAGGAGAGTTTTTTAACAATCCTAGGCTGCAATCCTACCCGCACATACTCAGGAGTAAGTCCCATTTACTATTGTTGTTAAAAGAATATACATAGTAGCTTGATAAAAGTACAGGTGTGTAACATTTCCCCAAATGCATTCACATAGCATGGTAGCATCAAGTCTAATATATTAAAAATAAAATATTGAAATGAATGGGAACCCACCTGAAATTGGCTCACAACCCACCTAGTGGGTCCTGACCCACAGTTTGAGAAACACTGCTCTACATCATCACGTCCAGCTGTTGTCAGAGGACGGAGGCAGTGGAAAGATCAGCAATAATAAACAGGAGCCCACCTCTGCTAAGCAGAGATCATACTATCTCATTTCTCCCACACAGGCTGAGCGCTAATTGATGCTTGTCACAGGCTGTTACGTGCCCTTCCCACTGGAGCCCCTTTTGGGTGTCTAAATTGGTGCAGAGAGATGTTTACTTATAATGACATTTAAGCAATTAATCCAATCCGTCAATTTCTATTTCACAGGGCTCACAAGGCCTCCGCAAGCAGGCAACACCTGTTTTGAAAGATAGTACCTGCACGCTCCAGAAGACAAATCAACAGCTAATACTTTAGCCCCTGCAATAATTACTTTTAATGAATGAGTCATACTACAGAGCAGCACAAAAGCACCAGTCCTGTTTAGCCATGCAAACAGGCGCCTTCCAGCATGTGTAAGAAGGGCCTTAACACTGGCTTCCAAAACAGAAACCCTAACCAGCCATTGTTAAACACCCAACCCAACCCAGCCATTGTTAAACACCTTGCCATTTACTTCTTAGGCCTACTACAAACATGCTGTTATTCCAAGGAAAATGCATCAGTTTTCACGTGCATTTCCACTCGCATGTGATTTGCAACCAAATGTTCACTGCAGTCCAGTGCTTTCTTCAAGGAAAAAGGTTGTGCTAGTCCCTCCTCCTGCACTGCCAATCATCATTCAGCAGACTTCCAATATCTGCATGTATTCCAGCAGCTCTTGCCAGCCGAAAGGATGGGAGCTTCCCCCTGAAGGTTGGCCCTTCTGAGGGCAGTAAATGTTCTGCTCATCTCACTCATACTCAGCAGACAACCATATTTGTCCCCCACCTCACTCTCGCTTGCACCCCAATGCTGTAAGACTTGGGCTGCAATCCTATGCACACTTTCCCAGGAGCAGGCCCCATTGACACAATGGGACTGACTTAGGAGTACGCATGCACTGGGATGATCGTAATAGCATTGCCTCACTGATGAGAGCTGTCCTCCCCTGGTTGGAATGTGGGAGAAAGAGATAAGAGCCCTGGACTTGTCCAGCAAGCTAGTTCTTATGTCTAGCATAGCCATAATAGCTAGTCAATGAACTTCGTAATTATCAGGCTTAGGGCACAATCCTAACCAGAACTACTCAGAAGTAAGTCCTATTTTGTTCAATGGGGTTTACTCTCAGTAAAGTGTGGCTAGGATTGCAGCCTTAGAATATGAGGTTGCATAACTCGTAATGCTAAGATGCCACATGTTTTCGAATATTAGTTTCCTCAGCAGACACCAGATGCCTCTGGGATGCTCAGAAGCAAGGCATGATAGTCATCCTTCATTGTCGCTAACACCTGGTATATTGCCTGTGTATGTGGAGGTTCTATGTAAATATTGTTTGTTCCTCACACATACTTTTTTTTAAAAAAGTAATCTTGGTATGAACTTTAGAACTCAAAATGGGAAATACCCAACTTTCAAACTAGGCTGCCTTCCATAACAGACATCTGGACCTCACACTACCAAACTGTAAAAACCGCGCATCTGTTGAATCACAAACACATTTTAATGTGTTGCAACGTGACACACAAGTTTAGTACTGTCATGGTTTATCTACTGGAATGGCCCAGGAAACATCCAGGACATTCAGATATACCTTGGACAATAGTTTGCACAAAATTATAAATTGTTAATAAAGTTACACATGGAAGCCAAAACAAGTTTGGGTCATTAGTTGTTTTAGTAACTGGTGGAATAAAGGTAATTCTGCCACATTTCGTAAGAACATAGCTCTCATTGGTTTATAGCTGCCTTTTTTGTACTCATCCCCTATTCAGTATGCAAATCTGTTTCCCTTCTTGCAATACAGAATGGGAAAACATGGATACTGTTCAATAAGTACTGTATAAGTGGATTGCATTTCATGACAGCAGGAGGATTTCCTGATTTCCATGGTAATTTCTCCTTGCACAAATATTTATGTATGCTGAACTTTGGCTTCCACGGCCAAATCAGTTGAGGGTTTTCTTAATTAACTCTGCCAGACCAAACGAAGAGCGGCTTTCATGGAATGGGTATTTGCTATTAAGAAGAAACCACCATTTCCACCACTGCAACATCAAACAACTTTCAGAAACATTTTATATTCCTTTAAGTTTTGTTTGGATTTGATCATGCCCCTTATCCTGTTACTACTCACACAGAGATATTCAAATCTGGGTTTCCATTCATTTCCTTTTCACTCATTTTGTACACAATGTTTCTGTGGGCAGTTAAAAGAAAGAACAACTTTCAAAGACACAGAAGTGATATGAAGATAGGAAGAGCTAGTGTTTAGACCAGTGGTTCTCACACATTTAGCACTGGGACCCACTTTTTAGAATGAAAATCTGTCGGGACCCACCAGAAGTGATGTCATGACCCGAAGTGACATAATCAAGCAGGAAAATTTTTAACAATCCCAAGCTGCAATCCTACCCACACTTACCCAGGAGAAAGTCCCATTTACCATCATTGTTAAAAGCGTATACATAATAGCCTATTAAAAGAACAGATCTGCAATAGTAATTTTCCCCAAATGCAGTCATATTCAAGGTAGCATGAAGCCGAATATATTAAAAATAAAATATTGAAATGAATGAGAACCCACCTGCAATTGGCTCACGACCCACCTAGTAGGTCCCGACCCACAGTTTAAGAAACACTGGTTTAGATCTTTATATAGCCTTCATAGATCTCACGAAGGCTTTCGACCTGGTCAGCAGAGATGGCCTCTTCAAGATCCTCCCCAAGATCGGATGTCCACCCAGGCTCCTCAGCATCATCAGATCTTTCCACAAGGACATGAAGGGCACTGTTGTCTTTGATGGCTCCACATCAGACCCTTTTGACATCCGAAGCGGAGTGAAGCAGGGCTGTGTTCTTGCACCAACCTTGTTTGGGATTTTCTTCGCTGTCCTGCTGAAGCAGGCCTTTGGAACTGCAACAGAAGGCATCTATCTCCGGACCAGATCAGATGGAAAGCTCTTCAACCTCTCCAGACTGAGAGCAAAATCCAAAGTCCAGCTGAAATGTCTACGTGACTTCCTCTTTGCCGACGATGCAGCTGTCACTACCCACTCTGCCAAAGATCTCCAGCAGCTCATGGATCGTTTTAGCAAGGCCTGCCAAGATTCTGGACTGACAATCAGCCTGAAGAAAACACAGGTCATGGTTCAGGATGTGGACTCACCTCCCTGCATTACAATCTCTGCGCATGAACTGGAGGTTGTCCATGACTTTGTGTACCTTGGCTCAACGATCTCTGACACTCTTTCTCTCGATACCGAGCTAAACAAGCGCATCGGTAAAGCAGCTACCACATTTTCCAGACTCACAAAGAGAGTCTGGTCCAACAAGAAGCTGACGGAACATACCAAGATCCAGGTCTACAGAGCTTGCGTCCTGAGTACACTTCTGTACTGCAGCGAGTCATGGACTCTTCGCTCACAACAGGAGAGGAAACTGAGCGCTTTCCACATGCGCTGCCTCCGACGCATCCTCGGCATCACCTGGCAGGACAAAGTTCCAAACAACACAGTCCTGGAACGTGCTGGAATCCCTAGCATGCATGCACTGCTGAAACAGAGACGCCTGCGTTGGCTCGGTCATGTTGTGAGAATGGATGAAGGCCGGATCCCAAAGGATCTCCTCTATGGAGAACTCGTGCAAGGAAAGCGCCCTACAGGTAGACCACAGCTGCGATACAAGGACATCTGCAAGAGGGATCTGAAGGCCTTAGGGATGGACCTCAACAAGTGGGAAACCCTGGCCTCTGAGCGGCCCGCTTGGAGGCAGGCTGTGCAGCATGGCCTTTCCCAGTTTGAAGAGACACTTTGCCAACAGTCTGAGGCTAAGAGGCAAAGAAGGAAGGCCCATAGCCAGGGAGACAGACCAGGGACAGACTGCACTTGCTCCCGGTGTGGAAGGGATTGTCACTCCCGGATTGGCCTTTTCAGCCACACTAGACGCTGTGCCTGAACCACCTTTCAGAGCGCGATACCATAGTCTTTCGAGACTGAAGGTTGCCAATACAAGGTTTAGACACTTTTGAATAGAACACCAGCATCTGCCCGATCTCATCTGATCTCAGAAGCTAAGCAGGTTCAGGCCTAGTTAGTACTTGGATGTGAGACTGCCAGGAATAACAGGTGCTGTAGGCTTATACCATAGTCTTTTGAGACTGAAGGTTGCCAACCAACCAGCATCCACTTTAGATCATGGAAATTGATCTATCTCTACAGGACAGAGCAAAGCCAAAGAATAAATACTTGCACTGTGAACTACACTTGTTGCAAAGTGGTATATAAGTATTTATATAATTAATAATAATAATAATAATAATAGCTAGCTAAACTATCCCCAAATATGAGCTGGATCAAGCTCTATCTAGTATATGCCAGTGTGTTACATCCAATGTGTTACATCCAAATTGTTAATTCCAATAACCACTATGCCATAATCCAGTTTTATCTTTGCCTAAACCAGAAGCAACAAAGGACACAATCATGACACACTGAAGCACTCGTACTTTTCATTGAACTCAATGGGAGAAAGTTAAGCATACACTTCAGTTTCTCCCATAGATATCTTTGGAATCATGCCATTATGAGCATTTTTTCATAAGTTCAATGCCTATTCCTGTGACACACAACAACAACACCAAGAATAACAATAAAATGCTACCAATGTGCATGGTGCTTATGAAATGAAAAAGAGTGGTCTCTGCCCTGAGGATCTTACAACTAAAAGCTGAACACAACAGAGATAGAAGAAGAGGAGGGCAAAGGCAGGGGCAGAACACACCTTTCTGCCCAATGTTGCATATACACAACAGGGACCAAATGTGTACACCTGTGAGCCAGGTACATAGCCAGGTACACTGTGAGCCAAGTGTACATAGACTAACACAGGTACACATAGCCAGGTACACAGGTACACTGTGAGCCAAGTGTACACAGACTAACAGCCCAACAATCTTACCCTTCTCCCCCTCCCCCACTGCTGCAGCCACACCAAAAATGAGTATGTTCTATCCAGGCCGGGGGGGGGGGGATCAGAAGGCATTGAAGGGAAAGGGGATTTAAATCCTGTTATACCACTGTAAGTCCCCACTCCACAACAGGTCTTCTCAGACCCGTACCAACAATTTCACTGGCACAAGTCTGATGAGGGAAAGGGGTTGGGGAGGCTGCCCACAGAGAGGATAGAATATAGTATGTGGCATTGCAGGTTTATCTCTAGCCTACTGAAAAGTCGGCAGCAGGACAGCACGGGAGAGGCAGACAGGTATTCAGTCCTCTTTCTAGTAAGCAAGACCTGCCTAGGAGTGCCATACGCCACACTTTCAGAGTCACATGTGGGATTGCTGCCATAGGCTGGCCATCCAGACCCTCTACAATCCCACAGGCTATACGGACACAGGAGATCAATATGCAGATGAGCTACATTGTTCTGTTTCTGTAAGCACCTTAACTATTAACTCCTCTCCTCAAAAGACAACAGTACAATAATTAGCCAAGACTAAGTACACACACAAGAAAGTACTTGGGTGGAGTATAAGAGACAACTGGGTTTTGACTGTCACATCCCTTCACATCAAATGCTTGTCCCAGGAGCAACAACCCAGTTTCCCAGGCGGTAGCTTCCATCTGCCAGCATTTCTAATTATTTGCCTTCATTGCACTGTGTATTTCATCAGCTCTCTAAAGTGGTCAGATAGCAGAAACCAATGAGTCAGAGTTCCTATTTTAAAAGCCCTGAACTCTGTCATCGACAGTCTGGACATAACAGATTTATGTGCTGCTTCAGTCTAGCCTCTAAGGCAGCAGTTTTCAACCGCTGTGCCGTGGCACACTGGTGTGCCGTGAGGCTGCCTCAGGTGTGCCGCAGGGCCAAGGAGTCAGGCGGCGGCGGCAGCAGCAGTTGCACGTGCAGGAGTAGCAGCTGCTTGGAGCCTCGCACAGCAACAGGAGAAAAAGGGGCAGCTGCACAGGGGCTTGGATGCTCCTGCTGTTGCTGGTGCCTGCCCCGTGCGCTGATTGGGCAGGCAGCCACAGGAGCCTGGAAGAGCTCCGGGTGGGCAGGAACATGGAGGGAGTGAGGGAATGCAAGTGAGCGTGAAGGTGGAAGCAGGGTCTGAGCCAGAAGCAGCTAGCTGGAAAGGATCCTGGAGAGACCCTTTTCCTTGCCAGCAATGCCCCAAAGTAACCCTCCCTGCGTTGCCTCCCCAGGCAAGGCTTTGGCAGGAAGGGCGCTGGGCCACAATCCTATCCACACTTACTTAGGAGTAAGCCCCATTCACTATAAAGGGGCTTACTTCTGAGTAGACGTACAGAGGCTTGGTCACACTCTTTCTTGAATACATGAGCAGGCAAGTGATGCTTTTCTTCTCCCCCACCTCCTCCCCTCCTGCACACACATCCCCCCATCATAATTGCAGTTAACTCCTTTTTCTTCCCCTCCCCTCCCCTCCCCCTTCCCCACCTTCCAAAATTCAAAACTAGTTGCCTCCCATTCTCTTTCTCTCTTCCCCCCCCACACTAGTGAATCCTGCACTTGTTTCAGCCACATCTCCTCACTGCCCCCCACCACCACCACCACCCTGTTTCTCCAGTATGCTCAGTCTCATCTCTCTTTGCCAACACCTCCTGGCATATCAGAGCGTATCAGCTGATAACAGTTTGAACAGACCTGCTTCAAAACATTGTTCTTCCTTTCCAGAAACCACATACACCTCCCTCTCCAAGCTTCTCAGGAATTTCTTTCATTGTCATGCAATGATCTAAGGCTGCAATCCTAACCACACTTTCCTGAGAGTAAGCCCCATTGAACAAAATAGAACTTACTTCTGAGTCGACCCGGTGAGGATTGTGCCCTTATTTATATTAATTAAATTAATTGTAACATACTAATGTAATTAAAAACTAATAGTGTGCCTTTTCAGTGTGCCGTGAGCTGAAAAAAGGTTGAAAATGGCTGCTCTAAGGCCTCAAAACTGAAGCAACCAGGGTCTTCTCCATGGCACATAAGGAGCCTTGCACATTGTCAAAAATGTAAACTAGCTTGTATTTTTAAGCAGCAGGAATGTAGTAGCCTCATAGTGCAAGCCTATGCATGTCTAGGAGGAAGTATGGTAAGCACCACTGATTTAAAGGGGACTTACTCCCAAGTAAGTGTGTATAGGGTTGTAGCCTTGATCTCCTTATCTCACAGGCAACTCCTGCCTCATCTGAAGAGGCTTCCATCACAGGACTGTTATGATGCAGAAAGGACTTGCCTTAGAACAAGAGGGAGAGGCTGCCCATCAGGTGTCTATAGGCAGGGTTTCATGATTCCAAATGCAGAAAAGCCACAAAATTTTATATTGGCACAGATGCCTACTGCAGGAAAGGGATGCTGGAGGTATAATTTCAAACGTGATTCATGTAGGGTTGTAAAAAGGGCTCTCCATTGTTTGCATTATACTGCACTTGTCCCTGACTACTGAATTCCAGAAACAACTAAAATGCATTCCTCCATATCAAAGCTGGGGCCACATAAACCAGGTGATCAGCAAACCTATAAGAGCAGCCCTGGAGTTTTTTTCAGCACTGGTTAGTGGGCAGGTGGATTGGCAGGCTTATATCACCAGGACAGAAGATGAGCCTAGTTGAATCAGACCAAGGGTCCAAGTGGAAAGGTAGGAAGACAGGCTGGGAATAGGAATTCAGTATAGGCACATAGGTTCAAGGCAAAAAAGCTGCCTCTGAATAGCACAATGAGAGGTGCCCCAGGAATGACAGCAGGAATGAAAGCATGTTCTTCCTTCTAAGAGGGCTGCTGAGGCTGGGTCAATTAGAATACTGTCGCCCAAACAGTCCCAGGCAGCTCTTCTTATACCAAGCACAACAGGATGGGTTGGGCAAATGGATTTAAAAACAGGCCTCCTGTGCCTTTAATTGCTATATAAAAGAGCATTTCAGCAGGTGGAGTTCTTCTCATTCCTGCACAAGGGATGCTTAAGTTCCTCTTCTATGCAGCTATTAAAGGGACTGCCTTAGGGATAGTGCTGAACTGTATGACCCTTACCTAACACTTGAGAGTGACTGTCCTTTACTCTCTAGTTCAAAGTCCATAAATAAATAGTTTGGAGGTTTGTCTAGTCCCCTTTCCTCTTAATTTCTTTTCCATGGATTATACAGTCCATCCAAATGCATTATTCATTCATTCAAGGGCAGGGCTTTTTTTCTAATGGAATGTGGGGGGGGGAGTTCCGGCACCTTTTTGCAGGGGCCCCTCCCCTTTGGAGGCATTCCAGGAGGGGGGGGAGCAAAATAGAGGCATTCACTGGGTGGGTGCTGGGGGGTGCAGGGTGGGCAGGCGCCTGGCCCCTGCCTCCTGCCTGACCACACAACGACCCCCTCCTGCCCCCATCTCCAAGCTCTCGCCTGACCCCAGCCCGCCTCCCCTACCCCCGCGCTCTGCTTCCCCGCGCAGCTTCCAAGCCGGTGGAGGGCGCGGGGGACATGCGCTGACGCTGAGGAGGAGGAGGACAGCCAGCCAGCCAGCCAGCCAGCCAGAGAGACGGGCTGCGGCACCCACGGAACGCCCAGGTACTGGCTTGGCCGAGGAGGAGAAGAGAAAGGAAGCTGGCTGGTGCAGCCCCGTGCCAATCTGCAGCACGAGCCTAGGCGTGTCTACTCAGAAGTATGTCTCATGGTGCTCAATGGGGCTTGGTCCTGGGAAGGGGTGCATAGCCTTGCAGCCTGAGTAGACAGGCAGAGGAAGGGCTCTGTGGCTGCAGTCCTCTCCACACTTTCCTGGGAGGAAGCCCCACTGCCTCTAGTGGGACGGACTTCTGAGTAGACAGGCAGAGGAGGGGCCCTGAGGCTGCCATCCTAAGGCACATGCTAAGGGCAGGTGAAAAGGGATTCTACGTGTGTACAACATGCTGTCCAGCCTTGCCAGAGATCCTCCTCATCCTTCCCCCACAAGCATGCCCTCCATCAGCCAGCGTTTGCAGCTCCTCTCCAGCAATGCACAGCAGCTGCTCAGGGCAGCAGAGAACATACAATTGCATGCCAAGCACCTTCCCAAAGACACAGAGTATTCTGATACCTGAATTAAACCATATTTAATCACTTGTTTGCAAACGTAGCTGTTTCTGTGTGCACCTAAGGACCCCTCTCGTGTAAGAATTCCTTTTTTGTTCTTACTCCCACAGTTGCTTAGAGTAATTTTACTACATGGAACTCATGTAAGCCATTTTTTGGAATCCATTCACTGCTTCCTCTCCTTGAAGTAGTGACACACTACATACTACACACTACAAGTGCACCTGTACAGTATTTTTCCCCATGTGTAGAAAAAGTAGCTAGGGGGAAGGGGATGTGGAGATTGACAGCCCAATCCTATGCATGTCTACTCAGAAATACATTCATCTTTAGGGGGGAAGCCCATAAAAAATATTTTATTTCTCCAATAAAAAATGGTTTAAATAATAAATAAATAAATAAAAGATTAACAAGTTGTGAGTTCCTGTACCTTTTTATTTACAAAAAAAACACTGTTCAAGGGAATGTGCACCAAAGTTTTTATAAGAACATAAGAACAGCCCCACTGGATCAGGCCATAGGCCCATCTAGTCCAGTTTCCTATATCTCACAGCGGCCCACCAAATGCCCCAGGGAGCACACCAGATAACAAGAGACCTCATCCTGGTGCCCTCCCTTGCATCTGACCTTCTGACATAGCCCATTTCTAAAATCAGGAGGTTGCGCATACACATCATGGCTTGTACCCCGTAATGGATTTTTCCTCCAGAATTTATGATTTTGATTACTCCTTTCCAGAATGATCAGCCGAATAACAGAGTTCCTTGCCTATGAGAAAAGGCTATCAAGTCTGGGGCTTTTTAGTTTTGAAAGAAGGCAGAACTAAAGGTGGGACAGGGGAAAAACATGTTAAAAGCTTACACAATTATTGATGGTGTAGAGAGAGTAAAGAGCTTTTCTCCTTGACTCATAATATTAGAACTTGGGGGTCATCCAATGATACTGACTGGCAGTTGGATTAGGACAGACCAAGGAAGAGCTTTTTCATGAAATACATGTATAATTTCTGGGATTCACTGCCAAAAGATACAGTGACATCTTCTAGGCTGGATGGTTTTTATAAAGGGATAGAAAAGTTCATAGTGGATAGATTTAAGAGTCATGATAACTAAATGGCTAAATTGGCAGTATGCTCAGGACAGACCAAAAGAAAGTACTTTTTCACAAATGCATAAATAACTTATATGAATCACTGAAACAAGACATGGTGACAACCACTAACTTAGCTGCCTTTGGAAAGGAATGGGAAAAATCATGGGTAATAAGTCCAACAATCTTGAAAGCTAAGTGGAACCTTCATGTTCTGCCAAGTGCCGGGGACAAATAATGGGGAAAGGCCAGCTTCTGGGAGGCATTTGGCTATCCAAGGTTGGAAGCAGAATTCTGGAGCAGACTGACCCATAGTCTGATCTAGAAGGGCTTCAGTGTTGTTATGGATGTTTGGATGCCTGCCGTCGTTCTGTTCTCTCTGGATTATACAGATGAAGAAAGAATGAACACCTGTACTCTATAAGGACTCATAAGAATGCCAGGCAGGAGTTCTCAGCCACCATGCCTTATGAGAGTGAACAAGTGAAAGCTAATCTGAACAAGTTTTCTTTTAAAAACAGCATTTAAAATTAGAACTTACTCATGGCAAGCCACATCAGTGGTTTCATGCCCAGAAGCCCGTGTGAATCAATTCCATGTGGCTTTTTAAGGAAGCCCCATGGGACATTGCATCAGCTGAGATCAACATTGACCTAAGCCCATTTCATCAGATGCATGTGATGAAGGAAGCACTTGTCCATGATAGCTCATGCCACTCATAAACCACAGCACTGTTTGTCTGTTTGATTTAAACAATTCTTGCTTAAGGGCTGTACAACTGAATCCGAGGCACAGGGCAGCAGGGGAATGATCTGACTCACAGGTAGGACGAGGAAACTGGCTGAATTATTCAGGTAGGAGTGCCTGGGAATAACATAGAAGAACATGTCAAAGCAAATAGTGTGATAATCCCAGAGGATCCCTTTATCCGGCATGAGGAATTTTTGTAAATTTCTATATAGAAGCCAGAATTTCTTTATACTGCATCAAGAGTGAAGTGGTCCTTAAAGCAGTAAGGTAAGTAAAGAGGTACTATAACAAGTAAACAAGGTAGTACAAAATTAAGCAATGCCTGTCCTCAGCACAACAGTTTCGTCGTATGTGATGACAAGTCATTTTAAAATTACCTTATTTTGTGACTCCTGGCTTCTCACCTGTGTCCCATGGTCTCCTTATAGTACGTTACAATTGATTTGAGAGCCCTAAAGTGCACTGAAATGCATTATGCGGTTAAACCTCATACTGTTTTACTTAATTTTGCTACAAGGATAGCTTTGAAAGGAAAATGAAGTTAAACCACATAGCAAGTGATTTTCACAAACCTTTTGGATGATTTTAGTGATATTTTGAGAATTATTATTATTATTGACAGTATTTATATACCGCTTTTCAACTAAAAGTTCACAAAGCGGTTTACAGAGAAAAATCAAATAACTAAATGGCTCCCTGTCCCAAAAGGGCTCACAATCTAAAAAGATGCAAATGAGTACCAGCAGACTGCCACTAGAACAGACAGTGCTGGGGTGAGGTGGGCCAGTTACTCTCCCCCTGCTAAAAAAAAAGGAGCACCCACTTGAAAAAGTGCCTCTTACCCAATTAGCAGGAGAAGTGCTGCTAAGTGGAATGGAAGCACTTTTTCAGATCCTTTGTTATCCCCCAGTGATGGCATTGCATTCACGGCACCATTCCTGATTAGTTGGAGAAAGAATCTCGAACCAGGAAAGAAACAATACTCAGAAAGTAGCAGACTGGAAAAATAACAGCCCTCAATGACTTTGAAGAAATGATGAACATTCCCAAACTGGAGGATTTTTTTCAGGAAATTTTTGGTCCTCCCCAAGTACTAATTTTGAGCCAAAAATCAAAGTGGGAAAACAATTTATGAAGTTTCATGGAAAACAAAATTCTTCCTACGGTCTTTAGGACCATACTTCCCAAGCTTAGCTCCTCCTAACATTTCACCCTTAACTCTGAAGGGCATTTGACAAATAGCCCATGCATTTTGACAGCATGGGCTATTTGACTGAAATAGCCCATGCTGAAGAATCTGGGTCAAATGACATATTAGGTTAAGTGCAATATCGAGGTAAGCTTAATAGCTATTTTAATGGTAAAAAGCAGCAGGGGGGGGGGAATTCACTGAGAAAAGTTCTCTGTAAAGGTTTTCCCTGTCCCCATGCTCCATGGACTCAATCCAGGTGGGGAGGCATGGCTGCTTTTTGTCTTAAAAGAAATACTACCAGTCTTAAGCACACCTCTGTAAAGCATTTAACATGTATTGTGGTCCTCAGAGAAAATGTGTCCAGCATTGCCTCCATTTTATCCACAGGTCATTTAGCCTTGAAAAGTCATCTTCATTAAGAAATAATATGGCATCAGCATAGCCCAGTTTCTCAATTAACACACACACCAGTACATCAACATCCCTTCTCTTTTCCAGGTTACCCATATAAAAAACACAGGAGCCTCTAGTTATTTGTTCAACTGTTATGCGTCACCCAACAAGCCAGTACAATGCACAACAAATAACTCGGCAAGGCTAAAGATTAATTTTGATTGTTTTATACACTTACCACTAAGCCCAGTGGCACTAAAGGGAAAAGAATTTCACAAGCCACTAATGTGCTCTAATGCATGCCCTCCAACACTTACCAGATGAAGGTATACTTATTTTTATTTGACATGGGAGAATAGGAAGCAAGAGGCATGAAAAAAAAATCTTCTCCAGAAGTTGTGCTGGCTGACACAGTCCATTATACACTGTTAGAAACAACCTCAAAAGTATATATTTCTCCACCACTTGGGTTCTGTAGCAATTTGAAAATAATACTTGCACTTTGGGGCAATGGCTCATACACAAGCCTGATTCTCCACAGTCCACACATATGCCATAAGATGTACATTAGCCCATACATGTGTGCTTCAGTATTTGTGTACGTTCAATTCCTATTATTTTTACACCTCAGACTTATGGGAACTGGACAGCTCATCTGTATGCTGATAAGCCTTAGGGCAGTGTTTCTCAAACTGTGGGTCAGAACCCACATGAGCCAATTTCAGGTGGGACCCCATTCATTTCAGTGTGTATTTTATTTTTAAATACATCAGACTTGATGCTACCATGATATGTGACTGCATCTGGGGAAACACTGTAGATTTGTACTTTTAACAGGCTACTGCTGTATACGCTTTTAACAATAATAGCCAAAGGGGCTTACTCCCAGGTAAGTGTGGATAGGATGGCAGCCTTTGGAATGTTTGGGGAATTATTTTTGGAACAGATCAGCAACTGCTTGGGAAGCAGTTAGACAGAGTTGTTCTTTATTTTAAACAATTTTTTAAAAACTTATACTTATTTTAAACTTTTCATTTACTTGATTGATTTAATTGGGTGCATGGGTGTGTTAAAAATTTTCCTGCTTGATGTCACTTCCAACCATGACATCACTTCTGGTCGGTCCCTACAGATTGTCATTCTGAAAAGTTGGTCCCCGTGCTGAACAGTTTGAGAATCACTGCCTCAGAGTCAAACTTGTAGAAATATACTACCTTTTAGATTAATTAAGTTTGGCCTGGGGGAAGGTGCTGTCTTTTGCTATTACAGTATTGCGGGCAGGATGCTTGACATGAGGCAAAGACATGGTGGGGAGGTAGGGGGCCTTAACACACATTGCCCCCTTCACAGTTCCAACCTCACACGCTCCCTTCTGCTCTATTTTAAATAAGGGGGAAAAATCCTCCATTGGCTTTCGACTGTAGCTTTTTCTTATTTTTAAAATAGCTTATTGAATGTACAGTCAGGATCAGAACGATGGCAGGATCATAGTGCTAAAGGCCCCCTCTCCAACTGCCACAGTTTCACCCTATTTTGGGCACAAGCCACCCAGCAGTACAGTAAAAACAAAAAAGGAAAAAGGCTAACATATTTAAGTGCACTTCTCATTTGGCCCTAAGGCAAATATTCCAACAAACATGTCCAACAACACTAGCCAACAGGCATGCAACCTGCTGCATATGTCCTGTATCCAAATAGCTAACCATGTGAATAGGACCTTAGAATTTCCTTATTCAGCATGTCTTTGTCCACAATGCAGAGGGTTTCTGGTGACATTGCACTGGCTTCTCATCTGTCTGAATGGCTAAAGGGAACAAAAATGGTACAGGCATCGAACTAAAACAGAAGAGTAGAGCTTGCCTACAACACATAGTACAGTACTTCCATTCTTGGGGAACAGCTCTACTACTCTGGAAGTGCCAGCTAAAGAACAGATATGTATGTGCAGAAAGGACCCAAGAGAGAGAGCAGCTCTTGGGCACAGGATTGGTTCTTGCAAAAATTGGGTGTCACTCTGTAGAGGTCTGTTGCTAATGTAGGATGGGAAAGAGGGCACAGGAAATAGATCGAGGAAATGGGCGCTCAGTCAATGGAGCACAGTGCGAACTGAATCTAGGGCAAGCAGACTAGGTCAGACAACAGAGGGATCAGAAAAAGTAGCAGAGAGGTTTCCAGGTCAGGTTGCTCAAACTTAAGTATTTAGGAGATCCAGGAAGTTACAGAGAAGAGAATAGCATGGTATTCTACGGTAGCAACCATTCCCAACTATTCTGGTGGCTGTGACTTAGAGCAGTAGTTCTCAACACAGGCCTTATGCTCCCCCCAACATGCCATACTTCTGGAGGGCAACATGGAAAATAATGGACTATTAGGGGTCCACCAAAATGTAACCGCTAGTCATATAAATAAATGAAGCTCAGAATGGGACCATGCACCAAAAAAAAAAGGTTGAAAAACACTGGCTTAGAGAATATAGGGGACTAGGGCCTATTCCCCAGAGACCAGGATTTTTGTGCCCTCACACAGAGCCCTTGCACAGAGCCGCCACACCCACAGCATTTAACTCCATTCATTTCAATGGAAGTAGCAGAACCATTAATGCATTCTTTTTTTATACACACATATACTACCACCCACTGCAATTAGCAAGGATGCCTGCATACACAACATCTCTACAAGCATATCAGCATACACTTAGGGCTATGGCTCACAGTAATAGTCATGTGCCTCTTTCATTTGCTACTGAAAATAATGGTGCTCAATTCCATTTAACAAGATATCCTATTTTTTTAATGGGACAATACCAAACTCTCAAGAGGATATCACTAAATTCAACAGTCATACTTAACTGCCAAGTCCAGGCTGAGGAGGCTGAATGCCATTCCACTTTATGCCCTAACTTTAATCTCAGTCACCGAGTATGGATTTATTGTCAACTCCCTCACACTATTGTTTGCAAACCGAGAGCCAGCCTAGGAAAAATACACCTTTTCACTTCCCCTTGGAACAAATTTCCCCTCTCCTTTCTCTAATGTGTCTCAAATATGGCTTGGCATTACATGTGCATGACACTAACCGGGGTAAACCAGAATTTCAAATCTAGTGGATTTGCAAACCATGGTAATAAGGAACCTGGTTAAGATTAACCATGGTTACTATTGATGATGATACCTTCTCGGGAATAATTTATACATTGGCCCTTCAGTATCAACTCACAAGGAAGTGTATCATAACAGTTACAATAAAACAGTGGTTCTCACATATTTAGCACCCCGACCCACTTATCAGAATGAGAATCTGTCGGGACCCACCGGAATAGATGTCGTGACCCACCGGAAGTGACATCCTCATCAAGCAAAACAATTTTTGACAATCCTAGGCTACAATCCTACCCACACTTAACCAGGAGTAAATCCCATTTACTGTCATTGTTAAAAGAACAGAGTAGCTTGTCAAAAGTATAGTTCTGTAACATTTCCCCAGATGCAGTCACATACCATGGCAGTATCAAGTCTAATGGATTAAAATATTGAAATGAACGGGGACCCACCTGAAATGGGCTCACAACCTACCTAGTGGGTCCCGACCCACAGTTTGAGAAACACTGCAATAAAATATAATAAAAACAAGAATAATAGCTCCCAAGACCAACAATGTAAAACTAAGATAAATAGGAGGTACGATTTTACACCATGATTAACACCATCATGAGAAGGAAGAAAGAATTCACTCTGGAGACAGGAGCCAAAAGAGAGGAGATACATCCAAGTCTGGTTCCTGATTTACAAATCATATTTTCTAAGGAACAAGCATGATGCCTGCACTGACCATATAAAAAAAATCTACCCTCCCACTTACCTAGATAGTGGGTAAAAGGGTGTTGATAAGAGCAACAGATTCCTGCCTTTTGTGCATGCAACATCATGCAAAGGAGATGTGGGGGTTTTGCACCACCTATGAAGTGTCCAATGGGAACCTGATATCTTACAGTGTATGTATGAGTACTGCAATATTAGCCTGAATTTAAGGGCTACCTAATGTCATATGCTTTTATGAGCTAGTCAAAAAGTGTTGTGTGCCTTCATTTTTGTAGAAGCCTTACCCCCTCACGCATTCATCTCTAGGGAGTTCGGAAGCCTTTTAATAATTAACTTAACGGGGACAAATGCTAATTTGAAACAGCCATTGAAGCTGTGTTTTTGCAAAGAGCTTTTGCATTAGCACAGATTTTGAGCATACACATTTTTCCTTAGAAGGTTTTATGCAATAATTAAATCATTTGTATTGTGTACTAGATGGAGGGCTGGACGGGATCAGAGAGACCTCAGGCAAGTCAGCCTATCCTGCTTCTCAGGGTTGTTCTTGTGGCAAGGATAAAATGGAGGCACTCCAAGCTCCTAAGAGGAAGGAGGCGATTCAAATATGACAGATAGAATTAAAGCTGCTTCATAAATCAACGTGTGTCCCCCTCCCTTAACACAAATCCTCAGGCTGGCTCCACCTTGAAAACTATGTTGAAAGAAACTAAACCCCAGAACTTCTGGGAATAGACTGTGGTTAGTTTAGCGATTCAACCAAACAAAGGCAAATCCAGCTGTCTGCAGTGGTTTCACTAAAAAAAAGTGTTGCTTCTTGGCTCAGCTTGCTTTTTGTAAGGGGTCACCCTCCTTACAAGTGTTTATCTGGAAATCCCACCCTAGGAAGTGTTCTTAGGAAAGCAGCCTTAAGAAAAGAAAAACTTGCAGACCCATCCAATGCATTTTGATTCAGAAGCATGTCTGTCTCATGGGGTTCAATGGGTGTTGCTCACCTAATAAATGCATTTGGGACTGCAGCCAAAGATCCTTACATTTTGAATTTGAAGACTAGAATTGATGCATGGAAATAATGAGAAGGGTATGGAATAATGGATTTTTTTTAAATGCACGATAGCTCTGATGGGAACTTCTAACAGGAGGGCTCAGACCTTTAGCCAAGGCACAAAATCAAACCTGCAGTTCTTGTGTATGTTTCCTGGATCACATTGGGTGCTTGCTCCACAGCTCAGCCCAAAGTGATGACAGGGAAGGGCAGGAGCTGTATAGTATTTGTAATATAGCACTCAAAAGAGTGGCACTCTGTTTCCCTGGACTTGCGTTGCAAAATTTTACACATAGGCTGGTGGATTCTGCATGTATGTATGCAGAAATAGAATAAAGAAGAAAAATATCTGCAGAACATTATACACACACACACACACACACACACACACACACACACACACACACACACACACACACCATTTGGTTCCATTGGCAAAAACAAGCAAACAAATCATCATTAAACATGACAATATCCATTAAACAAACAGGAGGAACCATCCATCCATCCATCCATCCATTCCCAGGCCTCCTCTTCACAGCCACAAACACTGCTAGCCATACACAGTTTGTTCACTTGCAAGGTTCCTTCAGCTACAGGGCTGACTTCATGATATCAGATTTGGATTCATAGTTTCAGTGTCTCAGACCATAAGAAGCCTTCACTGTAGCCACTGAATCATCTGATCTCCAGCCTCAAGCCCCCTTGCCAACTATCTGCGCCTGTCAGAATAGTAGGTTTGCATATTTTGACAACATGCTACATGACTACAATTTGTCTACAGTGTGTAAAATACAAATTAGGGGTATTGTAAGCCTGTCCTGGATTAACTACGGTATATATTTCCAGCTCTGAACTTGCTCACCCAGAGTTCTTCATTCAATGCCACAATAAGAAAGAAAAGGTAAACACTGATAAGAATTGGAGAAGCAAAGAAATGAGAATCTTTCTCACATATACACACTTATACTCACCCCCCCCCCACTCACACTCACACCACTAGTGAATAATAAGTCATTTCAGGACTGATGAGTCAATGGCTTTCCAAATTAATGTTACTAGAAGTGAAATCTCTTCTTAATGCACAGAACATCATTTCAAACTCTATAAATTCAAACCTGGGGCGGGGGAAGAGCAGAACTTACACAGCAAAGCCATCGGAACAGTTGACAAGTTACAACAAAACTGAACACTCCACCAGGGCGGCCCATACCTGCTGCTTCTTTCTTGCCGGAAAAACCTGCCCTGTCAACTCAAGCAGCCTGAAAACCACCAGTTCTCTTCCTTTTGCCTCAACAGCCCACCTGCTCTTTACAAGCGTACTTACTGCAAGGAAAAAGGCCAAGCACTCCCAAGACTTGCCCAGCGCTTCCTGCCGACGAACCATGTTGCAAGTGTGCACCAAGCCTAATGCTGCCTCTCCGTCCTCCTCCCTTTTCTACTTCACCTTCTGTGGCACAAGCGGGCCCCACCCAAACCTCTCCGAGCATTCTACACTTAGGAATCCTTCCAGCTAAATGGCGTTCCTAAGAGAGTGTATCCGTTGCTTTGGCTGGCCTGCTAGTTGAAACATTTGTTTCCAACTACTATTTGGCATGAACACAGCAGACAGTTTAAAAAAAAAATGCAGAGTTGGGAACAATTGGGAAGGGGGAAGAATATAAACACCTGTGGACCACTAAGTCTAGGCACCTGCATTTAGACTGTACTACTTTAAACTGGAGGTTGGGTTACAGATGCTCTTCCATGGTCTCAAATTCCCTGCTCTAGAAAACTAAGAGCCAGTTCAGACAACCATAAACTACCATCTGCTGAATTGCAAAAACAACCCAAAGCCTATCAAGACAGCATACTCTTTCCTCCACTTACTTCCCCACTTTGCGCAGCTAGGAAGTCCTAGTTTGTTTAAACCACATGGAGGAGCAGCACTGAGCTGAAGTGGGTCAGCTCAAGCACAGATTCAACACATTAGTGAAAACCAGCCCTAAGAGAACTAAAGTGTTAGAAGACGTGAATGTCCAAACTGTAGGGGATTTGCTGCATGGGTAACAGCCTATCCTCCATACCTTCTTTACCCAGGCTTCGCGCACTGGAGAGGACACTCCAACTTCACCATACGGCGTCGGCCATTCCCGAATTGGCCTTTTCAGCCACACTAGACGCTGTTCCAGAACCACCTTTCAGAGCGCGATACCATAGTCTTTCGAGACTGAAGGTTGCCAACAACAACAACAAGCCTTTTTATCAACTCTAGACGACCTGCACCCTCCACACTGCTTCTTTCCCTCCCTCTCTTTTGAGCAGCAAAAGTATGTGCACTGAAGGGATCTCAGAGACAACTTATTCCCCAGTTGGAGGGGCTTGCGTCATCTGACAACATGCCATCCCAATACACCATCTAGGTTCACCTAATGGTCAGGTCAGCACTGGTAGTGATGACTTCAGCCTTGAAAAATGGAATACAGTTTTGATCCTACAGTTTCTTAAACTGTTTCACATGACTGGAAAGAAAATGAAGATTGATGGCAGTTCATGAGCAGCATCCATACAAAAATATCTGAAGATGCATTTGAATTTAGTCTTTTCAAGGTTTTAGGAGACAGATGAGAGAAAATAAAATCACAGTACAAGCAGTAGTTATTCCCCTATTTATTTCAGCAGTTAAATTCTTCAGTATCATTCACTCAGACTTGAGGCAAAGATTCATTTCTTAACATAGCTACCACTGAAAAATCATAGCTGACAGAAAGTTTAACTGTTCTTCACCTGTAGGTCTACTATAGCTTCTATAGGTCTGAAGAGCTTCTCAGTGGCAGCCAGTAGCACTGGCATGGTTAACTGGCACATGATGAGGCAGGCCCACATGGAAAGAGCATGCAGACAGCCATGTTGAACTCCAATCATGTGGAGTTTTTTTGTTGTTGTTATTGGTAGTCACACCAAAAAAAGAACTTTTAATCTGGCTCACAACTAAGGGGGCATTGAAGTCTCACTGACCCATCTTGAATATTCTTCTCCATGTGGAGGAAAAATATAATATCTCTGATTAATACAGAATATCTCTGAATGCCCCACCCCAGCAGTGTCTTTTCTAGAGGCTGTCTGCCGGTGTTGCATCTTTTTAGATTGTGAGCCCTTTTGGGACAGGGAGCCATTAGTTATTTGATTTTTTTTCTGTAAACCGCTTTGTGAACTTTTTGTTGAAGAGCAGTATATAAATACTGTTAATAATTAATTAATAATAATGCCTAGTTTATTCCACAGTAAACTATTGCTTATTATGGAACTATTGGGTAGTTTATTCCACAAAGGGCGCTCTCTACCCAAATATTACTGCCCAAGGAAGCCAAGCACAGCCATGTTTTATTCTGTTGCAAAATCAACTAAAGCAGGGGTGTCAAACTCATTTCATACAGTGGGCCAAACAGCATTCATGACACCTGCTGAGGGTTGGATACGAGATCATTAAGCAAGCGATGACCAGAAATAAGCACTTTTTCTCACTTAGGAACTCAGTTGCAAAATATGCAGATCTTGATAATATTTTCAAGACATGGGACAGCTCAATTAACAGGCGGGATCCCTGTTCATCAGTGACACCTCAGCACAGTTCAGCAGCTGAGAGCAGCTGGTGGTGGTGATAGAAGGGCCAGCAAGCCAGATAAAGAATTTCCATGGGCTGCATTGACATACCTGAACTAAAATCCCTGATGCTCTAAACCAGCCATTTTCAACCACTGTGCCGTGGCACACTGATGTGCCATGAATGGTCCCCAGGTGTGCCATGGGAATTTGGGAGAGGGTCATTTATCAATAGGACCATTGGGGGATGTGAGCCCCCATTGACAGCACAGTATGCCTTGTCAATTGTCAAAAAGCTGATGGTGTGCCTTGACTATTTTAGTGCTTTGCCAGTGTGCCGCGAGATGAAAAAGGTTGAATCACTGCTCTAAACCTTTGGTACTAAACTTTGAAAGCCACCATTAATCATGCTGGTCTACAAGCGAAGACAGGAGAGTCACTTTATTCGTATCTCTGTGGTGCAAGCCCTGTCTGACAGCTTGCATTGGCTATCTGAATGACAATTTTATAGCAGAACTGCCCATCAGGACCACATCGAGATTGGGACCCCTTGGCTCACATGAACTCTTTGAACCTTCCCCAGGGAAATAGCAATAAACCATCACTAAGTCTAACCACCGCTGGGCATATATGTGTGGAACCTACAACAGTAGGGTTGTGTGTGGCAATAACCTGGCTGAGTAACAGCAGTGTATTTTTTTCCCCCACAAAGTAATAAGATTTTTAAAAGAGTGTCAAAAGCCATCAGGAACAGATACAAAGGACTGGAAACAAGCTTTGCATTGTCAGCAAAACATTGCATCTCCCTTCATCTCTGACTGGAAGGCACTTGGTTACAACGTGAATATTCAGCAGATAAGAACTTCCACCTCCAATCAAATGATTCTATTGTGTGTAAACAGGAAATATTTTTAGATGCTACCTATGCAACTCCCTAATCAAATTAGTGCAGCCTCTGCCCTGTTTGCATCTGTCATTCACATCACACCAAATCTCTGGAAAGCAACTCAGAGGTTTGGTTTGTTCTGATAATGAACGTTGCCCAGACAGCACCTGCAACGAATGAATTGTTAACTTAAACGAAACAGTTCACAGCTGCAGGCACAAGCAAGCTCTCACATGAGCATGCAGAATAAATAAAACATCTTCCTTCTCATTCATGTTTTGTTTCCACTGCAGCCATAAGCTGCACTCCTTTTAAAAAGAGATGTAGTAGAAATTATAGCACGATGTAGATGTTAAAACACCCAGAGTCTCTAATGCGCAATGAGGGCAAATGGGAGCACAACAGCTAGCCACATCGCTGAGTTGACATGCTCTCTGGCCACACCCCCTGGACATCATGTTCAGTGAAGGACCACAGAGGGCAGTACTGGATAGAGGCAGCATTCCTTCTGGTGATTTAGAACCCTGGCTGTGATGCAGAATCAGAAGCTATGGATATTTCAGGCAGTGGCGTATCTAAGGTATGGCAGATGGGGCACATGCCCTGGGTGCCACTTGAAGGGGGGCTCCACTGAGCAGTTTCTGTTAAAGTTAAGCAAGTACAGTTCTCACTGAGCCTCAAAAAGGAGGAGGGGGGCAGCAGCCAGACCACGAGGTTGCCTGAACACAAGGAGATGAACTGGTGAAAGGCGGCCAGATCACAAGGATTGCAAGGCCACCACCAGTGCCTACTTGGGAGAGGAGAACATGGAAGTGACGATGTCACGCAACATAATGACATCAAGATATCATTGCCCCAGGTGCCATGGGCTCTAGCTAAGCTGCTACTTTTCAAGCACTGACTTGGGTACCGGAAATAAATGTGAGATGGAACAAGATATAAATAAAATAAATATGATCTCAGAGTAACTCATTTTTCTACAGTGACTCTGGACTGTGTTTCTATGCATGTTTACTTAGAAGCAACTCCCATTACACTCAATAAAGTTCCCTCCCAAGTAAATATGCACAGGATTCAAGGGGTGTGACAATGATACTTTGTTGAAAAGTTTAATACTATTCTGAAGTTTATCTGCTACTCCTTAATTACATTATAGGAACATTTACTTTCTGAACTTGTCCTCTAAACATATGCAATACTTTCATTTCTGCATGAGAATACTGAGGTCTATATACTGTCTCCAGATAACAAAACCTTCCTTTGTTTACTGCAATACTGATGGTTTCTACTTTAATTTTGTGTGTGTGTGTGTGTGTCCCCCACTGGTAAAAATAAGATGTAGTTTGCAGATAGAGATAGAGTGTGCCACCAGTGGCCGTTTTAGAACCACCATCACAAAGCGGCAGCGGCGGTGGCCTGCTAGTGACGTTCCAGCAGATGTCAGCATGGGGGTGGGCAGAGGGTGGGCAGGGGAAGTAATGGGGCACGATAGGGGAGGAACTGGGGGAGATCGTAGATCCAGTGGCAGTCTTTTTCAATTCTCCCCACCTCTTTTCCCTCCTTCGAATACACCACCAAAACAATTCAGTGGTGCCAAACATAAGGCCAGTGGGCCAGAGACATCCCAGGGAAGCTCTTTATCTAGCCATTACAATAACTGGGCTCTGCCAGCAGCACCATCAGCTGCTCTTAGTGCTGAGAAGTGTCGTATCGCAGGAGTGGCATTGCTGAACGGGCAGCGCTGGGAAAGCCCAATTAATATGAAGCGCCACCTACTTCTGCATTTTGATGCCTTGGGCCTCCCAATGCCTTATAAGGCATTAAAAATGTCACTTCTGGTTTCACAGAGAAACCAGAAGTTGCGTTTTTTTCCCCCCACTGTCGGGCTCACTGTTGGCATATTTTTGCTGTCAGGCTCAGAGGACTCTTCAGAGGCAGAGGGAGCAGCGCTCCCCCTGCCTCCAGAGGGGGCACCCATGGGGGTGTGTGCAGAGGGGAGCCAGACCCAATCCACAGATAAGTGAATTCACGAATACAGAATCCGCAGATAACGGGGCCCACTGTATTTGAGTTTTAGTGGTCTTCTGCAATGCTTTCGTCTACCTGCCATTTTCTGCCCAATTTGTGACCCTTGAAACCAAAATACCCTACCAGCCTTTACAAGAAACTGCCAAGTGCTTGCAAGCACCCTCCCTCCGTGTATTTACAGTCTATATGAGCATCAATACCAGAAGCACTAGAAAGCCACAGGACATAGCCAGAGGTCCGTGTTTTGGCTTGGTCAGTCATGAATTGCACAGGCCTCCTGCCATCCACTGGGCTTCCCGTATTTTTTTTCTCCTGACCCCTATATGACCCCTTTTACTGCTTTCCATGGTTTCCTTCCCATTATCTCCATGTTTTCTAGGATATGTCTTGCCTTGACACAAGGGGAAACATCTTTCCTGACAGCAGGCTAGCTCCTGCTGTAAACAAGATACCGCAATCATTTTTGTTTAGCTCCAGTTTCCAACACAAAGGTCAAAAAGGGAAGCAACCATCCTGAGAACAGCAGTCTTGGCTGGAGCTAGACCATCCGTCAAAAAATATAAGAAAAAATGAGCAGGATCAAACCAAAATTCCAGCAGGTTGCCCCCCCCCAACAGTGGCCAATTAGATGCCCCCATGAAGCTCCTATGCATGGCACAAAACAGTCCACCTACCCACCCGCTGCCCACAATTTGTTTGTTAACAGCATTAGGCACTCAAATATAGAGATTGCATGTATCTATCACACAGTTGCTAGAGACCAGTGGCGTAGCTAGAGGGATGCAAAGCACTAAGTTTTGCAGGGAACCTCACTGTATACACATCTGTTTTGCTTCTGCTGCCCAGGATGGCTTGGAAGGGGAGGGGTTGCTTGCACGCTGTGGTAAGGCTCTCTGCAAAACTTAGTACTTTGCACCCCCTCTAGCTACGCCACTGCTGGACACCTATTCCCCAACACGGTGCCAGGTTGCTCGGGCTCCTGAGGCAAAGCTCTGCACCCCAACTATCAGCATGAATGGAGCAGACGCAGGCAGTGGCTGCTGTGTTTGCAATCCTCGAGGATTCCTGAACACTTTAGAGATGAATGCAGGTATGTTTGCAGTCTATGCTATATATGCTCCGGCATAGTTAACACACACGTCTTAAGAGATTTGGCACTCGGGCATTCATGGTTAACACCTTGGTGCACATGCCTTCTACCATACTTTGGTCAAAGTTGTGGAGACTAGTGAGGGCCAAATAAAACTGTTCCCTGTGGACCAAATCTGGTCCATCTCTGCCCTACATATCTGAATGCTCCCAAGCAATCTTCCTTTTCTGATTCTGCAGAAAACAGACACTAACGAATGCATAATCAATACACCATGTATTCTTAATGAATGAAAGCACAATAAATACTAATACAGTGATACAAGACGAATGCCTCGCGCAATGAAAAACTCGCAAGACGAAAGCGTTTTGTGATTTTTTTGGTGACTCGCAAGACGAATTTTTCTAAGGCCGTGCTTCGCAAGACCAATTTTTTTCCTTTTTTTTTTTGGTTTGTTTTAAATCGCACTTCACTAGACGAAAATTTCGCAAAACGAAACAACTCACGGAACGAATTAATTTCGTCTTACGAGGCACCACTGTAAATAGAAATAAGAACATAAGAACAGCCCCACTGGATCAGGCCATAGGCTGATCTATGTCTAGTCCAGCCTCCTATATCTCACAGCGGCCCACCAAATGCCCCAGGGCGCTGACCATCTATATTGCATTTTATAGAGGGTTCATAGTGTTTCACACACTGGACTGTGTTCCTCCACCTTTCGCCTACCGATTTCTCAGCCCATGAGAGCTCTCAAAAACGTTGCTGGCGTTTGACAGCTGCAAAAGCCTTTGTTGTCTTGTTTAGCTCCATTTCCCACAAGCACTCCCAACAATGAACTGTGTGTGATTTCCGTCAGGCTCACAACCAGCTTGTGAGCCTGCTGAACTAATCGTGACCTCAGGAACAAACAGAACTACTGGCCAGTAGTTCTGGAGAAAATGCTGAAACAAGCAAGATTGAGAGCTAAATTCCTGCATGGAAAGTGCAGTAGTGTCACGCCAGGGTCCTGCATAGCCTGTGCACACATGGCTAGCAGGGCTCAATTTCAAGGGATAGGGTGTGTACTTTTGCAGTTGTTCCACACCAGCCCCTTTAGCTACTTTTTTTTTTTTTTAAAGAGGAGGAACATGTGGCTTGAACTGGGGTGGGTCAGGGTGGTTTGGTGATTGAATTGAAGTCCTGGCTATTTTATTTGGCTTTTATTTAACTGTTCTGTGTTGTTTTTTTAATGTTTACTGGCCCTCAGATGTGGTTTCTGGTGGTTTCTTTGCTGCTTCCGGAACTTTCTGTGTAACTGCTATTTGGATTTATGATTACTGTTTTTCATACAAACCACTCTGAGCTCTCTCTAAGTGGCAAAGCAAAGTCTAAATGTCCTAAATAAAGAAACACATTTCGTTAAGGGCCTCCCCTATGTTTTCTCTCATAATCTCTCTGAGCATCAATTGGGCAGGGTCAGAATGTAAAAAATGTGATGCTGAACACACTGCAACTTTCTGAAAAATATAATGTTCCAAAAGGCACACATACAGATTCCATGGCTTCATGAGGCATTTTGGTCCTTTGTCTTGCTGTTACCAAAGCGGTTTATCCTAGAATTCCTTGATATAACCCTACTCTCCTCAGCATGGTTAGAAAGCCAGGGTGGTGAATTGGTTTTGAAAGTGGACTTAGACATGGAAGAACCAAATTCCTGCTCAGCCATGAAACTTCTAGGTGACTTTGAACCAGTCACTTTCTTTCAGCCTCTCCTGCCTCACAAGGTTGTTGTTAGGACACACGGAGGAGATAAGCTACATACACTGCCCTGAGCAACTTGAAGGAATGGTGGTACAAAAATGTGACAAAATAATGGTTACCCCTGAAGAGAGTTTGCTCTCCCAGAGTTGGCAAAAATCCTGCTTCACCACAGAACTTCTGGTTTAGACACAGTGAGGAACATGGGGAGCAGAAAGGAAGGAAGCATGTGTGAGCTGGTCAGAGCCAAAACCCATTCTCAAGGAACGTTCCAGTCAATGGTTTTCTTTAAATAAATGAAGCCACCTTACCCGAAAGATGAATTGGTTCATCTAGCTGATTATTCTCTCCAGGGTTCATGCTCAGTCCTACTTAGACAGGCCAACAATTGAACCCACAACCTTCTGCATGCAGAGCAGAGGCTCTGCTACTAAGCTATGGCCCCTTCCTTCACAATATACTGTAGTTACAGAACCATATTCAAAGCTGGGAAGGCCCATCAGATTGCTTCCCCCACCCTGTCCCCAGTGTGGGACTAAATGAGACTTAAAACGTCAGGCAGGCTCCATGGGTCCTGGATAAGGACTTCTGGTAGCAGGGGGTTAGGTGCTTTGCTCCCTGCGCCACCAAGCTGCTGGCCTGAAGGCAGCTTCACACATTGTGAGATATGCTTACGATAGGCAGTTACTGCCTAACAGGTTCTTAAATCAGGAACACATAACAGGCCTAAATCCATCCAAGCACTCACATACATGAGCCAGGGACCACCACAATGTTAACATGAGAAAGAGCACCTGTAAGAACACACCTGCACAGTAACTGGGCTCCAATCTGAAGAGCCATCCCTGGCCAAGATGCAAGGAAATCCCCAGAGCAGTGGTTCTCACACAGTTAGCACTGGGACCCATGTTTTAGAATGAGAATCTGTCAGGACCCACCAGGAGTGATGTCATTACCGGAAGTGACATCATCATGCAGGAAAATTTTTAACAATCCAAAGCTGCAATCCTACCCACGCTTTCCCAGGAGTAAGTCCCATTGACTATCATTGTTCAGAGCGTATACATAGTAGCTTGTTAAAAGTACAGGTCAGTAACATTTCTCCAAATGCAGTCACATACCATGGGAGCATCAAGTCTAATATATTAAAAATAAAATATTGAAATGAATGGGAACCCACCCGAAATTGTCTCGCGACCCACCCAGTGGGTACCGACCCACAGTTTGAGAAACACTGCTCCAGAGTATGTAAATCAACTCAGTGTGTGAGAGGAAGCAGGGAGAACGTGGGAAAATAATCACAAGGTATTTGAATAAAGTTTCATCAGCACAGGAAATTCCTTGCACAAAAGGTACGAGCTCTTGAAAAGACAGAGAGCTACAGACAACTGGCACGAGACTAGATTTTAATACGATGTTTACTGTGGATCTATGAGATTTAGTGGTGGGAGAGGGAAGAAGGTTCCTGAAGCTGGCCAACTGCACTTCAGTCATGAAGAGGCACAGGCTGGAAATAAGGAAGGAAGATTTAATTAACTGCCTTAATTGGACGGGGAGGAAGAACAGTTCCTGTCAACTCTCCCTATGCTGCTAAGGCAGCCGATCCTTTTAGCATAAGCCAGAACACCTAGAGACTGATTAGAGCCGACATGCTTTTCATGTTCTGCAGTAAAAAGTTCAGAAGCCCATTTATGAGATCAACAAAGGGAAATGGACAGTGGAATTTTTGTAAAAGGAGAAACAAATTAATTCAGCCTTATTGAGATGTATTGTACAGGTCTGTTATAAAGTCCTGTCCTTAAGGGTTTAAAGAAAAGAAATAAATTAGGTAATTGTTTTCTTGACTATGGGGGATTGAATACAAGAAAAAATGCCTGGCACAAAATATTATTAGAACATGGGGCCAGTCAATGAAACTGGTTGGCACTATATTCAGGAGGAGCAAAAGAAAATGCTGTTTCATGCATTTGTGGAATTTATTGCCGCAACATGTGAAAATGGCCAACAGTCTAGATGGCTGGCTGAACCAAAGGGACGATTAAAAAGGAGGAGAATTAGTATAGGTCTATCATTGGCTATTAATAGATCCTCCAGGGACAGAGGCAATATACCTCTGAATCCCAAATAGAGGAATTGAAGGGAAAGACATCACTTTTTTGCCTTGTGTATAAACTTCTGGAAGCACATCTGGCTGGCTGCTGTGGCAAACACAGTGCTGAACTAGACATCCAGCAGGGGGGCTTCTTGTATTTTTATTAACTTTTAGAAGCTTGCTGTTTGAAGCCCTTCACTCGTTAGCGGATCCATTAGCGATGCTCTGGTTTGCCACGTCTAACAGCAGGCTGGAGTGAGTAAGCGGCAGATAGGGAAATTTCTTCCACCACTGCAACAGTACGCCCCCCCCTGTTGCTTAGCTCACCCTGCTGGGTTGCTATTTGCAAATACTGCCTTGCAGTGAGTGTGCTCTGCAGAAATGGATGGCAGACAAACATGCAAAGAACGGTACAGGATACACCAAATGTAAGATGAGAATGGACAAAGTTGCAAATCTTTTGATTTCCGCCAAGTTCCTTTGTTCCTTCATTATTGGCTATGATGTGTGATGAAATGGTCAGTTAGTTCAGTTGTATGATCAGTATCAAAAGTTTCTATTATCTATGCAAGATTACACAGGCCAACACACATTTTGCTTCCTTAAACGTTACACCAATTCTTGGGTATATTTGGGGTGCTGATTCCAAAAATGTCATCCGTTTTGCCCTAACATGTCCAGTTTTGGAGATATAGTATAGCCTCATTAGTGAATGGTTCAAGCAGCTTCCTCATGAGGAAGCCTACACCATGGCTTCCTCATGAGGAAGCTGCTTGAACCATTCACTAATGAGGCTATACTATATCTCCAAAACTAGATATGATAGGGCAAAACAGATGCCATTTTTGGAATCAGCACCCCAAATTCATATCTAACCATTTCTGACCCTCAATTTTGTGGGCCTGTGTTATCTTTAAAACCACAAAGGATTAATTTTACTTTGAAAAAAAAAGAAAAAAGCTGACATTCTACTGGAAGAATGACAATGGAAGAGCCAAAGGGCTCCAACCTGAATCCATCCCTATGCATTAATACCTGCCAGAATGGAATAAAGTTAGTATGGCATATGATTTATTAGCATGCTTGTTACTGTCATTTTTTGTTATGTTTTGCTTGCTACTTAATTAGATTTCTAATTATGCATCCAAGCCTCTAGATTGTTTACATAATTTAAATCACACATTGTTGATCAATAACACAAAACAATGTAACACGCATAATACTGGCCAAGGTTTATTTTTTTTTTAATTTCAAAAATTTATATCAGTGTTAAAAATAGATACTGGTCTAAAGGGACTCGAGGAATCTAATAGAATCCAGTGGCTCCTGCTGCATTTTTTTTTAAGATTCTGCACATGTTTTTAGATTGTGAGCTCTTTGGAAAGAGGGAACGATTTATTAATTATTATTATTTAACAACAGTATTTACATACCACTTTTCAACGAAAAGTTAATAAAGCAGTTTACAGAGAAAAATCAAATAACTAAATGGCTCCCTGTCCCAAAAGGGCTCACATCTAAAAAGATGCAAAAGAACTCCAGCAGATAGTCCCTAGAAAAGATACTGCTGGGGTGAGGAGGGCCAGTTACTCTCCCTCTGCTAAATAAAAGAGGACCATCCACTTGGAAAAGTGCCTCTTCCCTAGTTATTGATTTTTTTGTCTTTATTTTTCTACGTAAACCACTTTGTGAACTGCACTCACAAGAGTGTGCTTTCTTAGGGCACAATTCTATGCATGTCTACTCAGAAGTAAGTCCCACTGTATTCAATAGGGCTTACTCTCAGGAAAGTGTGTATAAGATTCCAGCATTACAGCCCAATCCTAAACTGCCTGGGACGCGCAGCTTCAGCAGCACCTCAAACAGCTGCCGCCGCATTCTGCATGTCTTGGGCTGCCACAGGCGGCGTCTCAGGAGAAGGGGACTTTTGAGCCCCTTCTCCAGGGTAAGGGAAGTAGCCCCACAATGGGCTTACAGTGGTAAATGTGTTCACATAGGGCGCCAAGCCCTACACGAATAGACAGGATCCAGTGGAGTGGAGCCCCACTGGACCTGCCTTTCTGCCTCCCAGCTCCTTCCCCCTGGCACACCTCCTGCCTGCCCTCTCTCCGCCCTCCACCTGCCTCTCCCCTCCCCATCACACCTCCTCCTCACCTCTCCCCCGTCCCTGCTTTCCTCTCCGCGGCTCAGCAGTCCGTGAGACCGCTGAGCGGTGGAGGCTGGGCGCTCGCCTGGTGCTAGCCCAGCACCAGCTAGCACTGGGTTAGCATGGGTGGTAGCCTGGCAGTAAGCCTTGCAAATGTGTCTTATGGCACGTTTGCAACAGTGCACCCTGGTGGAAAACCAGAGCGCCGAGCTCAGGATTGGACTCCTAGTCTTCAGATGATGTTGCAGCAGGTGGCCTCTCACCAAAGAGGCACCCCTTCCTATAAATGAGGAGGAATGTCTCTTCCACGGTGGCTCCTGTTGCCACCCATATTTTTTTGCAAGTACTTGCATGAAATGTAATTAACTTCAAAACTGCCGCCAGATTAATCAATGACACCTTTTTCAATGGATTAATAACATTTTTAATCCATTAACCTGATTAATTACCTAGAGACACTGCAGTCTGAACAACAAACATATGTAAAAGCAATACACCCAAACCAGGATTATATAAAATGTATTACTTACAAGCTAGCTCTCTCAACGTTTTTTTCCAGGGAGAGGGTTCTTCCAGGGAAGGCTTGGTCTCTGCCCTACTACTGAGGATGGAACAGACAAAACTGACCCTGACAGCAGTGAGGAAGAACAGAAATTCCACTAAGCCCCCCTCCTGTGAAAATCTGATCTGCCAATCAAGACAGCTATCAGTGGGCAGAAGTCTGCAGCAGAACCAGCCCCAGACCCCTTAGCTGAACTTTTCAATCTATTCCGCTTCACTCTTAGGCTGACCTGAAGATGGGTGCTTTGGGGAGAAGCTATTCCTTGTCCTGCATTTGCCATAGTAGGGCAACCTCAGAAGCTGTCGTCTCACTGGGGTGGCCCTCCAGAGTAGGCAACAGGCACAAGCTGTTGATTTGTTCTAGGATATGAGATCTACGTATTTTGTACATGGAATCCTGCCCCTGCTGATACTGAACAGGAGTCATGTTTCTTGGCCACTTTGGAGCCCCAAATCATAAAAAGGCAGGCTATAATCAGTCACATAAATAAATAAAAAGTTGAAAGAAAATTCAATCATGTGCCAAAAGGCAGGAAATCAGAAGCTAGTTGGGGGTATATTTTTAAAAGAATGACTCACTTATTCTCTCATAGGCTTTCTTTACACATTAAGCGTTAAGGCGCAGCAACTCATCAAGAGTGAATTTGGCAGTGATTTGAAAACATATATAAGGATATATGAAGTTGTTTCACACTGGCTGAAGGCATTGGTCCATCTAGCCCAGGACTGTCTAGGTCAGTGGTGTGAAACTTGTTTCAAAGAGTGGGTATAGCATTCATGGTACCTGCTGAGGGCCAGAAGTGACATCATTAAGCACAAAATGAGGTCATTAAGCAGATGGTGGCCAGGAATAAGCACTTTGTTCTCACATAGAATCTTATTCTAGGTGAGCAAACATGTGCACTCATTCGAAGTGAGCAAATGACAGAAAATGTGCCAGTCTTGATCATATTTTCAAGATATGGGAGAGCCAATTATCTGCATCACTTTTTAGCTCAGCAGCTGAGAGGGGATTTCTGGACACCTCAGCGGAAGTCACACTGCTGAAAGAGTGACCCATGTGATAATTGGGCTCTCCCAGCACCTCGGCAGCATCTCTCACACTCTCTCTCTCACTCCTATTGTTCTGCCCCTTACCCCATTGCATTCCTTGCCTTCTGAGGCCTCCTTCTGTCTCTCCCTCCCAAGCCTCAGACATATGCAGTGCTGCGGAAAGGGAAGCCCAATTATCATGGGGGCCAGATAAAGATCTTCCAGGGGCTGCACCTGGCCTGCAGGCCTTATGTTTTACACTCCTGGTCTAGGTGGACACCAGCAATCCAAGACCAGGCACTTACCTTCCCCATCCCTTCTACTCAAGGTCCTTTATGAAACAGAAATGGAGTTGCATTTCAACGGACTCTGGCGCCTTTCCCATGTAAAGCATTATGTGCTCCCCCACTGATGTATAGGTCTCTTAGCTTATCAGGTGCACTCATCACAGAGCCCAACCTCAGTGCAGCTCCCTGTCAAGCACAGTGGGAAACAGGCAGTGGTATAGCTTTTGCAGGCACCTGAACATGTCATGCAAGGAGCCCCCCCCAACTTCAGAGCCATTCTGGGCAGTGGGAGCAAAACAGAGTCACCACCCAGAATGGCTCTGAAGGGAAGGGGAGGAGGAGGTGGGGAGGCTATTTGCATGGTGCATTCAGGCACCTGCAAAGCTTAGTGCTTTGCACCGCCTCTAGCTATGCCACTGCAAACAAAGCTGTGTTGCTGTGAAATATGAAAAACAGCCAACAGACTCTTTGCTGAATCCACTTATTCTTTCCCTGTCTTAGTGAAACAAGAATAATTATGCTTTCCCAGATCTGGGCTAATTGCCTTTATAATTCTCATGAATGAGATGCTTCGCATATTTAAAACTCAGCTAACATTAGCCTGCCTGCCTGCAGGCACTCTCAAAGAGCTTAGCTAAATGTGAATTGTAATAGCTAGGTATTTATATTACAACTTTCAAAGCAACCACAAATAGTCTCTCTTGGCGATTACTTGGCCTAGGAAACCAGTAAGACAATATATTGCATTAAAACAGAGGCATTCATATCCTGTCTTCTGAACCTCCTGCATTCACCTGTCCTTTCTCAACTGCCTTTGGTTATATTTGATCCCTCTGGGTGCAGGGATGGATAACTATATTTGTCTTGTCCATTAACCCTACTGGGTATCAGTAGTGTAGTCAGAGGGTGGGCAGCACAGTAAGTCCTGCAGACGCTGCAATGTTAGCACCCCTGCCGCTCGCCTTCATTCTGGGCAGTGACAGCAATGCACAGGCACTCACCATTGGTAAGCCGCCCAGAATGGTGCTTACATTATGGCACCTGCAGTACTTACCACTCCACCCATCCTCTGGCTACTCTACTGTTGCGTATACCGAATGTTTGGTGTGTGTATGTTCAATGGTCCCAAGGAATACAAGGAGGGTGGAGTCAGGGCCAGTCCCACAATCCTGCTTCTCTTTGCATTCAGTATACCCACCAGTCACATGAACTGGTAGAAAGTATTGAGTGGAAAGGAAAGGAGCTGTAGGAATGGTCTGGGGCAGTGGTTCTCACACATTTAGCACTGGGACCCACTTTTTGGAATGAGAATCTGTCAGGACCCACCGGAAGTGGTGTCATGACCGGAAGTGACATAATCAAGCAGGAAAGTTTTTAGCAATCCTAAGCTGTAATCCTACCTACACTTACCCAGGAGTAAGTCCCATTGACTGTCATTGTTAAAAGAATATACATAGTAGTTTGTTAAAAGTACAGGTCTGTAACATTCCCCCAAATGCAATCACGTAGCATCAAGTCTCATATATTAAAAATAAAATATTGAAAGGAATGGGGACCCACCTGAAATCAGCTTGCAACCCACCTAGTGGGTCCTGACCCACAGTTTGAAAAACACTGGTCTGGGGAGCAATTGTAAAATGAAAAATTGAGACACCCCCTTCACTGAAACCAGACTTCAGCAGCAATGATATCAATTAATACTTCTTCCAAAGTTTGTGTGAAAATATTAATTACCTAGGCCTCACAATCCTCTTGAAAAATTGGCGCCTTGAACTAGTCTGATTCAACAGGATATGGAAATTAAAACACCTGCTCCAACGCAGGCAAATGCATTGATCCTAGTCAAGCACATATGAACGTATCTTGAGTCAGACCCTTGGGTCATCTAGTTCAATATTATCTACAGTACACTGATTAAAGAGGGAAAGAATGTGCACTTGTTTCAGTTACAGGTATTTAGGCTTACTCACAACAGAGTACTGAGACTAAGGGGCTGTGCCAAAGACTTCTGAGGAGACATTTGAAGGACAAGAGGAAGCATCACACAAGTGTTCTGAGAGGCCGTTCAACACTTACAAGGCGCACAGGTGGAAAGAGTGGAGACAGCAGGAGACTGTTGTATGGCTGAGGGTAGTGGAGCCAGAAGCAGAATTATGAGACTAAAGGGGGCCAGCCCATGGAGGGCTTTGAAGGAAAGGAGCTTGTGCTAGATCCAGGAATTATCAGGAAGCCGGTGTAGGAATCACAGGCCATTGAAGGCAACCACCTCAATCAGCCTCATAAATAGGCCAGTCCTAGGAAAGGCCATACTTTTGCCCAGTAGCATAGCTGGGGAGGGCAAAAGTGGCAAGTACTGCAGGTACCACAATGTGCATGTAAGCAGCCCCTCTCTCTCTTGTCGAAGTCATTCCGGGCATTGACAGCAACACATGGGAGATGCTGTTTGGTTCTGTGAGCACCTGCGTGTTGCCGTCACTGCCCAGAAAGGCTCTGACAGCAAGTGGGAGGGGCTACTCACACAGTGCACTGCAGTACTTATCATTCTCTCCCCCCAGCTACACTACTGCTTCTGCCATGTTGTAAAGGAAGAAGCAACATAACTTGGTGATGGTTTTCAGATGGGGAACAAAGAGGAGCCAAAGCCAGTGGTTTGTGCCTGTAGCCATCTGAAATGTACATTGGCTCAGTGAGTTATGGACAGCTATGTTGGAACTTTCGTACAGATGCAGTATGTCCTTCCTGGTGCTTTCACGCAGGTGTGATAGTGCTACACCAGCGAGAGCTGGCTATTTCAAGCCACATACATTCCAATGTCTGTACAGAGCTCCAAACTGACCCGATACATATGGAGGGAACTTAGTGCAGTCATAATGCACCCCCTGCTTACATGTCAGAATTAAGCAGTGGCTAACAGGAAGTCTCTCTGACTCATGGGAGAAATATTCCCCACCTGAGTGCATATATACTGTATTTCAGCTGTGCCTGGTGCTGAAAATTTCTATACTTCTAATCTTCTGGCTGTTCGATTGTGATGTCCATATCGAAGGCAGATCCACGGGGTACTGGTTCTGCTGTACCGTCCAGACCCGCCCAGTCTCTCCCTGGCCGGCACGAAGAACGGGGAGCCGGAAAAAGGGGTTTGTTTACCTTCTTTAATTTGGTTGCGGCCTTTACATTCATTGAGGAGTCCTGTTCCCTCACAAGACCCCAGTACCCCCAGGTACAGTTTCAGCAACAGTCTTTCCAGTTTCCTGAAATCAAGGGGCCAGTTGCCCCACTGACCTTTTTCCCACAATCCTCACCAGGAAAGGTGTCGGACACGTGGTGCTCTCTGCAGGTAAGTTCTGGAGTCAGTGCAGTCTCTTTGGAAAGGGCTGGGTCGGGCTGGTGCCCTCCTCTCCTTTCTGCTCTCACCGGTTTGTGGGTTCAGCTTAGAGACGTTCATGGGGTCCTCTGTACTTGGGGATCTCCCAAAGTTCTTGGGAAGCTCTTTCCCTAAGGAGCCAGAGTCTTGGACCTCTGCCAGCCCCTGGCTGTCTCCCAGCTTTGTTTGCCTCTCGTCTACTAGAGGCACCGACTTCCTTTCCTCCCTTCCCCTCCCTAGCCCCTTCCTTATGGAGCTCAGGAAGGTGCTTTCCCCTCTCTTGGCTGTCTCCTCTCCTCTCCTCTTATCCTCCTGGGCAGTCCTTCTAGCCCCGCCTCTTCCTGGACCCACCTGGGGCTGAGATCTCATGAGATCTCCCATCCTCTCCCTGCAGGTCCCACCCTTTCTGTTAAAAGGGGAAGCAGCACCTGAGGAGGCCTCTGCCCCGCCCCAGAGGTGGCTGACTATAGCAAAGACTTAGGAGCCTCGCCCTCTTTGGCTGGCTCCTTGTTCTTCCAGGACATTCCCTGGAGGGTTCCCTGTGTCTGGACACCCCTCCCTTCCGCTTGCCCCCCTTGGTCCTCCTGTTTCCCCGCTGGGGGTTGCTGCCCATGGTACGCCCCTGGGTGACAATGATATAAAAACATTCTTGGATGCACGAAAATGGCAGACATGACTCTGGATGTGTCACGCTAAGGAGTAAAACACCCTCTTCCAGCCACAAGAAACCACCCTCTCAATTGCTTTGATTCAGCAAACAGGCCCTGACTTGCTCTGGAAGTCACATTATTCACTTCTACAAGGCCTAATTTACTGGGAAGATACCAGCCTGTTCCATTGTGCCAGCCAGGAAGAACGAAAACCTCTGGCTCCAGAATGCCTGCATTTCCTGAAAAAGCAAGAGCCAGGTTGCTGGATCAGAACTCAGAAAAGGCTGCTGAGCCTCCTTCTTTCTTGTCACTCTAAAGCTTGAGCCAAGGTTTCAGGGTTGGGCAACCACCTCTGAGAGTTTCCTTCATTTAGGAAGGCTGGGCTTCACCCAGCTTTAAGCTGACTATCCAAAATCTCGAGAGAATTCTGCTATTATCAGGACCTCAGTTAATTAAGCCAGGCTATATTTGCAAGTGCTGAGAACACATCAATCAACTCAGCTTTGACAAACATTCAGGGTGATGATGTCTAGAGTGTGTGTATGTGTGTGTGTTGTGTATGTGATGCATTTGTGTACAGTCTTCTAACTGAAACAAAACGTAGGCAATAAATAATTCAAAGCAGAAATAAATACCAGCCAGGCATGTTGTAAATATAGTTGCCTACAAACATTATCTCTTTCTGATTCTTTGTCCTGTTCTCTCCACTGGGTCTATCTGATCACCTTAGAACAGAACCTTTCATTTGCGATTGCTGCTATGCAGCTTGCGGGTGTTATCTTGAATTCGCGGAAGATCTTTTCAGCCCACTGTAAAATAATACACAGCATTAGTAAAATACCTCCTTTATTAGTGTGATCCTGTGTTCACAAAGAAACGTGCAAGCTTTAGAGTTGCACAGAACTCTTCTTTGATTGGATTTTTTTTTAAGCAACAAGAGATGCTTGTGAGTGAAGGAATGGTCCTGTAATTAAGATTAACCCATTAACCCTCTACTATTTGGACAAAGAGGTCCCTTTTAGAGTGGTGGCTCTTTTATGGTGGGATGGGGGAGAGATCAGTTGTCTGTTCATCCCAGCACAGCTTCCTTCTAGGTGGTTGTTTGCTGGTGTGCTTCTGTTTCTTGGGAGCCCCTCTGGGACGAGGAAACAACGTCTCATTCCATTTGCTAAGCAAACCTCCACCGCTGTTTCTTCTTAGAAACTTGCTATCAGTGGCATACTGCTTGTGAGCAGGAGGGGGCCGACATGTAATGGATTGGGGCCATTGATAGACTTCTCCTCCAATAATTTGTATTTAAAACCATTTAAGGGTCAAACTAGACCCGATTCAAAGTGCATCATTGTTCGTTAGAAGCAGGCATGGCATTGGGGGTAGGCCAGGGCAGACACTGGCCAGGACCCATATCTGTCAGTAATAGCCGCAGTGGTAGCACCCAAGTGCCATCATGGGGTAGGGTGGGGAGCTGCCATGAGCGACATAGCAACAGGGGACAGGGTGGTGGTCTGCCCAGGGTACCAGCCAAAAGAGGGTGCCAGCATTCATCCCGGCCATGCCAGCCTCAGACATGCTGCAGCCCAGTCGGCAGTGGTTGCTGAAGAGCAGCCGGCAGGAGAGTCAGCAGAGCTTGCAGCAGGTGGAGCCAATCATGCGCACACCACGGCCAGCTTCTCCTCCCCCTGGCAGCGAAAGCTTAGAAAACCAGGTGTGACGTGTGACCTGATGACATCATTACAACATTACCAAATGTCTGGGTCGCTGAGCGCTGCACTGGATGACGCCACCCCCAGGGACACTGCTGGCCAAGAGGGCTCCGGTGCAGGGCTTTGTCCGATGGCCCCCACATCCTGGCACTGCAACTGGTTCGGAGCTTGCTTTTACACTGTAGTAGCGATCACACAGTTCCCCAATCTGGATGCAGCAGATTGCAGCAGGGTGCTTGGGACTGCTTAACTCTTTACTTATGCGCCATTTTCCTGCCAAAAAGTGCCCTCAAGCAGCTATTGATGGCGCCATTTGCTGCAATGACTCAGATTTAAAAGAGCTGCTCCATTGGGCACAGGAGTGAAGGGTTAAACACCCCTTGCCTCCTTGCTGCATTCCTGATCCAGATTGCAGAACCAGGTAACTGCTACTTTCAAGCATCTCATCAGACCGCATGAAGCCTAGTTTGGGTGCCTAGTTTGGCTCTAGGCAAACAGCCGGACATCTCCATGCCTTGTGGCAGCCAGTGAGGACCTAGCATTGAAGCAAAGCCTCTGGAAAGCCAGGAAACAAGCAGGGTGAATCCTAATTGGGAGGCTATTTGCATGTTAATTTGTAATGCATGAACAGCCCTTCTCGCTTTCCTTCACAAAGAAGCAACACCCAAAATCTGACTAGTGACAGATTCCTGAAAATAATAATTTTCAGCCCATGTGTCTTGCATTTCCTTTCAATGTATTTGGCAAACATTCGCTTTCGCATTAGGGATTATATTATCGTATTTGAGTTAGGGATTTTATTATTTTAAAGACTGGGGAAAGTAGGTCAGGGGGAATTTACCTCCTAACCTAATAAGCTGCAATCCTCCTTGGAAATCTTAAAAAGAGAGTCAGAAAAAAGACCCTCTTCAAAAGGCAGAAATTGAAAATAAAACCCCACACAGAACTGCATGAATTTAAAGAGAGAGGAAAGAGATACATTAATGTTCTGCTTCTTGATGCAAAATTTAAGATCAACTCTTTTGCAGGTTTTGCCTATATGACACTTTGCGTTAAAACTTTCTGCCAGGGATCTTCTGGGAAAGAAATTGCCAAGAGGAAGATATGAAAGTTTCCAAGAGAGGAATGCAGATAATCCATTTGGGAAGAAGCAGCACCCACAGTATCTACCATGCTATATAAAAAAAAAGGCAGATCAGACATTTTTAGAGCAACAGGAGGAGTTTGAAAGTAACCTCATCATATTTAATAAGATAATATCCCTTTCTGTCCCCGGGTAAATGCTGAGGTGGTGTAACACAGCGACTAGAATCTATGAATCGGAGCTTCCTAAGCTCAAATCTCATCTGTCATATGAACCCACCAGGTTGCTTTAGCAAGCCATTCCCTCACAGCCTCAACTCCCCAGCTAAAATATGGGAATAGTAACAGTTACAGGGTTGCTGTATAGTTTGCAACAAGACAATTCATATTACGCATTTTGAAACACTTAAAAAACACGGGCAGCACAACCCAGGACACCGCCTGATGCCATCTTCTTGGGTCCACCACCTCGGCACTACATTAAAAAAGAAAAACCAAAATCATTATCAAGCTTTTCATGTCCTGCCATGAAAGCTGGAAGTGTGGAACTTCCAGTTGCATTTACAGTGTCATGGCAGCACCATCCTAGAAAAGCAATCCAAGGGGTTC
This sequence comes from Tiliqua scincoides, assembly GCF_035046505.1. Classification (NCBI taxonomy): domain Eukaryota; kingdom Metazoa; phylum Chordata; class Lepidosauria; order Squamata; family Scincidae; genus Tiliqua; species Tiliqua scincoides. The sequence goes on from NC_089822.1 coordinate 13,864,603, forward strand.
AGGCATGGTCTCAACCCTATGTCGAAGAGCACAGCCTCACAACAATGCTAAAGGTGGAGAAGATGGAAGGAGAAAGGTAAACGGTGGAGGGCAGAGTGCAGAGGAGGAGAAAAGGCACCAACAAACACAGAAGGAGCTTTCTCCTGACCCAGCAGTAGAGGAAAACCCTGATCCAGACACAAGGAATCCATCCAAGTCCTTCTTCATGTTTCCAAAATCTACACAGATATGCTTTCCCCCAAAAGTTGAGGCAGTTAAGATAGATGGATGAAAACAATATGAAATGCCAAGCATTTGCCGCTGGAAACAAATTTGATAAACAGATCCCCAGGTCTAGTACACGTGAGCTGCTTTGAATACTTCCAGCCTGATCAGTGTCTCTAAATCAGGCAGGCTGCATTTTGTACTTCAGACTGCCAACTGTCAGTCCTTAAGGTGTGAAAGAAACTACATCCAAGGACTGGGCTGATCAGTATTGATCAGCGTGTGAAATCCATTCACACACGTACTTCCATTGGCCCTTGCTGGACCTCTGCAGTTGTCATGTCACAATAAGGCAATGGCATAGAAGTCACCACAGTGGAAATCCCCCTTTTCTGTGTACTTCGTTCCTGTTGCTAGTGTGCAACCCCTCCGGTTCCTAAGCCCTATTTGAGATTTCATACTTGTCCTTTGGCTCAGGTTCATATTTTTCAACCTATTGGTTATACACCCTTCCTTCAGGCACCTTGCTGCTTAGCTCCTTGTCCCTCAGTTCCCCTCTTGAGATTTCCTCCAAATCCTTAGCCTTCCCTATGAGCCATGTCCCTAGGCAGTGGCATAGTCAGAGGGGGTGCAAAGCACTAAGTTTTGCAGGGAACCTCACCACAGCATGCAAGCAACCCCTCCCCTTCCCCTCCCCTCGGGAGTCATTCCGGGCACATACACCTCCGTTTTGCTCCCCACACCTGGAAAGGCTCTGAAGTGGAGGGGAGGAGTCGCTTGCATGCTGCAGTGAGGCTCCCTGCAAAACTTAGTGCTTTGCACCCCCTCTAGCTATGCCACTATCCCTAGGGCCCATGGAAGGTGGAAGTCCCAAATAAAAGGACAGTTTCATTTTCCTTTATAAAAGCTGGACTGCAAATATTCTGGTAGCCTATTTCTTAGCATATAATATTCACAAACACTTGAAGTACAGGTCACATCAGTTTAACTATATTTATCATCACAATATAGAATGAATAAAACTACTAGGGCTCATTTTTTATTTATTATTATACACTTTTATTATGATTATGAAAAATATACACAGCCCACCAGATGCTGATGGCTGGATTTGGCTTGTTGAATATTAGGTCCTTCCCAAGGACCTATGACATTCACAGATACCTTCATATGTGTGCTGTCCCAAGTAAGGGCCCAATTCTATCCAATTTTCCAGTGCAGCTGTGCCAATGCAGCGTGTGCTGCATCCTGTGGTGAGGGGGTAGTCACAGAGGCCTCCTCAAGGTATGGGAACATGTTCCCTTACTCAGGACTGCACTGCAGCTGCACCGGTGCCAGAAAGTTGGATAGGATTGGGCCCCAAGGTTACTTTCTGTAGTTGTGTAGTAATTTCATTTACACCCAGGTGCTTTTCAAAGTCTTTTGGCATTGCACCTAGAAGTCTGACAATGATTGGTACATTATCATTAATGTTATTTATTTCACTATTAATAATAATTTATTGCTGTTATTAATTCATTTAACTATCCAAAATAAGAAACATAAAAATGTGTTCCTTTGCTTGCATGGGAACCCCATTTTTCTGAAGGTATTTTCACATACATTTTTAAATCTGCCTCCAGCGTGAGTCTACAACTGTCCCAGATTATAATGTACATTTGATTTTTCCCCCCACACTAATAACATTCACATGTTGCACTTTAGGCTCATGTGCAAAAACTATCGAAGATTCTGCCACCCACAAGCAGGCTAGTTATTCAGTGCCATACATCTAAAAAGTGGAGCAGAAGGAGCGTAACCGGGGTCAGGTAAGAGATGCTCATATAAGTACCTCCAAGTCTCCCTTGAGTCTCACAGCCTTTGAGATGCCTGCTTATTTCGCTCACACAAAGCCCTCGTATTAGAAACTTGCTTTTAAAAACAGAAACGAAGAAGGCCCAGAGAACAGAGATACCTGGGGCTCTGGGGATGCACTGGATGTCTCATCTGAGAGACAAATGGCGTCATGGAATATACTCGTCTCTCAGCAAACAAAAGTTGCCATATTGATGATTCAGATCCTCCCTATTACCCTAATTAAGTGATTGGATTTAGATAAAGTTCAGCACTGCTTCCTAGTTAGTTTCTGGGTCTAGTTCAAAATGCTGATCTCTTTGCGCAACTCCGTATTTGCTGACCGGAGCTGTTGCGACTCGCACAGCATCTCCAGACAGGGGATATTTCTCTGCTAAGTGGGTAAAGAGGCGCTTTTTCAAGTGGTGCTCCTCTTATATTTAGCAGGGGGGAATCAATTGTTCCTTTCACCCCAGAGCAGTGTCTTTTCTAGTGGCTGCTTGCTGGTGTTCTTCTGCATCTTTTTAGAGTGCAAGCCCTTTTGGGACAGGGAGCCGTTTAATTATGGATTTTGTCTGTAAACCACTTTGTGAACTTTATTGTTGAAAAGTTGAAATAATAATAATAATAATGCTGCTGTTGTTGTAGTAATAGTAATATCCACATTTGTATTCCAGAGTAGGCACAGCCCTGGCTATGTGCCTGACCAGACCTCATCCTGGCACTGCCCATGATGATGACTAATAATGCTTTATCTGCCCACAAGGGGATATTGTGATTCCTGAAACCTCAGTAATGGACCTTTTCCACAGCTCTATCTTACCATGTGAGTTCTTCACGAAAGAGTCACCAGGCAAGAAAGGGGCAGAAAAGAAGAGGAGTCTGATGGAAGATGGCTTCTTGTGGCCACCCAGAGAGGCTAGCCACTAAAGTCTATCCCAAAAACCTGTGTTGGCCTTTAAACAAACAGTTACGCTCTCAGTTCTCCTCCATCCCTCTTGGTTTTGCTGGCACAGTATCTGCTCCGGCTGGTGCTCCTTTTGAAGCCTCGAAAATGGAAAGCAGATGGTCTGCAAGTGCTCTCTTGCCAGTACTAGGAGATGTGCTGATGGTTGAAAGGGAAGATTAGCCTGAAGAATATGCACTTGGAAATACTCCTGACAGTATTGAGGAAGAGCTGAAAAAGGTGGAGGGGAAAGGCACAGGGAGGTCTCCAGAACAAGCTGGATAACTTGTGGTCCAGGAGAGGTTAGTTCTTTCTGCTGGCACCTCCCCGTCAAAACTAGGAGGGACCCCACCTGAAAGCTGCTGTCAGATTAGTACTGAGATACATGGACCAGTGGTCCAACTCGGTATTGGGCAGATTCAATTGTACCTTACAGCAGAGGTTCCCAAAGTGTGCATTGTGATACCCTGGGGTGCTGCGGTCCTCAGTGGCCCCTCCAAGCAGCTCTCCTGGGTGCCACCATCTTCGATAGCATGAAATCTCAAAAGATCCAAGATGCTGGCACCCAAATCTTGCCAGATTTGGGTCGCGGGAGATCTTGTGAGATTGGGGGCCACCATCTTGGGTCGCTTCCCAAGCTGAGCTCCATGTAGACTGCAATATTTTGGGAGGCAGGCCAGATCCAGCCCATGGGCAGCAGGTTGCCGACCTCTGACCTAGAAGCATCTGACTGGACACTGTTGGAAACAGAATCCTGGTCCAGCAAGGGAATTCTTACATTTTTTGCATTTAGTTTTGGCAGGATCCTGCCCAGTGTAATTGATCATGGCAAATGTACCTGCAGAGAGGAAAATTATGATCATTTTCCAGCCAAGTATTAAAAGCATTCCTAAAACTCACAGACAAAAGAATGCTCCCCGCCCCTCCTTTCCACACAAGAGCAATCTGTTTCTCATCTGCCTCAGAGCGTGCTGGCCCTACCTTTCGGTCAATCTGCCTACAATATTTATTTATTAAAAGATTTATATCCTGCACCTTCCCCTCCCAACAGGACGGTGTTCAAGGCAGCTTTCAACAGATGACCAGATACCAGAGCCTCAGTGAGATATTACCAGTTACGGTTTTTGGCATCACCATGTTGAAAGATACTAAGAATTCTGGGGCTTATATAAAACCTAAGTAGAAGGTGCATATAGCCAGGGCTTTAGCTAATATGTTTAAGTGTAGTGCTAAAATAAGAAACAGAGGCAACGCCACCACCCCTGCTGCCTCTTTAAACATCAAGGCGAAGGGTGGGGTTTTATTTATTTATTTATTTAGAAAACTTGTTCACTGCCTTTTGGCATAAAGCTTCCAGTGAACAATAAAAACATAAAGCGGTGCAATAAAACACGACCATAAAATCACATAATCCATCAACATCACATCACAATAGCAGCAGCCATTCCCAGAGGATTAAAATCCAGCAGAACTCTAAAATACCAATTAAAACCAGCTATTGAACTTGCTGGATGTGCTGTACTTGCCTGGGCAAATAAGGAAGTCTTTGCCTGGCACCCAAATGACATCAAACCTGACCACCAGGTAAGCTTCTTCGGGAAGGACATTTCAACTTCAGAGGCATCAGTACTGAAAATGCCCCTCTCTGATCACCAGCCCCCTCACCTCGCATATTACCCAAGGCCCTGATCTCACCCTGATCTGCCCACCAGCTCTGGCAGGTACAGCAGACTCCAGCGGCAAGGATGTGGTACGGTTGCCTTTTATGACAGCGTGTGCAAAATAGCTGCCGATGGAGCACTCCACATAAAATGGCAACCATTTTATGACAGCAGAACACTGTTCCAATGTCATAAATGTCCCATGCACAATGCACTGCAGTAGTCCCACCCAAAGTCTACCAGAATTTGAGTCAGAACTCCATAAAATCCGGGATGGTGGAGAGTAAGAAATTCTTACATAACAGGAAGTGAGAAGACAAGTGGTCTCAAGCCTCATAGTGACACCTTGAATTCATGCACATGCATAAGGATTCTCACACATATGCCATAGTGCACTCAGCAAACAGCAATGACCAACCCAATATTCCAGCCTCAAACCCAGTATTAAGAAGCTGCCAGTCAGGCTCTCCAAGCCTCAAGGCAAGCATTTACTTATGAAATGACAGCTTACACAGATAGATTTTTTCAAAGGGCCTTTGAAGTTTGTTTGTTTTTTAAAACCCCAGTCTTCTGTTTGGAGATAACCATTGAAAATCTCGGTTTTGCTTGCAGCCTCTCCAGAATTCTCGGGGCAAGGTATATTTACACTCATTGCTAGCTAATTGAGTATGCAATCCGTGATGTGATGGCTTGAAGGAGCTGGCGAGCAGGACTGTCTCAGTTGTGAATACTTTGCACCAGCGTGAAATGGATAAGCACACAATGCATATTGTGCTGTCCTGGGGGTAGGAGCCAGTGCACGTGTTTCTCCCTACCTAGCAATTGCTCACTTCACACTCAGTGCCAAATTCTTGCCTGGCTCTCAAGCTGCGCAACAAAACCACCATTGACTTCAGTGAGAATAAAAATTTGCCCCACCTATAAAAAGCGTGAACTTCATATGCATCATGCCAAGATTCCTATGGTGAATGAGGTGGCTGGTTCTTTTGGAAACAATGAGCAATTGTGGAGGAAAGACCACCAAATCAAGGGAACTCGGTGTGGCTGCAGATTTCAGGGAGTGAAGAGCAGAAGGAAGTCTCGCTCACAACGTCACCCATCAGGAATGTCCGTGACCCAAGTGGCACTAATTAGATCCATGCCTGGCAGGCCCAGCTCCAGACGGGCATAGACACCAAGAGAATATTTTGCATTGAGCCCATGTTTATGCAGTGCTAGGGCCAGTTTGAAGTTTCCCACAGATTTACACTTGCACATAAACTTCTGTTCTCACTGCTATCCACAACAAACAATTTCAAATATGCCACGGTTCTATTGCCCAGCACTGCAACAGTTCTCTAGCTCAGTGATTTTCAACCTTTTTCATCTCATGGCACACTAACAAGGCACTAAAATTGTCAAGGCACACCATCAGGTTTTTGACAATTGACAAGGCACACCAAAATAAATTATCTTCCCTCAAATTCCTGTGGCACATCTGTGAACCATTCGTGGCACACGAGTGTGCCATGGCGCAGTGCTTGAAAATGGCTGCTGTAGCTACTGATATTTCCAAGTAAATATGCGCACAACATACTGAAACACATCTGAAACCATCTGAAGTGTCACAGCCTCCTTTCAAAGAACGTTGAAGATGAGGGATTCTGCACAAACAGTGGATCACATGAGTCCCTTTTAGCTATTTCCAGCAAATATGAGAGATGAAAATGTGATTGCACTTGCTAGCCACACAACCAACACTATGCACCTTCTGGCCAGACATGCTGGCACTCAGACATTTGGTGTTGGCCTGGAAGGGGCAGAGCCAAATGTATAGAAGCTTCCGACGCACAACTTGAAAATCTAATTGGGTTCTTCCTACCTGCATGGAGCACACTCCAGCATGCAGGAAGGCACAGCACTCTGAGAAGCATGGTTTGCCGGCATGCTCCAGCTTTCCCCTCTTGTGCTCACTGAACGCAAGTGGGAAAGGGGGAACACCGGAAAAGGGTTATGATATGGTACAGATTTCTGGATTGAGGGCCTAAACTTTGCGCACCGGTCCACCTGGTGCCAGTGCTCTGCTGGTGCTAGCCCAGCGCTGGTTGGCACTGGGCTAGTGCCGGGTGAGTGCTGGAGCTCTGCCGCTCAGCGGTCCCATGGACCGCCAAGCAGTGGAGACGTAGGTGGAGGTGTGGGGGGAGGTGAGGAGGAGGTGTTCTGGAGCAAGGAGAGGCAGAGGGAGGGAAGGGAGGAGGTGTTCTGGAGCGAGGGAGTGGGGCGGGAGGGAGGCAGGACCAGTGGAATGAACTTTTGTGTCACTGTAGAATCAGGTAGCCCCATTGTGGGGCTACTCACTTTACCCAAGGGAAGGGGACAAAAGTCCCCTTCTCCCAAGGAGCCACTAGTGGCTGACCGGAATGTGCTGGATGTGGCAGCCATTTTCGGTACCGCTGCAGCCCCAGATTGGTCTGTGAGTCACTTCAAAAACACAGGCGGGGGGGATTAAAATTAGTATGTATTCAACCTGCAAGAACGGCATTGGCTCATATCATCCCCCCATCCACAGGTCTTCTCCGTAAAATGGAAACAGTAGCAGACTGCTAGTTTGAATGGGCACTAAGAGGGCGAAACTCAGTGAAAGCCACAAAGTAACGCATGCTTAAAAATGCTCTCAATGTATGAGGTAAATAACTGCAGCAACATTACCCAAGTCCATTACTGCTGCCTCAATATAGAAAAGACAATTAGTGCAGCCTTCCATTTCAACCAATTAAGGCCAGGAGGTGTGGAAGTTTCACAAAAATGTTCCTTCTAGCCTGCCCAGGGACAATGCAAACTCACAGCTACATTTCATTTTCATAAGCTTTCGACAGAAAACCGCATTCGTGTTAATCAACCCCCCCCCCCCAAAAAAAAATAAAAATAAATTCAAGAACATCACAGGATGCTCATGCAATATTACCAACACCCATCCAGGTCAATCCCAGAGTTCTGCTGCACAGAAAATGCAATTGTCACACCTGACTATCAAATATGGAGCTTAATGTCTCTGTGCAGATTGCAAATGGTACCCTACAGGCAACTCCAATCACCAGCCCACCAGCAGAGATGGCACTCTAATAGCAGGGCATTTGGCACTTGATTATGACTGCAAATATAATTAGCAGAGCAACAGACACCAATCACTTTCTTCACCAAGCCATAGCAAGAAAGTATCCCTGTCATGAGTGCGCTAGGTGAATCTGACACCTGAACTGGGGCAGATTCTCCACTCCTTCTAATAAGCACCAAACATGCTCTGCTTATTGTGTTTGGAACAAATGAAGCCAGACAGAGCAAGCAAGACAAGGTGGCAACAGAGCTGCAGGTAAGAGAAGAGATAAGTAGGAGGAATCTGCCTCCTTTTCTGCCTTGACTTCTTGCTCGACAGGCAAGTAGGAGACATTGGCACAGCCAAATAATCAGGATCACTCCGCTGCTGCCGCGATCCTCTTCTCACTCGATCTGAGCGAGCAAGAAGAGAATCAGAGACAAACTGAAGCAGCTCTGTGAGCACCAAGCCAGAGGGGGGCGGCAGGCAGACACAGGGTGCAAGGCAACCCTCATTCATTTGCTGCTCATTTCCCAGCTCCCTACAATCTGCCATTCATGTCTGTATAAAAAAATAAATCTTACCTTAACTGGTGTTTTTGCTGATGTTGGCATTATTGACGGCAGGAGCTGCATGGAACAGCTGCTGACTGTTGGATGCCATCTTGAACCACCATATTGCCACGGGAGCCATCATCCTGGGACAGTTCAAGCAAAGCAAATGGCCATGGAACAATAGTAGCCACCACTTGAAAGGCAGAGTATAAATGATCTTGTCTGATCTTAGAAGCTAAGCAGGGTCAGGCCTGGTTAGTATTTGGATGGGAGACTGCCTGAGAATACCGGGTGCTGTAGGCTTATACCATAGTCTTTCGAGACTGAAGGTTGCCAACCAAAATCATTAAATGGTGGTAACCAAGGGTGGTTGGCCAGGTGCCAATGACTCATGTTTGAAAGAAGGCCTACCTGCCCAGGCTTACTCCTGAAATCTGTAGAACCAGTGGCAATGGTAGCAACCGATACATCATCAGCAGGAGGCAGGGACTCCATGGGAACCCCTGTGCCCTAGAACTCCTGGCAACCTGGCATCTGCCCGAATAGTAGCCATTTTTTATCAACACTGCCTGGGATGACATCATATTCTGGGACTGTATGGGTATTCATGATGGCACCTGCCAGCTGCATATTGCAGTTCCTGAAGCCAACACAGACAGCCGCAGAAATAACAGCAAGAGTAAGAATTACTTTTTATTTTTAAAAAGTATTAAAAATTGTTCAACATCGCATTCAGTTCAAGACGAATAGAAAGCAAATTGAGTGGGGTCCAACTTGGTTTGGTTTCCATTCATTCTAGTTTCCACCACTCAATTCTTTGCAGAGGAGAAGGAAGGAGAAGCCATTGATCCTTCTTCCCCAACATTCTGCTGATGCTTCTTGTGTGCTACTACCACAAGTAATGTAGGAGATTTACCCTAAGTAGATCTGCTGGCAATGGAGAACTTTGACCAGGCTCTCAAGTCTCTCCCAGCCAGCAGAGGCACTTCCCATGTGCAGAAGGCATGCTGCGTGGGAAGGCAGACAGGCTGGAGTCTTTTCTATCTGTCCTCCTCCCCCCATCAATGAAACGGCTGCCAGACTGCTGAGTCCAGAATGGGCAGGTTATTAAGAAGAAATGAAGCACAAGGAAATGGCAATGGGACTGCATGCAAAGCAAGTCAAGCAGAATTTAGTGGGCTCAATGGAGGGGGCTTTGTACAAAACACCATGCGCCTTAATTCATCTACACCAACAATGAAAGTGTTAACACAGCAGCAAGCCTTCTAATGAAGCCACTATGCAGCACTCTCGACTAAATGAAGAAAAACTGCCTTCAACTTTCTGCGGGAATGTACATACTTATGAATATTGCAATACTTTGGTCCCTGCATTCATTTGAAGTAAACTAAGCACATGACGAATGCCAATGGGCTTTACAAAACAGAGCCTGACATTAATTAATACACAGTCTGCTATTCGGCAGGAGGTGTACGTGGGATGACCTTAACAGTCCACCAGTTGTTTGTGTGATGGCACATGGGAAACTTAATTTGCCTCCCATTGAGGGGGAAGGTCAGGACAATGCATGACTGCGGCAACAACTCCAAAATCCAAATTCTGTACCAAAGTGCAGAATTTGATAGTGATCATTCCTGCATTTTTTTAGACATATGCATACTCTAATTTGCTTTTTTTGGATTATCTTGTTCTGAGATTCTTTCGTTCGGAAATCTAAAATTTCAGCAAGTAATGAATTTTTCAGCGTGTACTGAAAAAATTTCAGCAAGTTTTTCAGCAAATAATTTGAGAATTTTTCAGCAGGTTTCGCCCCCTCCCCATTAAGTACTAGGGGAAAAGAACAAAGGGGAAATATGAAGACTGAGAGAGAGTGAGATGCAAGAATAGTAATAATGAGGGAGGGCAAGAAATGATTCAGAGTGGTGAAATTACTCGTATATTGGGCCACACTTTAGACAAGATACAGAATGCGTTTGGAGAATGCAGAGACAGTAAAATACGAGTTAAGCCCTATATGGCTTGGGGCCGGGATATCTGGAGAGACCATCTTCTTCCATACAACCCGCCCCATCCTCTCCGGTCATTGGAGAGGGACCTTTTATGGGTTCCGCCACTGATGGAGGTGAGAGGGGTGGTGGCAAGGAGCAGGGCCTTCTCCATAGTGGCACCAGTTCTATGAAACTCCCTCCCCCTTAGCTTATGAACTGTTCCTTCCTTAGAGGCTTCACGGTGGGGCCTAGACACTTCTTTTTACATTCGCCTTCTGAGTTTAGGGCTTTTAATATGGGGGTTTTATGATGTTTTGATAATTTCTTGAAGTCGCTTTGAGTGTCTGGCAGGGAGAGAAAGCAGAGTAAAAATCTTCTAAAAAAATAAATTAAATGGACCTTGAACCATCCATATAAACAGGGAACAAACACAATCCTGAGTACCCTTAATGTCATTCATTTGATAAGAAAACAAGAAGCAGAGAACAAGTAAATATTTTCCAGGCTGTATTTTCTTAGCTGGTTTCTTCGCATGAAGCTACCTTAACTTTAGTCAGGCCATGGGTCTAATAATAATAATAATAATAATAATAATAATAATAATAATAATAATAATAATAATACAGTTGTTGGCAATCTTCAGTCTTGAAAGACTATGGTATCGTGCTCTGAATGGTGGTTCTGGAACGCGTCTAGTGTGGCTGAAAAGGCCAATTCGGGAGTGACAATCCCTTCCACACTGGGAGCTTCCTTCTTTGCCTCTTAGCCTCAGACTGTTGGCCAAGTGTCTCTTCAAACTGGGAAAGGCCATGCTGCATAGCCTGCCTCCAAGTGGGCCGCTCAGAGGCCAGGGTTTCCCACCTGTTGAGGTCCACTCCTAAGGCCTTCAGATCCTGAATAATAATACAGGTATTTATATACCGCCTTCCATGGTCGTCAGATTTCTCCTCAGACTTTATTCAAGGCCGTTTACATAGGAAGGCTGTTCTAAATCCCCGTAGGGATTTTTACAATTTAAGAAAGGTTCTATCTTTCAAGAACTGCACGACATTTCAGATGGATCTTTTGTGGTCTGGTTTCACTTTCTGGCCTCCAGATTCCTCCCACACAGGCTGACAAGCAGCTCCTTCATCTCTCACATGAAGGGCAGCCAAGAGGCTTCTTCGCTCACACCAAAGAGCAGGTGGAATAACTCAGCTCGGCTTGTCAGCTGCTTCAAGGTCCCGCCATTCACGGTGCCGGTGGTCTCGAACTGGCGACCTTCGGATGTTATCTTCAGGCAAACGGAGGCTCTACCCTCTAGACCAGACCTCCTACCCAACAGGTCTATCCAACAGATCTCTGGAGTTTCCAACAAGGTTCCTTTTCAGGCCTGAACCTGAGACCTTCTGTATACAAAGCATGTGCTCTGGCAGGAAGCAGCCCAGTGACATCACTTATCATCTAGTTCACATTTTATTTCTCTGTGTGTCCTGTGACTCATTGAAACCATGAGCATAGATAGGGAAGTGACTGTGTAAAATGGGATAGTGTCCATGATGGCGAGGCACACTAGAATTTTCAAGCTATCACACGATTGGTCACAATTTGCGTATGATCTCAACTCACCAGAATACATATACAAAAGAAGATGACAATGGTGGACATTCACACATGATCCAATACAAAAGACCCCATTTCTTTCCTCTGTTGAGTCTCACCGTTACACCCTCCCCTTGGCTTCCAGCTCTGCGTGCATGGCTTCCATTGGCCACACAAAAACCTACACAGAACGTGACTTGGCTCCACATGGCTAGTCCCAGGGATTAGTTACCATTATATACATCAGTATCTCATTACCAAGCTGCAAAAGCTTCTCCAGCCAAACAAAATATGGAATTTCTGCACATCAGATGTCGATCTCTTTGAAAAGGAGGAATTTGGCAAGCGCTCCTTTAGCTAAACAAAAAGTTCTCTCCTTGCCTGATTCCTGAATGCAACCATCATCCATTCACAAATACTGTCACCGGGACAGTCATTTATCATGGCTATTGAGGCTGGAGACAAACAATACTTGTTTTAGGCATGAAAGAGCATTTCTGCACATAGTGTGCAAGTTCACCGCACTTAAAAAATCCACTGAACCTCTTGCATGGCGCCAGGGGTGTGTGCATGCATGTGTGCATCTGTGCATGAAGACCAGGTCTTCCAGCCAGTCCCCAGCACTTAATTCCTACACCATCCACCTGCTGGTCCATAAATAAGCTAGGGGGATTAAAACTGGGCCTAGAGCACCCTACAAAGTGCCATGCCAGGCTGAGTGCCTTTAAATTTGCCTCAGCTTAGCTGTGGTCAGCTGAGCCCTGGACTCTAGAAAACCTTAGTGCCAAGACCAGCTCGGCAGCATGAATGACTCAATCAATCAATCAATCAACAGTATTTATATACCGCTTTTCAACTAAAAGTTCACAAAGCGGTTTACAGAGAAAAATCAAATAACGTAAATGGCTCCCTGTCCCAAAAGGGCTCACAATCTAAAAAGATGCAAATGAATACCAGCAGACTGCCACTAGAACAGACAGTGCTGGGGTGAGGTGGGCCAATTACTCTCCCCCTGCTAAAAAAAGGAGCACCCACTTGAAAAAGTGCCTCTTACCCAATTAGCAGGGGTAAGACTCTTCAGTGAAACAGATTTGCCTTGCCTTACCTTGCCTGTCTCACTCATAACTTGCTTTCAGCCTGGCCCTGTCTACTTTTTGCATCTGGCCCTCTGCTTCACTGTAACTTGGTGCTTGCCACTTCTTGCCTATCCACACTTGAACTGAATCTTCATGTCATTTTCAGCCTTGCCCCCAAGCCAAGAGACCATTTTGTCTTGCTTAATAGGAGACAAAAGTGGAAAGAAATGAGTGTGGATGCCAGTAAAATGACATAGATGTCAGGAGTCATCCACGTCAGGCACTGTCCAAGGGCCCACCCGGTTGGTCTGTCCCCTGAACCTCAATACCAGATGCAGTGGCATCATAGGGTGCCTCGGGAGTATATGACATCAGGGGGTATCATGGGAAGCACAGTGCAGGACTTTGCCCCAGGACCCCCAGCAACAGCAACAGCACTGCAAGGACACCTTTCCAATACCTCTTTCAACAATCTTAAAAGCTGTTGCTTGTCTCTAGCCTTATAAACCCTATAACACAAAACTGGGGATAGTCAAGAATCTCCAAAGGGAGTTTAAAGTAACACACTGAACTCACTCTTGTTTGGCAAGCATTTGCATTTATTTTGTTTGGTTATATAGTCTCTGATCAATTAGGAATCTACGTTTTGGGGAAACTGACAGGGAAGAGTTCCAGGAGATAGGAGTAATGAGGACAGCTACATCCAAACTTGTGGGGTAAAATGTGCCTGGATTTCCCAGGAAGCTGGCTAAATAGACTCAAGAGCCAATCAGGCTATAGCTGCTCAACAACCAATAGGGAGAGTCACATCCGTGGGTGGATGTGTACCCATGGATAAAGAGGCCCCACCTGTAATTATAATAGGGGAAGCATTATGTTCTGCAATCATCCATTTTAAGGCTGAAGTGTCAGAGTTCAGAATAATGATCAGCTGATTGCATTGCCCACTTCTACATCTTTGGGAAGCAGATGGTGTAAAATTGCTGCTGGGTCCCTGGCTCAGATCTTGCTCAACTGCAGTTCAAACTGCTATCCTTTAAAAGCAGCTGGACTCCTTTAAAGTGTGTATGATCTTACTGGAGAAAATTGAATTTGCAGCTGTGAAACGGCATTTGTAGTTTCTAACAGCTGCTTCTGGAAAACAACCACAACATCCAGGCCAGGCAAGAAGAACGTATGGCGGGATGGTCTTTTGAAGGATCGCAGGTCAAGGAAAATACATTGGCTGTCCCCACACGTGCTGATTTCAGAACTGGATAAAAAGAGTTTCACAGTTCCCTCCTTATCAGCTTTTTGAATACACAACAATTTAGAGGGATTGAGGCAGCTGGATCTTGAAGCACACTCCAAGGGTTTCTTTGCCTTTTTTTTTGTAGGAAATTGAGTTTAGAAATGGGGCAGGGCTGCCTTTTTATTGCTTCTTACAAATTCCCCTCACTCTCTTTTTCTTTTACTGATTTTTATAAGGCATTTTCCAATGTGCTTTGAAGTCCAAGTGACAGACCACTGGGAGTCAGATTAGGAACACTTCCCAGCCAAAATATAACCAATTGTAAAAGCAGAATCTTTACAGGAGCCTGCAGCAACTCAAGACACACAAACAGGATTTTCACTTTCCAGAAATGACATGTGGGAACATCCACCATTTGGAAGACTCTAAGAAGGGGGAAGTCCTTACATACTTGCTTGGTTGCTTACATACAAGCAACCATGATGGGGACATTTATTACTTGCAGGTCATCAAATCAGCTTTCCAGCTTTCTGCAATGAAGGGCGCAATCCTACCCTGCACTGGAACAGGCAAGAGGCTTGCACTGTGTCCAGTGCAGGATAGGGATCCAAGGCAGCTCAGCCAGAGGCAAGGGGAAACTTTTCCCCTTACCCCTGGGTAAGGTGCCCTTTCTGCTATGGTCTCCTCGGACTTGCACCACCTCCTGAGGTGGCACAAGTCTGAGCAGGGTGGCTTGAAGCCACTCTGATCTCCCTGGAAACTGGGGTTGGGATCTGGCATAACCGCCGGATCCTACCCCGCCTCCTGCTCCCCGTCTGCCCCCAGGGCCATCCACTGCCCCCCCACCCATGAATGCCTCCTTCCCGCCCACCCCAGAGCCTTGCGTCAGCCCAGCTGGGCCAACGCAAGCTTCATTGGGGAAGCCACCACGGAGTCTGGATTCAGCTTCCGTGTGTTGGCACACCTCCATGCGCTGACGGAGGAGGCGCAAAGTGCTTTATGGCACGTTTTCGACCCTCCTGGGCTGGTGCAAGCGACTTGCACCAGCCCAACTCATTTTCAGGTTTGCGCCCAAAGTTCAACGGTAGGAGGAAATGATGACGCACCTTCAGACTTATGGGCTGGATGCTTAAATTTGCAGGTGGGGCAGACAAGCAAGCCTGTACGATGCAGGGAAGAGGATCTGACCACCAGGTCCTTGAGCAGGCCCAGTTCTGGGTCCTGAACTTTCACTATCTTTTATCAACACATTTTCTGATCAAATTAGGGCTACAACCCTCCAGGAGACAGCATCAATTTTCAGGTGACTACTGAAAGGAATCCTTGGGATTTTAACAGGGCCTCCAGGATACGGGCTATGGGCGAAAGCAACCATGTCATCTGGGAATTCTTCATATCCAGGGAAAGGAAAGCTAAGGATAGACAGATGTACTCTCAATTTCAGAAAAGCTGATTTTAATGAGCTCAGAGAACAAACAAGTCATATTCCATGGCTAGAATTATTAAAGGGATGGGATTTTCTGAAAAGTGAGACACTAAAGCAGAATCACAAACAGTTCCCGTGAGAAGTTGGGCGACATATAAGGAAGCCAGTGTGGCTGCACTAAGAGTTTTCTGAAAAGTTGAGAGGCAAGAACATGAGCAAGAAGTGGAAACCATGGAAGGAGGGAAATGGTAGGTTTTGCAGGTGCCTCAACCCTCCATGTAAGCAGCCCCCCCACCTCGCCTTCAGAGCCATTCTGGGTGGTGAGAGGAGGAGGATACCTCTGGGAACCTCACTGACTGGAAGGAGGGTCAGCACACAGTACACAAGTACAGCCTTACTGTATGGTTCCTTACTGGCTTTATTACTACCTACAATATAGCTGATACATAGTTCACCAGGTGGTTTACATAGTAGCATTAATGAATAAATAGTTCCCTGTTCAGAAATCTTTTTTAAAAATGCATAAAAAGATAAAACAGCCACTGGAAAAGATGCCATGCTGGGGTGAAAAGAGAGAGTTTTCCCCCTGCTAAATAAAAGAGGTCACCACTATAAAAGGTTCTCTTTTTTATTGTTTTTCTTTTTGTTTTGCTGTTCTATTGATTTTTTTAATCTTTAAGCTTTGAGCAGTCCTGTTTTGGGAACCAGGGAAGTGGGACACAAATTTTCAAACAGTTAATCAATTTATATTTGATTTTTTAGCTGTCTGATTCCTCGTCTGCTGACAGCATCAGAATGAACTCCAAAGCCGCTCGCAGAGACGCTTTAGCTTAAAGGCAAGATTCCACTGAAGTTTAGCCCGTCTCTGAACTGATGCTGGAACAGTTCAGCTCACTCCATCTCACTTATCTCAGGGTCACTGGTCAATGGCACAGAAATCAGGAAGTTGTAACATTCTAAATAAATATTTGTACTAAAAGAGCATAAGAATTTTGAGTACATGTCAATGGCTTCCTTCTGCCAGACATATGGCATGCGCAAGGCAAGCAAGTCGCTGGACAGTGGCGTGCCGGCAATTCATTAGAGTATCTTTTGCATTCATAATACTGAGTTGGCTGCCTTGTTTCCACATTGCTACACACGGTTCCTGTCACCTTGGCACAGGGTGATGGAGGGTCTTTAATTCCCCCCTCTCTCATCTGCCAGGCTGAAGCCTGAGCAAAGCACAAATTGCATGGAGCACAAATTGCCCATCATTAAAGATGAATGATTAGCGCTTAACTTCCACTCCACTTATTGCCAGGCTCAACATGCTTCTAAGAGGAAGGGAAGAGGAAGAGTGAAAATGCTCCTGAATTTTCACTCATTTTCTACGTGCAAGGGGGGGGCACAGTCCATACAGTGCCCCACATTTTCTCAGTGGGAAAGAGCATAGCTGGGGGGCAAAACGGTAAGCACTACAGGTGCCACAATGCACTGCGTAAGCAGCCCCTCCCACTGACCACTGGAGCCATTCCGGGCAGCAATGGCAATACGCAGGCACTTGCCGAACCAAACAGCATCTCTGGCACACTGCTGTCACTACCTGGAATGGCTCTGATAGCAAGTGGGAGGGACTGCTTACATTGCATGTTGCGGCACCTTCAGTACTTACCTGTTTTTATTTTGCCCCACTCTACCTATGCTACTGCACTAGGGGAACCAGTTGAAAGGGTGCCAGGTTTTGCCTGATTAAGCTGGAGAGAAATCTCACATTGTATTCTTTCTGGACAACACCCCACCTCTGCCTTTCATTATCAGAGCTTTGATTTGCTTGTTTGTTGACAAATGATATCACCACCCTCCCCACATGTACCCATTGACACAATCAGGGCCAGCTCTAGGTTTCAGGGGCACTCAGCAAACTGCCCTCCATGAACCACTTCTACTTAGCTGTGTCCTGAGAGAGTCACTCCACCAACACCACACAGCGGGAGAAGGAACCAGCAGTAGACCCTTCCAATGACCCTCAGGTTGCCCAATGATACCAAACCCTGACACCAGCCCTGCGTTTGAATTTATAAAGCCACCACGTCTCCAGCCAAATTCATCTAACTCAGAACAATGAACTTTAATTAGCAGCAGTGCTTTAAGGCCTCAGGTGGACCCTGCTGGCAAGATATTTTTTCTAACTTTTCCCTGCTCTCTATGGGGAAATGCTGGGAGGGGAAAAAGTTATCCACTCAAACATCTCTCCTTCCTTGACAGATTTTTCCTTTCTTTTCAGGGAGAGAGAGAGAGAAGGTCTGGTATCAGAATTTCATTGCTTGCCTTTGCACATAATAGATACTACCAGTGCAAGCCTGTTCACCTCTACACAGAAATAAGCCCTGTTGAACTTACAGGGCAATCCCATGCATGTTCATTCAGAAATAAGCCCCATGAGTTTTATGGAACTGACTCCCGGGTAGCGTGTATAGGACTGCAGCTTTCATGGACTTGCAGCCCCCACCCACCTGCACTGATGTAGCCATGCCAAAATGCACTGCCACCATCAGCAAGTGCAACAGTATTATGTGACAGGCACCAGGATCCATGCCCTTTCACCTGGATTGTGGCACTTCTGCCAGTGGGATGCTTGTTTTGTTAGCAGATGCTGGGGGATAGGTTTGGAATACTACAGTGCAATCCTATAATTATCCTGTGATTAAGCACCATTAGGTCTCTGAGGGGCTTACTTCTGAGTAGACATGCCTAGCATTGCGTTGTTAGCTCCTTTGACATGTGTGACAAATCAATGCATTGATGGCCTTAAAGCCAAGAGCCAGCTTTTGCAACAGTTCTCTCACCTACAGGTCATCCCTACTCACCACAGGCAAACAGGCCCATGACTATTTACAAGCCTGAGCAATTACCCACTACAGACATCCAGTGCAGAGAGGTGTTTTTTTTTTTTTTTTCTGAAAAAGGAAAACAGTTTGAAGAAATTAAATATTTGCAGTACTATCATGAGTGTCAAGTAACAACTTTCTTTGTATCAGAAATAAACTGATCAGCTCAGATCTTATGGCCACAGCAGTGCAAAATTTGTCAAGAAACAGATAAGAAATCCATTTCCTAAGGAATTCATTGTGATAAATTATGTCACTTTTTCTGCTTCTTCCAGAACTGCCGGAGCTACTTTTTTCTTTTTACTAAGGGGAAAAATATTTCTTCTGCAAGACTCTAGGGGCTTTTTCCCCCCTTAGACCCCAATTTCGCTAGTCGTGCATCTGAGTGATATAAGCGCAATAAGAGGAATCCTGCCACAAAGGCTATTTCTGTATCCTCAGATGCTCACACAGCACAGAAGAGTTTGGAGACCCAAATCCTTCAGGATGAACATCAGTGCAATTTTACAGACCTTCTGGACGATACATACAGTGGGGGGGGGAGCAAATTCTGCCACCTGGCTTACATATTCCCTCACACATCTGCAACCCACACATGTACAAGTGTATACATCTAGACCCCTCTTCGAGCAATCAGGATTTCTGAGCATTTGGGACACATCATCACTCACTGAAGGCAAAAACATATAAAATGGCCTTCTACCAAGGCAGACCCTTGCTCCATCCAACCATGCATTCTCTGCTTTGCTGGGCAGTGGCTTCCCAGAGCCTCAGGCAGAGGTCTTCCTGAGCCCTACCTGGAGAAGCCAGGGATTGAACCTAGAACCTTCTGCATGCAAAGCAGTTTCACTAAACTACATACCTACATGTACATCAGGGCCAGTGACACAATTAATATCCCATGTACTTTGGCCCTTATTGATTTTTTTTACTAATGCCTGTAAGTTTTGATATTTTATAATAACCCACTTTGGGAGGTTTGCCTGAAAGGCAGTATAGATATGCCTAAAATTGATGAACTGATTGATTAAATATAAAGTGATGTACATGAACCACAAAATGACCAAGGCACGAACCTGCCCTTGATGACTATTAGCTGGATTCTTGATGTAGCCGAGTTGTACAGCTTTTTGTTTTGAGGTGGCATTGGGTGCTATGGTACTTCCACCTATTTGGTTCATCATTCACACATTCAGCAGTCACAAGCTGTTGAACATCACATGTGTGAAACATGCCTGGCTCTTCTGGAGATGGAGTTTCTCTGTGTCTGGATGTAGCAAGGATCTTCTTGAAGATGGCTGAACCAGACCAGTAGTTCACACATTGTCTCAGTCAATTTAACATGTGTGAAAAATTTAACACAAAGCAAATCTATTTTTCCGTTGCCATCTTAATACCATTTTAATTATTGTGTCTTTATAGGCTGGATATTTTAAATGTTATTTGGTTGTAAACCACCCAGAAAATGGGTTTTGAAGGGCAATCTCTAAATTCTTAAACAAATAATATAAATGAATTTTTCTATTCAGGAAGAAAAGAGATATGACTGCAAACACACCCAGGCACACATCCCAACTATGGGGAGGGGGGAAGAAGTATTTCGGGTTTTTAATGCAGTTTGCTTTGCTGGTCATATTGGAGCATTGCAAAACTAACTGAAACCACAATTAAAGCCAAACAGGGAGTCAGTGGCAGAGATAGGATTACTGAAAATTATTTCCTGGCTCACAGCAGCATACTCAACACATCAGACCACATGGGGTTTTTTCCCTTATTTTTAACTAGGCTTTATTTCAAGTTACATAATTTGTTTTATTATTATTTTGCTTGTACCATGCAAGGCAAAATTGCATTGGGAGGCTGGAAGTTTAGAATGGTGTTGGAAATGATCAGGGAGGTGAGAGCAAACACATTTGGCTAAGGGTCAGGTAGGGAACACTGAGGAGGAAGGAAAACTCACTTGGGGCCCATGTGGCTATCAGGAGAGAGATGGAAGGTGGGGCAGGTCTCTCCACCTACAGCTCAGCTCAAAAGGAGCTGACAGGAATGACCGCCTGGCTGGATGATAAAGGATCAGGCTTTGGAAGGGGTTGTAAGGTGGGGTGGGTGGGAGTGAGTGCATAAAGGAGCAAGAAAAACCAGAATAAGGAAAGCTAAAATTATACCAGAACAGGGCAGCAGCACTATAGGCTCCCTACCAGTTGAGTACAGCCATATGTTAAGCAAATGAGGCATGACATCATAGAGTTGTGTAGGAGATTAAGAGTGGTTTTTACTAAACCCTGGCTTAAATTAAATTGCTTGCCTCACCCAGAGAACTGCCTAGGATTCTTTGCATCCTTGCAATTCACACTTCCTAGGGTGATCTTCAGCAAGTTCTGCTAGCTGAGCTTATATTCGCCTTTGTGTCATGGAAGCAGAAAGGGAGGTATTGCACCAGAAAGATTATGAAGGAGCTGGTGTGGTGTTGTGGCTTGGAGCCTGAACAGCAAGCCAGGAGTTTTCCAGTTTGAATCTTGCCTCTGCCAAGAACTCATCTGATGAACTTAGCCTGCTGCTATATAGAGATGATGATAATACTTACGGTACCTTATAGGGTTGTGGTAAGGATTACAACAAGATAACACATGTTAAGTTCTCTGAACACCTGAAAGCATGATACAAATACCGGCTATGATTATAATGGAGGACTTCACCTCCACACAGAAGTTTATCACACCCTACACACTTGATTTCTTAGCACACAGCCAAAGTGCAGGAAACAGGTGCCTGCAAGAGGAAGCATGATTCAGCGCATGTTTAGGACACACACAACATTCCTTTACGAATACAGACTGTGTAATCCATGGACACTTTGTCATTCCCTGCATTTATGAGCAGGAAAGCACATTACGGGTAGTAAAAGATGCCACCGAAAATGGCAAACCATGCTCAGTTTGGCTGTCATGATGACGGATTTTCACCAAGTGAGTTGGGTCCACCGCACTGCAAGTCTCCATGCCCCTCCTAGCAGCTGCCAGGAATGTAAGCAGGGAAGGGAGACATACAGCTCAATGGTCTGATCTAACTTTCACAAACTGCCAGTGTTTGTAAAGGGACAAACAGGACAG
Source organism: Tiliqua scincoides (assembly GCF_035046505.1). Taxonomy (NCBI): domain Eukaryota; kingdom Metazoa; phylum Chordata; class Lepidosauria; order Squamata; family Scincidae; genus Tiliqua; species Tiliqua scincoides. Next base: position 13,886,156 of record NC_089822.1, read on the forward strand.
CTCTTTCTTGTAGACAAATAGGGGAGTTCTTTTGCTCTTCTGTTATCCCCCATGGATGACAAGAGATCAGGTACAATGAACAAGGTGCACAACTAGGATCACAATTCGGTTTTGGAGCTGTAAGGCAGCTTCATGTGTTTGTAGAAATTCTTAGAGGAGATCCACACACAGGCATACGTGCAAGCTCTTACATGAGACCACATTCTGCCATGTACGGCAAGATACAAGCTACAGCTAAAGGGGTGGACAGGAAATCAGAGGTACCTGGGATCCCAGAACAACACAGCTGAAGACGCCTAAGATTACTATCTGGTGTTATTTTATGTTTGTTTACAGAGGGAGTTCTTTATGAGTCGCTAGTAACAAGATGCACAACAGAAAGAGCTGCTAGGTGGTCTTTATTAAACTTATTCATTCATTCACCCATCCATCTGTCCAAAGAGCAGGGCACATACTTGTAAACTGGGCACTGGTCTTTGCCAAGAGCAGTCCGCAGTGAGGCTCCCAGTGCGCAAACCCATTGGCCATAAGCTGCTGCCATGGGAAAGACGCCCCTGAGCAATCAAATATTTCACAGTCCCAGCTGCCTCTTATTTCTCCACCATATTTTACTTATTAGTCTCATTTACAATACTACTGGCTGCTCTTGCGGTCCTATTGCAAGTCAGGCCTCTGCCCAAATACAGAATTAACCAGACACTTGTGTAGGCATTTTTAAAATAGCCTAATTGTGACCACACCTCTCCTCTGCAAACACAAGGTAATCTCAACAAGGAGAGCCTGCAAAAAATTTATGGCAAAGTGCCACAGAAATCAAAATGCCCATTAAAACTACCCGCCCCACAAGACGAAGCCAACTCCAACTACTTCATTCACTCTCACATGTTTACACAAACCCTACAGATTCTGTAGTACAGAATACAGCCTATGATGTACTTTTGTTGATAAAAATTTGCCTACATCTGAACACAGCGTGAATTGCAGGGAAAGGGCTATCCCAGTTTCTTTATTAAACTTTCATCTCTTTTTTTTTTTGCTATGGAAAATCATTTGGAAGACCCAGCACATTAGGTGCCAGGTAGCTTGTCACTGGCATGGATTTGTATTTATATTTGGCTTATTTAAATTGCAACACAGTTTCTACCCAATAAACCGTTTAGTGGTTTTGTGCAGCGCTGTGTTCCCCTACAGCTGGAACAGAATCTCATGCAAGATGATCAGCAATGTTTTGCCCAGAATATAGTCCAATTCTGCATTACTGAAAACCATCCAAGAGCAAAACCATCATGGAAATCAAAGCGCAGTCATGGGGGGGAGGGCTTAGCTTAACAGGGGTTCTCCTCTTCCCCCAAAATACTTTCTTAAGCCAGAGTTCTTATCACAGTATTGCACTCTCTGCTGCCTTTTCCACCTGGGCACTGCAAGTGCTTTGGAAGCGCCCCCTTCCAGCTTTAAATCAGGACAGATTAGCTCCGCTTGCAAATACTCCTTGCAAAGCCACAGTTAGACAGAAAAGGCACAGAACACACAGCACCTCCCAAGCGCATACCTGTGGCACTCTGTAGTAAGCAAAGTTGACCTGAGTGATGTTTCCAAAAGCCGACTTTAAAATAATGAGCTGTAAAAATTTCTTTCTGGAATAACATATACTTGGAGACATAAACCTCAAATTGTAAACTGTACATTTCCTGAGTGCCTTTCTTTAGGAGAAAGCACAGCCGGTGTTTGAAATGGCATTTTAGTTACATAACTTTTTCTTGCCTCCAGATACATTCAAGCCAAGCCTTTTTGCAGAGGGACCCAAACACTTGCCTGCTCATCTGCAATTCCTATGCTATGTTACTCATACCTCTTTTCCTTTTAAATCTCCTTCGCAGGTTTTCCTTTCCTTCTTCACCTTCTCTTCTTCCTCCTCCACTTCTGATAGCTTCGCCTTCCCTAGAATTTCTATAAAGAGCAGCTGGTGTCTCTGGGTTAATCCACGAGCGGGTGGTTTAGCAATCCCATGAGTCTGTCAATTAGTTTAATCGCTTGCTGGCACCCAAGACAAGAAGCCACTCAAACACCCAAGGAAGATGGAGATCCAGCTGCTGCGACTGCCACATCCGCCTCTGTCCGAGAAGCACTTTTTTTCTCCAATGGATTTGTTTATCCTTTCAAAAGCAAAGCCTTCTGGAGCAGCTCCGTTCCATGAGTTTCCAGGAGGCTGGAAGAGTGCACCCCTCCTCCTCCCTGCCTCTGGCTAGAAGAGCATGAATAGACTTTAGCGCATTCCTGATGCTGCTCTGCTAGTTGCAATGTGCTCAGCTGTCAGAGCTGCCTGAGCTGGGCCCCCGTCATGCAAAATACAGGGAGGGAGGACATCAATGGGGAAGAGAGGAGAGGTTTCAGCTCAGTTAGACAGGTGACTCCACCACGAATTCCTTGGCCGCTGGTGATGGGGGGAAAGGACAACAGTAAAAACAAAACAAATAAGAGAGATTTTGGCTGCACAGTTCAACACAGGAACCTTCTGTGCTGCAAAAGACAAAAGAATCAGTCTTATTTTGCCACTGATCCTTGTTTCAGGACCCGTGAACTCCACTCTCCTCCCAGCAATGTAGATTCCTCAAAGTAGTCAACAGGGCAAAAAGTCAGGAAACTGGTTGAAAGATACCCTGGAATTCAATTGTAGTAAGATAGCTCCCTCAACCCTGCTGGCTCAGCCCTGCAGATCTGACTGCACGGCTTAAGCATTTCCTTTCCACCTTCTCTCACAAAGCGGTCCTCCCCTCCTTCCAGCTAACTTCAATCAGTAAGGCCTGTCCCTTGGGAGTAGCCCAGCCTCTTACCAGGGCAGCCCAATGTCCAGCTGCAAAGCGATTAGGAAGCATGACCTAGGCAGCTAAGCAGTTTATATCACTTCCCTGGAAGGCTTCCTTTCTAAAATTAATGGGAATGTCAAGTTGACAAGAAAAGGCAGAGGGGGGGGGAGGAGAGAGCGGGTGGGCTTTTATGAACTCACCGAGGAAGAAAGCAACTCTTTTTTATTTCTCTGTAAACTGTAATCTGGCCATTCACAACAAATCAAGCTGAACATTAAAAGTTTCCTTCCTGACACTTGCTAGTAAATGAGTCCTGCAAGTCTCTCTCACAACACTGACTTCAAAGCAGCCCCTCTGACTCCCACAGGACCGTGCCAGAGGACGTGGTTTGAAGACTGCAGCCCTCGTGCAAACCACTGGAAATCTAAGTATCGCCACATTAAAATGCTCACGTTTTCTGGACTTGTAAATGCAAAGCCTGTCATTCACAAGGGAGGCTTCCCAGAGAGACCATTTGGGATAGAATGGCTGTTCCCCACTCAGATGAAGCCATGACAAGTTCAAACCTCCTTCATCTGATGCAGCACTAGCATAGTCAGTGGCATTGCTAGGGAGTGTGGGGGTGCGGACCACACTAGTTGACACATTCGGGGGGGAGGGGTGACACCACTAATGGCAAAAATTGTAAAATCTTGGTATTTTTGAATAATGCCACCATGATATACATCATTCAATGCGTAATTTCATGCAGAATGCAATTAACCAAACCGCATTGAGACATCTGCATTCTATCAAATGTTATAGCCAAATAACCGGAAAAAGAAATCACAAGTGCCTTGTGTAACAAAAAGCGGATTTTCTTAACTCAAAACTTACCAATGAGACTGATTGTTCCGAGAGCCAATGAGGTGTTGTTATGACACAGCAGAAAACTAGTAAGGTGTTAGTATGAGTCAGCTCTCATTTCCATTTATCAGAGCTAATAGTGGAACTCCTATTCAGTTGTGTGTGTGTCATGAAGTGGGTCTTTTTGTTGTTGTTGTTGGTTATGGATTTGTTGGATGACCTGTACTGTTTATATATAACGTTGAGGGGGGTTACAACAATCCTAGTGATGCCACTGCATTTAGGTTGTGCGTATAATGTTGTAATTTATTCTGTATGGTCTGGTACTGGAGGAGGTCCACCATGGGGGTGACGAAACCAGCTATTGCACCAGGTGACGCAGACCCTAGTAATGCCACTACTCCGGACACCTCAAAAGTATCTTTCCTGAGTTCTTTCCCAAATGAGATCTGACAATGCGCCCATGGGTACTCCTTGCTTCTTATGATGTAGCACCCCTGTGGTGTGGGTGTGGATGCGTGTGGAGGGGTGCGTACCAGTTGCCCAGACTGGGGGGCAGGAAACAGCAGGGGAGGGATGGTGGTTTCCTGGCTTTTAGTGGGATTCTCAGACACATGTGGTTGACCACTAATGAAGACTAGATGAACTCAGAACTAGATCCCGCAGAGCTCTTTGTCAGTTCTTATATGCATGGAACTTAAAATCCCATAGAGCAAGAGCAATTTCCCCTTGCTTCTACTTTCACGTCATCACGTCATGATGAGACTTCATCATTTCAAGTCTCTCTCACAACACTGACTTCAAAGCAGCCCCTCTGACTCCCACAGGACCGTGCCAGAGGACGTGGTTTGAAGACTGCAGCCCTCGTGCAAACCACTGGAAATCTAAGTATCGCCACATTAAAATGCTCACGTTTTCTGGACTTGTAAATGCAAAGCCTGTCATTCACAAGGGAGGCTTCCCAGAGAGACCATTTGGGATAGAATGGCTGTTCCCCACTCAGATGAAGCCATGACAAGTTCAAACCTCCTTCATCTGATGCAGCACTAGCATAGTCAGTGGCATTGCTAGGGAGTGTGGGGGTGCGGACCACACTAGTTGACACATTCGGGGGGGAGGGGTGACACCACTAATGGCAAAAATTGTAAAATCTTGGTATTTTTGAATAATGCCACCATGATATACATCATTCAATGCGTAATTTCATGCAGAATGCAATTAACCAAACCGCATTGAGACATCTGCATTCTATCAAATGTTATAGCCAAATAACCGGAAAAAGAAATCACAAGTGCCTTGTGTAACAAAAAGCGGATTTTCTTAACTCAAAACTTACCAATGAGACTGATTGTTCCGAGAGCCAATGAGGTGTTGTTATGACACAGCAGAAAACTAGTAAGGTGTTAGTATGAGTCAGCTCTCATTTCCATTTATCAGAGCTAATAGTGGAACTCCTATTCAGTTGTGTGTGTGTCATGAAGTGGGTCTTTTTGTTGTTGTTGTTGGTTATGGATTTGTTGGATGACCTGTACTGTTTATATATAACGTTGAGGGGGGTTACAACAATCCTAGTGATGCCACTGCATTTAGGTTGTGCGTATAATGTTGTAATTTATTCTGTATGGTCTGGTACTGGAGGAGGTCCACCATGGGGGTGACGAAACCAGCTATTGCACCAGGTGACGCAGACCCTAGTAATGCCACTACTCCGGACACCTCAAAAGTATCTTTCCTGAGTTCTTTCCCAAATGAGATCTGACAATGCGCCCATGGGTACTCCTTGCTTCTTATGATGTAGCACCCCTGTGGTGTGGGTGTGGATGCGTGTGGAGGGGTGCGTACCAGTTGCCCAGACTGGGGGGCAGGAAACAGCAGGGGAGGGATGGTGGTTTCCTGGCTTTTAGTGGGATTCTCAGACACATGTGGTTGACCACTAATGAAGACTAGATGAACTCAGAACTAGATCCCGCAGAGCTCTTTGTCAGTTCTTATATGCATGGAACTTAAAATCCCATAGAGCAAGAGCAATTTCCCCTTGCTTCTACTTTCACGTCAGGAACCAGGTTGTACTTGCCAGTAGCATAGGGAAGACCAGCCATCCAACAACCTTCCAGTGAAAGCAGTTACAATCATTTAGCATGAATCGAGAGAGTAGCTCCTCATAGCGGGGGAAATGAATAAGCAGTTGTTCTGCAGCTATCAAACCCAACCGCAGAATGTGGAACATTTTCACTTCAAAAGAGATTTTCGGGACTGTTTAGGTGTAACCCACAACCTATTTCTTTTACATTTTAATACCACAAATGTTTCTAGTGTTGTGCCAATCTGGCATTAAGGATCATACATTATTCAGTATGCGGTAGCCAAGTGGTTTGATTTTGCGCCAGAACACAAAAACTGGTATTCTAACAGCACAATAGGTCTGTTTGGCAGTGATGCTTCAGTTATGCACATTACTGGATACAAATTTAGTATACATCAGCATCTGAAACACATGGTGAGAAAACATGTACCATATCTGTTAAGCAGGCACAGTTGCAGAATATAAGAAAAGTGGAATCAAACAAGCAAACCTGAATGCATGGACAGACGCCAGGTGACTCCAGCATTACACAATTCATTCCTAACATTCCAGCAATTCCAGTCTGACACACCTAAGTATCCTTGGTTGCTCTCTTGGATGGACGATGTCCATAATACAACCCATAAAAGCAGTGACTGGTTTTACCCCCCCCCCAACAGGGGGTGGGATCAGCAACAGTGGCACACACTGTATCCTATCCCCCTTCCAGGGCCTGATCCACCAACAAGGATCCACTTAGACTTGCACCAGCTATTTAGATGGCACAGACCTAAAAATGAGTAGACCAGTTGTGCTGGTTGGAGCTTTCCCCAGGGCAAGGGAACAAATGTTCTCTTATCTCAGGGAGATCTCCAGACAGCAAAATTCCCCTGTGGGATACAGCGCAAGCCATGCTGGCCCCATTGCATTGGCATGGGGGAATTTAGGTATGATTGGGTTGTCATTCTCATAATTTGACATTTGAGTGCATCAGACGTATTGGCAGTCATTTTTATTTTACTTGTTTTTCATTTGTACGTATTGCAGGATAGATATCCCACCTTTCTTGTATAAAACGCATCCAAGATGACTAAGAGCGCAATCCTAACCATGAGTTAGTACCTTGCGCCAGCCTAGGAAGGTCACAAATGTGCCATAAAGCACATTTGCGCCTCCTTGGGAGCAAGCCACACCAGCAAGCTGGCGGCTTGCAGAGGGAAGGGTGGGGTGGGTGGGTGGGTGGGGAGGGGGAGGGAGGGAGGCATTCCGGGGAGGGAGGACAGAGAGTGGTCACAGGGGCAGGTGGGGAGCAGGAGGCAGGGCTGGGATCCAGCAGTTATGCTGGATCCCAACTCCCATTCCCGAGCAGTGCGGACCAGCCTTGTGCCACCTCCTGAGGTGGCGCAAGTCCAAGGAGACCCATGGGGCTGCAGTGGCTTACCCAGGGGTAAGGGGAAGAGTTTCCCCTTGCCTCTGGCTGAGCCACTGGTGCCCTATCTTGCACTGGCTTGCCTGTTCCAGCACAAGATAGGATTGTACTGTAACAGTATAAAGCCAGTCAAAGACAATAAAGAAGATACAGACATTAAATACACAATAATTTAAAATAGCAGCATTTTAAAATGCACAGTCCAACCCATAAAATAATATGCAATAAAAAGCCTTTCACAATGAAAATGTTTTCAACTCTTGCTTAAGAGTGGGCAAGGAGAGAGTCTGACATATATTTCTTCGGAATCCCAGCGTACTGGGCCTCACTGAGGACAAAATGCCCTGTTCCAAGCAGATCTTAGCTAAAAACAGGTCAGAGAGCACAGCCTCTGAAACCAATCTAAGGGGTCTGGCAGTTTCCTAGTGTAGTTCTTAGTAGTATGGTGCCAGACAGTTCAGGACAAGTTGTTTGATTATGGGCAGATGACAATTAACTGCTTTAGGCGTAAGCTATATTTTAAGAATTCAACCACGGTTTTCAGATGTCATTGTAGGCTAGCTTTCTACCACCTTATATCAAACAGTGAAAGCAAGTATCATAGTATTTGGCATAGAGAGCTGGTGTAGCATAGTGGTTAACAACCTCCAGGACAAAGAACTCACTGACTCACATTTTACCTCTGCCATGAACTCACTTAGGTGGTTTTAGGTAAGCCATTCCCTCTTGGACCCAATCTCCATCCACCATAGGAGGATATCAACCATGGTCTGCCTTCAACAGTTGATGTAAGGATGCACAGTGCTTTCAATGTTCAAAAGTGCTACACAGATGCCAAGTGTCTTTTAGCAGGATGTCAAATTCTGGAGTCAGTTTTCATATTTTTGTATATCTGACAGCCAAAATAATCCATGAGAATTTTCAGAAGAATTAGTGGTGGGAAATTTGTTTTAGTTCTAAAACTAGGCCCCCTGGTCATGCAACTCAGTTGACATGTGGAGATACGCAACACTCTCAGTCCATCATTATTTAAACATGGAAATGGAGCACAAGAAACTTGCACGCTTGTATAAGACCTGAAAGAGCACTGCTTTTTATTTCTCATTTAGAACAGTCCCTTGGTAGCCATAAAGAACAGTAACTTTAATTCTTGAAAAATATAGAACAAGCTTCAGAATCAGGATGTGACATGGGAGGAAGGGGGGGCAAGATGTACAAAACATTCCCACAGTGCAACATAAATAATGCATTACTGTATGCACACTCTTTGAAAGATCTAATGCCAATAAAGGCTGAAAAGAAACAGACACATAATAACACTTCGACTTATCTCGACCTCCTGCATCTGGATCTCACTACACGGCGTACATGACTCATGTGCCCCAGTGGAAAAGAGCCATAGCTTAATGTTAGTGCACATGCTTTATATACAAAAAGGAATCACTGGCTTCTCTCATTCCAACAATTTCAGGCATCATAAGAACAGCCCCACTGGATCAGGTCATAGACCCATCTAGACCAGCTTCCTGTTTGTCACAGTGGCCCACCAAATGCCACCAGACAACAAGAGACCTGCATCCTGGTGCCCTCCCTTGCACTGGCATTCTGAGGTAGCCTACTTCTAAAATCAGGAGGTTGAACAACCCATCATGGCTTGTAACTCATAATGGACTTTTCCTCCAGAAACTTGTCCAATCCCCTTTTAAAGGCATCTAGGCCAGATGCCAACACCACATCCTGTGGGCCACTGTGACATATAGGAAGCTGGACTAGGTGGGCCTTTGGCCTGATCCAGCAGGCCTCTTTTTATGTTCTCTGTCATTCTTTGGACTAAGGGGTACAAAGTATATCTAAAGGTCAGATTATCCATTTGTTTCATAGTTTGATCCACAGATCTGGGCTATTCATACATCTTCTTTCCACTGGCATCTGACATTGGCTATTTGGTGCAGTTTTTGGGAATTTGCCCACCTGCACTTCTAAGATGATTCTATAGGAGCTTAGCAGTGTCCAGTAGAGGAGCCATGCTAATCTGTTGTGCAAAAACAACAGTTTTTTTGTGGCACCTTAAAGGCTAACAACTTGGTTCCAGCATAAACAGATTAGAAATACATTTCAGAAGGGAAGCGTAAATTAGGGAGAGATCATATGCAAAAAGAGTGTACATCTAATCCTATCCCTCTAGCAAAGATTTCATTCAGCAGAATGTTACAATCCATTAAAAATTCCCATTTATGCATAATTGCTCTAAGTTAATACAAAGGGTTGCTTCACATGTAACATTTTAAAATCTATATATACGCACAATATATTTGCTAACTCAATGCTATGAGAGACAAGCACATTTTGAACAACTTGTATGCTGATGGAGAAGTCATTCAAAAACATCTAGACCAGGAGTGACCAAACCTGCTTAATGTGAGAGCCGCATACAATAAACTTCAGATGTTTGAGAGCCGCAATATTTAAGAAGCATTTAAATTCTTAAATAGATTTACTCACCATGAACACTAAACAGTGGTGTCACTAGGATTCATGTCACCCGGTAAGGGAGGCCTGCGAGTCACCCCATGCAGTGGGCGGGGCAATGCCCCAGGTGGGCGTGGTGATGTACCATCACCCCGCCCCCACTGGTTTTTTGGCTGTACCTTTTGTTAGAACACAGATATTTCAATGTGGTTTGTTTCATTGCATTCTGCATGAAATTATGCATTGATTGATATATAACATGATAGTATTATTCCTCCAAATTCTGATTTTAGTGATTTTGAAAACTTGTAGAGTCTCACACACACACACACACACCTGTGTCAACTTACTAACATCTTACTGCAGCAGTTCTCAAACTTTTAGCACTGGGACCCACTTTTTAGAATGACAATCTGTCCAGGACCCACTGGAAGTGATGTCATGGCCAGAAGTGACATCATCAAGCAAACTAAAATAAATATTTATAAATAATTAAATTAAAATAAAAGAAATAATTATAAAGGGGGAGCCAGTCCTGTTCCACCAAGTGAATCTACTCTGAAGTAAGTCCTGTTGTGGTCAATGGGGCTTACTCTCAGGAAAGTGTGGGTAGGATTGCAGCCTGTGAGCCCAATTCTATGCATGTCTCCTCTGAAGTAAGTCCCATAGTGGTCAATGGAGCTTACTCTGTAGCCTGCCTGCAATAACAACCACCCAAAAAGAATCAGTGAGATTTCCAGCCCTCCCAGTGCCCAGTTTAAAGTTCTTCTATTTCAAGCATATCAAGATAGACCTTCCTGGCTTTGCAAGTGCAAAATAGAAAACTTCCCCTTACCAGTTGAAGCCTCTTTTTTGTCCTTTTTAGTGGGGGGGGGGGGCTGCCTTCTGGAGCATTTGTTGCACTCCAGCTCCATTGGATCGGGACCATTCTGGTGTCCTCACATTCCCCTTTGCCTGGCCTGACCACCGGCCAAGGCACACCTGCCTACTCGCGAGTAAACGTGACATGAGGCTGCTTCACTTTCCATAGAGCGCCATAGACTCGCAGCTGGGAGAGGGGAACCTCCTTCTCCGTGTTTTGGGGGGCTGCACTCATTGAATGAGGACTACTCTGACCTCTTTGGAGTCCTCTCAGCCTGCCTCAACTAAGGCAAGTCCACCTACTCGCGAGTAAACGCGGCCACGTAGCTTCGTTTCGGGCTCAGACTCGCAGCTGGGAGGGGGGAGCTTCTCGGGTTTTTGGGGGGGTTGCATTCATTGGATCAGGACCATTCAGGTGTCGTTGGATTCCTCTAAGCCTGCCCTTTCCAGTGGACTATGGCAAGTAGGCCTACTCACGAGTAAACGCGCAATACGGCTCGGTTTCACTTTCCATAGGGCTCCATGCATTTTTTCCTTCCAGTTTTCTGGCCATAAGTTTTGAACGAAAGGAGCTATTTCAATTCTGATTTTTGCCTTGCTCTCTGCGTATGGCATAATGGGGTAGTTCCTAATGCCGCAATGTTAGCGTGTCCTCCCTCAGGGCGTGTCACCCCCCCTGGAGCATCACCCAGTGCGGCCCGCACTCCCCTAGCGACGCCAGTGACACTAAACTTTTAATCCCGTTTTAATCCAATGGGCTCTCAATTTATACTCAGTAAATAATTATAATGCTTGAAAAATTTTTATATCTTCATCATCAGTCCTTTATTGGCATAACACCTTTTTGATATAAACAGTGATGCACAAAGGAGCTCAGCCAACATATTTCCAAGAACCGCACATTGTATGTCAAAGAGCAGCATGTGGCTTGCGTGCCATGGTTGTCCAGCCCTGATCATGCTTTTATCTCCTGTAATATATGATGTAGATCTCAACAACATGTGGAACCCAAACTGTATGGGATGACACCATTAACTCAACAAATGGGCTATACCCCCCCAATTGCTCTCTTAGAAGAAACACCTCCGACTTTCTCTTCCTGTCTGCTTAAAAGTCTCTTATGCTTGCAAACTGGTATCATGTTCTTTTAGTGCTCCGTTTCTTGCCAATATTATTTGTGCAACTGAAAATGTGAACTCTGTTCTACACTTTGAGTGTTTTCTTTCCTTGTCTGGTACAAAGGTTAGCATTGCGGAAAGTAACCTAAGGACATTTTGACTCCAGAAAAGCGTTTCAACACAAAAACTATTTTTAACTCTGGTTCTGGTTAATGTTAGGAGTAACACAAGCAGCACACATAACCAGAGGGAGCACGGTTATCAAAAGGTTGTGTGTGTGTGTGTTCTTCACAACAAACAGCAATTTATATCTCAGCAAAACATCCTAAGACCACACACACTATCCTGTGCCTCATATTTCTCCTCACCCCATGGCTTCTTTAATTTTGGCAAACTGACTCAAACTAGTGCTCAGCGAGCTCACTGCCCTTATTTTTATCGCAAGTAGTTATTGGGTCATCCATGGCAAGACCTCATGGGCAAAAAAAAAATATCTACTACCATGGATTGTAGTCCTGGTTTTCCTCTAATGCCCCATGGAACTGTTGGGACTGCCCACTGTGGTTGCTGGTTTTCTATGTAGTATGTCCAGTCTGGTCCCAAAGAATGGGCAGGTTTTGTTTCACTGTATGATAGCGACAAATGGGGTGGCTGTTTGGAAGGCTGAGCTTTCCTCAGTCAGCAGCTCTTCAGGGTCCATTGCTATGGACTGTAATTAGGTTCTGCTAGCCTGCTACAAAGAAGAATATAAGAAGATGCCTGCCGGAGGAGGTCAAATGTCCATCTCATGAAATACTCTATTTCCAAATGACAGATGCCTTTAAGAAAAGGGTCAGATAACAGCACACCTGACTACCCCTGATTCTCAGCCTCAGCCTCAACTGCACATCGTGCAGTTGAACTCAGCAGGAGTTACTTTTGAATGGACAAGCCTAGGATTATACTGTTAATCTAGCTACCAGTAACTGCATTTGGGTCCAGTGTGTGTGTGTTATCCCTGCCTTCATCATCTTCCCATTCTGTTTCTCTACCTGCTATCCTCCCTCTAGACCGCTAGCTTGTCAGGGCAGGGTCTTGACTTTTTGCTGAAGTTACTTATATAACAGGGTCACGTGTATCAATGGTGCTATATGAACAAATAAAATAACAATGTCTAGCATCATTTGGACAGCATTTCTTTGATTTCTCAAATGACCAACTGTGCATTCATCAGAAGACTACTAATCGGTCTTCTTCATACTGGAACATCTCCTTTGGCATACCTTGACTACATACACAGGGTCCCTGATTTATGGATAGCCACAGACAGCCACGTCAGAGCTTTCACACAGGCACAGTCCATCTATTGAGCTGCTTTTATGCGATTGTGATAGCAGTGGGCCAGCAAGAGCTAGCTGTTTCGACCTATATATGTTCCAACTTCCCGAACAGAACCAGTTTGTATCTATATGTAACAGAACCAGTTGAACCATGGAGTCTTAGTATATATACCACTGCTTGAATTACAGGGGCCTTTAGTGTTGACAACCTTAGGACACAATCCTAACCCACTTTCCAGCACTGACATAAGGGCAATGCAGCTCCTGGGTAAGGAAGAAAACATTCTCCAATTTCGAGGAGGCCTCCATGAGTGCCAACCAACTGCAGGATGCAGCATACGTCCCATTGGCACAGCTATGCCAGTGCTGAAAAGTGGGTTAGGTTTTCGGTCTTAGTTACTTAGAAGGCTATGGGGCAGCCCTGATTTGGCTAACACTGGAGAAAAGCAGGCATAGGGGTTGAGATTTTCATTAAGAGCCCCCCTACCTTACTCCCATAATTTGACGACAGATATATACTATATACAAATAAACACAGTTTAACTAAATGTCTTTACTATTAACCCAAGCAGGTTCCATTTTGATTCAGAGCACCATCCAATGTGTGCCCAAAATGTACTATACGCCTGTCACTTATTAATGTTTCAAGAATCTTGCCTTAAATCATGTATGAGGATTTAGTTCCAGGATTTTCCCTTGATCACTTTCTCCAGTCAGAAGTCTGGGCATCCTTTCAGATGTTGAAGTTAACGTGCAAGAATATACAGTGTCTGCATTTTATCGGGAACCTCCCCCTCACCAGAATCCGTCCTTTTCTTTATCATATAAAAGAACACAAAATGGGATTTTGGTTCCAAACCTTTGGTTCACTCTCATTATCTCTGCTAAAGTAATCAAAAAGGCTCTACGTTAGGCAACATTCAATGGCTAGTTTCTTTTTTTCTTTTTCATGGAAATGGATGAATCAAACATGCCTTAATTACAATCTTAACTCCATTTGCCAGTAGAATTTGGCTCTGATCAGAACCATATGATGCTTATTGGCCCTTCATATAGAATCTAGATGATCCTATTAAATAAATCCAGCAAGAAGTATTACATCTCTCTCTCTCTCTCTCTCTCTCTCTCTCTCTCTCTCTCTCTCTCTCTTCTCCCCCCCCCCCCCACACACACACATATACACATAACATCTTTTTCCCATTACACAACCCTGGGTACAGAGGAAAATATCACAGAGTATGCTGTGTTTGGGAAGACAGCTTTGTGGCCCGAGAAGGGAAAATCTTCATGGATGGGAGGAAGAATTTGAATTCCACTCAATGGGTGGCTTTGGATGTCACCATCCTTACATTTCAGCTTCCTCAAGGGGTTGCTGTGAAGCTAGCATGGAATAACTCCATGAAACCAGTGACCAGACCATAAACCCAACACGCCTCCTTTAAAGAGGAAGAGCAGGATACTACAGCAGTCCCTTGCACACATACAGTTGTGTGCATAGTCCCTTTTCACATTAACATTTAACACAAAGTCAGTGAGGCGGGACCAATGGTGGCAGTTCCATTGACCCTCTGCACGGGCAATATACATGTATGGGGACAGCAGTAACAGCAGACTTGAACACTCCATTGGAAAACTGAGTGTCAAGGAAGTTTGGGTTGTAGTGTCGTATCTGTGACTGCCCATTCACACACAAAAACCATCACTTGACATTGAAGGCATCTGTGAACCAGGCCAAAGCCCCCATACCGCCTCTGTTTATCTTACTGTACAGAACTTTCTTCATTTTTGGTTCAGCTTCCTTGAACAGGGCCTCTTTCAACTTCCACAGGCTGACACGATAAGGAAACCGGATTTCTTGACGTGCTAAATGACTGTGGCTTAGAGCAGCTAGTCACGGAGCCCACCAGAGGACAGGTGACTCTGGATTTAATATTGTGCGGTACGCAGGACCTGGTTAGAGATGTAAACGTTACTGAGCCATTGGGGAACAGTGATCATGCTGCGATCCGTTTTGACGTGCACGTTGGGGGAAGAATACCAGGCAAATCTCTAACAAAAACCCTTGACTTCCGACGGGCGGACTTCCCTCAAATGAGGAGGCTGGTTAGAAGGAGGTTGAAAGGGAGGGTAAAAAGAGTCCAATCTCTCCAGAGTGCATGGAGGCTGCTTAAAACAACAGT
Organism: Tiliqua scincoides; assembly: GCF_035046505.1. Lineage (NCBI taxonomy): Eukaryota > Metazoa > Chordata > Lepidosauria > Squamata > Scincidae > Tiliqua > Tiliqua scincoides. The sequence goes on from NC_089822.1 coordinate 13,901,244, forward strand.
AATAGAGGCCCAGCAGAGGTGTATACCGCAAAGAAAGAAGGGTTCCACTAAATCCAGGAGGGTGCCCGCATGGCTAACCAGCCAAGTTAGAGAGGCTGTGAAGGGCAAGGAAGCTTCCTTCCGTAAATGGAAGTCTTGCCCTAATGAGGAGAATAAAAAGGAACATAAACTGTGGCAAAAGAAATGTAAGAAGGTGATATGGGAGGCCAAGCGAGACTATGAGGAACGCATTGCCAGCAACATTAAGGGGAACAATAAAAGCTTCTTCAAATATGTTAGAAGCAGGAAACCCGCCAGAGAAGCGGTTGGCCCTCTGGATGGTGAGGGAGGGAAAGGGGAGATAAAAGGAGACTTAGAGATGGCAGAGAAATTAAATGAGTTCTTTGCATCTGTCTTCACGGCAGAAGACCTCGGGCAGATACCGCTGCCCGAACGGCCCCTCCTGACCGAGGAGTTAAGTCAGATAGAGGTTAAAAGAGAAGATGTTTCAGACCTCATTGATAAATTAAAGATCAATAAGTCACCGGGCCCTGATGGCATCCACCCAAGGGTTATTAAGGAATTGAAGAATGAAGTTGCAGATCTCTTGACTAAGGTATGCAACTTGTCCCTCAAAACGGCCATGGTGCCAGAAGATTGGAGGATAGCAAATGTCACGCCTATTTTTAAAAAGGGAAAGAGGGGGGGACCCGGGAAACTATAGGCCGGTCAGCCTAACATCCATACCGGGTAAGATGGTGGAATGCCTCATCAAAGATAGGATCTCAAAACACATAGACGAACAGGGCTTGCTGAGGGAGAGTCAGCATGGCTTCTGTAAGGGTAAGTCTTGCCTCACCAACCTTATAGAATTCTTTGAAAAGGTCAACAGGCATGTGGATGCGGGAGAACCTGTGGACATTATATATCTGGACTTTCAGAAGGCGTTTGACACGGTCCCTCACCAAAGGCTACTGAAAAAACTCCACAGTCAGGGAATTAGAGGACAGGTCCTCTCGTGGATTGAGAACTGGTTGGAGGCCAGGAAGCAAAGAGTGGGTATCAATGGGCAATTTTCACAATGGAGAGAGGTGAAAAGCGGTGTGCCCCAAGGATCTGTCCTGGGACCGGTGCTTTTCAACCTCTTCATAAATGACCTGGAGACAGGGTTGAGCAGTGAAGTGGCTAAGTTTGCAGACGACACCAAACTTTTCCGAGTGGTAAAGACCAGAAGTGATTGTGAGGAGCTCCAGAAGGATCTCTCCAGACTGGCAGAATGGGCAGCAAAATGGCAGATGCGCTTCAATGTCAGTAAGTGTAAAGTCATGCACATTGGGGCAAAAAATCAAAACTTTAGATATAGGCTGATGGGTTCTGAGCTGTCTGTGACAGATCAGGAGAAAGATCTTGGGGTGGTGGTGGACAGGTCGATGAAAGTGTCGACCCAATGTGCGGCGGCAGTGAAGAAGGCCAATTCTATGCTTGGGATCATTAGGAAGGGTATTGAGAACAAAACGGCTAGTATTATAATGCCGTTGTACAAATCGATGGTAAGGCCACACCTGGAGTATTGTGTCCAGTTCTGGTCGCCGCATCTCAAAAAAGACATAGTGGAAATGGAAAAGGTGCAAAAGAGAGCGACTAAGATGATTACGGGGCTGGGGCACCTTCGTTATGAGGAAAGGCTACGGCATTTGGGCCTCTTCAGCCTAGAAAAGAGACGCTTGAGGGGGGACATGATTGAGACATACAAAATAATGCAGGGGATGGACAGAGTGGATAGGGAGATGCTCTTTACACTCGCACATAATACCAGAACCAGGGGACATCCACTAAAATTGAGTGTTGGGCGGGTTAGGACAGACAAAAGAAAATATTTCTTTACTCAGCGCGTGGTCGGTCTGTGGAACTCCTTGCCACAGGATGTGGTGCTGGCGTCTAGCCTAGATGCCTTTAAAAGGGGATTGGACGAGTTTCTGGAGGAAAAATCCATTATGGGGTACAAGCCATGATGAGCATGCGCAACCTCCTGATTTTAGGAATGGGTTAAGTCAGAATGCCAGATGTAGGGGAGGGCACCAGGATGAGGTCTCTTGTTATCTGGTGTGCTCCCTGGGGCATTTGGTGGGCCGCTGTGAGATACAGGAAGCTGGACTAGATGGGCCTATGGCCTGATCCAGTGGGGCTGTTCTTATGTTCTTATGTTCTTACACACCAAAATGGATTTGGGGTACTTGTTTGTTTTGCATTAACAGGATAAAGTTTCACCTGAACAAATTCATTCTCCTCTGTCCAGGTGATTGTTTTTTTCATGAAAAAAAAATGCACAACGTCCAATGTGTGGGGTTTATACTCTAGGCTTCTGAGCCACTTGGGCTCAGTGAAACAAATCAGTGCGAGCAGAAGTTTTATAAATATCATGAGGAGCTTTTGTCTGAAACCTTTTCTTCCTCTTTGTCTTCAAACAGACAACTGGCAGCCCCAGCGTCACTTGGCTTTGAAAACTGAATTTACAGCAAGCACGAAATACAGTATTTTGAAGCCAAGTTTGATATGTATGTTGGCTGGAACAACAAATATGCAAGGAGGTTTATTTCATAATATATGCACAAGAAACATAAGAGAGAGAGAGAGAGAGAGAGAGAGAGAGAGAGAGAGAGAGAGAGATCAGGCCAAAGGGGAGCTTCTTTTAGGCTATGGAAAAAGACAGTTCCAGCTATTCCAGTTTATAGATAATTTACAGATTTCTCCAAATCTTCTAGAGGCACTGGACAGGGCAAGGTTGTTCTGAAACCGAAGATCTTTCAGGGAGCCCAGCTTCAGAGAATCACACTACTAATTCCATACAGTCAAGGGGGACTCCGAGCTTGTGTTTCTTGAACAGCTTCTCCAGTCCAGCTTGAGCTTCAGTTTGCTCACCAGCACCCATCCCATCACTGTCTCAAAGCAGCAGTTGAGAACCTCCCCAGGCTGAAATAGCATGGAGATACAGGGCTGCAGGTCACCGGCATACAACCTCCCCCATGCCCTTGGATTAACTTCCCTCCAGTGGTTCACGCAGAAGTGAGAACAGTGTCGCTGACAAGATCAACCCTTTAGAATACCACAGCCCAAAGACTAAGGTGTCAAGAAGGAAGCCACAGTGGCATTGTTCAGGATCTGGGGCCAGTGGCACAGCAAGCAGGGGAGGAAAGCGGTACATCCTGTTTACGCTGGAGTGTCGCATGAAGGGTCATCATGTGAAGCCCTGCCAAGATGGTGGCGGCTGCTTCTTAGTGTTTCTGCAGCTTCTCATAAGAACATAAGAACAGCCCCACTGGATCAGGCCATAGGCCCATCTAGTCCAGCTTCCTGTATCTCACAGCGGCCCACCAAATGCTCCAGGGAGCACACCAGATAACAAGAGACCTCATTCTGGTGCCCTCCCTTGCATCTGGCATTCTGACATAGACCATTTCTAAAATCAGGAGGTTGCACATACCCATCATGGCTTGTAACCCATAATGGGTTTTTCCTCCAGAAATTGGTCCAATCCCCTTTTAAAGGCATCCAGGCCAGACGCCATCACCACATCTTGTGGCAAGGAGTTCCACAGACCAACCACATGCTGAGTAAAGAAATATTTTCATTTGTCTGTCCTAACTCTCCCAACATTCAATTTTAGTGGATGTCCCCTGGTTCTGGTGTTATGTGAGAGTCTAAATTGAGAGTCTAAATTCTCAGTTGGGAAACCTGTGAAACAATGAGAAGGGGCAACCACTGCCACCGAGTGTTTTGGTAGCTTCTCAGTTGAAGCTTGGAAGGCGGAGGTAATTGCCCCAAAGTTTGTAGCACTAGGAGGAGGAGCCAACAGTGGATGAACAGACATGTCTCCAGGGACTCCTGAGAGACAGTCTGTTTCCCCCAAAAAACTGCAGGTCTGAAGAGGATCTGAAGATCTTTATCAGGAGAGATAAGATCTTTCCACGGTGCAGGTATCTGAGATTTTGAAAGCCCGAATGGGGGAGGGGGGCTTTCTTCTCAGAAACCTAATAGTCAGGGACAGTACTGGGGGAAGTAAAGTGTCTGCAATCAAGCTGCTGGATCCATGCTAAGATACCATATGGAAGAAAAAGCATGAAGCGTAAAGTTTAAGTTGGAAATTTAAGATAAGCACGTGTTAATATTGTCCCCAGCTTTGATTGACTGATTTGGCTAAAAGCCCTGGATACACTGAAGGTGTTAATGAGAAACTTTTTAAGGAAGTTGAAAGTGCTCTTTATCTTTGTAGTGGAATAAATCGGTCATGGATTATAACTATAAATATAATTTGGTGTGTGGACTAAAATCCAGAGTTGCTTGTGGACATAATTTTCATTAGACTTGAAAGAGTTTTGTCTTCTTGAGACTGTTTCTTTCATTTTGTTTTTCTCCATTAACCACACTGTTATCTGTAAGAAAAATTCAAAGAATGCTTGACTGAAAAAACATGTGGTGGAAGTAAGGAGAATAATACACTGTGGACATCTTGTGGATTAGAGAGAAATTGCAAGATGGAGCCTGTTCCAGATATTTGGACTCAAATGAGCCTTAAAAATTTGGAAAAATTGCTCACAATGAGAAGACAGCAGTTGAGTTGGTCCTTGCAGATTCAGGCCAGTTTAAAGACTCTCTCTCAACAGATAGATGTGTGCAAGGAGCAATTGGAAGATGTGAAGAAACAAGTAGAAGATACACAGGAGGAGAAAGCGGAAAAGATGATGGTGAAGGATGAAATCATCATCAGAAGAGTGAATACAGAAATTAGAAGAGTGGAAAATCAACAGGAACTAGAGGGGACACTGATGGAGATTGAAATAGAGAAGATGGACAGAGCAACATGGGTGCACAAAATACAAAATAGGTTGGAACAAGAAGATAACATATCCCAGTTAAAAATGAACATACCTTATACAAGAAAGTGTGGGCTTATTGGATTCTGTTATGGAGATAAATTATTAAAGATATTATAGGAGAAAAAATGGAAAGAAAGAAAAATAAACCTGAGGGTTAACCTGAGGCTTAAAGAAAATTGGAGGATTTTATTTAGTTAATAACTGGTTTAAATTTACTTAAAAAAACAAATACATACAAAATTGATATATATGAATTAGAATGAATTAGAAAAAATAGCTGGAAATGTTAGCGTGGGAATGAATTATTTTATGGGTGGTTATGTTAAATGATAAAAAGTGAATATTTAGAAAATACATTATAGGGAATTAGGAAAAATCTATTTTATCTGATATAAGAAATATATAACTGAGTAGAAGAGTTAGAAGTAGATCGAAGAATTGTTTTATATGTTGTTATATTTTGGTAATTAGATTATTTTGTTTTAATATTAATGAGTAATTGAAGTAAGTTTATGTTTGATAGAAAATGAAAATTTAGAAAATATAGTACAGGGCATTAGGGAAAATTTAGTATATATTATATAAATAAATGGATAAACTAATAAGAGGCAGAAGTAGATGAGTAGTAGATTAGGAGATATAGTAAGATTAATGAGTAATGGTATATGGTATTTAGCACTCCTAAATGTATGTCATATGTTTGTGTGTGTTAATTAAATATAAATAAATAAAAATCAAAGGTTGCAGCACTAAACCAGGAATTCAGGAAGTAGTATCTCCCTATCAAAAGAGCACATTTTGCTTTGGAGGGGAGAGGGGATGTTAATACCTTTCTGTAAAGGTTTAACTGCATGCATTGATTTCTACCACCATCCCATTGCCTTGGCCTACTCTGTGATTTAACAGGGGGCCAGCAGAGTGGCTATGTGGCTTATGAAAATGCAGAACAACAACAACAATTCAGCCTGTCTGAAGCTTTGACAGGAGTTATGCCTATTTAAAAATAAAATAGTTTGCTTAAAGCAGCAACAGACCCTCATTTCCTCCACTTCTTTAACACAGAGAGTGCATTTTGCATTTTAAAACACTCCAGTGTCGATGCCAAAGATCTTACCATTAAATACCTGTGTACTTTGGCATCAATATAAATCAGTTTTATTGTTTCTTTCTCCACAGCATAAGTAGCGAGTGATTGAATTCCATGGTCCTTTAAACTACATTATCTACTTTTATGTGAATGAAGAATTTATGAATCAGAGCTTCCTGTTTTCCTGGGCCTCATGCTTATTTTTTAAAACATGAATCCCTCACTTCTGTAAGAAAAATATGGATGCAAAGGGGTACCGTGTGTGCTTTTCCCGGAGGTGAAAAATTCAGTTCTGGAGCAAGGAAAATGTGCTCTGCCTAAAGCAGGTTATCTCCAACAGCACAAAGCCACAAATCAGGCTTGGAGACAGAAGCAGAGGGATGAATTCAATCACACACTACCCCAAAATGATTCTGCCCATATGATTGATAGGAGTTTGTAAAATTAATCAAATTCATGCTTAATAATGAAAATTAATGGAATAACATTATGCTTTATCATTATCATTCATTAAAAATAAATACATTTTATTACTAATTTGTTACAATTTCATGCATTTTCATAATTCACATTTGTTTGTATTTCCCATTACTTATGACAACTGCTTTGTGGGGGCTGCAAAAGTCCTAGTGGAACTAATCCTGGCCACAATGAGAGCACACACCATATGAAGCTTTTAAGCTTCCCCTCTCCACTCCTGAAGGGGAAGGATCCCTGACCACATATTACTGTCAACAGTAGCTTACAAATGGGGGAACCATTGGCTCCGGATGCCAAGCTGCAGGGGGGAGATAACAAAGGTTGCCTCCCAATTTTTAAAATCTTAGTATTTTCAAATAATACCATCATGTTATATATCATTCAATGCATAATTTCATGCAGAATGCAATGAAACAAACTGCACTGAAATATCTCTTACAGTGATATTATATCTCTTACAGAAACATTATAGCAAAAAGAAAAAAAACAGAAAAGGAAAACGCAGCTGCCTTATGTAACAAAAAGTGGTTGACACTGAGAAGCCTGTAACAAAAGATGTACACTGTAACACAAAGTGGATTACACTGGGATTACTACTGGGAATAAATAGCTTGTAGCAAGCATTTCAGAAAACCAAATGTATTCTTCATAAATGTACATATATTTTGCCTTTCTTCTATATTACAACAAAACTGCTTTTGTATATATGATACACCTCAAGCCTGCTGCATATTTATCTTAACAGGCATTCCTTCACTATTTTGTTTTGGGTTATGATCTCTAATGCTCACTACATATGTGAAACCTATTATATATAAGTTCAATAAAAGAAAATGTCCACTGTCTGTGCTTCTTCTCTGGCCATTATTATTATTCATTTCATATGATTATTACTGAAAATAATTCTGTCTTGGGGAGGGTGCCAAAAATGTATGGGCCCCAAGTGCCAAATGACCTTCGTGCACCACTGACTGTCAAAGCACAAAATGTTTTTCTCTGAATAGATTATGGGTGAGGATCTAAAAATGAGCATTCATATCCATTCATTTGCCAATCATATTTGCCTCATAATGGATGAAAACTGAATGGAATGGACTTCATTCATTTTTTTTAAATTTGTTCCAAAATAAATGCACCTCGTAACGACTGAACCAGTCTTTGGATCAGGTTTTCAAACACACATTGCACCCCTTTAATCCTCACAGTTTCTCCCATTAGATCAGTTCACTGGTTAATAAGGTCATGACCTTCCAAAAGGCAATACTTTCCCTTGCTAAAAGGAAGAGAGACCCTAACACCACCAGATTACACTTCATATCTATGCCTTCAACTAAGCTGAAGGTATGGGAACTCACTGTAAATATGGGAACTCACTGTACATTCTGTATTATGGGGACAAAATATAAGAGAGGACCTGGTGCATTATTCTGTTTCACTGTCTTCTTTATAAAAAGCCAAGAGATTTATCCATGATCTCATAACTAAAATTATCAGATTTGACCCAGTCACAGAAAAATGTATTACTTTCTTGGAAACAAAACATTGCATGACAGAGCTCTGTTTGTCAAAGCTGCAGTCAATCTTAGAACTAAAATTAAGGAGACCAATGTTCCTACTCGTTTTCAGTAAAACAAGTTTTCAGTACATGTTAATGTTAGAGACCAATGTATATGATTCTGGTCCCTTTTTAAATATAGTTTTTTGCTGTATGCAAAAGTTGGCCCCTAGGGAGAACTGCAATGACATTTGGTTGATTAAATAAAATGTTGATGGCGATAGTTCATTCAAATGCAAGCAACAGAAAAGACTGAACAAAAAAAATTTATTTTTAAATTGGACTTGCTCAGAATCAATCCAATAAGAATATTGACCCCCCCCCACTCACCCCCCACCCCCAGAGAGGGGCCACAGCTCAGTAGCTGAGCAACTGTTTTGTATGCAGGAGGCCCCAGGTTCAATCTTTGGCTTCTCCAGGTAGAGTTGCGAAAAGAGCCTTCTGTGAAATCCTAGACAGACACTGCTATTTAGTGTGAACAACACTGAAGTAGCTGAACCAACAGTGTCTGACCTGGCAAAAGGCAATTTCATATGTCTCCTAAGCAGAGGTGGGTGACAATAGTTTTATTTTTTTGTGGATTTTGGTGTTTTCCAAAGCTAGAAGTGCAGAAAGTGGTGTTTTTATTCCAAGGGTGCATTTTGATAAATTATAATTGCATTAAAAGTGTATTAGGTAGGTGATATAGGGTTATCAGATGCAGCCACCTGCATGTAGAGGCAGTTAGAGGTATGTAGTTAGAGAATAGGGTTACTTTTTTGCAGATTTCAGGTTTTAAAAAATTTTTTGTATTTATCTTATTTTATTTATACACAAAAATGAGAAGTGCAAAAAGTGGTGTTATTGTTTTATAATTTGTTATTACAAAAAAAAAAAACTTCTATTCATATGCATATTTGGGGATAATGAAAATGAAGCAACTCTGATGCTTGTATAACCAAATCAGAAACAAGCTTTTGGAAACCATGACCTCTATCCGCTTTGAATGCTCACTTGGAAGATAAACTGCGATATAAATCTGCAAATAAATATCTGTCAGGAGCATAGGCGCTCTAAGGCACACACAACGCCCCATCCACTAGGGCACAATCCACTAGGACATATCAATTTGTTCCTTCTCCTATTCACAATTTGTTCCTTGTGAATAGGAGAAGAATCCATGCATGCAACAAACATATATGGGCAGGGAATTTAAGATTATGGGAGGAAAATGCATATCTAAGGCTGCAATTCTATACCCACTTTCCTGGGAACAAGGCCTACTGAACACAATGGAATGTACTTCTGAGTAAACCTGGATTGTGCTGAAAGTCTTGGCTGCTGTTTTTCTATGTTAATCAAATATCTCAAACAAATATAAGAGGGCAGGAAAATATTGAACATATATGGTCATCCATCACATACTTCAGGGATTTGCAGCTATTCATACCCCATATAATCTCATTTTTTTCTGTAGACATAACAAGATGACACCAGGCCAGATCAGTCCTCAAAATATGCAGCCTTGCAGCTTGGCCTTAACAGGCTATGAGTGAATTAACCTGCTCTGTGAACTGCTGAATATGGTCTTTAAGGTGCACCACTAGAGGACGATGTAGTCACAGGCACTGCCAGGATATTAAAGTCAGATGGAGTTCACTGCATACTGCTGAAATGAAATAAAGGTATGGATGAAAAGAAAAGTGGTGTTTATGCATTCTCAGCTTTTAAATTTACATGTCGATACCCAAAAATTCAAGAATCTCTTCTCCCCAAAGATCAGAAGTCCAGATTTTATATTCGTGTTTAAGTACTAAGTGAACTGACTGTTTTGATAGATGTCAGCTTCTGCCATGCTGATTATTGGTCAGTTATTGAATGTTGATGACAAAGCAGGAGTTTCAGCACAACCAGCTGTTATCTGCAAGTCAACCATCACATTTCTAAGTTGGCACAACTGTAAATAATCCCAGGAAGCAAACTTCCTATTGTTACATATATATTGTGCCAGGTGCTTTATAGAACATAAAAGTCCCTGTCTTAAAAGCTTTGGGCTAAAGAAGTTGCCACAAGGATATTCATCTCCTCTGAATAGCAATAATTTCCCCACACCTCTTAACTTATACAACAGGGGTTCCCAAACTGTGGGTCAGGACCCATTGGTGGGTCACGATCTGAATTTTGGTGGATTGACAAAGGGTGATGGAAGGATCAGATAACTAATTGCCTCAAGCCCTGAGGCTATTCAAAAATCAGATAATATAGCCGCTAATTCCCCTGCAAAGAGCTCAGTTCCTGCAGTTTGGAAGCATATGTAAATATAAGGAGATTAGTGTTTGAGGGTCTTTTTCTGGTTATTATTACTTATAAAATGTTTGTTTCTTTCTAGACCTCCTTTTTTAAAAAAAAAAAGTTTAGTAAACCTAGGTGGGTCCCACAACGTAGATTGGGTTGGGAAAGTGGGTCCTGGTGCTAAAAAGTTTGAGAAACAATGTTTTAGAATCATTTACAGCAGAGTTTCTCAAACCACTTACACTGTGGGTTGGGACCCACTAGGTGGGTCGCGTGTCCATTTCCGGTGGGTCCCCATTCTTTTCAATATTTTATTTTTAATATATTAGACTTGATGCTCCCATGGTATGTGTCTGCATTTGGGGAAATGTTACAGACCTGTAATTTTAACAAGCTACTAAGTATATTCTTTTAACAATGAGAGTAAATTGGACTTACTCCTGGCTAAGTGTGGGTAGGATTGCAGCCTAGGATGGTGAACAATTTTCCTACTTGATGATGTCACTTCTGGTCATGACATAACTTTTGGTGGGTCTTGACAGATTCTCATTTTTAAAAGTGGGTCCCAGTGCTAAATGTGTGAGAACCACTGATTTACAGCACGGAGACTAACTTCCAGTCACTAACATACACAGAAATGGCCAGGCCTAATTAATGTATTGAAAGAAAATGTGTCACTCCTGTCACTCCACAGGATCTGGAAAGCTAATTAACAGAAGGGTTTTCACCTGCTTGAGCTGCATGCCAGTGACCTGCATAAACACCCACATGAGCAAAGAACTCTGGGCTGGGGGACAGGAAAGCAATATTCATATAATGGGTGATGTTTTGGTAATATTTGTGTCACCACTTACTTCTCTCTCTCCCCCTTCAATCATGACTCAATCATGCTAATTATTCTGGTAGTGTTTCACTAAGTACTCCTCTATGCCAACAAGTCCAGAAATTATATTTGCGACAGGAAATCTTCACACCCAAGCTGTAGATCTGCAATATTCACCAAATTTTTAATTAATATAAAATTTCAATTTGCCTCTAGTTCCCTTTTATTAGCGATATCAATGGTTTTCAGATTCTATCTTCAAGAAACCTCTTCCACATTGACTTATGTGTTGAAAGGAACCCCTAAACATCATCCATGGAAACCATGTGTACTGCAAAGGATTCTGGAATAAGTTCTAGGGCACAGTTGTTATCTGGTGCACTTTTAAAACATACATAATACGCAATAGCATAGCTATAGGGGGCAGTGTGGTAAGCACTGCAGGTGGCACAATGTGCCAGGTAAGCAGCCCCCACCCCCACTCGCCATCAGAGCCATTCCAGGCACTCCTGTACAGGGCCACTGAGAGGAATTTTATCAGGGGGCACAAAGTTTCTTTTGGGCCCCTTTGCAAAGGGGGAGGGGTCAAACAGAGTGGGGAAGGGTGGAGACCAGAGAGCAGAATGGGGGCAAAGAGGGGCAAAACAGGGTGGAGGGGAGGGTGGAGACAGCTGGAAAAGTCTTTGGATCCCAGGTCTACCCACCCAGGTGGCATTGGCTGCTAGATACAGTAATATGGAAAACGAGGCACACTCCTAAGTCTCTCTAAAATCTTTTAAATATAGAAAATCATGCCGAGAATTAGCATCATCATATTTAGGCTGAAACTAGAATGGAAAGTGTCCTTCGTGCCCCAAAACATCCTTCTGTAGTCCCACAACTGTGTCCCTGAACTCCTATATGCTCCTTCATGCTAAGTGGATCCCACAAGCCAAAGAGCTACTGTAGCAGGCCAGTTGCCTCCCAGGTTTGACACTGTGTTAAGGAGCATCATGTATGCATTCCCTGACCCGGCATATATGGCTTGCCAGTAGCTGCAGCTACACACTTGCGGTAGTGTCCCCAGCATCCCACGCAAGCAACAAGTCTGAGTAGATAAGAAAATGTAAGAACCCAGGAAATTTCTGAGCCCCCTCCTTTGGCTCCTGGGCCCCCTTCCTGACCCTGGGCCTGGGTACAAATTACCCCCTTTACCCCTCTCTCTTAGGCCCTGCTCCTGTGTATTGCTGTCTCTGCCCGGAATGGCTCCGGGCAGCCACTTACACGTGGGAGCAGCCACTTACACGGCACACTGCGGTGTGTGCAGTACTTACTGCGCCACCGCCCCTATAGCCACACCACTGCTTGGGAATAAATGGTGTTTAGGATTATAGCCTTAGAGTCCAATCCTGAGCTCACTCTGCCGGCAGCAACTTTTGCAAACATGCTATAAAGTACGTTCATAGCCCTCAGCACTGGTTCAGTACCAATGCCAGCTCAGTGCCAGCCAGCGCTAGGCTAATGCCAGTGGATCACTGGTGCTCCACGGCCGCATGGACCACTGGACAGCAGAGAGGTGAGTGGAGGTGTGGGGGGAGGTGGGGAGGAGGCGTTCCATGGTGGGGGGAGGCGGAGGGAGGGCAAGGAGGAGGTGTGCCAGGGGAGGGAGCGGTGCAGGAGGGAGGCAGAACCAGTGGAGCTCTGCTCCATCAGATCCTGAGCTTCTGGGTCAGGTCTACCACCCAACACGGAGGGTCTTGATTCTATGGTGACCCAAGGGTTGTCGTAGAATCAAGTAGCCCCAATGCGGGGCTACTCGCCTTCCCTGGGGGAAGCGGACAAAAGTGCCACCGGCTCTGCCCGGTTAGCGCTCAGGGTGCCGTGGAAGCCCCACACTCTGGGCAGCATAGGATTGGGCTGCCCGGCCTTTGATTTAAAGAGAGGCTATTGAAGGTTCATTGCATAATAAACCTGCTAGTCTGTAGAATACCCACAAGCTTCTTGTAATTCCCCTGTAGTGGGAGTCTTGGCTGAGCCGACATCACCTGGCTGCTGTGATCTTCCTAGGAGAGGAAGAGAGTCTGGAAAGGCCTAAACAACAGAGTGACTGCCTGCTCTCAAGCTGCCACGTTGCTGGCTTTTTAAAACTTCATTCTAGCCCTTGTTAATCAGATGTCTGATCCCTGAGATAAGGCTGTCTGGTCAGGAACTGAAATTACAACCCCTGCCCCTTGGCCCTGCCAAGGACTTATAGAAAGGAGTTATATAGAAGTTGACTGAAAAATTAACCAGAGACCCATTTACTTCCTTGCCAAGATGAATCATCCCACAAACTTCAAAAGCATATTGGTCACCTGACCCCTAGCTTCACACTTTCAAAATATGCCGTTTCTGGGAATTAGTCTTGTAAACTGAATTTACTGCTTATCCTGTGTATTTTTCTTAAAAAGAAACAAATAGGGCCTTCAGTTAGAAATCTTGGCAACAGAAACATACACCTTGACATTTATTTTTGCATAAATATTTTACAACGAATTATGGCACACAGACTGAGTAGAGCAGGGTTTTGGAGTCTACCTCTCTAAAATTTGACCTGAAATTCCATGGCTAGCTGCTAACATAAGCCAACTCACACATAGGGAAGACCTCCAGTTTTTCAGGAAACATTGTTTGCTATGATTCCTCTTATACATATTCAGAATTTAACTGTTCCTCCTCACCCAGCACAGTGTCTTTTCTAGTAGCTGTTTGCTGTTGCTCTTCTGCATTCTTTTTCTCAGACTGCAAACCATTTTAGAACAGGAAGCCATTTATTTATTTATTTCATTTTTTTTTCTGTAAATGGTATGAACTTTTTTTGTTGAAAAGCGGTATATAAATAATATTAACAGCACCACCACATCTGAACTGGCACACCACCATTTCCATGAGCCCCCCAAACTAGGACTGAAAATCACCAGACCATGCTCTAATGTCATATGTGAACAAATCCTGAGGCTCAAGCTACATATAACACTGGGAGATATATAGTATGATCAATCTTCACAATAAAGCATGTCTGTGGCAACCAGACTGTAGGTTGCCCTGGCAGGAGACCTGCACTGCCCCAATGATGTTGTATTCAAAGCCCCCAACTGCCAGTGCAGACAGGTAAGGTGATGAGCATTTTTCAGGTAAGGTGATGAGACAGTGTGGGGTGGGGGCATTTTTCACCAGAGGGAGGGTGGCAAGGGATCCAGTCTGGGAGAGGGCGGGATCAGCGAAGGCCTCCTCCATCATATTTAACCCCCCTTCCCAGGCAGGCAGCTCTACATGCGGCCACTCAGACTTCTAAAGAAGCCCCATAGTCCTGCCTGGGGCATTACTCAGGGTAAAGGGAAAAATATCCCCTTGCCCCATGGAGATCTCCAGCCAGCTCCCAGCTAGCCATACAGCCTGGCTGCATAAGCACTAGTTAGGATTGGGCTGCTCCTCATATAACACCAGACCATGGTTGGCATTACATGGAACTCAACACTTGGGGCCAAAAGTGATCCCCGCCCCCCCAAAAAAACATTTATTTCAATTATAAATTGCTGTATATGGCAAAAAAAAAAATTAGAACTTTAAAAAACAACATTAAAAGTCAATTACAGAAAAAACAAACTTGTATCAAGGCAAAAAACTTTCTTCATTCTGGGAGCACTTCAAGTGCCCCTGTCACACACTCCATTGGTGTGCAGGCCCAAGAAGTAAAAAAAACCTGGCTTACAAGCTTGAAGCTAAAAAATTTCATTCTTGATAAGTTTACATGACTGTAAGGGGTAAGTTAGAACTATAGTGCCTAGATTTTACATATTATGTGCTTTTATGAGGCATCTCTTGTTTTCTCATGAGTAAAAGAAATAGTTTCATTAGCCAAAAGGAAAGTATAAGTTGATCTGGCAGATTCTATGAATCCAGCAGAAAGAGGTGGATGTGCCCCAGAGAGAGAGAGAGAGAGAGAGAGAGAGATTTGCTCTTCTCTCTGCAGACTTGAGGAACCTAAGTTGTAGCAGTACAGTGCAAACAAGACACTAAACAATCACTTAAAGTTATGATAGGACAGTGCCCTCCAGAGGCAACTAGACAAACATCTAAACTGCAAGATGACTGTTGATACTGGGTGCTGAACTGAATGCATTGTATTCTCAGAGGTTTATTAATCACTTTTTAGCTCTAGGTTCAGGACATGCATATGCTTGTCACATAACATATACTTCTCAGAAGCAGTCCCCATTCTTCAGTCTGGAAGGGTGCTGCAAAACTGGCCTTCCTGCAAGACTTTATGGATGGGCAAACCCTGGCCCAGGGGCCATTTGCGGCCCTCATGGACCCCCAATCTGACCTGCAGGGAGCCCCCAGTCTCCAATGAGCCTCTGGCTCAGAGACAGTTGGAGCCCACACTGGCCTGCAACTGCCCAGGAGAGAAGTGGGAACTCACCAACTCATGAGAGAGGCAGAGCCACAAGCCAGTCATGTGCAAACAAAATGAATGGCAGTGGGGAAGACAAATTGTTGGGAAGAGAACAGGGACGTCTGGATGCATGTGTGAGAAGGCAAAGATTGGCTTCTACCTAAGATCCAAATACAGTAAAAGACAGAATTATTGTTCTGCACTGCTTTCCATGCAAGAAGTGGGATGTAAATGTTTTAAGTAATAATTGCAAGTTGCTGGGCACACCACTCTTGGATGAGACCCTGGTCCTTGATTTGAGTTTTTACAATTGTATTACAATGCAGACTAACTTTGGAATAATTTGCCTGCAGTCCAACTGCTAGATAAGAATGCTCCCTGTTCAAAAGGCACAGTTCCAGCTCATTCCCAGACTGTATGTTGTTGCACACTGAGCGAGCATGTTGGAATAATTGGGGGCTCATTTGTTCACAACCGGAGAGGAGGGTATCCATTGTCTCTCTGTATGATTTACAATCAGAAGACAGCCAGATCATTGACTCATGCAGAAACCCAAGGGAGGAAGCCCTCTGAGGGCTGGTAATTTTTACTCTTGAGTAATCCTTTTTCAGTTGTAGGACGCCATCACATTTAATTCAGAGTGCCTCAGCTTTTGGTGATTTGAAAGACTCTGTCCTATCCTAAAGGGATGCTTGAAATTAAAAATGCTGTGTGACAGAAGGCCAAGGACATTGGAGAGCAGTGGTACACTGAATGTGTCAGTGCTTCATACCTTCCCTTACTACACACCTGATTAAAAAGAAGAAAACATGAAGTTTCAGAAGCATGTGGCAATGCTCTAAGCCCGGAGGGGAGTGTCAGATCAAATAAGTAGAATGCAAAGCTCTTTAACAGAAAAAAAGAACTTTATCCGTAAGTGCTTTGACATAGCCTGTTTCTATCTCTTCATATCTGCTTCCTCTTTGGATCAGATTTTTTCCACACACCCATCAATGGTTCTTATACTTTTATTTTTCAGTGAATTCATCTGGGACTTCAAGAGAGCCCTGCCACCCAACACTATATATAAAGCCAAGTCAAAATGTCTGAGTTCATCTTCCACACTCAACTATCAAGATCCTTCATTTATAAGTGTTCATAGTTCTCCACAGCAACTCCCCACCATCATGCAGAGCAGCTTCTGTAGAGGATATGTGGGTGCACCTGCATGCCAGAGGGGCAGATCAGAAGGCCTACCTTCTCAAAGATCCACTTAAGATTTCATTGAAAGCCATATGTATACTTTCTTGTCCAGTACATTCTTCAGCAGACAAAGAAAGGGGGAATCTCCCATGTCAATCATTCACAAAAATGATAAACCATCACCACCTTAGCAAAGAAATACGGTAGAGCCATGGCTGGAGAGTCGGTTTAGGTGTATTCACCAAGTAAGGATGAGCAAGAAGCCAATGAGAAGGAATCCGTATCTTTCCATCCATATCATAGCAAGACATAAAGGTGCATTGTGCCATTTCTCTGCAAAACCTGTGAGAATATTTGCTCTCAAGATTATTGCCACACCATAGCGTTTGCATCAAACCTCCCATACTACTCAGGGCACAGTCCTAACCAACTTTCCAGCACCAGGGTAAGGGCAATGCAGCTCCAAGGTAAGAGAACAAACATTCCCTTATCTTGAGGAGGCCTCTGTGACTGCCACCCAACTGCAGGATGCAGCACTTGCCCAACTGGCATAGCTGTGTCAGTGTAGGAAAGTTGGTTAAGATTTGGGTCTCAGAATATGACCCCAGAAGCAAATAACAGTATTTTCTCTTATTTCAGATCAGTGGCTTAGCATCGATCCTCACCACGCAGCTCTGGATGAGCGCAAGAACCGGGCCAACGCACTCATGACACCAACATAAGGGTCTGTCTTATCCTAAAATATATCATTTCCATAGAGAACAAATAAGGGTCATTTCCTAACAAATGTATGCTGTTCACCTTGTTCCTTGGATCTTTTTGAAATATGTCAGTTTCATTCACAGTGCCATCCACCACATCCACTTGTACCAGTCCATTGTCACAGCAGCTCATAGAGATTTCCATTCGGATGTTAAACAGCCCTCTTGTTGTTCAACTGCTGTTTTATTTTTGGTGTTTTTCCTGGTTTCTGCCACAAGCAGGCAGCCCATTTCTTAGCTTAGAAAAAGTTATTTTGTTTGGAAGCAACCAAAGGAAACCCCAATGTTAGAGGGTTCTTTATGAAAGGGTAAGGATTCGCTCTTCCCTCCCATAAACCAAAAGATAAGAAAGAGGAGTTCAGACTGTCCAAACAAGCAAAAAGAAAGCAAATTATCCTGCTGGTTTGGAGAATTTTATTGTCTGTATAAATCTTTTGCTCTTGCAAAGAAAGAAATGCCAGACACATGCACAGAGATCCACACTCTTTCCTTACTTCCCAAACAGTTTCTGTGTTGGGATGTTTGGTTAAGGAACCATCGTTCAGAAGCCCACTAACAAATGTTTTCCAATCCCAGTCTGATTTTGACAGAGCTTAACAGTAGTAGTTGGCATCCTTCAGTCTCGGAAGACTATGGTGCCACGCTCTGAATGGTGGTTCTGGAACAGAGTGTCCTCTCCAGTACGCGAAGCCTGGGTAAAGTAGGTATGGAGGATAGGCTGTTACCCATGCAGCAAATCCCCCCTCTCCACGTCGCTGAAATGGTCCAATGGAAAGGCAGAGGCCAATACGGTTGGTTCCAGCAGCGTCGCAGGAGTTGCCAGAACATGACTGTGTTCAGCCATGAATTGCCTCAGGGACTCCGGCTCCGGATTTTGCCTCGAGGTTGACTCCTGAAGCCTTTTCCATAACTGGATGTAGCCACAAGGCAGTGGAGGTTTGGGATCAGAGTTTTCCTTCTCTCAGATGAGCTGCCTTCCCAGGCTGACGAGTCCCATCTACCCGGTGGCTGTTTAGTCGCCTCTTACGACAAGTACAGCCAAACTGAGGGCCTATTCTTATCCCCAGCCCCCAGGGGAAAGAGCTTAACAGCAGCTGGCACAATGATCTAACATCCATACCGGGTAAGATGGTGGAATGCCTCATCAAAGATAGGATCTCAAAACACATAGACGAACAGGCCTTGCTGAGGGAGAGTCAGCATGGCATCTGTAAGGGTAAGTCTTGCCTCACAAACCTTATAGAATTCTTTGAAAAGGTCAACAGGCATGTGGATGCGGGAGAACCTGTGGACATTATATATCTGGACTTTCAGAAGGCGTTTGACACGGTCCCTCACCAAAGGCTACTGAAAAAACTCCACAGTCAGGGAATTAGAGGACAGGTCCTCTCGTGGATTGAGAACTGGTTGGAGGCCAGGAAGCAGAGAGTGGGTGTCAATGGGCAATTTGCACAATGGAGAGAGGTGAAAAGCGGTGTGCCCCAAGGATCTGTCCTGGGACCGGTGCTTTTCAACCTCTTCATAAATGACCTGGAGACAGGGTTGAGCAGTGAAGTGGCTAAGTTTGCAGACGACACCAAACTTTTCCGAGTGGTAAAGACCAGAAGTGATTGTGAGGAGCTCCAGAAGGATCTCTCCAGACTGGCAAAATGGGCAGCAAAATGGCAGATGCGCTTCAATGTCAGTAAGTGTAAAGTCATGCACATTGGGGCAAAAAATCAAAACTTTAGATATAGGCTGATGGGTTCTGAGCTGTCTGTGACAGATCAGGAGAGAGATCTTGGGGTGGTGGTGGACAAGTCGATGAAAGTGTCGACCCAATGTGCGGCGCCAGTGAAAAAGGCCAATTCTATGCTTGGGATCATTAGAAAAGGTATTGAGAACAAAACAGCTAATATTATAATGCCGTTGTACAAATCGATGGTAAGGCCACACCTGGAGTATTGTGTCCAGTTCTGGTCGCCGCATCTCAAAAAAGACATAGTGGAAATGGAAAAGGTGCAAAAGAGAGCGACTAAGATGATTACGGGGCTGGGGCACCTTCCTTATGAGGAAAGGCTACGGCGTTTGGGCCTCTTCAGCCTAGAAAAGAGACGCTTGAGGGGGGACATGATTGAGACATACAAAATTATGCAGGGGATTGACAGAGTGGATAGGGAGATGCTCTTTACACTCTCACATAATACCAGAACCAGGGGACATCCACTAAAATTGAGTGTTGGGCGGGTTAGGACAGACAAAAGAAAATATTTCTTTACTCAGCACGTGGTCGGTCTGTGGAACTCCTTGCCACAGGATGTGGTGCTGGCGTCTAGCCTAGACGCCTTTAAAAGGGGATTGGACGAGTTTCTGGAGGAAAAATCCATTATGGGGTACAAGCCATGATGTGTATGCGCAACCTCCTGATTTTAGGAATGGGTTAAGTCAGAATGCCAGATGTAGGGGAGGGCACCAGGATGAGGTCTCTTGTTATCTGGTGTGCTCCCTGGGGCATTTGGTGGGCCGCTGTGAGATACAGGAAGCTGGACTAGATGGGCCTATGGCCTGATCCAGTGGGGCTGTTCTTATGTTCTTATGTTCTTATGACCCATGGAAAACCATGGGATCCAGTACTCCTGACTCTGATATTTGTCAGGTTCAAAATCCTAATGATGACCTGAAGGGGTACTGGTACATCTACTCCATATACATCTACTCCATCTACTACTGATACATATTTTCTACTCAACACCAGCACTGAACATTTAGCTAACTACGTAAGTTTAATACTGAAGCCGGCTGAAGCTGGTGATAGCCAAGCTTGGAAATAATTCCAGCTACATCTCAACTGAATCTAATATTTTTGATCCCTTGTTATAGCAGCATGATCATTACAAAAATAAGCAAGTCAAACATTACAGTTGGTCATTTAAATCCAACACTGTGTACACTTTGCACTTGAAAAATTATGTACCGTCAAAACCAAATTACACAGCCTACATAAGCTATACAGTTTGGCCTGACTTGACGTATAATGCAAACCATAGTTTGTGTTATGTGCACAAGCAGCATGAGACTCAGGCTTGCATGTTTCCCCCTTGCCTTCCTCCCTCCCTCCTTTGCGCACAAGATGAGGCATTGTAAAACTTCTTTTTGAACAAACTGCAGTTTCCCATTTCATCCAAATAAGAGAAACTGGGGTTTGAACAAGTCACTGTTAGTTAACAGAATCACTCCTGCATAGAGCTGGAGTACTTGTTCAGAAACAGTACGTGATACCCTGAGATTTCCTGAGACCATTCCATTTCAGAATGCAGGTTGGAGAACAGCACATCTGAATTATATACTGAAATCAGATCTTCTTGTGTAGGGATCACTTTTCCATGAGATGGCAGAGAAGGATGCAGGGGAACTTTCAATCGTGTTATCCCATGCCTGCTTCTGAAATAGTACAGTCCCAGGAGGACTGCATCTCACGCTTCTTTTCTGAACATATACATCAAAGCATAGATTCATAGTCAGGTCCCATGTTACTTTATGGGGTTGCAAATGTTTTTCATTAAAACTCCAATAAATCAAAACATTCCAACCATTAAATACAGCTATCTCCTTAAGACCAGACATAGGCATGGATGACTGGGAAAAGGATAAACAAAGCAGAGCCCGATAGACTGTGCCTTGGTGAATGGAATTTAGGACACAATTAACAGGCAAGCAACTGACAAAAATTGAATCTGTTATTATGTTTTTACTGCCATAAACACAATTAATGTCTTGAGTTATCTCTGAACTAGAAGCACTGTGTATAAGCCATTGCCATATAATGAATCTGGATAAGGCACAGCATTGAACAGAGGATGGTTCTTCTGCGATATATAGGACAGACAGGTAAGTACAATCTGTGGTATATTGACTACAATTCAAGCCTCTCCAAACCTCTTACCTTGCACCATTGATATCCACCCCAACCATCAACTGCCCATTCAGTGAAAGGATCTCATCTCTCAGACGAACCTTGCCACACTTCCCTGCTGGACTGTTTTTCTTCAAGTCAGTGACCCAGATGCTTCCAACATCAAACACAGGCCCTTTATGCCCCTTCCTTTTTCTCCCCACTCTCCGCTTTTCTCCATAGTCCCCCAGAGCAGGGATGTTCCCAAAACTTAGGCCGAGAGACTCAGTCTTTCCTGGGTCTTTGGTTAGGTACACAGTGCAGATCTCCATGTCCACAGCGCTTGTCCCATGTTGCAGCTTGCCTTCCTCCACAGGGAAGTTCAACTGGATGTACTCTCTCAGCTTCTTAATGGCAGAACGGCAAAGCCTCTGCTCTGGTTCCTCCACTTCCTCCCTCAGATGGTTTTGCAGCCACTGGTAAAGGATGGGTAGAAACAGCACCGCATTCTCTGGGGTGATGGGCATCGTGGTCACTCCAGGACGCCATTATGTGAAGAACCATCTCCTGGACCGGGTGATCAAAACTTGATTGAGATGCCTTTCCATTTTAAGGTCTGTCATACCAAAAGGAACAAAGACCCATTTACAGGGAGTCCAAAAATCAAACTGCAACAAGGGCTTTCTTTTCCAGGTTTGGCCTAAAGGAACAGGATGACTTGCGTGAAAGAAAAAAAAGTAAGAACAATGGCATTGGAGGATTCTGCCAGAAGAGGAAGGAAAAACAGGGACCTCTTGCTTGGTTTGTTCCACAGCTGTCCACCCAGAGGCTACTCAGGCACCCAGTGTTCCATTAGCCACAATGTAATTGCTTCTCCACACTTAACACCTGCTTGACCTAAAAAAAAGGGAAAAGCAGCAGTTAAAACCATAATTCTCACTCTGAAATAAAAGATTTGATCTGCCTGCAACGCTCATTAACGAGAAAGCTCTCTTTAGCATTATTCCGTTTGCTTGCTAATGCCATTATCTGTTTCAGCAGACCAGGGTGCTCTGGGGCTAGTTCTAGAGAGACTGTGGAAGAGGAACACGAGAGGAACACAAAGGCAGACTTATAAATGTGCAAATGGATTTCTTTACATTGACTGTAGGTCAATTTTGTTTATCCGTCCATCCATATGAAAGCCTTTTTATAAGATTCCACCCAACTAGTGGAACCAAGAAAAAGAGTGTAAGCATGGTGTAGTGGGTCAGGTGTTAGAGCTAGAAGATCCAGGTTCAAATCCCTGCTCAGCCACAAAGCTTCCTTGGTGACCTTTGGCCGGTCACTATCTCTCAGTGTAATGTGAGGACAAAAAGAAGGGAAGAAGCCATTTATGCCACTCTGAGCTCCTTGGAGGAAGGGTGGTATAAAAATGTAAACAATAAATAAATCAAACAACAGATGTGTTGCATACATGGGCATGCACACACACACAGAGTTATACTAACAAGCATTTCACTCATTAAGAACATAAGAATAGCCCTACTGGATCAGGCCATAGGCCCATCTAGTCCAGCTTCCTGTATCTCACAGTGGCCCCACCAAATGCCCCAGGGAGCACACCAGATAACAAGAGACCTCATCCTGGTGCCCTCCCTTGCATCTGGCATAGTCCATTTCTAAAAACAGGAGGTTGCACATACACATCACGGCTTGTAACCCGTAATGGATTTTTGCTCCAGAAACTTGTCCAATATCCTTTTAAAGGCATCCAGGCCAGATGCCATCACCACATCCTGTGGCGAGGAGTTCCACAGACCAACCACACGCTGAGTAAAGAAATATTTTCTTTTTTCTGTCCTAACCCTCCCAACACTCAATTTTCGTGGATGTCCCCTGGTTCTGGTGTTATGTGAGAGTGTAAAGAGCATCTCTCTATCCACTTTATCCTTCACATGCATAATTTTGTATGTTTCAATCATGTCCCCCCTCAGGCGTCTCTTTTCTAGGCTGAAGAGGCCCAAACGCCGTAGCCTTTCCTCATAACGAAGGTGCCCCAGCCCAGTAATCATCTTAGTCGCTCTCTTTTGCACCTTTTCCATTCCCACTATATCCTTTTTGAGATGTGGCGACCAGAACTGGACACAATACTCCAGGTTTGGCCTTACCATAGATTTGTACAACGGCATTATAATATTAGCTGTTTTGTTCTCAATACCTTTTCTAATGATCCCAAGCATAGAATTGGCCTTCTTCACTGCTGCCGCACATTGGGTCGACACTTTCATCGTCTTGTCCACCACCACCCCAAGATCTCTCTCCTGATCGGTCACAGACAGCTCAGAACCCTTTGGCCTATATGTGAAGTTTTGATTTTTTTGTCCCAATGTGCATGACCTTGCACTTACTGTGCATGTGTTTCAATGTACACTTACTGACATTGAAACACATCTGCCATTTTGCTGCCCATTCAGCCAGTTTGGAGAGATCCTTCTGGAGCTCCTCACAATCACTTCTGGTCTTTACCACTCGGAAAAGTTTGGTGTCGTCTGCAAACTTTGCCACCTCACTGCTCAACCCTGTCTCCAGGTCATTTATGAAGAGGTTGAAGAGCACCGGTCCCAGGACAGATCCTTGGGGCACACCGCTTTTCACCTCTCTCCATTGTGAAAATTGCCCATTGACTCCCACTCTCTGTTTCCTGGTCTTCAACCAGGTCTCAATCCAGGATAAGACCTGTCCTCTAATTCCCAGACTGTGGAGTTTTTTCAATAGCCTTTGGTGAGGGACCGTGTCGAACGCCTTCTGAAAGTCCAGATATATAATGTCCACAGATTCTCCCGCATTCACATGCCTGTAGACCTTTTCAAAGAATTCTAAAAGGTTCATGAGACAAGACTTACCCTTACAGAAGCCATGCTGATTCTCCCTCAGCAAGGCTTGTTCGTGTATGTGTTTTGAGATTCTATCTTTGATGAGGCATTCCATCTTACCCAGTATAGATGTTAGGCTGACCGGTCTATAGTTTCCCGGGTCCCCCCTCTTTCCCTTTTTAAAGACAGGTGTGACATTTGCTATCCTCCAATCTTCTGGCACCGTGGCCGTTTTGAGGGACAAGTTGCATATCTTAGTCAAGAGATCAGCAACTTCATTCTTCAATTCCTTAATAACTCTTGGCTGGATGCCATCCAGGCCCGGTGACTTATTGATCTTTAATTTATCAATGAGGTCTGAAACATCTTCTCTTTTAACTTCTATCTGACTTAATTCCTTGGTCAGGAGGGGCCATTCGGGCAGCGGTATCTGCCCGAGGTCTTCTGCCGTGAAGACAGATGCAAAGAACTCATTCAATTTCTCTGCCATCTCTAAGTCTCCTTTTATTTCCCCTTTCCCTTCCAACCTTTTTCCCTCCCTTTTCCTCCAGATTTCCCTCCTAACCTAAAAATCTCCTTTTATTTCCCCTTTCCCTCCCTCCCAAAAGAGGGCCAACCGCTTTTCTGGCTGGTTTCCTGTTTCTAACATATTTGAAGAAGCCTTTATTATTCCCTTTAATGCTGCTGGCCATGTGTTCCTCATAGTCTCTCTTGGCCTCCCGTATCACCTTTTTACATTTCTTTTGCCACAGTTTATGTTTCTTTTTATTCTCCTCATTAGGGCAAGACTTCCATTTATGGAAGGAAGCTTCCTTGCCCTTTACGGCCTCTCTAACCTGGCTGGTTATCCATGCCGGCACCCTCCTGGACTTAGTCATGCTCTCATTATACAAATACATGCTGGTGAATCTATTGCGCTGTTCAAAAAAGGCTTTGGAGGAGGGATTTCAACCCAAAACACATAGGCAAATCTGCAGCAAGGTAGTTTCTTGAAAATGGAACCAGGCAGAAGCTACTTTGTGTGAAGCAGCTCTGAACAAGTTTCCAGAAAATTCCACTGCCCCAAAAAATCTTAGATAAGTTAATTTTTTAACCTACCCTCAAATTCACATACATGTTTGTCCTCTGTATCTGCAGATTCAGTACCCATGGATTTAACTCACCATGGGTCTGAACCCATAGGTGGACAGCTGCACCTGAGTTCCTGGACACAACTGGAGGTGTTCTTTGGTCATGCCTGGGAGGCCTTCTGAGGCCGGCAGGGCCGCAAGAACAGGTCACCTCTGAAGGCTATATGGGCCAGACCCGTGGATTTGCTTATCTGCGAATTTCAGTAACAGAGATCCTGGACTGGATCCCTTGCAGATACCAAGGTCCAACTGTATCTTTCACCAGATGAAGAGCCCAATCCTATTCAACTTTTCAGCGCTGATGCAGCTATGCCAATGGGGTGTGCACTGCATCCTGCAGTGCTGGGGCAGTCACCAAGACCTCTTCAAGGTAAAGAAATGTTTGTTTCCTTACCTCGGGGCTGCACTGCAGTTGCATCAGCACTGGGAAGTCGGATAGGAATGGGCTCGAAGGCTTCAATCTTATACACATTTCCTTCAGAGTAAGCCCTATTGAGACTTACTTCTAAACAGTTATGTATAGGATTGCTCTGGAAGACACTTCAAACTTGCCTTCACTGTTTCTGCTCTGGACACCAGAAAGTGTTAAGCAACATTTTTGTCCCTGTTTTGGAAATACAAGTATGACAAAATTCAGCCTCCAGGATCCTTATGCTGAGCCAAATTCATTGCTGAAATTATGGAACTGATTACGCAACATCATCCTTGCAATAACTAGAGCTCTTTGTCTTTCTTAACAATCTATGGAAGCACATTTATGCAAATGATCATGAGAAATAAAGTTATATAACTGATCTTGTCTGATCTCGGAAGCTAAGCAGGGTCAGGCCTGGTTAGTACTTAGATGGGAGACCGCCTGGGAATATAGGGTGCTGTAGGCTTATACCATAGCCTTTCAAGACTGAAGGTTGCCAACCAACTGGAAACTTACAAAAACCCACACATAGTTTGTAGTACTTCCTATGCCCACTGCCATTTGCACATGCCATTCATGTACAGTACCACTTTCTGACATACCTATCGTTCACACACTCAGCACTAGTATTGTGATTCTGATGCCTGCTTTGAAGGAAGGCCCATAGCCAGGGACACAGACCAGGAACACACTACACTTGCTCCCGGTGTGGAAGGGATTGTCACTCCCGAATCGGCCTTTTCAGCCACACTAGACACTGTGCCAAAACCACTATCCAGAGCGCGATACCATAGTCTTCCGAGACTGAAGGTTGCCAACGAGCGAGGGAACTTCCCATCAACAGCTCCAGATTTTGCAACATCTGGTTTTGCAACAGTTGAGCAGTTTGAATATTTCCATTATCTCCTTAGCTACAGTCAATGGCGTCTCAATAGGTTTCGTGCCACCCGGTGCAGGAGGCCAGCGCATCACCCCATGACGGATCTCCTCCCATGCAATGGCTGGGGCAACAACCCAGGCAGCGGGTGTGGTGATGCACCATTGCCCTACCCTCGCTGTTTGGCTATAACTTTTTGATGGAATAGGGATATTTCAGTGTGGTTTGTTTCATTGCATTCTGCATGAAATTACTAATTGATTGATATATAACATGATTGTATTATTCAAAAATACCAAAATTTTTAAAATTTTTGGCAAGTAGTGGTGTAAACGCCCACGCGCGCCACCCAGTGCAGCTGCACCCCCCGAGCGATGGCACTGGTTACAGAGCTCATTGAAAGGGGGCAGCTTATTTCAATACATTGAAGCTCTAACAGCCAATACGTATGAACATTTCAAGTACTGCTTTTTATTCAGGTTTCTTGTTCTTTTGCAGACGTATATGGTTTGGGGCACATATGGACAAATCCATTTTCTACATGATCTGTCCTTCCCCTCATATTATATTTCTATCCCAGTCTTCCTCCAAGAAGCTCACATCCTTGTACAAGGTTCTCCCCCCCCCCTCTTCATAAGAACATAAGAACAGCCCCACTGGATCAGGCCATAGGCCCATCTAGTCCAGCTTCCTGTATCTCACAGCGACCCACCAAATGCCCCAGGAAGCACACCAGATAGTTAACAATTGTTCAAGTTAACAATAACCTCATGAGGTAGGTTGGGCTGAGCAAAAGTGACTGGTCCAAAGTCAAGCAGTGTGAGCTTCATGGCTGAGTGGGTAACTGAACCCAAATCTCCTTTGTTTGACACTCTAACCCAGTGATTGTCAACCTTTTTCAACTCAGGGCACACTGACACTAAAACGGTCAAGGCACACCACCAGTATTTTGACAATTGACAAGGCACACCATGGTATTGGTGGGGCAGTTCACATCCCCCAATGACCCTACTAATAAATGACACCCCCCCAAAACTCCTGCAGCACACCTGCAGACCATTCATAGCACACCAATATGCCATGGCACAGTGGTTGAAAATGGCTGCTCTAACCATTACACCATGTTACTTCATTCATTTGTCTGTGAACATAGTGAAATGTTCTAACAGACTGTTCAAACATGACTTGCACTTGGGCAGATACACGGATGCATTATGTTAGAACTTGGCACCAGCTCTAGTTGATAAGAAGAGCCCTCCAAGGTGTGTGTACATGCAGAAAAACAATGTTACGCAAATATTTCTCTAAATTGCTTTATCAAACCAGTCCCACAGCATTTTGGGATATCCTGATTACATGTAAACTTTTGTTTCATTCTCTAACAAACCGAGCTTTTCCTTCCTTATACGTCCTTCTCAAAGGAATATCTAAAGTGCCCTTAAGACCCATTTCCTGGCTGATAGGAAGAGAAATTAAAATGTCATTGAAGTGTCCTACTACTGATGTCCAAAGCTAATTTACCATCACCAGCTATCTCCAGGGAAGCAAGGCTAGGAAAGACTTCTGCCTAAGATCTCAGTGATTAACTGGCTGAATACTGTTGGTTCAACTTTTAATGCTACAGGGGCCACAGGACCATGGCATCACACACACACACCCCAACTATGCCAGCACAGGAGTAATTGACGGTGACATCATGATGTCACCACCATTTACTTCTGGGTTCTGAGCTGCCAAAATCACTTGACAGACTCAGACGGCAGCACAAGGAGGTGGTGAGTGCAGTGGGGTTTTTCGAGGGTGGTAAAAAAAAAAAGGCCTTGCTGGCTGCATGCGACCTGCAAGCTAGACCACCCTGGACTAGAGAGATCCCTTGGTCTAAGGAAGCTGTGTATATCGAAGTCTGGTTAGATGTACAGTTTCCTACAATCTCCACAAAGCAATTGGGCAAATATCAGATTCATTCTGCTAAGCCTTTGGGGGTGTGTTCCAATAGATTACACATAGCAGGGGTAGGCAGAAGGTAGTTTAGGAATGACCGTAGATCTCTGGGCAACCTGCAGTACACCAGAAAGGGTCTGTGACTTTCAAACTACATACCAATAAGCGACAATTAAAAGGACTTTTCTTCCCTTTAAATTAGGCTGCTGAGATGAAGAAATCTGGGGGCAAAACCAAATCTGGGTTTTTGTGTGAAAGAACTGCCAGCTCAGCTCTGGTCCTGAAAACAAATTCCTGGGTTGCACATATGTTCAAAGACACCTTGTTCTTTTATTCTATCCTGCCCTCAGACACACTTTTTTGCCCCTGGCTCTCTTTGCTGGATCTTGGGGTATTAATAAAAACACAAAGTAGGTCCTGAAGTCCCA
Source organism: Tiliqua scincoides (assembly GCF_035046505.1). Lineage (NCBI taxonomy): Eukaryota > Metazoa > Chordata > Lepidosauria > Squamata > Scincidae > Tiliqua > Tiliqua scincoides. The sequence goes on from NC_089822.1 coordinate 13,930,187, forward strand.
CCCCGGCATACACTGTCAACACTTCCAAGTCTCACAGTGAAATCCTATGATTTCTACTCAGTACTAAGCCCCGCTGAGGCTCACTTCTAGGAAAGTGTTTAGAATTGAAGCCCCAAAGCCTTATAAAGCTATGGTTGGGCAAAGCTAGCATACTGTGAGATACAGTATATTGATTAGTTTTCAAAACACTGGAGGATCCTTGAAACTTGCTTGTAACTGCAATAAAATGTTTACCTTTGCTACATACTTCATCATTTCAAATTCTGCCCCATGGAGCATAGTATTTACACGTGATCATAGTCAGGCCTTCATGAGAAAGTCGAAAATATTAGAGATTAGAAAGGCTTGGCACATCTGCAAAATGTGTTTAATTCTTTTCCCAAGCCCTTCCTGTGGGAAAAATCTACGATAATAAAGTTACTCAGGAAACAAGAAAAACCTCATTGTGATCCAACATATTTCTTCAAAAGGGTCATGAATTCAAAACACACTTTGGGCTCAAAGGTCATCTCAAAGGCCTTTGCTCTCAGGTTTTACACCTGACATTCAGGATATAAAAGGAAAAACAGACAATACCTCACAGAAAGTGCCTCCACTTGGTTTCTGGGGATTTTCCCTCCCCTGCTGCTCCTTATACCTCATTCCCCATCACTGTCAAGGGTCCGCCAACCTTCAGGAACAGCTTGTCGGAGGGTCGGGGCAGGGGGCTGCCGTTGGGAGGAGGGAGCACGGAAAATGATTTGCACAAGGACTCGTGTTCATACATCGCTGTGAATGGGACCTTCTGTTTCTGACATATTCGCTGCTTCAGTGTTTCTCAAACTGTGGGTCAGGGCCCACTAGGTGGGTCGCCAGCCAATTTCAGGCGGGTCCCCATCCATTTCAATATTTTATTTTTAGTGTATTAGACTTGATGCTACCATGGTATGTGACCGCATTTGGGGAAATGTTACAGATCAATACTTTCAACAGGCTATTATGTATTTGCTTTTAACAATGATAGTAAATGGAACTACTCATGGGTAAGTGTGGGTAAGATTGCAGCCTAGGATTGTTAAAAATTTTCCTGCTTCATGATGTCAGTTCTGGTCACGACATCACTTCCAGTGGGTCCTGACAGATTTTCACTTTAAAAAGTGGGTCCCGGTGCTAAAAGTCCACTAACTACTTGATTTTTTGATACTTTTCAAAGCCACTCTGAGCACAAACTTGTTTGCAGCAATAGCAAAGTTGTGGAAAACCAACCCATTCACAGCTTTATTGGGAGTTACTCAAAGCAAAATAAAGCAAGAGAAGCAACTACTTGTGGCTGCTTGGGCAGGGAGACAGAAGATGACAACACAGGGAAAGAAACTAATGAGAGGTCTAGTCAACGAAGGAGATCTGCAAAGCATTTAAACTAGGAACAAAACAGGTAATTGCTCCCCCTCCTGTTGCGGATGCTGTTACTGTACAGACCTAGCCAGTGGTGGGATTCAAATAAATTAACAACAGGTTCTATATCCTAATGACCATTTACCAGTATACCAAAAGATATACCGAAAGGTAGTTTAACTCTTGGGTGGATGCAATCAGGTCCCTTTTAAAGGCGTCCAGGCCAGACGCCATCACCACATCCTGTGGCAAGGAGTTCCACAGACCAACCACACGCTGAGTAAAGAAATATTTTCTTTTGTCTGTCCTAACCCTCCCAACACTCAATTTTAGTGGATGTCCCCTGGTTCTGGTGTTTTGTGCGAGTGTAAAGAGCATCTCCCTACCCACTCTGTCCATCCCCTGCATAATTTTGTATGTCTCAATCATGTCCCCCCTCAGGCGCCTCTTTTCTAGGCTGAAGAGGCCCAAATGCCTGGGCTTTCCTCATAAGGAAGGGGCCCCAGCCCAGTAATTAGCTTAGTCCAGGGGTCTGCGGTTCCAGGTGAAAGTGCTGCGGTTCCAGGTGAACCATCTGCTGCGGTTCCAGATGAAAGTGGCAAAGGGGGTGACAGAGTGGCAGCAGAGGCAGGAGAGGCAGCAGCAGGAGGCGTGCAGCTGCGGAGCTGCACCTGCACTTCACAGGGGAAGGCAAGTCTTCCCTTGGCTCCTCTCACTGGGCACCTCTAGCCCTCCAAGCCCATCCAAGCTGGAGAAGTGTGTGGGGAGACGTAAGTGATCTTCAGTCCCTTCCTGTGTGAGAGATGGAGGGGGCTGATGTCCCTTAGGGGCAAAAACTCTTCTGGGGAGAGCCACTGGTGGGGTGAGACACTGGGAGACTGACCCTCTTGTCTGGATCAAAGGTGGAGGGGGAGCTCCAAAAACTTCTGCAGTCTGGAGCTGGAAGGAGGAGGTGCCCCTTGGAGGTCCCGGGGCTGCGTTTCATTCTATTCCGGACTGACAAGGCAATGCTAGGCATGTCTACTCAGAAGTAAGCCCCATTGTGTTCAATGGGGCTTACTCCCAGGAAAGTGTGAATAGGATCACAGCCTGAGATGCTTCCTTCTTCGACTTCTGACTGACAGTGTCTACTCAGAGGTAAGTCCCACTGTATTCAATGGGGCTTACTCCCAGGAAAGTGTGGCAAACTTTGCCACACTTTCCTGGGAGTAAGCCCCATTGAACACAATGGAACTTACTTCTGGGTAGGCACTTAGCACAATCCTAACCAGGTCTACTCAGAAGTAACTCCTATTTTGTTCAATGGGGCTTACTCCCAGGAAAGTGTGGTTAGGATTGCAGCCACTGTCAAGCAGAAGGCAAAGAAGGAAGCATCTCATCTACATCACTGAGGCTTCAATCCTATCCACACTTTCCTGGGAGTAAGCCCCACTGAACAAAATAGGAGTTACTTCTGAGTAGACCTGGTTAGGATTGTGCTCAGTGCCTACCCAGAGGTAAGTTCCATTGTGTTCAATGGGGCTTACTCTCAGGAGAGTGTGGATAAGATCGAAGCCTCAGAGAAGAGTATGAGAAGCTAAGGGCTGCTTGTGGGAAGAGGGTCAGGGCTGCTTGTGGGTCAGGGCTGCACATGGGAAGGGGGTCAGGGGTGCTTGGGGGGTCAGGGGTGCTTGGGGGGTCAGGGCTCCACAAGGGTCAGGCAGGCAGGCTCCGGCAGGAGGGGTCGCGGGGCGGGGGGGCTCGCCCTCAGAGGTGGCGGGGGCTCTTTGGGTGGGAGCAGCTCCAGCACCCTCCTCTTCGTCCCACCCGTGCCCCGACCCACCGGGAGAGCTGAGCCAGCTAGCTCCGCTGGGGAGGAGAGGCGCGGGGCGGGCAGCTGGACTGCTCATCTTGCCCTCTTTAGCGAGGCTGCATGGGCAAGAGGGGACACATGGCGGGGGGGGCTCGCCCTCGGGCGGCGGGGGCTCTTTGGGCGGAAGCAGCTCCAGCGCCCTCCTCTTCGTCCCACCCGCGCCCCCGACCCACTGGGAGAGCTGAGCTGGCTAGCTCCACTGGGGAGGAGAGGCGCGGGGCGGGCAGCTGAACTGCTCCTCTCCTACATTCTCAGAGCAGTCGCAGGAGGCGTCAGAGCTCCCTGCCAGCAAACGGTTCTCAGAACCAAGACCTTGATTAAGTAGGGGTTCCATAGAACCGGGGCGAACCGGTTGAATCCCACCACTGGACCTAGCTCACTCACTGTCATTCTTCCAAAATGTGGAGAGCGGTATATAAAATGGCAATTTGGATTTGAATTAATAAATGAATAACACCACACCAATGCTGATGTCACTCACATAATATAGTGTTGTCTTGTAAAGTTACATCTTCATTTGGAAAAACTCATGTGAATGTTGGCAAGAGCCTGGGTTCACTATAATTCTTTCCACCACGAGAATCTCTCAACAAGGCTTACAAGAAACACTAAAAAGCATAATAATGAAGAAAAAAACTACCCAAAACACTGACCATACTAAAATAAAGCAGCAATGCCATTTTATACAACCCAGCCACAAAGGATTTTTAAAAACCAGCAGAAACCACTGGCGCCAATTAAAATACCCTGCTGAATAGGCTTAGTGTGATGCCCAAATGATAAATAATTACAGTGTCATGTGAGTCTCACTAGAGAGAGAATTGAACATTTGAGGGGACACCACTGAAAAGTTTCTTTCCTGTTTATAAGAGGCTGCCTTATATAGAGTCAGTGGGCCACCTAGCTCAGTATTGTCAACACTGACTGGCAGCAGTTCAGGCATTTCAATAGGAGTTTTTTCTCTGCCCTACCTGGGTATGCCAGGGATTGAACATGGGTCAAGCCGCAAGCAAAGCATGTGCTCTGCCACAAAGCTCTGGGTCCTCCATGTGTAGCTACCCACCACACTTCTGAAAGTAAGGGTGCTCGGAGAAGGGCCTCAGAAGATTGCCTCAATTACTGGGCAAATTCATACAGGAGAAGCTCATTTTTCAGAAACCAGGTGATAATTTAGGGCTGTGTTTCTCAGCCAGCGGTACTCGTCCACTGGCGATACTTGAGGTGGTGTCCAGTGGTACAAGCGGGACCTCCAGAACCCCATTGCTTGGCAGCAAGACCATCAATACAATGCAATAAGTAGCAGTGGGAGGTTCAGCTCAGCAGGCAGAGTTCTAGCATGTGCTTTTCACAAGCACAAAAGAGCCCCTGCCATTGCAACAGAAGCAGCTATCTTCTTCCACACCTCTGATGCCACAATTTTGCACTGAGGGCAGAAACCCTCACTCAGCTGCCCACCCTTCTTGGTTTTTCCTTCATCTTCAGTTGGTCACTGTTTTGAAACAGAGCTGCAGAGCAGGCTGGAACAATGTGGTCACTTCCAAAGAGGGACGTTCTCTCTCTTTTTGGAAATGAGATGGTGTTTCTCCTGACTTTTTTACTGGGACCTGCTCTGCAGCTCTGTTTCAAAATGGCAGCAGAGCAAGGGCAGGAGAGACGGGGGGGGGGCAAAGTTAGGCAGCTGCTGTGGTGGCTGAAGAGTACTTCCTACACTAATCTGCTGCATGAACCTGCCTGCCCCACTTTGGCTCATGGAAGGGCCAGCCCCGAGTGTTGGAGAGATCAAGTTTCCATTAACAATTTGGCAGCCATATTTTGAACTAGCTGAAGTTTCCAGATGCTTTTCAAGGGCAGCCCCATATAGATCTCGTTGTGGCAAACAATCCTGGATTTTGTCAAAGCATGGACAACTGGGGCCAGATCATGCCTTGAGCTGGACAGCTGTGTATTCTAAACCCTGAAATTACTCACTTCGGCACTAACATCACTACTTCAGTTTCAGGAACTGACTTTTCCCTCCTGTCTGTATCTTATCTGTTTAGTACAGGCTGCAAGGGGATTGCTTTTTTAAAAAAACAGTGCCTCTAGGACAGGGGTGCCCAAACCCCAGCCCTGGGGCCACTTGCAGCCATCACGAACTCCCAATCTGGCCCTCAGGGAGCCCCCAGTCTCCAGTGAGCCTCTGGCCCTCCAAAGACTTACTGGAGCCCACGCTGGCCTGATGCAACTGTTCTCAGCATGACAGCCAACTGTTCGACCTCTCGCATGAGCTGTGGGACGAGGGCTCCCATCCACTGCTTGCTGTTTCACATCTGTGGTGCAACAGTGGCAGTGAAGGAAAGGCTGGCCTTGCCTTGTGCAACGCCTTTTATAGGTCTTGAGCTATTGCAAGACCTTCTTTAATTCATGTAAGTTCCATCTCTAATATAGTCATTTAGAAACCTTCCTCTTGGTCCTTTGGTGGGAAGGCAATTGAACAGGTTAAAGTTTTCAAGTACCTGGGAATTCTGTTTCATCATAGGCATACTTGGTCACCTCATCACCAGGCTGCTATTAGCTCAAGCAATTTATTAGTTCAAGCTACTTTGTGGGTTTTTTTTATACCTAGGGCAATTCTTATGTCCCAGCAGCAGTGCAGATCTTTAAGTCCAAGGTTCTGGCACGATTGCTGTTTGGTACCCCTATCTGAATTCCAGCCATTTCCACTCTAGTAGAACATGTTCAATCCAGATTTCTCTATAAGATCTTTGCGGTACCTCATTGCATCCCTTACACAGCATTGTGCCTCAAAGCTGGTCTGCATAAAATTGAAACACTGGCCTGAGATTCTTGAGATTTTGGCTAAGGGTTGACTTTGAGGCAAATCAGTACATCATGCTAACCAATATTCTTGCTGATGTTTCTTTTTCCCCTGGCCTAACTTTATTTCACAAAAGACTCCAGCTGCAAAGTTTATCACCTGATCTGATAGGAGGATTATCCATGTCTGCTGTTTACAATCTTATTCACACCGGACTATTCGATACAGAGAAACAGGACTTGCAAGCTGCAGTCCATAAGTCTTGTTTGCCTCTATATTTTGGTCTTTCACGGCCCTCTGATTTGGGTTCAAGCTATATATCGTTCATGTGTTCTCCTCAGATTCGTAGAGCCTTTACGCTGGGTAGGTTTAATATCTTATCTACAAACGTGCTAAGAGCAAGTTTTAATAGACCACTGGAGAGTCCCCAGTCATGTTCTTGCGACCTGACCTCAAAAGAGCCCTTGAACCATGTATTATTGCACTGTACCCACTATATTGATTTACACCATCGATTTCTATATCCATGCCTGGAAAACTTTCATGGTTCAGATACAGACTTGGTCCAGTACTTGTTGGATGGGAAAAATGAGTGCCGCACATCAAATATCATCAAAAGGAACCAACCGTACTGGCCTCTGCCTTTCCACTGGACCATTCCAGCGACGTGGAGAGGGGGGATTTGCTGCATGGGAAACAGTCTATCCTCCATATCTACTTTACCCAGGCTTCGCGCACTGGAGAGGACACTCTGTTCCAGAACCACCATTCAGAGCGCGATACCATAGTCTTCCGAGACTGAAGGATGCCAACAACAATCAAATGTTGCAAAATATTTATCTAAGGTACTGTCGAGGCGTAAATTCCTATGTATATCTATGCCTGATCAATAACTGGTGGCTACCTTGAAAGTTTTAATTTTGTTTTCTTGATGGATTGTTTATGCCAATAAAGGTGGAATGAATCAATGAATGAATAATATAGTCATTTATGTAAATATATTCAAATTTGAAATGTAAATTTTCCCCCGGCCCCAAACACAGTGTCAGCGAAATGATGTGGCCCTCCTGCCAAAAGGTTTTGACACCCCTGCTCTAGGGTATCCATTATTTTTAATCTAGGGACCCTGGAGTAAGTTCAAACTGAAAAAGATACTGGCCAGGAACCAAAGCCAACACCCACTAGGATTATTTTTCACTTTTTTTTATTTGGACCACGCCCCTCCCTCTGACATACTACAAACTGCTTTTGAATGTCCCCTCAGCTCCAAAAGATATTTGTGATGGGACATTGGTAGGCTATGGGATATTTGAGAGACACTTGCTCCCTGCAGGTTGCTGAACTTCTAGTGCTGCTGTCAGGTCGTCGAATCCACTAAATAGTTTAACTCTGAGATCAGTAAGACAAGCAAAATTACTACCAGCTGCAACAAGATGGACTTCCAATATAAATACTTCCAAAATCTATTAATGTAATTAACCTCCATTTGACCTGAACATCACAGAATTGGGAACAGTTTACTAGCAATCTGCTCTAAGTGTTCATCAGCAACTGTGCCAAACAAGACTTTAAAAGGAATGGCTAGACTGAAAGATATGATCTAAATTTGCAGGCTCCAAGGTTAGTATTTTTCTTGCTCATGTAAATACAGAACTCGTTACAAGTTAACAGAAAGATTCATCATCTGTGTGAGAACCTCAGAAAAGCATGTCCTTCAACTCATTTCTGCTGTTCACTGTACACAGCAAAATGGATAAGGCACAAAGATCACACACACAGGCTACATTATCTTCCTGCCACCTGCCAACAAGCCTAAATTCAGCAAAGGTTTGAATTCGAATTAACCAAGCTATGCCTAATAGTTTGTTTAAATGTGACCAATATCACCACTCAGCATAGCATCTTTTCCAATGATTGTCGTCGCTGGCGTCTCCCTTATTTCTTTTCTTTTTAGAAATTACAATTCCTCTTGGGCCAAAAACCATTTTATTCCATGCATTTTGCTATGTCAGCTGCTTCAACTTTTTAAACCAAAAAGCAGAATGTCCGTATATAAATATTTAAATACATATCACATAGACATAAAAATGTTGGTTTTTTGGCTCAATCATTGGTGCATCCTGGTGGAATACATTGTTTTTCAGAGAATGGACAACTCTGCAACTTACTGACAAGTGCATTGCAAAGATCCTTCTCTTCCTATGCACAAAACTTCCAATCCATACCACTCAGTTTATCACACTAGCGAAATACCCGTCATTATGATGGGTGAGGTGTACATACAGGAACAGACATTTATTACTGTCTGTTCACTGGGTGGGTACATGTGTACAACATGCATGCATTGCACTTTTGTGAGCTCTGTGTGCTCTGGGCAAAGAGACACATCGTGTACATAACACATCCATGGGCCCCTTGAAGACACAAAGCCACAAAGATTAGGGATGATTACAAATTCTGGCTTTACCAAATTTCAGATCAAGTTTCCTACTTTCCTATTCCTGGAAATGTCTCAGAACTTTACCAATTTGACTCAACTTGATTCAGTTCTTGGTTGGAACCCACCTTCAGAGATGCAACTTCCAATATCCCAGTCTCCACTGAATTGCGTTGATAGATTTACAGAAGTTGTGGTTCCCCAAGCACATGGTTTTATCTCAAGGGTCTTCAACAGGACAGAATTGCAATTTGTCCCCAATCAGGCCTTTTCAGAACTGCAGCATCTTTCTTATCTTTAGACATTGTGAAATCCAGATGTCCCACTGGAACTCAACCAACCCAGAACCAGGCAAATGTTGCAATACGTCTCAGCCAGTTCTTTCATCATTGCTCCCAAAATTCCACAGGTGCCTCCATTCAGAGGCTCACATGTCCTCTGACGCACACATACAGACTCCTGGGTTCACAGTCTGCCCAGTTATTTGAAATAGGAGAGGGGTTTGGTGGGCACAAAGGAGGTATATTCAAAAAGTATTACCTCTAGTGTAGTGGTTCTCAAACTTTTAGCACTGGGACCCAATTTTTAGAATGAGAATCTGTCAGGAGCCACCAGAAGTGATGTCATGAATGGAAGTGGCATCATCAAGCAGGAAAATTTTTTACAATCCTAGGCTGCAATCCTACCCATGCTTACCCAAGAGTAAGCTTCATTTACTATCATTGTTAAAAGAATATACATAATAGCTTGTTAAAAGTACAGATCTATAACATTTCCCAAAGCAGTCATATACCATGGTAGCATCAAGTCTAATATATTAAAAATAATTGAAATGAATGGGGACCCACCTGAAATGGGCTTGTGACCCACCTAGTGGGTCCTGACCCACAGTTTGAGAAACACTGCTGTAGTGCAACAAACAGAAAGCCCTCTGAGCACCATCTCCTTAACCTTTTACATGTCACAGAAGTGTCTGGAAAACATATTTGCAACATTCCCAGGCACTTGATGTTTTCAGGGCAGTAAATGAAACTATAGGCAGCTCATTTCTAAAGTTACATCTGATTCCAAGGAATGCTATGGATCAAGGCTACTTTCTTTGTGTATATTGTATATGTGTATGTATATACCTTGTATACATACAGACACACCTTCAATTGCAGGTAACACTGCAGGCATTTGACAGACTCTAGTCCATTAAAATTCATGCCATAATAAAACTGTTAGTCAATCTTCAAGGGGCCCCAAGATTCTTTGTTGTTTTGGTTCCAGAAGACTAAGACAACAGTCCCTCTGGAAGTTCTCAAATTTACAAATGCATGAAACAGTGCGATCAAATGCTGGCAGAACTTAACAACCAGGAAAACATGCATGATATTACTCAGTCTATTTGCATACAAGATTTCCAGCACTCCAAGATGCAGGAAACTCTCCTTTCCTTCTTTTTGAAGTCGGCATGCTTTCTTGTACCTCCTGAGGGTTAAAAAAAACAAAACAAAAGGAAGAGTAGGCTTGCCATTGGAGGAATGGATAGGTGGAGTGACTGCTCTTCTTCATGCCTGAATTTCTGTACTGTTTACCAGCTTCAAAATCCTGAACTCAGGGCGTGAGCTTGTTAGCTGGAATGCAAATTCATTTATCCTTCTGGAAATCTTCACACCCACTTGTGCGATACCAGAATTCCTCAAGCAACTTTCACAAGCTGCTGAAAGATGCTTGCAGTGATCTGTTTGATGAGTAGATTAAATCAAATAATGCTTCAGCTGATTGATCAATGAAAACCAACTTTAATTGGTGATGGGGGGAAGCCCTGATGCAGGTACCTCCCTTCTTTCTCTAATCTGCTCCTACACCAGGGTCAAAAATTGGTAGATTCCACTGCCACCAGTGCCAAGCAGAAAGAAATCACCTTTGAAAGTCTCCCTCTCAACTATATGGAGAATTCCCTACAAATCTAAGACTGTGTGTGTAGCCCAAGGTCAAGGGTAACTAGGACAAGGTTTTGATGGAGTTCAACCAACCACAGGCAGATAAAGGGTTAAAACATAGACAGAGTTGATTCAAAATGGAGTGGGCAGAGACTGGATAATGTGAGGTAGAAGGAATGCAACCAGCAGGCTTGGGATAGCAGTGCCCAGGTGCAAATCACAACAATAAAGTTATTAGAGGCAAACTTAAAAGCAATGTAATTTGCTAATGCACCTAAATTTCACTGTTCCCTATTTGGTACTAATAGATGAAACCCTGAAGAAGTGGTTGGTAGGATGAGAGACACAGAGAGGAGATGAATGCCTTAGGAGGAGAAGAGGCAGAGGGAGAAAATGTGGGGGGGAGGGGAGATTCGCTGGGCTTCCCAGAGGAACCTAGGATAGGTAAGGAAAAGTTTTAGGGTACAAGGGAGAAAGAAGGAAAATCAGGGGCAAGTAACTTCACTCACATACAACACTCACAGAGAGACAAGACAAACACTGAGCCAATTGGGCTTCACATGAGAAAAAGACCAGTGGGTCTCACAGTGGGTAGTGGCTGGGTCTCTGGCAAGGTTGAACCTCCGAGCAAGGGTCCTCTCCTTGTTCTGTGAGGCTTAAGAATGTTAAGTTGCAAGGATTGCGGTGGCAGAGCCAACCAAGTGAGTATCCCTGGGCAAAGAGGTATTTCAAAGACAGAAAGAAGGCGATGAACCAAGCCTTGAACATACAATGAGATGGTAAGCCTTGAAGGGAGCAGAGCATGGGTGCCAAGCTGCCTTCCTTGGGCAGAAGGAAAGGGAAGAGAGAGAGAGAGGTCCATAAGGTTAGCTGACCAAGCCGTATCTCAGCAGCATTTGAGGAGATAGAGAAAAAGGAGAGAGGATGCTGGAAAGGAAAGGGGGTTCTGGGGTGTTATGAAATTCTGCATGCTAGCTGGCATTGTGGTTCTTGGATGGAGGCTGGAATGGGGGTGGCTTGTCATATGCCACAGGCAAGGGGATACAAGGCAGGATGCAACAAGTGACAGGAGAACAAAGAACACAACACTCTAGGACAGAGGTCTCCAAACCCCAGCCAGGGGGCCAGATGCGGCCCACGGCAATCCTCTATCCGGCTGACAGCCAGCCTCTTGTCCCCTGAAAGCCTCTGACCCACTCAACTGAACATGACCAGAGCTGTGCTCTGGTTGTGTCTGGAGGGTGTTCTGAGGGCCAGAGAAGTTGAATGAATGAGCCCATTCATTTGTTCATTCATCTAAGTTCCATCTCTCATTTATTTAAATTTTATATTTAAATTTTTTTCCCCGGCCCTCAACACCACGCTAGATATTTGATCTAGCCTCTGGCCTCTGGCCAAAACGTTTGGAGACTCCTGCTCTAGGGTTTCGCTCCATGATGTCCTATGACAATGGTTCCCAAACCTTTTAGCACTGGGACTCACTTTTTAAAAGGACACTCTGTTTGGACCCACCTAGGTTTATCAGACTTTTAAAAAGGGGGATCTATAAATAAATAATATTTTATTTATTTTTAAGTAATGATAACACAGGCCAACACACATTTTGCTTCCTTAAACTTTATACCAATTCCTGGGTATATTTGGGGTGCTGATTCCAAAAATGGCATCCGTTTTGCCCTATCACGTCTAGTTTTGGAAACACGGCGTAGCTTCTTTAGTGAATGGTTCAAGCAGCTTCTTCATGAGGAAGCCTACACCATGGCTTCCTCATGAGGAAGCTGCTTGAGCCATTCACTAATGAGGCTATACTATATCTCAAAACTAGATGTGATAGGCAAAAACGGGTGCCATTTTTGGAATTGGCACCCCAAATTCATATCAAACCACCATAAAGTTTTGAAAAAACTTTTCTGACCCTCAATTTTGCAGGCCTGTGTAACCAGAAAAAAAGACCCTGAAACATTTATCTCCCTGTATTTACCCAAGCTTGCAAACTACGAGTGAGCAGAGCTCTTTGTAGTGTTTTGCCACACAGGGCTTGAGGCCATTATTTATCTGATCTTTCCATCACCCTTTAGCAATCCACCAAAAATCAGGTTGTGACCCACCAGTGGGTCCCAACACACAGTTTGGGAACCACTGTCCTATGGGATTCTTAGGTGGAGTGACTCAATCAAGGAATTCTCTGCTGTTGATAAGAGGACCCCGGTTCTCTATTCTTTGTTCTGAGCTTAAGGACTCTTGGAGATGTGAACATTTTCCTTTGCTTTACAAAAGTTGTTTTCCCCAAACTCAGGAGTCTAGGGAGGTGGCTGTGGTCACAAGCCACCAAATACAGTGTTCCTGCTGCAGTAGTTGGTGCTGGAAATTTTGGAAGTGTGGAAACTCCATTTACATTGAAGGAGTAAACAAATAATTAAAATTTGAAGCATTAGGTTGCATAGATTAATTAAGAGGGGAATTATTACATTGTTCAAATGAAAAGCGTGGCTTTCCTGGTCTCTGGATCTATGCCCTCCTTCCATCACGCCTGTAAACAGCCATGTTCCTGGACTGGCCCTTCTCCAGGTAGATATGTAGATCCAAGTACCCATCTTTAAATGCATGTCTACTACACACCCTAAATTAAAGCATATAAACAGAAATAAAATACTGGTCATGCAACAAACATCGTACCAAAGTCCATAACGCACATTAAATATTGCATACTTTTACACTCTTTAAAGTACAGCACTTAGATCCTAGGTTCATTTTTCTGGAATTTACTTTCCATATTCACAAATTCCAAGGATGCTCAAGCCTCAGCGCCACTTTTTAAACATTTATCACGGCCTCTCTAGCTTTGTGTAAGAGTATGAGCCAGAATGTTTTTATTAATCATGGTCAAACTTTAAACATTCTCTCCGAGTGCATCTTTCTGAAGCTATGAGAGTCTTGAATCAGACCAAAGAACCATCTGGTTCAGCATCCCATTTCTAACAGTGGCAATGAGAGATGCTTTCATGAAGACAAGCCAGGCATGAAAAGCCCTCCTCCATTGTCTGCCTTCAGAAATTGAGAAACTTCTCCATTTAACTATCCTGTCAACAGCTGCAGATAGACTGATGTTTCATTAGGTTTCCTGCCCTGGCCCTTGAGCCCCAAAGTGTTGTCCTTTAGGAAATTTGACAATTATTCTTCAACTCAGTTGCAGCAGGAAGATGGGAGATTTTTAAACCTCTGTGGCTTCAGCCTTGCCTTTTACTCTTTGTTTCATGTTAATTACCTATGACATGTGGCTTAAATTATGCACATATATGCAGAGACCTATATTCAGAGGGTGCATAATCAAAAACCTAAGTAACAAACACAACATTACAAATGACAGTAACAAATATAACTGGGGTAAGAGGCATCTTTTCAAGTGGTGCTCCTCTTATAAATACTGACACCAGGGGAGAACAATGGTCTGTCTTCACCCTGGCAGAGTATCTTTTCCAGGGGCTGTTGCTGGTGGTCTCTTTGCAGCTTTCCTTAAGATTGTGAGCCCTCTGGGATAGGGAACCATCTTGTCATTTATTTTGTTACACATGCTGGTTTGTGAGCTTTCCCTTGAAAAGCTGCACTATCCAAACAGTCTTCAGTTCTCATTTCCGTCTGTATTCGTTAAAATTAATGATTTGGGACAGATGTGAAAGCATCCAAGTAGCTTGAGAGGCTCTTTCTGGAATCTTCCAACTTTCAAATTGTGAAGACTTCCAGCTTTTAACATACTTCCTACATATGTATAAGAAACATTCCTTTGCCTCATGTTTTTATTTCAGAGTAGTCCATCTGTTAGGCAAGGGAGGGGGGAATCCATTAGGTAAGGTGATGTGGACTGTAGCAGCAGATTGTGGGGGAGGCAAAAAGGTGGTAGATTCGGGGTGCCCTTTACCTTGAGTCTGCTGCTGCTGCAACCCATGCTGATTTGCTTTGTACCTGTAAAGAAAGTGGATCACCCACCTCCTTACCTTGCCCCTGGCATGATTTCTTCAGATGTTGAAGTGCAGGACTTCCAGTTTGATTTACTAGGGCCAAATGAACAAAGGAGCTATTTCGTTCTCGAAGTTCCATTAAATCAAACTGGAAGTTCTGCACTTCTGCAAATAAAGCAACCATACCAGCAGAGTGGTAAGTTATGGAACTCCCTTCCCCTTGACTTGATAATGGCTCCCTCTCTTGAGACTTTTCGGCGAGGTCTGAAGACCCTTTTGTTTAAACAAGCCTTCTGAGTTCATGGCCTTTTAAACATCTTTTTTACATCTTTTAGTATTTTTTACAGGCCTGAGTCCTCTATGAACTGCTGCTCTATGCTCTTTTTATCTGACTTTTTATCTGACTAGTGTTTTTATGGTATCTGTTAACAGATAAGCTTTTATCTGTTTGTTAAATTATGTTTTAATCTGTTTTTAACATGTTGTAAGTTGCCCTGGGTCCCTTTGGGGAGAAGGGCAGGGTATAATAAAGTTTATTATTATTATTATTATTATTATTATTATTATTATTATTATTATTGTTGTTGTTGTTGTTGTTGTTGTTGTTGTTGTTGTTGTTGTTGTTGTTGTTGTTGTTGTTGTTGTTGTTGCTGCTGCTTTTGTGTCTCCTCTCCCCGCCCCCCACAACACCAGGTGGCAAACCCAATTGGGTGTCAAGTGGTCTCTGCAGCAGATGTACATATTGCCTTGGCCAAAGTTCTGAATATGCAAAAACAGCAGATCTCATGGAACAACTCAGTTATTGGCAACATCTCATTTGAAAAACTGAATTAGACTGGTGGCAGAGACCCCCCCCCCCAAAAAAAAAAAGTCAAGCACAAGTTATCTGAAGGTTGTCTCCAATGTGTAGTCCATCTGGGCCTAGAACTGTGCAGGCACCCAAGGAGCTCATACAGGCCCAACGATTCTCACAGGCTTCTACAACAAAATAGTTTCCCCAGTTCTTTCACTGCACATGCCCGATCTCGTCTGATCTCAGAAGCTAAGCAAGGTCAGGCCTGGTTAGTACTTGGATGGGAGACCACCTGGGAATACTGGGTGCTATAGACTTATACCATAGTCTTTTGAGACTGAAGGTTGCCAACCATTTTCTTAGCTGGAGGCCTTCAGGACTTGCCTAGTACACATAGGGAAATATTTGCAAATACAATAATTAACCCAGCAGGAGGTGTCAAGCACCATGCAGAAATCAGTATGCTGCTCAACATGGCAAGCTGGAGCACTTAACTACAAATAGCTCTAGTTGTGCACAAGGGACCCCAGTCTCCTACTTCAGGCTACAAGCCTGCAGGAAATAAAATGTTCCTTGCAATATCCTTCTAGATCCTGAGACGTTAATAAATTTAATTAATAGATAAAAATCTGCCTAAAAGGAACACATGAATGGTGGTGGGGTAGAACTCAACACTGCTTGGATGTCATTTCATCTGACATGGAAACACTGTCCCCTGATCCAAATATGGGTCTGGAAGCATTTTTCCCAATAAGCTGCACAACTGCACATTTCAAAGTCAAGCTCCATGCACCTCAGACGCTAGATGATGTCCAGCCCCACGATGCAGCAAGCAAAGGGGTCCCCACAGTTACACAGATACCTAACAAGGAATATTGGCTGAAAGTGGTTGCTGAGGGTTATTTCAGGATAGGGTTTAGAGATTTAATTAAGGACATCCCTACATTTTCTTCCAGCATTCAAGTGCTGAGTTGGACGGTGGAAGACATACAATTTATACATTTGTATGCACACACCTATCTGTTATACCTCTACTTTTTATTCTGGTACAAATGCTACAGAACACCAACTGATGAGGAGCATCAGGGGAGAGGGCTAGAGCTTGTGGGCATCCTGGGAAAACAGGATGCTGGACTTAATCTTTGGTTTGATCCAGCCAGGCTCTTTTTATATTCTCATGTATTCAAGTACAAAATGACTTGGAAAAAGCAATTCTCCACAGCAAGGGGAAAGCACTCTGCACATGCTCAGAGACAGTGTCACCTTTATGGCCCATTCCAGGTAATTCAGAAAGGATTGTGGTAAGCCCCGACTCAAATGAAGCCTCGGAAGAAGCTCTTTGATAACATACAACCAGCTGCAGTGCTTTGATAAGGAAAGAGACTTTAGTTTAATGTATTATATCGAGCAGGCACGCGACACACATTTTTTAAAAAGTCATATGCACAAAAAGATACTTTGAAATGGTCTTTTATTGTAAATGGTTTAGCACCAGAGTTAATCAAATTTAAGAGCTCCCCGATTATCTCTGCAGTTACGATCCCTCTGGACTCAAAAATTCTTGGGGGAAAAAAACTCTTAATGTCACAGAGACTTTTTGGGTCTCATCTCCGCCAGGAGCTTCATTTCCCCCAGCCCTTGATAAAATCCTACTTATGCATTTAAAGTTCTGCCCGCAAAAAAAACTGCTCATTTAACATTAAAAATTAATTTTACTTCTTCAGACTTCACTCAGAAATTAGGACGCAAGCAAGGCTTTCAAAGTGTCAGGAGGCAAGGATAAAAATATAGCCAAATGCTCAGGGAGAAATGCAACTGGCAAAGAGAAGCAAAAAAAAGGAGAGGGAAGGACATTACACTCATTTTGGTTTATGCCCCTATTGTCTAAAAATCCATTTTCCTTGTTTTCTGTGCAATAGGCATCCTTTTACTCTGGGCACATAAAGACCATCAAGACTTCATTTCTAATGTCAACTCCTTAATTCTAAAGCGATTCTGTCTCTCTTTGAAGATCAGCATAAGAGCCACTTCCATATATTCTTCTCTAAGCCTCTCAGAGTTTAAACTTCTATCTGTAAAATATTTACCATTTTAAAAAAATCTTTTGAAACTGACGCAGGCCAAAAGGCTTCATGAATCAGCCTTATGAATGTGGCAATTCCTCCCTCATGTTCCTTTCAGGAGAGATTGGCTACGTGTGACATTGAAAAAACTTTTCTATACACACCAGGTTTCTTTCAGCTATGGACAACAAGGCAGCATCTTTGAGGTATGATCCATAAAGCTGGGTCCCCTGAATCTGTGGATTAAGATGGATTTGACCCATTGTGCATCCCAACCTTGCAGTTGGGGACCCACTGAGTCTTCCGGATGCAACCAGAACATTGTTCCGTCACACCTGGGAGCCTTTCTGAGGCTGCTGAAAGTGTTTAAAGGCAATTCTGGTTCTCGCCAAAAAACCAGAGGTGTCCTTTAAACACCTCTGGGGGCTCTTCTGAGGCTCGCAGAGGTCACACGCTGCTTTCCCAGGCCTCAAAACACCCTCTGGATGTGACTGGAGCACAGCAAAGCTCCAGTCACATTTGGAGGACTTGGTGTCGTGACCCATGGATTTCATCATCTATGGGTTTTGGCATCCACAGGCAGTCTGGGGACAGAATCCCTATAGATGCTGAGGCATCTCCTGTACATGCAGCAGAATGAAGAGGCAAAGTCTCAAGGTAGCAGAATGGACTTTATCATTTCAGGCTGCAGATTGAGGGACTTATATTTTGGGGGGTAATTATATTTTTGAATACAATCATATGAGAAAAACACACTATCACCCTGCAACTAGAAAAATAGCACAAAGGAAAGCAGCCTGGGCTAGAGTCTCTAGTGTTAGCCTCTGTTCACACAAACACACACACTCATGCATGCATTTGTTCTTCTTAATTTGCAGGGAGTTTTTTTTAACATGAGCCCCCAATTGCAGTCTGAGGTGGTTCAATCCACTCCTCTCCCTCAGGATTCCACCAGCTCTTCTCATTGTGTTGCATATGAAGACAAAGCCTGAAATTGGAAATGTAAAAAACCAAACCACCCCACTGAGCAAGACTTTTCACATTGCGGTTCAAAAACATCTCTTCATTTATTCAAAAATATTTTTATCCCCTTTCCCAAGGCAGTTTATGACAATTGAACATCAAACCAACAACACAACTGCCACAACAGTGTTTAAACAAAACAAAAACAGAGCCAACATAGTGATGAACAAAAAAAAAAAAAAAACCTGTCAACAGAAGAACAACTGAGCAACCCCAAGAGACAAATGAAACAGGCAGCCCAATTCTACCCAGAACCCTGCTTGGCAAATGCAGTGGTGCAGTGCGGCTATCGCTGTCTCCCACAGGGGACTGACAGCTGCTAGAGGTCTCTTCAGGGCAAAGGGATATTTTTCTCCTTGCCCCGGGTTAAGCACCAGCAGCTGCTATGGGTCAACTCGGACCTGTGCCAGCAGTAGGGCATGAAGGCGGATCAGGTCTGGGAAGAGATTTTGTGTCTGTTTTCATTGTGGGGATATCTTTGGGGCAGGTGCATGCTAAGGATTTGGATCCTTAATCTGACTGGTGACAGTGCACATGCAACACACACATGTTGGCAACTTTCAGTCTCAAAAGACTATGGTATCGCGCTCTGAATGGTGGTTCTGGCACAGCGTCTAGTGTGGCTGAAAAGGCCAATTCGGGAGTGACAATCCCTTCCACACTGGGAGCAAGTGTAGTGTGTCCCTGGTGTGTCTCCCTGGCTGTGGGTCTTCCTTCTTTGCCTCTTTGCCTCAGTCTGTTGGCAAAGTGTCTCTTCAAAGTGGGAAAGGCCATGCTGCACAGCCTGCCTCCAAGCAGAACGCTCAGAGGCCAAGGTTTCCCATCTGTTGAGGTTCATTCCTAAGGCTTTCAAATCCCTCTTGCAGATATCCTTGTAGTGCAGCTGTGGTCTACACAGCTAGGTGGTCTACACAGCTAGGTGGTCTAGGGCGCTTTCCCTGCACAAGTTCTCCATAGAGGAGATCCTTTGGGATCCGACCATCGCCCATTCTCACAACATGACCAAGTCAACGCAGGCGTCTCTGTTTCAGCAGTGTATACATGCTGGGGATTCCAGCTCGTTCCAGGACTGTGTTGTTAGGAACTTTGTCCTGCCAGGTGATACCGAGGATGCGTCGGAGGCACCGCATGTGGAAAGTGTTCAGCTTCTTCTCCTGTTGTGAGCGAAGAGTCCATGACTCACTGCAGTACAGAAGTGTACTCAAGACGCAAGCTCTGTAGAACTGGATCTTGGTATGTTCCATCAGCTTCTTGTTGGACCATACTCTCTTTGCGAGTGTGGAAAACGTGGTAGCTCCTTCGCTGATGCGTATGTTTAGCTCAGTATCGAGAGAAAGAGTGTCAGAGATTGTTGAGCCAAGGTACACAAAGTCATGGACAACCTCCAGTTTGTACGCAGAGATTGTAATGCAGGGAGGTGAGTCTACATCCTGAACCATGACCTGTGTTTTCTTAAGGCTGATTGTCACTTCAAAGTCTTGGCAGGCCTTGCTAAAACAGTTCATGAGCTGCTGGAGATCTTTGGCAGAGTGGGCGGTGACAGCTCCATCGTTGGCAAAGAGGAAGTCATGCAGACATTTCAGCTGGACTTTGGACTTTGCTCTCAGTCTGGAGAGGTTGAAGAGCTTTCCGTCTGATCTGGTCCGGAGATAGATGCCTTCTGTTGAAGTTCCAAAGGCCTGCTTCAGCAGGACAGTGAAGAAAATCCCAAACAAGGTCGGCACAAGAACACTGCCCTGCTTCACTCCGCTTCGGATGTCAAAGGGGTCTGATGTTGAACCATCAAAGACTACAGTGCCCTTCATGTCCTCATGGAAAGAACTGATGATGCGGAGGAGCCTGGGTGGACATTCAATCTTGGGGAGAATCTTGAAGAGGCCATCCTTGCTGACCAGGTCGAAAGCCTTCGTGAGATCTATGAAGGCTATAAAGAGTGGCTGTCATTCCCTGAATTTCTCTTGCAGCTGTCTAAGGGAGAATACCATATCAGTGGTGGACCTGTTGGCTCGGAATCCACACTGCGATTCTGGATAGACACTCTCTGCAAATACCTGGAACCTCTTCAGTGCAACTTGGGCAAACAGCTTTCCTACAACGCTAAGGAGAGAGATGCCACGGTAGTTGTTGCAGTCACCCCTGTCGCCTTTGTTCTTGTACAGCGTGACAATATTTGCATCCCTCATGTCCTGTGGTACTCCACCTTCTCTCCAGCAAAGACAGAGGATTTCATGCAGCTCAGTGGCGATGATCTCTTTGCAGCACTTTAGGACTTCAGCAGGGATGCTGTCTTTCCCAGGTGCCTTGCCAGAGGCGAGGGAGTCCAGGGCCACGAGAAGTTCTGCTAGGGTTGGTTCACTGTCAAGCTCCTCCAACACAGGCAGGCGCTCAATGTTGTTCAGTGCTTCCTCGGTTACTGCATTTTCTCAGGAATACAGCTCAGAGTAGTGCTGCACCCAGCATTCCATCTGCTGCACCCGGTCCTGGTTGACCTCGCCTGCGGCAGTCTTCAGAGGGGCAGTTTTCTTCTGTGTTGGACCTAGGGCCAGCTTGATAACGTCATACATCCCCTTGATGTTGCCCGTGTCAGCTGCTATCTGTATCTGGGAACGGAGTTGGAGCCAGTAGTCACACACACACACACACACACACACACACACACACACACACAAACACAAAGCCCAGAGTGGTGGCGGTGGCTGCAACTCCAGCTCTCCCATCCCTGCTCCTTCCTTGCCACTGCTGCTTCTGTTTTTGCACTGGATTGCTCTGCCCGTCTTCAGAAAGCCCTCCTGCGTTGGCAAAATATGCAGATTTGGGACAAGGAGAAAAGTCTCTTGGAAAAGTTTTCGGTGTGAAGAAATTTCCTTTCAGGGGCTGCTGAGTGACTGGTGCTCTGGCACTCCTCCACCTTCCCATCACCTCCCTCCTTCTTCCTCACTTCAAAGGACCAGGGCAGAAACAGGTGGCGGGGTGACACCAGTTACCATACGGGGTGACAACAACCCTAGTGACATCACTAGTCAGGCATACAGCTTTCCTTTGAATATGGAGCTCAGGAGCAAGAAGTGCTTCTGATGTTCAGCTGAAGTTGACTGCAGAGTCCTGATTGCCTGGCCCTTGTAACCATCATGAAGCCTCTTTCCCCATTCTGCCCAGAGTAGTATTACAAACAGAAGGGTGAAAAACAATTTGTCCAAAAAAAGAAAGAAAAAAAAAAAGAAATCCAAACATTTAATTGAATAATCAAGCCAGTTCCCTGAATTGAAAAGAACGAAAGTAAGCCTGCCAGAATCAGCACTTGATTGGGAGCCAAGTATGTGCGTCATTACAAAAGTGAATGCTGGGAGAATAGGGAGCAGATCTCACCACACAGCAGGGAAAAATACTGCAACTTCTATGGGTAGATACACTTGCATGCATTCTTATTTGCAAGGCTGCACTCTTCTATACAACCAGAGCTAAGGAAACAAACACTGGAAAGTATCAGGGCAATTACTTCAAACCCAGTTTACATTTTATGTAGAAGCCATGTGAAAACCCATTTCTGCCCAGCCCACAGGTGCACACATTTGATCCCTGTTGCGTATATGCACCGTTGGGCAGAAATGGCTGAACTTGTCTCTTACAGCAGCAGTCACAATATGGCAAGTTATTCATGGAGAGACACTCACCCTGCAGATTGCATCATTTTGTATCGGTGTAGTTTATGATGTCATATGCTGGCTTCTGAATTGTTTTTAATTCACCTTTTTACCTTTGTATTTTTATCATATTTTAACTGTAAGCTGTCCTGGGCATCCCATTATTGGGGAGGATGGGGTATAAAGCTTTAAACTAAAAAAATAAATGTTCACCATGTCATTGCAAACACTACAAATAAATTTTCTAATTCATATCGGAAATGGTTGCATGTGGGTGCCTTGCTAGGTTGTTGTTGTTAGAAACTGCAGTGAGAGCCGAGGGAGGAGAAAGTCTCTTGAAATCTCCATTGGGCTCCTGAATAAGCCAAATTCTCTACAAGACAGATCTGATGTGCACTCAAGTTCTGCAAGCAGCTTGCATCTCTCATAATCCATCCCTCCAGCAGATCATTGCTTAGCAAAGCAACAGAAAGTGGAAGCCAACCAGTCCACTTGTCAGTTTCAATTCAATTAACACTCCTTCTCATGCTCGTCCTTTTGATCAAGCTAGGCTTATTAGGACATTTCCCTGGACAGGTTTGATTCATTAAACCTAATCAAAGATCTATACAAATCAGCATTCCTCATTAGACCACTCAAAGAAGAAAATATGTTTACTCCTTCCTTATATTCATACATACCATTAATGTTCAAAGCTGCCAAGAAAAAATAAATCCTAAAGAGCCCCCCTCTCCCTAGAAGCATCCAACATCATTTGGCAGCTGTGCTCTTTCAGGATACAGGAAGAGTTGATACGGCACATACAGTATTGATACAGTCTCATATACTGTATATGATGAAAAGGAATGAAGAGCCATCTTCTCAAGGTGGAGACTGTAAGTACAGTAAGTGCCTTGATTTGTGCTTCTCTGAGCAATCAAGGCTTTGACAATTCCGTCCAGATGTTCAAAGCCACCCACACAAGCCTATCACTTCCCAGCACCTCATACCACCACCAGGCACCTTTGGGCTGATGGTGCAATCCAGCACAAGAGAACGAGAATTAAAACCCGGCCTGGATTTGAAAAGTGTTTTTTAAAAGGAAGCACTGGAGGCGAGCCAAGAGAGAATGAAAAGCACCAGCAACTTAATGAATCAGAAGAGGATTATTTCACAGCAGCCAGGGGGTCTGGATGATCAATGGTCTCTCATTGTTAATGGTAAGCTAGTGCCTGAGCCTGCTGGAGAAAAAAATCTAGTCTTCCAACAGCTTAGGAACAATTAAAGCTAAAATGCAGCACATAACATACTGCCCCTAAAAAATTGAGGTTTTCAGCTCAGTAGGATTTCAGTATTAAATTCTGAACACAAATCAGGTTAGGGTGCCACAGTTGCAGGGACACCGCTAGCCCATAGGCTGCCTTTGTGCAAGTTTGGAAAAGGCGCACCTTGTTCCTTGCCGGAAGTGACGACCTACCCGCATTCCTTCTCCTTCCAGTGTAGATCCCCCCCCCCAGATGTGATGCCCTTGTGCAGTGAACAACCTGAACCATGTAAGTGGCGGCCCTGCAAAACAGCACTGGGTGATTATTCTGATTCTTTATGCATACAGTGCAATTAACAGACATGGTGTGTGACCAAGGCTGCAATCCTATCCACACTTTCCTGGGAGTAAGCCCCATTGACTATAATGGGGCTTACTTCTGAGTAGACATGCATAGGATTGGGCTCCAAGTTGCACAGACCAAAAACCTGCCCGGGGTCTGCCGCCAAGGAAACTACAGTCTGAAAAATCAACAGTAGGGAAAGAACAAAAAGAGAGGGAGAAACAAGACCAGCAAGAGATGAATGTGAACAAGTGCAGTTACACAAACTTATGCTGGGTTACAGTTGGGAACGAGTTATGGACAAAAAAGTGGACTTTAAAGAAGAGCTTTGAAGGAAAAGAAAGTAGTAGCAACAAGTCTATAAAAGAGAACGGGTAGAGTCACACTAACCATCAAGAGCCCACTGGGTTATAGAAGTAGAGGATCAAGAGTCTCCACATATTGCCAACTGCTTATTGAAGAGATAAACCCAGGAGGCCTCAGGATGAAAAAGCCACATGAGAAAACTCGGGGAAGTGTATGTTTTGCAGTGGAAGCCTGCGACAGTGATTGAGACTATCTTCGATCGTGGAAGAAGAGGGCACTGTGACCACCGCAGGACTAGAAACTAGAGACATCCTCATATAATTTGTGCCTGAATTTTATTCAACAAGCTAATTTTTCTGTTTGCAGTAAATAGATGAGTTATCAGAAGTGGAGTGCTATGAACTGCTGCTGTTCTCACATTAATGTTCCTGCCCAGATAAGAGTCAGATAATAAGATATTTAATGTATTTAAAGTTATACAACCAATTGTAACCAATTTTCAGCCACACTAGACACTGTTCCAGAACCACTATTCAGAGCGCGATACCATAGTCTTTCGAGACTGAAGGTTGCCAACTACAACCAATTGGCAAGCAAACCGAAGTAGCAAGTTGCATTTTATACTTGAAATGAGTGGAGAAATTGAATGGGGTGAGGTCATTTGTAGTTTGTCCCAGATGCAGGGGAGGGCACCAGGACCAGTTGTGTCTTGTTGTCTTGTGTGCTCCCCGAAGCACTTAGTGGGCCACTGTGAGATACAGGAAGTTGGACTAGATGGGCCTTTAGCCTGATTCAGCAGGGCTCTTCTTAGGTTTGTCCAGCAGAAAGCGTTTCACAGATTGAGCATAAGTCCTAACAAAATTAGTATCCCTTCTAAATTTAAATCTTCTGTCATTTGATGAGAACATCAGCCTCCAAGGAACACAGAAGCATCTTGTGAGATCATCACAGGGGAGAGTAAGACAGTCTCGCTAGGTTCCCAGGACCAAGTATACAATTCAGCATTTTCCCCATTATTAAAAGCTTCTAAATGGGCTGCTATGAATTCATGGGAACATTAGAATGAACTGATTTGATCGCAATAGCAGGTTGTGTTACAACTTAGTTGCGTTTAGAATCTGTAGCACAGATGCTAGCCCTGATCCAGAAAGTCCTGCTACGCCTTTGCATGGCGTGCAACAAGACTTTGGTCCATTCCCCTGCTTGACAAGATGCCTTCCAAATCTGACAAGCCTCTCATGCCTCAGCATGGCGGGGGGGGGGGGGAGTGCAGTGAGAGAGGCCTTGTTCAGCAAGGTCTGCCTTATTCGTTTCACTTCTGTAGAAACTAGGATTCGGAGAGGGCAAGACAGTAGATTCCGTACAGATGTATGATGGTATGTCATCTGCAATGAAAGCAACATTCTTATGTACAGAATGCAACAGATAATTAGCTTGCTCTGTGGTTATGTGACACTGTCAAAACTATCAAAATTCATACCACACCTTTCTCAAAAATGGTCTCAAGAGTGTATCTATTTTTAATTAAAACATTATAAATTTTTTTTTTAATCCATTAAACACTAGTAGTATTATTTAACAAAAGGCACAATCCTAACCAACTTTCTAGCACTGACACAGCACTGCCAATGTGGCATGTACTGCATCCTGCATTGGGGAGGCAGTCAAGGAGGCCCCCCTCAAGGTAAGGGCAAGATAAGGGCAGGAGGTCTGGTCTAGAGGGTAGAGCCTCCATTTGCCTGAAGATAACATCCGAAGGTCGCCAGTTCGAGGCCACCGGCACCGTGAATGGTGAGACCTTGAAGCAGCTGACAAGCTGAGCCGAGTTATTCCACCTGCTCTTTGGTCTGAGTGAAGAAGCATCATGGTTGCCCTCCATGTGAGAGATGAAGGGGCTGCTTGTCAGCTTGCTTGGGAGGAAACCGGAGGCCAGAATATGATACCAGATCGAAAAGATCCATCTGAAATGTTGTGGTTCTTGAAAGATAGAAACTTTCTTCGATTGTAAAAATCCCTACGGGGATTTAGAACAGCCTGCCCATGTAAACCGCCTTGAATAAAGTCTGAGGAGAAAGCTGACGACCAAGAAAGGCGGTATATAAATACCTGTATTATTATTATTACTACTACTACTACCACCACCACCACCTTGGGGCTGCATTGCAGCTAGGTCAGTGCTGGAAAATTGGTTAGGATTTCGCCCAAAAAAGAATATCAGAAACGCAACCAAAAAAACCCAAAAGCAATAAATCATTCTTGCATCCCACTGAATTAAAATATTAGGTCACTAAACTTTTCAAGGAAGAGGAATGTGTCTTCACTGCTCAAGTAAGAGCATGGGGAGAGGAAGTCTGAGTTCCTTGGGGAAAAATATTGCAAAGTTGTGGTGCCACCACAAAAAAGGCCCATTTGTTGTGGCCATAAAAAGGCAGACCTAAGACACAGGTTTCCAAAGGCCCTGGCAAGTTGATATGGAGATAAATAGTCCCCAAGATAGCTGGCCCCAGACCTTTTAGGGCCTCCACAGCCAAAGCCAGAACTTTGAATTGTGCTCTGAAGCAAAGTGGTAACCAAAAATAGATGGTTGAGCTACAAATGGCGAATTATGGCACGCAGTTGTTCTTTTCCTCCTAGATGAAAAAGGAAGGCACCCTTTACTCTCTGCTCAGATAGTTAGATTCGAGATCAGTTCCTGTAAAAACCTAACGAATGTTGCTACCCAGCCTCCATTCTGTCCCCACTTTGGATTTGACTATGCTCTCAGGGCAATGGTAAGCTTCTGGCAATTCCCCCATGCCGCAGGACAGATCACGCGTCCTTGTTCACACTGTGTGTATTGGGATGGTGTCACTGCTCATGTCATAGTGCTGCAAGCGACCTTCCCACCTCAGGGGGTAGATCAGTGGGTGCATCCAATACAGCAGCTTGGGTTTTAAAAGGAACGTTTCGGCCTTTGACGAGGCACCCAGTCCAGAAATCACTCATTGAAACGCTCAGCTGCTTGCATGTGTTTTTCTCTTCTGAGGAGCCCAATAATCTTCCTGCAATGACAAGAGTCATTTGGGGGCTCTGGAGATCATTTCATGTAGTAAAGGACACTCCACACCCCTTCTAAGTCTTTTCATCCCTTGGAAAAAAAAACAAACCAAGCACATTCTCACTGTTTATTGAACTTCTTCAGCATTTACAAATAGCATCCCTAATTTCCTGCTACACAGAGTGGCGCCTTGCCTTGCAGGCAAATTATGCACAACCTGCTCGAGGCCGGCCTTTGGGGACAGAGCTTCAGTGTGCTGGGGCTAGGTTATTTCTCCAAACAGCTGCCAGGAGCACTCCAGAAAGTGGGCCAGAGCAAGATGCTCCCAACTGCAGCAGATGGCACACTCCTGCCACCATGAGAAAGATGTCTTTGTGTTATAAATGCAAATATTGTGGGTTACACACAAAAAACAAATCAAAGCCCACCTTTCAGATTTACTCTTAATACAAATTTCCATTCCTCATTCTACACAAAAAAAGTTCTTCTGCAGAAGGATGACCCTCCACACCACATGGTTATGGCTGTAGGGACAGATTGACCCTTTATATCCGTGTGTTTGGAACCAGTGGATTTGACTCAGCACAAGTTCTGAACCCATGCTGGAGGACCACACCTGACCTCCCAGACATGAATGGGATTGCCTTCCAGTCATGTCCGGAGTCCTCTGATGGCCGACCCAAGGATTCCATTATGCATTGGTTTCAGTACCTAAGAGGGTGGGTGGGTCTGGCAGTGGATCCCCCTTGGGTATAAACGGTCAACCCTTACACACAAAAAGTTTTGCCTTTTCACATTTCATGTGTGAAAATAGGGACATTCTGGATACTTCTAAACCTAGGGTGTCAAAACATAAGGCCTGCAGGCCAGATGCAGCCCCTGGAAGCTTTTTATCCGGCTCTTGTGATAATTGGGTTCTCCCACCAAGATAATTGGGTTTGCCATATCTTGAAAATATGATCAAGATTTGCGCATTTTATCTTCTGACATTTGCAGCTAACGAGTTCCTACAGGAGAATAAAGTGTTTATTTCTGGCTATCACCTGCTTAATGATGTCACGTCAGGCACTTAGCAGCAGTGGCGTTCCTGGGAGTCCCCGCGCCCGGGGCAACCCCCAGAATTCCGCGCCCCCACACCCCGTTTCACCCCTTTTCCATGCCCCGCACACATGACCCTGAAGTAATTGTGGTGATGTCATCGTCACCACAATTACTTCCGTGCAGCTGCCTCTTCCGTTCCCCCTTTGAAAACAAGGGGAAATGGAGGAGGCAGCCAAGGCCCACAGAGAGCCTTCCGTGCCGCAGGGGTCTCCATGGCAGTGGTCTGGGGCTGCTCCCAGCGGCCCCAGACTGCTGCAGTGGAGACCTCCGTGCAGCTTGTAAGCTGCGCGGAAGGCTCCATGGGGGCCAGGAAGCAGCGCACGTCCCCTCCGAAGTCGGAGGCGGCGCGCACCGCTTCCGCTCCACCCCTGAGGGACGCCCTCAGAGGCGGAGCAGGGGCACCCAGGAGCACTCCTGGAAGGCAGCCGGACGCTGCCTCCCAGGCAGCATCTCAGCGCCAACTGGACCGCCTCCCCTCCCCTCCTCCTTTATAGGAGGAGACGAGATGGGTGCCCTAGAGTGTAAGTGCCTCTCTAGGGTGCCTGTCTCCTATCCTCTTATAAAGGGGGAGGGGAGGGACGGCTCCGTCAGAGCCCAGGCACTGATGGAGAGGCAGCAAGCAGCCTCTCCGCAGCGCTCTTGGGTGCTCCTCCTGGTGGAAGCGGGGGTGGGTTGAGGCTCCGAGGCACCCCTGGAGGGTCGGCACCTGGGGCATTTGCCCCACTTTCCCCTCCTAGGTACACCAGTGCTTAGCAGGCTCCATGACTGCTATTCAAACAACTGTATGAAACAGGTTTAACACCCTTGATCTAAACACTTCTGTTGCTACATGCACAAATGCTGGACCACATCTTGTGCAAAATCCCCTTCCCTCTATTATTACACACTGCCTCAATTAAGACATCACAATCTGGAGAATTGGGAACACATCTTCCTGCCTCTTCTTCTCTTGTGCACAGCACTCCTTCTTTCTGGTCTCATTTGCTCTAAACACATTTGTTGTACCTTCCTATTTATTTATTATCTTACCCTGAAACTCAAGACAGAAGCACAGGGTTCCCAGGAGGCCATCTGTCCAGGCACTGACCAATTTCAGGCCTGCTTGACAACAGCAAAATTTCTGCATCATCAAGGGCCTTTGGACCGTGCCCTTGCCGTCCGCTATATTTCTTCACAACAGGGATGTGTCTATTTTCAGCTCATAGAAAAGTGTCATTCTCTAGTTACAGAGATGGGAAGCATCACACAACCAAATGGACTTTTCCAAGACATCCAGCAAAGGCTGCACGGTCATTTCTTTCTCTGTGCTTAGATGTTGTGCCCTTAAGGCTTAAGTGCAGATGCCATTTGGCATAAGGATCTGTGAGAAGCAGTCAGGAAAATGTCAAATCTGACTTAAAATGCAGTCTCACATTTCTCTTTTTTCTCCCTGAATAAATTTTGGTCACAGAAAGGTCACTCCCCCTTTCAATGACATTTCTGCCTGCTTAGCACACTGTGGGATATGCTGTAGGGCGTCCTACCCTACAGCCAACAACAAATACAGGACCATGATGACATGTGCTGCTGCTTGAGAGGGAGGGAGGGTTTTAGCCTTGTCAAGAATCATCTCAACATCTTATTCTGAGAACGCAGACCTTAGGAGCAGGCTGCTTGCAAGAATAGCAAGAAATAAAAAGAAATGCCAACTACAATCAAGGCTAGCCCATCTACAAGAAAGATAGAACAGTTGTTCTTTTCACTCCATGGCACAGCTAGAGGGAGTGCAAAGCACTAAGTTTTTCAGGGAGCCTCACCATGGTGTGCAAGGGGCCCTTCTCCCTCCCCTTCCAAGCCAGGCATACACCTCTGTTTTGCTCCCACCACCTGAAATGGCTCCAAAGGGGAGGAGCCTCTTGCACACTGCAGTGAAGCTCCCTGCAAAACTCAGTGCTTTGCACCCCCTCTAGCTGCGCCACTGTCTCCTGCCCAATTTGGCACATGCCAAACAGGCCATGGCAGAGCCACCTCCCAAGCTAAGCTCCGCACAGCTGCTTCTGGGAGCCTGGCAACAAAGAAGTTCAGTAATGACATGATTGCCAAATGTTTGGCCCTTTTGCGCAAAATGGTTGCCACCCCCAGTGCAAGCCATTATAACTAAATGGAACTTCCATTTGCAGAGTTATATATGCAGCTGTTTAAAAGGCTACAAAACAATACAAAACATCTGCAACTGGGAGTGCGCTCTATTAATAGCTGCATGTGTTCATTTTTTAAAAGGCTTTTTGTTTTTCTTAAAGCAAAAATTTTGGATAGAGCAGGCACACAGATATTTAAGGAGGTATTCAATTATACACATACAAGGATATGGAAGAAGTTTGCATTTCATACCTCCGCATATTTCAGGAGGCAGTGCTGTAAACCATGCATTTTGTTTTGAATGATCTTAGAAGAGGAATCCTCTTAGAAGAGGCATTCCTACCTATATGAGAGAAAAGAAGGTGGACAAGACTCGTAAGATGGCGCGTGCCATCCACAGTATTAGTATTAGAAACTTTTTTCTTCAAAAAATCTGCTGAATTAACCAGGAGCATCTTTTTAACTTATTAATCTCACCAGTTAACTGATTAAACACTGCAGCCCTCATGACTTTGAAAGAAAATATAAGGACTTGAATGACAAATGAGAAGAAAAATGCACAAAAATGGATTATGAGGAAAAGGTCATCATTGGAGCCAGGCAGTTGATAAAAGAGTCCGTCTATCTGACCCCGCATGGCTCTTCTTTATGTTAGCCAGAAAGGTGTTTAAAAGACAGGATTTTACGGGGGAAATCAGATCTCTCAGAAAGTTAGACAGAGTTCCAGTGTTTGGGTGAGAAAACAGGAAGCCATTGCCTGGCGGGGAACAGATTTGTACGGGGAATGTACGAGTTGAGGCAATAACAAAATAGGAAACAGGAAGGCTTAATATCAGAGTGACATAATTCCCTCAGTCACCTCACGTATCTGAATAAACAGCTGCTCTACATGTTGCAGATGTGCTTGATGAGAAGGGATTTGTGGAGAAAAGCAAAATGACCAATCTCTAGAGAAGCACAGCAGCTCAGTCACAGGCAAGCAACCAGAACCTTGTTTCAAACTTGAAAACAAAGTTCCCCCCAAAAAGTGACTATGGCCCATCTGCCTGTACATGCTTGTGTTAAATCTTTTGTGTTGCATCAGTGGTCTAAAGCAGGAGTACCCAAACCCCAGACCTTGGACCACTTGCAGCCCTCGAGGACTCCCAATCTGGCTCTCAGGGAGCCCCTCATCTCCAATGAGCCTCTGGTCCTCTGGTGACATGCCGGAGCCTGTGCTGTCCAGATGCAACTGCTCTCAGCGTGACGGCCGCCAACTGTTCAACCTCTTGTGTGAGCTGTGGGACGAGGGCTCCCTCCGCTGATTGCTGTTTCACATCTGTGATGCAGCAGCAGCAGCAAAGGAAAGGCTGGCCTTGCTTTGTGCAAGGCCTTTTATAGGCCTTGAGCTATTGCAAGACCTTCATTCATTCATATAAGTTCCATCTCTAATGTATTCATTTATTCAAATTTATTGAAATTTGAAATGTAAATTAATTATTTTTTCCCCAGCCCCTGACACAGTGTCAGAGAGATGATGAAGCCCTCCTGCCAAAAAATGTGGATATCCCTGGTCTAAAAGAACCAACACTTAGCATTTATAGAAATGCTTTCCTTTCGACTATAGCTGTGTTCTCAATGGTAGAGCACAATGCTTAGCCAGGCAGAAGGTTCTGAGGTAAGTCTGTTGGATCTTCAGGCAGGGCTGGGAACCCTGGAGAGTTGCACCAAGGCAGCATAGATAACACTGAGCTGGATGGAACAATGATCCAACTTGGTACCACGCACTTCATATAAGTGCATAGTAAAGTGTGATTAATAGCTACCCATCTACTTTAACAAGAAAGCAACCGGGGCCCTATCCTATCCAACTTTCCAGGTGCAATGCAGCCATGCCAACAGGGCATGCACTGCATCCTACTATGTGTGCAGTGGGCAATCATGGAGGCCTCCTCAAGGTAAGCAACCTACTCCAGGATCTCCCTTACCCTGGGACTCCATCAGTGCCGGAAAGTTGGATAGGATCGGGCCCTCCGTTTTTATTTAGGTTTGCATTTTAGGCCATGGTACCAAACAGCAATAGCTGTACAATAAAATAAACTACAGAATTCAAATGGCCCATTTCCAGCAAAACCGAAATACATGCTTTAGGATAAACCCAAGACAATTAGAAAAACAAAGGGGGAAAAAACAGCATTTGACTACTATTTATCATCACTTTTCATACATCATAACCACCAGAGTTGTAAGTGCTGCTGAGAAATAATCACATGTGGTCTGGAATGCAGGGTGGGCTGCCCCACCCCTCCCTATGTGGCAAAGGGTTTCTCTTCAGAAATTCTTGTTAGAAAGGCTTGCAGACAGGACGTGACAAGTAAGGACTGCTTCACATTACACATTAAGGCATGCTTACTGTGGAAGAAGTGGATTATTTAGAACCCTTTCAATCCAGTTTCAGGCAGGGCTTCGGGATACAGATAACCTTGGTTGCCTTGATTGATGACCTGGGCCAAGGACTGCACAGGGGAGAGTGCATCCCTCTTGGTCCTGCTGGACCTCTCAGCAGCCTTCTAGACCAGGGGTGTCCAAAGCTTTTGGCAGGAGGGCCACATCATCTCTCTGACACTGTGTTGGGGGCGGGGGGGAAGAATTAATTTACATTTAAAATTTGAATAAATTTACATACGTTTACATAAATGAATGTATTAAAGATGAATTTATATGAATGAATGAAGGTCTTGCAATAGCTCAAGGCCTATGAAAGGCCTTGCACAAAGCAAGACTGGCCTTTCCTTGCTGCTGCTACTGTATCACAGACATGAAACAACAAGAAGTGAAGGGAGCCCTCATCCCACAGTTCATGCAAGCGGTCAAATAGTCGCCCTTACACTGAGTGCAGTTGCGTCGGGCCAGTGTGGGCTCTAACAAATCTCCAGAGGGCCAGAGCCTCATTGGAGACTGGGGGCTCCCTGAGGGCTGCATTGAGCGGCCTCGAGGGCCGCAAGTGTTCCCAGGGCCTGGGTTTGGGCACCCCTGTTCTAGACCATCAGCCATGGTATCCTTCTGGACCAGCTGCCTGTGTTGGAGATTGGGGGCCCCGTTATCCAGTTGTTCTGCAGGCCATCAACTTACAGGGTGTCTAGGGAGCCAAAGCTCATTGCAGTTCTCTGTGACATGTGCATGTGACATGCACAGTGAACAACCACAGCTGTGGCCATTTCAAAGTACAATTGTAAACATAGTGTGTACCCACTGAACTCTCAAAGGCTCTGCTGCAATCCATTTAGTTACACTCACTAGGTGGGAGGGGGGTGCAGACTGCACCAGGTATCACCCTGGGGGTGGGGAGTGACACTACTAGTGGCCAAAGTTTTGGAAACTGTGCACTTATGAATAATACTATCACACTATATACCATTAGAAAGGTAATTTCATGCAGAATGTAAAGAAGCAAACTGTGTTGAATTATCTGTATTCTATCAAACATTAAATCCAATTAACCAAAATAAGAAAACACAACTGCCTTATGTAACAAAAAGTGGATTTTCTTAACTCAATACTGTCCAATGAGACTGATTGTTCTGAGAGCCAATGAGGTGTTGTTATGACACAGCAGGGAATTAATATGGTGTTAGTATGAGTTAGTTATCATTTCCATGTCTCAGAGATAATACTAGAACTCTTGTCCAGTTGTGTGAGTGTCATCAAGTTGGCCACTGGTTTTTTGTTAGGTATTGATTTGTTGGGTGACCTGTACTGTTATATATTAAAATATATAAATAAAGTTAAATTTAATGGGGGTTAAACTAACCCTAGTGATGCCTATGCATTTAGACTGTGTGTGTTATATTGTAATGTATTCTGTATGGTCTGGTAGAATGTCCATCATGAGGGTGATGCAATGAGCTCTCACACCAGGTGACACAAATTTTAGTGACACCTCTGATTACAGTTTTGCATTTTAAAACATGTGTACACTCCCACCCTTATCCTACATCCTTAGTATTAAAAATCATGCTATATTAGAAGGATGGAAACTCAGATCTCCACCAAGTTACTCATTCAAGCCTCCCTGTTAACACTACAGTCAGCCCGCCTTTTACATGCACTTTACCCATGTGAATTCAACTATATGGTGAGACAAAAACCACACACACTGCCACCACAACAATAGTTTAGATAGCATAGGCAATTCTGCCTGCCATTCCACTTACTAAATGCATGCCCAAGAGTGAGTGTGAGATCAGAAATGGTTGTTCCTCAGTCAGTCTCAGTTCTCACATGCCTCTTGAAATTTTTAAAAGATACATTATGCATTTTTGTGGATGCAAGGGATTTTCAAAGTAATTTTGAATGTGAGTGATTTTAGCTTTACACACAGGCTCTGGAATGTAACCCTTGTGTAATATGCAGGTCGACAGTACCACATATCCTATCAATACCTTATGTACCAATGTCACATAGGAGAACTATAGCTTCCAAGTTAGAAAAGTAGTGATTCCACTTTACTCCATGTTGGTCAGAACTCACCTGGAGTACTGTGTCCAATTCTGGACATCAGACTTTAGGAAAGATACAGTCAAACTGGAATGGGTTCAGAGAAGAGCGACGAGGGTGATCAGAGGACAGGAGAACAAAATCTACACAGAATAGAGAAAAAACCTTCCGAACTGTCCATTTGTAACATCTATTCACCAATATACAGGCCATGCAGGAGGGAGCCAAACTGGCAAAGTCAGGCCTCAAGCAGCATCAGCAAAAAGAAAAAGAAGTCCTGCCACGCCCCCCTCCCCCGCAAGATTGCTGCTTGCCATCCAGAAACAAGTGACCTTAAAAGCATCTGCAAACTCCTTAAGTTGTGTGGGACTTCGGTTGTTTAGGAATGTAAAGCTCAACAGCTAGCACACTAAATTGGGCCTGGAAGTTAACTGGTAGCCAGTAAGCTACCATACATGACTGACAAATGGCATTTTGTCACAAGTTGCATAGGCCAACTTCACGGGAAGAGAACTTAAGAAAGAAAGGAAGAGACACACAAAAAGAAGCCTCCTTGTTCTCATCTCACACCCTCATTTTCACCACCACCAACAACCACCCCATTGTTAAGCACAGAGCTTTTGTAATGGGTTCAGAAGGGCAAACATTCTTGTCTACCTCAAATCAAGGGGGAACAGTGCCTTAAAGTCAAATATGACCTACTGATCCAAGCTGTCACATCCTTCCCAGACAGACAACTCAGCCCCAGATGATGCAAGATGTTTATGCATCAGGCTCAGGGGGCCAGGGGAGAAGATTCTAAAGCAAGGGGATCACAGAAAGTTGATGAGTGACTGAAAGAAACTGGCTCCTTCATTTTGGTGCAAGGCTTAGTACACAGGAAGATTTAAGATTCAGCTTGAGTAAACTAACACAAGTTGTCGGTTACTCACCTGGCCAACTCTAAGCCTGAATGCACCAAAGAGAAGCAAATGTATCTCTAGGTTCACCTAGAGAACCTTTAACCCCAAACTTCAGAGATTTCAGCTGTTGGTTTCAGAAATTTTTCTTTGGGGGCAGACTTAAGGGTCAAGGCACAGTCAGCAAATAAACTGTGTATTTTGCAGTGGTTGCGTTCGTTATGTATGCACATATTTGAGAAGTCATAACCGGTTTTATTCCCCTTCCATGAAACTTTAAAAAACATGATCAAGGGTATAGCAAAATCTCCCAGAGTCAGCACAAGACATTTTCAGTGGTCTCATTGCATAATTCAAGCAGTCTCTCTCTCTCTCTCTCTCTCTCTCTCTCTCTCTCACCATAGCACCTAGCAACTGGTGGCAGAACCCAACGTATGGGATACCACCAAATGAACCTAGAATGATGTTGAAGATGAAAGAGTTGGGGATAATACTCCTTTTTCACACCACTCCCCCCCCCCCACACACACACCATTGCCACTTCAAATTAAGGAGTGGTGGAGAAAAATGCATAACTTTCCAGTCAAGCTTATGAAGATTGAGCTAAGAAAGTTTATTTCTTTGAATTTGCTGTTGTGGTGGCCACATGGATGCAGTCTCAAAGAAGGAAATAAAATTCATGGAGGAGAGGTCTAGCAGTGGCTAGTAGTCATGATGTTTATATGGAACCTTGACATAAATGCACAGAAACACTGAATAGCAGTTGCTGGGGGCTGTATTAGAACTACTGCCTCTTGGGGTGATGAGAAGTACAGACACATGAATGCACACAAAACACAACACACAATGCATCAGGTACTAAGTTTCCCTCAGCACTCTAACCAATACTGTGCCCTAGCACGACACTGTGGTCGATTTGCTACCACAAGAAAGAAATTTTGGGATAAACGCATCCCCCTCAAATCTTACTTCCAGCCAGGGGTACCTGAGAGTAAGCAAGTTCAAATAAGCAAAAACAGGCCCTTGAAATTAAAAAGCAAAATGAAATAAAATTCAAATGCAAAATCTACCTAGACTTCAGTCCAAAAAACACTTTCTCCTGTTGCAGTTCCATTGTTCACCTCCAGGTCTTGGGAGGAGCATTTCAGCAATGTGCAACTGTAACCCCCAAAAGTGATGGAACAAAATGCACAACATCTTAATCCAAGCGCCTCCTTTTGGGGGATCGAGATCTGATCGAGATGGGTTTTGGGGGATTGAGATTCTTCCTTTCCTATTGGCTGCTCCAATGGCAGGAAAACTTAGCTCATTCCCCTAGACCTGCCCTTGCCCATGGTCAGGTGGAAGAAAATGACCAATAGAGGTGTGAGCAAAATCCAGGAGGATGCTGGTGGTACCTACCTGGACCATTGTTCTGCTAGGTACAGGTATCAGCTACATTGACTGTACCAATGCATATCCCAGGTTAAACTTTCTAAAGGACATGTGGATTACAGAGCTCACAATGGTGGGATTGTACAAGCTGCTAAGCAAAGACAGCTTCATGTTACCAGTGGTGTACGTAATGATTGCGCTGCCCGGTGCCAAGCTCAAAATGGTGCCCTGGAAGTGGTCACGACTGGAAGTGACTTCACATCCGAGCTTTTTAAAAGTGAAAATTGGGGGGAAACCCACCTCCTCCCCCCCCCAACAGCTCATCACCCACTTGCTCTGTCACTTCCCCCCAGCCAGTGGCATAGCCAAGGCATCTACCTGCTACATGGGGTCAAAGAAGATTTTGTAGCTCTCCCTCCACAACAAAAATCAAATTTAATTAAGTAAATCAATAAAAAGCACGTCCCTTATTGGTTAGGGACACTGTGCTGGGGTGAAGAGGGACAGTTATTCTCCTGCTGCTAAATATAAGAGGCGCATCACTTGAAAAAGTGCCTATTTACCCAGTTAGCAGGGTAACTGTATTATTATACATGGAAATGAGAGCTGACTCGTATAAATGCCGTATCGGTTCCATGCTGTATCATTAAACATCTCAATGGCTCTCAGAACAATCAGTCTCATAGATCAGTTTGAGTTAAGCAAATCCACTTTTTGTTCCATAAGGCAGTTGTGTTTTCATTTTCTGGTTTATTGGCCATAACTTTAGATAGAATACAGATATTCCAGTGCAGTTTGTTTCACTGCATTCTGCATTAAATTACCTTTTCAATGATATATAACATGATGGTATTATTTGTACATACCAAGGTTTTCACACTTGGTATGTTCACAAGTGTGTACATATGTTCACAATTTTGACCACTAGTGTCGAGCTCAGCTTTTTGCTCCCCTAAAGTTTGTTGCCTGGTGCAACCGCTACCCCCTGCACCCCCTTAGCTATGCCACTGCATGTTACATACACACAGGGCCTTCCTACAAGGCTGAAGGAGTCCTGCTTAACATATCACAGGGCTTGTGGGCTTCCTGGAGGAATCTAGCTGGCTAGTGTGGAAAATGGGATGCTCGGCTACACATACCTTTGATTTGACCCCAAGCACGTAATGCTCTTCTGATGTTACTAAAGCTTATTTTAAGCACTGTATAAACCTTTAAGAAAAGTGCAATACAGATCATTTTTATCAAGAAGTTCATACCTATGGGCCAAATCACGACCTGCTGTGCCTCATTCAGCTCTATGGGTCTATGGCAGATGGGCAATAAGCAAGCACCTTTTTTGTCTTCCCAAAAATATAGTGCTCAACTCACTTCTGAGTCACCTGGAGCCACATGCTTTGCAGCACAGCTGTCTGTATGGCACATTGCATTGGATACCAGTCAGAGAGGTTCCTAAACAGAAGATGCGGCATCTAGCTGGAGGTTAAATGGGCAGCTCTCTGATCCTTTCCAACACAGATATTCTAGAATAGCTTACCTCTTTCTACACAGAGACAGGGGGCATTATGTAGTTTATTTTTATATCCTAATGCCATTTGCATAGTGCTTTATAGAGCAACAGAAGCAAAAAAGACTGTTCCCTGCTCTGGGCAGTTTACAATCTAAAATACTGTCATGGTGTGGGGACAAAAGTCCAGGAATGCAGCTACAAAGGCTTGGTTTCTGTCATGTCCCCATAAAGGTACAGTATATGCATGCAGAAAGAGAGATGGGAAGATTGGAATGCAAAAGCCAGGCAGAGGCTCTTGGGCATTTTCCATCCTGACATGGTCAGTGGTTCAGCCATAGCAAACAGGATGAACTCAACAACTGTTCAGCCTAGGTGGGAAGATGCCTTCTGTGGGCCAGCAAATCAGTGCCTCTTCTGTTTCTTTGCAGGGTGTAGTCTGGGAACTGCGCAATGCAAAATCTCAAAGCAGTAATCATTTTAACTCTAGTTCTGCCTTAGCCTTGTAATTAGAGCTCACAAGCTATAATTTGAAAGAGAGCACAGCACATCATAACACAAGGGAAGAGGTTTGCACTTGTGTGGTTCCAGTCAAGCTTTTTATAACAACGTGCCAATTTCTGCCAAGAGACAGCACTTGGAGTGTTTTGGAAAACACTACGACTTACTTCCTGCCCAATTCCACCTACTACTGTGGTATCAGTTATATTCTTTTTTTCCTTTTACAAAAATTTTACAATCTTTGCCTTCACAATAACCCTGTAATGCAGGTCACTATTGTTCCCATTGGATAGACGGGCAAATCACAATCAAATTGATGGTCATCTAACGTCATACCATAAGTTTATGACTTATGCAAGACTTGAAGCACAAGGACCAGAAGAAGGCAGTCAAAATGGGCATAGGGAGGGAAAGGAGAAGCGTTTGCCCATGGCAAAAGGTGAAATTATTTGGAGTGGCCTTGGTTTGGAAAAATGATGATGACGGGGAAAGATGTATAAACACTGTGCTTGGTGTGGAAAGAGAGGCAAAAGAAAAGCTCCTCTCCCTCTCTCTAGAATCAAGGATCATCCCATGACGTTGATTGGCAAGAGATTCAAAGCAGGTCAGAAGAAAGTACTTTTTGTGAAGGTCCCTTGAGCTACTGATTTTATAAGGTTGTGGGGGCACCATCTTCTTGCAACAGAGGAGACTTGTGGATTTCATTAAGAGTTCCCCTATCCCCTTCTCCCCATAATTGTTCAAGCACTGAATCTGTCTCTCACACAATATCCTGGCTTCCTAACAAGGACATTTATAAGATAACAGGTCTTTGCCTTCACTTGATTACCACCAGTCATTACCAGTTTGCCTTCACTTGTTTATAACAAGCACTCTTAAAAAACGTAATGTGTGAATTGGTCCTAATAGTCTCATACCAAGCAGGAAAACAGGAGAAAGGTATAATATCTGTTTATGCTAGAATTAGCATGAACAAAATGCTGTTACCAGAATGCAGCAGGGGGCTTTTCTGCCACCTTGCCAAGGGGCAAGGATCTCCTTTTTTTAAGTGCCACAAACATACATCTAACATATGCAACAACCCTAGCCAGACATCATTAATTTTTATGAAGTTCCACTGCCCTTTCAAAAAGGGCTTGACACCACCTAATTAAAGCAGGCATATGTAGTCCGATGATTTTAAAACCACCCTCCCCCCTGTAAAAATATGGCACACATAGAGCGAGTGCCACTTTTTTTGCAAGTTCAAGAACTAAGAATTAATAAGAGGGGGAAAATGTGTCAGTTAATAAACATTGGCATCAAAAGAACAGAAAAACTGCAGAGCTTCCAAATGATCTCTTGCCTGCCATTTCTCCAGCACTCAGAAGCTTTGGATGAAAGCAGCATTAGGTCACCCTGCAAATCAGCTCCAGCTTTTCTTCGCTGCAATTTGGGGAGGGCGCAGGAGAGAAGCTGCTTAAGAAGAAGATGATCTAGGCTTTCAAAATGAGGGATGAGAGAAGGGAAACATGCCTGCCTTGAGAGAGAGGAAGAAAGGCCTGTTTTGTCCATTAAGGGACTGAGAATGGATGGTTGTGGAGGTATGGTGGGAGTGGGGGTTAGTTTGAGAAGAGGCCAAGGAGTATGGTGACCCTTCCCTCTTTAGGGAGGGCAAGGAGTGTGCAGGGTGACCAGATGTCTTCTTTGCCCAGGACATATCCTCTTTTTTAGCCACGTGTCCTTAAATGTCCTCCTTTTCCCTGTGAGCAGGCAGCGCATAGTCTTCTTGTAATTAATAAATTATATTAAATACATTATTCATTTTAAAACTAAGTAACATAGTGTTTAAGTTAACCACATTAAATCAATAAACGAGTGTTTTTAGCTTTTATTTTGCCGTGTCCTACATTTTTCTAGGACATGTCCTACATTTTGGGGCTTCTGGTCCTCTGTTATGGTTATGACAGCTGGTCACCCTGGGAATGTGTGATGACTTCAGCTTTTCTGAGAGGGAGATGGGTGACTTATACAGGTGTGTATAGGAATGAAGGAAGCGGTTTTTTTAAGAAGGGAGTCAATAGAGAAGTGGGGGTAGTAACTGAGTGTTGTGCTGGAGTGTCAGAATATTCAAGTTTTATGCAGTTCAAAGGTGGGCTCAGCTGAAAGGGTATGTGTTCAACACTTCAAGAGAGTTTAGGGGAGGGGAGCCACCATTAATAGAGTGACAGGCCATGGCAGTTATGGTGGTGGGGGTCAGGCAGGCCATTTCAGGAGGACGAGGGTCAGTCACAGACAGACTGTCCCTCTTTCTGGTTCTTCCCCCATCTCTCTGAACCCTAGTGCTCCTGGCAATAATCCTCTGAGTCTGAAGCTGCTGCTCTTGAATACCAGGTCAATGAGTGATAAATTGGGCACAGTCCAGAATTTTATCCTGGATGAGGGCGCTGATGTGGTATGTATTGCAGGTTTAAGTGACTTTGTGTCATGCTGGAGGGGTGAGACAGAGTAGGGATTCTTTTGGTGTACCGCCTACTGAGCTGCCCCACAGTTTCCCTGCCTGAGCTGACCGGGGTGATCCTAAGTGTGGTGTTGGAGTGCCCTCACCTATTAGTGCTGGGGGACTTTTAACGTCCATGCTGAGGCCCCAGGGCTGCAGCTCAGGACTTCATAGCCAACATGGCAACCATGGGTCTGTCTCAGAGAATATCTGCCCTGACACATGATACAGAACACACACTGGACCCGGTATTTACTGCTGGACAGGTCAATGGCGATCTGCTTGGCAAGTGCCTGACTGTTGCTGTTGCTGCCCCAACAGATATGACAGCAAGTAGGAAGGACTACTTACATGGCTCATTGCAGCACCTGCAATAC
The DNA here is from genome assembly GCF_035046505.1 of Tiliqua scincoides. Lineage (NCBI taxonomy): Eukaryota > Metazoa > Chordata > Lepidosauria > Squamata > Scincidae > Tiliqua > Tiliqua scincoides. Next base: position 13,971,809 of record NC_089822.1, read on the forward strand.
GTACTGTGCCCCGCTTTGGCTATGCTATTGATGGGAAGGATAATTGTACATGCACTGATGTACACACACACACACACTCTCCCCCTAAAAAGGAAAGAATTTGAGCACCCCTGCCGTGGTTAAGAGACTATTTTGATAATCTGGTAATTTTCACATCATACGACGCCTACTCTATGCCAAAACCTTGAGGTGGGTAAGCATTACAGAAATCCCTTGCGTGGTGATGTGCTGGCCTCTGCTCCTCCCACTCCCTGTATTAGAAACAGGAAAGGGAAATAGAAGAGGCAGTGTGGAGGGAGAGAAAAAGTTGGCTAGTGATCAGGCCCCATTTCCCTCTTCCTTTTCCAGTCCAGGGAGTGGGAGAAGACGGAGCGGTGGTGGACACAGATGGGTGTCTGCCACCAGTCTGCTGCCTGAGGCAAGCACCTCAGTCAGCCTCATGAATGGGCCACCCCTGCCTAGACCCTAAAATCCTGCTTGAAAAGAAAAGGTTTGCAGACCTCCCCCCACCCCCAAAAAGGGTTTAGGAAAGTTGCTTAACTCTCACGTATCAATTAAATAGAAAGATCACAGGAGGTCTAGCAGTGTGACAGAGCACCGTGAAAAATGTAATCTTGGACTCCTAGCTGGAAGCCACAATGCCACAAAGCGATTTTCTTTATGGAAACTTTAATTAATCTGCCTGCCAACACGCAGGGAACCTTTAAGCACCATTGCTTGCTGGAAGCTTAATTAACACTCTTCCGGAACGTAATAGCTCAAGGACTAGCGCACCACTCTACACTTGTATGCTGAAACTAACGTATAGGCCAGTGTGTCTGCCTTGCTTTCCCTCACAACAGGAAGGCTAGCTTGTCAGGTTTAATTTCACTCTGTCTACTTGCAAGGAGCTATTCTGAGGTCTGAGAACACAGGTAAAAAAAAAAATCTTCCTTTGCAAGATGCTAGGCAATTAGTGAAAAGCAGAAAACACTTGATCAACTCTACGCTTAACAGAAGTAGTCCCAGAAATTGATTATCCACAGCTAATCCTTCTGTGGCAAAGAACTGCCAAAGCCAAAAGACACACACACACAAACATGTGAGGTCACAAAGAAAGCAGCATTTGATCTTGCTATTTAAATAGTGAGTAATAATACAATTGGGCCACAGCCTGAACAACTGCATCAACACAAACAGGGTTCCCTTGCTACCAGCTGTAGGAAGAGTCGTCTCAGGAATATCACCTGCCTTCAACAATACAACTCACCTTTCTGCAAAGTTCCATGCACTGCCCCTAGGTGCACATCAAAAAAATCTGCATAACCTTGGCGGGGGGGGGAGCAGAGCAGGAACATGTATGGCAGGATGAGACAGGAGCAAACGGAGCTTTCTGGCTAGACACACCTGGCACTCGCATCTCTACTGGCCAAGCATCTCAGTATGTACACAGTCAGCGTTTGTCTGAAGAGGGAAGTGCCAAAAGCATGGAGGATTCCCAGAGTTTGCATTGCACAGAAGAATTTTCCCAGCACTCTGCAGGCAAGCACTGAATTCATGTGGAGGCCCAGGGGAGTTTTCCTTTCCCTGTGTTCAGTGAAGGGCTAGGATCAAAATCAGAACTTTAAGGATGATCTTGATGGAACTTTTCAGTTACCTTTCAACCAGCAGACTTACTGAAGAAATTAAACCCCCCCTTACTCTCTTCATTTATTGAAATATTAATCCTGGGGTCTGCTTCCTTGCATTGTTCAAGAGTTCACATTTATTGCCCTTATTTAGTGTTGGCTTTCTGGCATGTGTTACCTGCAAAAGGTGGGATGAGGGAAACAGAGAAAATATTTGTTGACCTTTGAAATATTGTTAAAATTATAGCACAAAGCATCTGCTTTTATGAAGACAAATAAAGGGGCAAAAAATTCCAGTAGGACGGGTCACATTCTGGGCATCAGTCATTTGCTTCCTTTTGGTGCCATGTTTCCTTCCCTTGTTCTCAACAGACTTTTTTTTATTATTGTACAAGTGCTGTACGAACACAATAAAATACTGTTTGAGTTGGCTTACTCATGTTTTTAAATAAATGTTCACAAGACAATCATTTCTAGAACAGTTGAAATTATTTTCTGAATCCACACACATCAAAAGGAGGTCCACAGCCAAGTTCACTACCAAGTTATCCTGTATTTGGACAGTCAATAAAATGTTAGACCACCACTGTGAGCAGCTTGCAAAAAAAAAAAAAAAGTACAATCCAGGTTTCCAGTGCGTTTCCACACACATGTGGAAGCTTAGCATGTTCTTTGCACTCCAATGAACTTGGAGGACATTCCCTCCAGTCAAACCATGTGTCCATCTAGCCCATTCTGTTCTGATTTGCAGCTGCCCTTCACAACAAAGGGCTTTCTCAGCCCAGAGCACAGGAATTACTGTGTTTATTACAGAGGGTTTCCCACAAATTGGCTGCTATCATCAATTAGCCCAGCATCAAAACACATCATCTTCTTACTTAAATGTGAACTGAAATAATCTGTGCTTTTGCCAATCTTTCACCACCACAATTTTATGAACAGGATGGCATTAGAAGTGCATTCAGGAATAATGGGATTGCAATAAATGGGGTTGGATCACACTCTTCGGGCAATTAAAACATGCAGAAGCAAATTGGCACAATCCTCTCAAGCAAATTACCAACTGAAATTTAAAATTGGGGGGTGCTTTCTTTAAAGATGGAAAGTTGGAGCAGTCTGGAAAGTGACATTTTTTATCATGGGTCATGCTTTCCATGCTATGACACACAGAGGGGGTACAGTTGAGGACATGAGAGGACTGATTATACTGCATCGGTTCCAAAACAACTGAATCAGACCTTAACTGGAGTTAATGAAAGACTTGCTGTCCTAGAAGGATGCAAAACCATACAATAAGCTCTCTGGGAGGCATGGAACTATCCTGTAACACTGGACCAGAACACTGGCAAGTTGTAGAATGCACACTGGGTTGCACAGGAAAATCATCCTCTCTGCAGATCAGAATCTCTGGTTCAATTCTTGCCATGACTTACGGCAGTGATTTTTGATCTTTTTTCATCTCGTGGTACACTGCGAAGGCACTAAAATTGTCAAGGCCCACCATCTGCTTTTTGGATAATTGATAAGGCACACCACACTGCTAGTGGGGGCTGGCATCCCCCAATGGGCTTACTAAAAAAATGACCTTCCCCCAAACTCCCACAGCATACCTGCAGACCATTCACAGTGCACGAACATGCCGCGGCTCACTGGCTGAAAATCACTGACTTATGGGGAAACGGTGCAATTATGAGGGGAACAGCAAGAAAAATATATATTCTAATATGTATAACAATATATGAATAGCATGCCTTGCCATTTAGTTGCAAAAGGAAAAGATGAGGGCAGCACCAAAAATAGCCAAGGAAGCAATGAGAGAGGTAAACCTCAAACTGGTGCTAGCTGGGGAATGCAAATGCCCCACATGCCTTCGAGACAGCCTCTTCTTGCACTGTCCCCCACCACTTCTCTGATCACCTAGTAGTCAAACCCTGCTTGGGATTCCATTGCCATGTACGGTAAGAGCAGTTGTATTCTAGAAGCAGGGTCTTTACATTTGTTGCCACAGAGGAAAAGACTCCCTCTTTGGAAGGGGTATAGAACTCAGCTCTTCTGGTTAGCTTCTGGCCCAGCTGGGCAGTATTGCCTTATGGTTTTTCTTGCCCTCTTTCAGTTCATGGATTACAGACTGGATTTCATTTACATATGTAAACTGTCTTTGAGCTTGGGAAAGGCAGCTAACAAAGGATTGTGCTTCACAAAGGGATAAATAATAGAACAAGCAACGTCTTCTGCATGCTCCAGTTTCAGCATGTACCTTCTCAGAGTCGGATCTAAAAGAGAGAGACTGTTTGGGGGATCCAGAACTCAGAGAAAGCCCCTAACTGAAGTAAGAGAGCAACTAAAACCATTGCCCATTAAGAACCCAATCCTAGGCATGTCTACTCAGAAGTAAGTCCTATTATAGTCAATGGGGCTTCCTCCCAGGTAAGGGTGAATAGGATTGCTGCCTAGAATATTTGAAATGCCCTGAGCATTGTATCCAAGTTGTTCCATTTTTATTTGCCTCTTTTTCTTATACCTTTGTTCCAACATTTTAAGAACTACATTATAAGGGAGTTAAGTTATAAAGGGAGGGGGCTTGGAAACAGCCAATCTTTCTATAAATACACGTATGGAATGGATACCATATGTGTCCGCAGGGTTTACTGCACTTGCCTTCATCACTCAACTTAAAACGCTGGAGAGATCCCAAGAGGAAAAAAAATTTAAGCTGGTGGTTGACTGAACTTCCTGCACAAAAACCACTAGGCCAATTTGGCACAACTTTACCGGCCAATTAGCAATCCCATTTGACTAAGAAGCCAAGTCTAAAATAGGCAGGGTGGGAAAGCTTGCTGAGTGTCGTCGCTTCGTTCTCCACCATTACTTATTTGGACACAAAATTTCCTGAGCGAATGAAAACAGAGAAGGCTGGGAAGCGAAAAACTTTGCAACAAACACAGTTTCACCAAAACTCTTCACAGTAAAGATGAAAGAGATCTATGAGTTGACCGTATAAGCTTTGACTGGCCATAAGCTTTGGACTTTCAAAGCCTTGTTTGCGGTAAACAACCATAGGCCATTTCATTCTAACAGATAAACTTTGGTTTGGGCTTGCTTGCAGATCAAGATTTGCCAGCCAGGGTTTGACTGTTTGGATGAAACAACAAACAATAGTTTTGTCTCCAAGATCTATCCAAAAATAAAGGCCATGCATGAGATTGAAGAGGAGAGGCCAATGAGGAGAAGAGCATACAAGCCTGAAGATCTTGTTCATTTTCATAAACCATGATTTGGTAGGGCTTTTGAATGGCCCCAGCAGTATTTCAAAACACTGAGAGCAAACTTTGGAACTCTGTTCAGGGCTAGGATTACCATGAAGCAATATTAAGTGTTGGGTCAGGCACAGATTTCAATGGGAAGGCCATTTTCCTGCCTTTCTTATCTGTGCAACAATAGTCTAGAGCAGGGCTGGACTACAGGTGGTGCGGAGGGAGCTCTATTTCAACTTTTCGCTTCTGGCACACCAGTATAGACCCAAAGTGATCAAATTTCTCTTTTCTGTGATACCAATATAGTTACAAGCAGTTGGGCCTAATTCTCATGGAGGAAATGAACTTATGTTTGGACTGTACCATTTCAGAGTGTAGGGGGGTTGACATGCCTGTGTGATCTCCCATTGAAAAAGAGAACCCACCAAATTCTCCGCATATATGTCAGAAGTCTAGGCTAGAACCCTTCTCCCCAACATCTAGTTTCCTATGTACAGAGAATTTTTTTTGTACTAAAGAGCACTCTATCATGTCAGCCCCCCACATTCATTCTGAAAAAGAAATAGTAGGATTCCATTTTATACCCCCAGTGACATATAGGTCTTGGATCTGCCACAATTTAAAGAATCCCCACTAATGACAGCAAAACTCTAAGGCCCCGAAAGAGTAGAAAAAACACAGCCAACATTCATGTTGGCATCCTTCAGTCTCGGAAGACTATGGTATCGCACTCTGAATGGTGGTTCTGGAACAGAGTGTCCTCTCCAGTGCGCAAAGCCTGGGTAAAGTAGATATGGAGGATAGACCGTTTCCCATGCAGCAAATCCTCTTCTCCACGTCACTGAAATGGTCCGATGGAAAGGCAGAAACCAATACAGTTTGTTCCAGTGGCATCGCAGGAGTTGCCAGAACGTGACTGTGTTCAGCCATGAACTGCCTCAGGGACTCCAGCTCCAGATTTTGCCTCAAGGTTGACTCCTGAAGCCTTTTCCTTAACTGGATGTAGCTACAAGGCAGTGGAGGTTTGGGATCAGAGTTTTCCTTCTCTCAGATGAGCTGCCTTCCCAGGCTCACGAGTCCCATCTACCCGGTGGCTGTTTAGTCGCCTCTTATGACAAGTACAGCCAAACTGAGGGCCTATTCTTATCCCCAGCTCCCAGGGGATACAGCCAACATTAAACATGAAAAAAGAAACCTGAAGTAAATGGATACCAAATGATTATGAACTGACAGGGATCGGGGCCCCAGTGAGCAAGCAGAGGGTGGGTATCGGCAGCAATAACTCCACTGCTATCCTCTGGTCCATTTTGGCCCTGGCACTCTTGCCTCTGCTCTGACTTGCGCTAGCTGAAGAGTCATGGGGTCCATGCAGGAGTGGAGTAAGGCAAGTCAACCAAACATTTACTTACCTCTTCCCATCCACATGGTTTATGGCCATCCACAGGCTGCAGCAGAGCCTGTGCCAATATTGTTGCACCCTGTGGGCAGCCTCTGGTTAGGATTAGGTCTCGAACCCCTCATTGGAGGGAGGGGTTTGGGGCATGTACCTATCTTTGGTGACCCCTGTAGGTTGCTGTTGCTCAGGCTGAAGCCCTCGACTCCTTGCCCTTGGGAACGGGCAGTGAGGACACTGGAGTGCCCACCCCAGTCGCTGCAGTGTAGCCCCAGAACATGGCAAAGCCACAGACCTGCACCCTTTCAAGCCTCATGCTTGCCTGCCTGACAGCTGGTTATGGCTGGTGACCCAACACCCAGCTGGCTCATTCCACCCACGCAGCTTGCTCCAGAGTCAGGTAAGCAGCAGTCACAGAAGCACACTGGGATGCTGGAGGACAGAAGGTGTAGATACAGCGCAGGCAACCAGATGTGCAACTACTGAAATGTTGTTACAAAGCTCACACAGTTTAGAGGCAAGTCATCTGTGAACGGGCTACCGCACACACTCAGTAGCGCCACAGTAGGCACATGCTTTGGGAAGGGAGAACCATAAATTCCAGAGCTGTGACATTATTTGTTCCTCATTTTGTATGCGAGCAAGACCAAAGAAAAGTTTACTTTTAAGAAATCTGGTAGCAATTTGCCTTTTAGTTCTGGTGCTTAAAATCATTTATTTAGGTTAGCAGTATTTTGTTTTAAGGGAGCATGGCATTGAAAATGTCTGTGCATGCACGTCAAGATCTTCTCCTTCAAAATACCTTTATCCTGCCAGATGCCTGACAAAAGTCATAATGTAGGAAGGAGAGTACATTTTCTGTTTTCACAAACACACTGAACATTTCATGAACCCAGGTTAGTAACAAGCTTCTGGCCCACAGCCAATTGGCCAACGTACACAAAACTAGGCATGTCCTGCTCTGAATCTTTGGCAGGGGTGGAGTGTGGTATGCTTGCTTGCTCTCACACACTCATACAGCAGATATAAGAGGAAATACACATTCAACACAAAAACAAAACAAATACACTCCACAAACAATGAAAGCCTGAGGGCCAGTTTATGGATTCCAGCAGTTCCACTTGCTCCTGGTCTGCTTACTTTATGCTGCATGTGAGGAGGATGCGTTTAAATTCTCTCCTATAAAGTAAAACCTTCTCGCACATGGAAATCTAGCACATCAGGGAAAAGTATTTAGCCTTGACTTTACTCCGACACACCATTTTTCTACAGCAAGAAGAGCATTTCTTCTTCCCACTGTGGGGAACATTCAAGCATGCAACCTCTACCTGCAGCCTGAGTAAAATAGGAACAGTGTTCCCACTTACGTCTGCAGGCACTCCCACATTCACTTGCACCCAAGGAGACTCTCCATGGTTTGGCAGCATCATAAGAGATACAAAAACCCTCTTCTGTTTCAAGGCCATGATTCATTTTTTTTCTTTCTATTTCCATAAGGGAAAGTGTATGTGCAGACAAGTACATGTATAATGCTCACGCTTGCCAGCTGAGGATTACACATTCAGCATCTGCTGAAGTAGACTGTAGTTCTAAAAGATTTGGGGAAGTTTCAAATACATCTTAAACGGATGCATTTTTATTCTGCTTTGTTTTCTTTTTTCAATTTGTTTTCATGGTCTTCAAAAGCTAATGACTGTGTATCTCATACACAGAGTATCTGACAAATGCACATTGCACCCCAGCACCAGATGATACTGGAACTAGAGAAACATACCCAGGAGAAGCAAGGCAGATCAATCAAGAGATGGTGGCTTGGGGATGGCGGTGGGTTCATTTGATCCCCCAAAATTGCAGCATTGTGCTGAGTTTCCTTGAAAGTCAATGTGACCTACAACTCTAATTCTGCATGGGTATTAAGATCACACCAGGCACTGTATAATCCATGTATACTTCCTGCATAGGTTTACAATGAGCTTCGGAGGCAGGCAGCTATGTCTGTAACAAGGATTACTTAATCAGAGCAAAAATTATTAGGCTTTTGACAAGACGTGCAAAAGTTGTCAATAACTCATACCAGCGGGGGGGGGGGGGCGAGCCTGTGTGCTTGAAAGCATAAACAATTTTGGGGAGAAACTTTCTCCATCTGCAGGCGAGAGTTCAGCTGGCTATACTGTAATTACCAACTTCACATTTACACAGGAACTCAGCAGCTTTCAATGTACTGCTGGCCTCATTAAGCAGTCCAGTTTGACCACATTCACACTTTGTAGAGAGGGGGCAATAGGGTGATATTTTAATGGAAATGTTCTGACAAGTGTATTTAGTGATGATGAGTGCTTGAGAGATCTTTCATTGTCTGAGCATCTGCAATTGCATAAAATAAAAAGCACATTAAATGTATGACCCCTGTGTGTCTTCTACGCCACTCATGCCTGGAGTAGCCTATTCCTCTATCACCTTCACTTTCATAAAAGGCCACCTCAATGAAGAGAGATGTGGGGTCTCTGCACACACAAGATGAAATGTAATCCTAAAAAAATGTATGGTGTGAACGTGGCAAATGAAAACCACGTGGCAACGTGTTTGAAAACAAATATGAATCTCATATTGGGTATTAGAGCTGGACTTGGTTGCAGTATCCTATTGAGCATACACTCCATCTCAAACCTGAGTCCATGGTCTTTTGATGTGTGAAACAGCCCTGTCAAACCATTTGTCCATTTAAGTCATGGCCAAAACAGATATGCCTAATACTGCTTGACTGGGGCTTATAGGCTTGCTTTTGGTAATACAGGAGTCCCAATCCAAATTGGGACTATGTGAGAGGGAAGGGGAACTCTTCCATTATGACATTGATCCAGACTTGATCCAGCATCCTATTAAAATTAGAAAAATCAAGGCTGTAGACCCTGAATCAACCAAAAAGAGCATCAAGCATAGCCCCCCAGCATGGTCTTTCTGGGTGCGTGGCAACAGCAGTTCAGGTTCCCAGAAACATTTTTTCCTAGCTGCTAACTGACTTGAAAGGCACCAGAGATGCTAAGACTTCTCCATGTGGCACACAATTTATGGCCCCTTCCCTAACTTTCTTCATCTGTTGTATGTCATCTCTTATTTGTGAACCTCTTCTGTGTAGCCCTTTACGAGGACTAGTTTTTCTCAAACCCGGAGCTCTCTCTCCACATGGATCCCAGCTGCATTGCTTTGAATGCCTTCAGGTGGCAGGTTCCTGACCTCTCACTTGAGCATTTGTACTAATCCATAAGAGCAGGAAATGGAGTCCATCACAAAACATAGGAAGCATTTTCTGTGTGAGCTCATAGCCATACTCCCTTGGTCTGCTAGAAATGTACTAGTTGAGCAGTGAAGTAGAGTATGTACATTTGAACCCTTTCACACAAAGATGTTCCACAATGGGCACAAGCATTAGTTTCCACTCAATCAGGTCTTACTGGCTCATGAGCAGAAGCAGCATTCTGCAGTAATGAATCTCAAAGCAAAAGTCATCTCATCAAGGGTTGCTTTCTCTTGTCAGCATCTCACAACACAGAGAAGAAAATGAAGTTGATAAGTAATAATCATCATTATCCAATTCTCTGTAATCAGGATTTCTAGGTCTCTCTCTTAAATCAGCTCAGTACTTTTTCACAGTACTGTGTTTGTACCAATGTACATACAAATAAGGGGGAAACTGCAAAACCAATACAATTTAGCTTTTATGTATTTAATACTATCCTCTGCTCCAAAAACTGGAAAAACACAACGGGCTCAGTTGGCCTTCACAGGAATTCTTAATTGTTTAGGAGCTAATTTTAAAATACCTGTGGCATGGAAAACTACCTGATGCATACAAAGAGCTGTTCCGTAGAGTGGGCAAAGATTAAACCTTTAATCTTTTTAATCCAGGCTGCAAAAGCCCCTGTTGGTGGCACAGCCACAACAAAGGCTCGCTTTAAAACCCATGACCACAACAGTTCACAACACTTGCAGATATTCAGTGCGGTTTTGCTTATGCCTGTGCATTTCCAAGTCTTTTTTATAAAAAGCAACAGCATCCAACCCTCCCCCAACCCTGATTGCCAATAGACTGATCATTCCGACCTGCAAGAGGCAGAGCAAGATTTAATCCCTGGGTTTACCCTTTTTGTGCACAGTATCAATATATCAAAACTGATGCCATTTTAAATGGATTGCATCACACAGCACAATTCTTCGCACTTTTTTTTTTTTCAGAATTCAGTCTCACCTATTTCAGTGGAATTTGCGTCCTTGCAAAAGAGTTTAGGCTTGCAACCTCAATAGTAAGGTTTCAGTATGTCAGTATGAAATATATTTCCTGGAAACAAATCTATTGAGAAAGTTTAAATGAGAGACGATAAAACTTTCCTGTTACTTCCAAATGCAAACTTCTCTGAGCTTCAGAAGGCCCCCAGAAGTCTTTTATCCTGAAAATCAGAAGTGCACTTCAGAAGCCCGTTGAGCCTCGGAGACCAGGCACACAGCCTCCCTGGGCATCAGACCACCATCCAGGAGTGGATGCCGCCCCCCGCCCGCATGGATTTAATTATCTATGATTGTAGAGGTGTATCGCCTCTACGACAAAACATGGCATATCACCTGGAGGGGGACGCTAGAGTAATTAGAGCATTTGCACCCTCTCAGCAAGCGGTCAAGCAAAATTGCCCAGTCGGCTGTGGAGTGCACGCTCATGCTCCAACTGCTTCCCAGCATTAATAATAATGAGCCCTTTCAGCAGGCTGCCAAACACACACTTGCACTCCAACTGCTTCCCGAGTGGGGAAGCCATTGGAGCGCATGTGCCCTAACTGATGACATGATGCAATGTGGTGTCATGACGTCACGACATTGCCAAGGACACCAAAAGCCCTTGGTAGGCCTCTGCACAGTTGTCTATATCCATGGGCGGTTTGCAAATGGAAGCCCCGTGGATGCCAAGGTCAGACTGTAAACATCTCTTCCATTTGATGAAGTAGTACTTCAGCGAAGGCATACAGAAACTTTGGAAAGAAACAGTGGTGTCCAAGGATGAAAAATCAAACTTCACAGAACTGAATATGGGGGGGGGCATACCCACAGATCCCACATCTGCAGTTTCACTTATCCATGGATACAGGGTCCCACCGTGAATGCCCCTGTACATCTGTTAGTGTGATTGTTAAGATTTACCCCAGGAGAAAATTCTTCCTGAAACCAGGTCACTAAAAACTCAGAAGCTCAGAGTGACCTTCAGGCTGCCTCTTGGCAGCCTGGTCACTTGAAAATAACAGGAAGTTAACCACTTCCTGTTGAGATCGATCTCTATATTCTCAAGCGTCCAGGCTGATAAGGAGCAGCCTGAAGGTCACTACAAGCTTCTAAGCTTATAGTGACCTGGTTTCTGGAAGAAATTTGCCTGGGGTAAGTCTAACAAATGCACTAATGGGTGCATGGGGTGCAGGGGATGGGAGGGCTATGGAGATAGGCATTCCCCCCATTTCCATGGTTTCCAGTATCCATGGGGGGAGGAACCTATCCTCCACAAATTTCAGGGCACACCTATATACAATTCAGGGAGCCATCTGTGATAACTGTTACCTGTTATGTTTTTTCCCTACCTTCTGGTTTAATATATTGAGGTGCTTTACAACACATAGCATATACTGTAATGAATTATTTCAACAGTTACCTTTATTTCTGGAATGTTATATTTCAGAAAGCAGGCATTTACTCAGAAGATAAAACAGTGTGTCTCAAACTGTGCTCCTAGGAACCATGGGACTCCCCAAGTCCCTAAAGGGGCTCCACAAGCACACCATAAGTGGCCACCATCTGCTTAACGCTGCACCACTCACCACTACTGAGACTTTGTAGATGCGCCAATGAGCTCCCCGAGACTCCATTTAGGAAACCAAGAAGTTTGAGAACCACTTGTTTAAGCAGGCTTAAACTGTTTAATACAAGAGAACCTCAAACATTACCCGACAGCACAATACTAAACATGTCTACGCAAAAGTAAACTCCATCATCTTCATGGAGTTTACTCCCAGGTAGGTATGTTTAAGATTGCGGTCAATTCTATCAGCCAACACACAGAGACACTGGATTGCATTCCAATGTTGCAAATGGAAAAAACATTGCTCATGCAGATGCTATTTTTGCTGATCAGCCCCATTCCTGTGCCACATGCCATGCTGCTTAGGTGCCCCCAATCCCCAGGAAGGGATTTTTAAGGATCAGTTTTCACAGCTCATAGGGTGCATGCTCATGTACACACTTTTGCCTCTGATGAAACAAGTTTTGCGTTGTTTCAAAAATCTGTTGAAGACCAGAGGCAACAGTGGGACCGAAAAAAAGTTAGTACAAAAAGGGACAAGACTGTCTCCAAACACTTTCAAATCTCTAAAAAAAGTGCTTCCAGTCTGAGAAAAAAAACCTAGCAGGACAGCCTTTCACCCAAGCTCCTCGGGCTGGTGATAAAGCAAAATACAGGTTGAGACTAATTATTCGCTTGGGTTCCATTCCAAGCACTAAAAACGCACTATAGCAAATCAATGTAAAAAACAAAGTTTCTTTGCTCCAGTGACTGAAAAACAGACTTGCTGAGCTTTTGACTCTAAGATAAGAGTCATTAAGAAGACAATCCATCAGCACTTCACTCAGCCCCTCCCTTTACCAATGCAAAATGATCATGTTTCTTTCATGATGCTGGGGGAAGGGAGGGGTCCGAAGGAGAGAGAAGGATTGATGGATTGTCAGCCAGCTGCTCTCTCTCTCTCTCATTAAGGAGGCTGTTGTTAAAGGACTTCAGTTTTTAAAACTGATTTCAAAGGGATGCATTTTTCCCCTTGTCCAGGGATCAGCACATTCTTTCTCATTTGCAGGGGCCATTTGTGTTGAGTCAAATCCATGCATAAATATGCTGGACCTGTACTGGAAATCAGTCTCCATCATAGACTTCTCTATCAGTTATTGAATGGGAAAGGGGGAAGACGACTTGGAGGGTGGAAGTCTCTTCGATTTTGACCAGCTTGGTAGCACACAAAGCCAGACCATTGTGCTGGTTAATCCTCAGGCAGGAAGATAAAAACTGTCTTAGGCAATAGGACTCAGTATAGATGTCAGATTTAAGGTTTAGTGCCATCTGGTCTGTTCTTTATAAAGTTCTGAGATGGAGACAAAAGAAAAGCCATGGATACACAAGTGACAAGGAGCAGAGATGGCCTACAGTCCCCTAAACCATACAGCAACACAAGTAACATGACAAGACATTGAACTCCTTCACTTCTCTTGACTTCGTATTTCCATTTTACTCACAGTGGGAAAATCTATGGGGGAAAAGCTGCACACGTACTAATGTGGGTCAACACGGGCTGCAGCACCATCTTGGGAATCTGGTACCACAAGGAAACCCCTACTCTGGAGTCTTGTGGACTTGCTCCAAAGATGAGGGTTCAGATCGTGCATGGTTTAATGAAACAATGACCACAGTGATTCACTACTCAAAAAAAGCTATCCTCACTTAGATGTACCTTAAGCCATTTCTGCCCAATTTTTCATATATGCAAAAGGGACTAAATGTATACACTTGTGGGATGGACAAAAATGGGTTAAGCAAACCATTGTAATTCTTCCTCTTCTTTGCAAATACACCATAAGACAGTGGTTCCCAAAGTGGTGAGTCACGACCCATCTTGGAAACAGGAAGTGGGCCATTCCCCCTTAAAGGGAGTGCCCAATAATTCGTGTCACCGCGGGACCCAGGGAATTTCCCCTTATGCTGACCTTGGGGAGGGTCCGGGAGGCCTGCAGCCCCCTCTGCGGACCTCCCCAATGCTTGAAATTGCTCCAATCGGAGTGCACGTCTGGTTTTTGTCCAGAGGTGATTAGAGGGCTGGAGGACCACCTCTCATCTCACCCATCTCCTTTACTCATTCTTTCTAGAAAAACCGAATGTTAATGTGCAATTACCAAACCATTAAGTCACAACATTGAAAGGGGAAACCTGGAATGCAACTTACTTTACATATGGGGGAAAGCAGCATTGTATCTTCCAGCTGCATGATAGGCTTTGATGTGTGGACTTGCAGAAAAGTCTGAAACGTCTACTAATTGGTCAGCTCAAAAACATGCATGCAATTATTGGGAGGAAAAGTGTACAGTATTAGAATGCCTCAAAAGTACAATGCAACTGTAGCAATGGTCCCTTTCCCCCAACCCCAAACTCAGGAGGAAGGCTGGCTAGCACTATATGACTGAAGCAATCTTAGCATCTTGGAAGTGCAGTGAAACAGGAACAGTCTCCAGTTCCTGGTCTTGGAGGTAGGGAGTGGCAGAGACTGTGGGTCATCCTTAAGGCCAATCAAATTTGTGGGCTTCTGCTCATGAGATCTACAAAGTCAACGAGCTCTATAATAGTCCCTTACAAAGCTGGGTACTCTCAAATTACTGCTACCCTAAAAGCTCAAGCAAGAATCATTCATTTGAAAAAAAAAGATGCATAATTTTCCACAGGCCTTTACTACTATTTAGTGGCAACCCCGAGATCTTACTTCTTTCCGAGTACAAATCCCACTGTATTATTCATTGGGATTTACTTGCAAGTAGATGTGCTCAGAGGCACCAAGAAAGAAATTGAAGAAAAGACCTTGGAGGAAGCAGAGCGAGAAAATGAGAGCTATTCTGCTTAAAAATTAATACACATGTTGAAAAGGAAGTATATCATCATTGGCATCCTTCAGTCTCCGGAGACTATGGTATCGCACTCTGAAAAGTGGTTCTGGAACAGTGTCTAGTGTGGTTGAAAAGGCCAATTTGGGAGTGACAATCCCTTCCACACTGGGAGCAAGTGCAGTCTGTCCCTGGTCTGTCTCCCTGGCTATGGGCCTTCCTACTTTGCCTCCTTGCCTCAGTCTGTTCGCCAAGTGTCTCTTCAAACTGGGAGAGGCCATGCTGCACAGCCTGCCTCCACGTGGGCCGCTCAGAGGCCAGGGTTTCCCATCTGTTGAGGTCCAATCCTAAGGCCTTCAGATCCCTCTTGCAGATGTCCTTGTATCGCAGCTGAGGTCTACCTGTAGGGCACTTTCCCTGCACGAGTTCTCCATAGAGGTAGTAAAAGGAAGTATAATGCACCAGGCATTCTCTCTCCCCCCTCCCCAGTACTTTAGCAAGCTTGTGTTTATCTTAATAATTTATATCAATTCACACTTTTCAGTCTGTGCCAAATTTTTCTCAATCAAATGTCTACATCTGAAAGAGTAAAAACCCTGCCAAGTACAACATGCAAACCTTTTAGTCATTAAGACTTTTAGGACTTGGGACAGATAACAGTTTTTCAAAATGAAAACCAATAGAGAATAAAATACCACTAATCTATTTTCAGCTAAATCCAACGCAATGCCGTCTGCTGCAGGGCTTAAGTTTTCAGATGAGATAAGTCCCCGGAGCATGTCTGGGCCCTGAAGTCCTGCACTTCGACCCAGAAATTCTCTCTCTTTAATCCCAGATGGGGAAGGGCCCAAGTTGCAGTTTGAATCAGACATGTGGACAAGCTCTTGTGAATGGGTCAAGACATCCCTATCACATCAAACCCTATTTTAATCAGACTTTTGAGAAACTTCCAAATGCCAGTTGTATCATTTCCAATTCAAAATGTTCAGAACCGACAGGCTAGCTGGAGTCTTTAGCTGGAAAAGAACAGCAGAGAAGTGGCTGGGTGAACCAGTTCAAACAGCATATGGATGCTCTAACAAAAGCAAAAATAAGAAAACAGTCATTAAAGTGGCCACTGTTTTCTTCGGTAGGCCTTATTCATCTTGGTTTTATTTCTATTAATACTGAACTCATCAAGCTTTAATGGATGTGTAATAGGTAGGATGTGCAAGGTATGTGCCTTGCTTGTTTTCCTACCTGAAGAGGATAAGAACTACACCTGTCATGCAAGCTGGTATCCCTGCTGGAGGAGACAGTGAGAAGGTTTGAGGTATACCTTTCTCAACCAGGAGGAGAACAACAAGTTCTTGGACAAGATAAAAGAGGTGGAAGGAAGAGGACATCCCCGTGGGAGCTGTGAATGCTAGGAAGCACATGTCACAGAGGAACAGGAGACATTCTGTGAGACTGGAGCCAAGCAACTGGTGCCAGGCTCTTACTATAAGTTTGCATCATGACCATCTGGCCGAGTTTTGCTACCCCAAGCTCTGCAAAGGAGGAGGAAGCTAAAACACAGAACCAAGTATAAAGGCAGGTACTGGAGATAAGAATGCAAGAGGCAAAGGAAGAAGCGGGCATGCAGAGGGGCTAATTAGAGACTCACAAGAAACTGCATCAGAGAAGCCAGTAGGAAACAATAGCTGTGGTCTCCAGTGTCCATAGGCTACTGCACAGAGTTTGGGACACAAACACAACCAACTTGAAATCCTAACACAGAGAGGCAAATGCGACCTGACAGGTGTAACAGAAACATGGTGGAATGAGACCCACAAGCAGAATATAAGAAGGGTATAACTTGTTCCAAAGGAACAGGCCTATCAGGAAGGGAGGTTGGAGTTGCATTATATATTATATATCTACACAGAAATCCAGGAATCTGCACATGATAGCCCAGAACCAAAGGAGAGAATGATGCAAATGGTCAGTCTAATAACATACACATGAAGTGGAAAGACAGTTAAAGCAACAGAACATAATCATAAGCCACACGTGCAGTGATGACGTCAGGAAGCCTAAAGCCCAAAATGAGCTGAGGATTCCAGAAGTAACAAAAAGGAGGTTAGGGCCTATGTCTGAAGAAAGTGGCAGGCCTGTTGCATGAAGAAGACAGTGAAGTAGCATCAGATGATATGAGAGAAGGCAGAGGTAGTCAGTTCTTATTTTGCATCTGTCTTCTCCCACAGGGGGAAGGCACCTAACCGAACAACAGATGCACTAACAAGAAACAGGAGGGTGAGAAAAATTGCAGCTCAAAACAGGTAAAGAGATGTAGGGAAACATTTTAAATAAATGTTCGTCTCCAAGATCAGATTAATTATATCCCAGGGTACTGAAGAAGCTTGTGGATACGATCTGAGAGCTTCTGCCTATAATCTCTGGGAACTCAAGGTGCCATATAGAGATGCACATACTGTACAATGTCCCAATCAAAGGAGGGGAGAGGATCCAGGAAACTACCAACCATTCAGCTTAACTCCAGTGCTTGGAATGATCCTGGAATCACAGAACATCTGTGTGAGCATTTAGAAATCACTCCATTATTTTCTAAGAAGTCACTACTCAACTCATCTGATTTTTTTTAGATATAGTTGACTAGTTAATAGATCATAGGAACGCCATGGACACTGTGCACTTAGATTTCATCAAAACATCTTCCATGCTATCCTGCTAAAGCTCAGCAAGAGTAACATCACTGATTTTGATCTGCCTTGCTATGTAGCACTGGCTCACACTCTTCAATAGCAAATTCACACGTTTCTAAAGAAGCTTACAGAATTTGCTGCTGCCAGATTCCAACCTGGATGTTGAGGCTCTTCTGTATCAAAGCACTGAACTTAAAATGTTCAGAATCCATTACTGTTCCTGGAGACACATTTCAAGAAATCTGAAAGCCAGGCGAAGAGAGAATTCTTAAACTTTCTCCTGGAAAAAACACACAAATAAATAAAATTTAAAATGAACTCTATTCTCCCTCACCAAACAAGGCACTTTAATTTTTAATTTGTGAAATTGCAAAATAGCACAATACAATTTTACAAACATTTATTTATGTTTAACCATTAAAATTGGACATTATGCTTTTAAAATTTTGTGTGTGTAACTTTTCATTCTTCCCTTCCCCCCTCCCCCGCATTGGCAGAAAAATCCATTCCAATTCTCCACAATGTGGAAGCCCTGCTAGAATTCAACCAGAGTGGAATTACAGGAATGTCAGAGAAAGGAATTGAAAGAATCCATTCATCTCTAGTTATTTCTACAGGTTTTGCAGATGCAGGAGGAAGAGCTGTTTCTGCCTATTTAAAAACTGTGTGGATCATTTCACTTCAGAATTGTTCTTGCTTATATTCTCCCCACTATGGATATACAAACAAGTGCCTCTGGCACAGAATTCACCTGTAGTCAGGTACACCTTTTGCTTACTTTCAGTATTTCTGACCTGCCTTTCTTTCCTAAGGAATCGCAGAGAACTAATACAAATAATTTTTTAAAATTCAAGAACAAGACAAATAAGCAACAATAAACCCAGCTCATCCCCAATATAACTACATTCACAGAAAATCAGCACCAACCACACCAATAACAAAAGCCAGATAAAACTACTAAAATTCTGGAGGACCAAGCCATGGTGAGATTTCTACATTCTCGATGATATTTCTCCCTACTCTGGGTATGCAAACAAACAAATGCCTTCAGCATCTACTATATCTGGAAGATAAGGAAAGTACAACTTGGCCTTTGATTCCATCACACTCCAAAGCATGCTACAGTCCTGCTACCTGTAACTGTACTTCTAGCCTACAGATAGAACATGATGTGAATCATCAGCACAATTTCAGCTCCAGACCACTCTTTCCAGTGTAAGGTCAACGTGACTTCTTCCCCAACTTGAGATTATTAATTATTTTGGACAGATTCCTAAAGTGCTGAAGTAGTTACTTTGCCCTGCTGTGTACCAGAATATTCCATCTGCCATCATGCTGAGAGAGCTAAAAATTAGCCTAATTACATTTAACATGGATGTTCTTTAGTATTATTAGTCATTTCAAGTAGACTGTAAAGTAAGCACAACATGAAGGGGGGAAAAATAGCACAATAATTACAGTAGACAAATACTATTCCCAGTCATTGTCAGAAAAACAAGGGCTCCTGGTCCAGATCACAGGAAATATTGTGTATGCCTTTCCTAGTTGTGCCAACTTTTTTTTTACAGTATTGTATTGGCAACCTTCAGTCTCAAAAGACTATGGTATCGCGCTCTGAAAGGTGGTTCTAGAACAGCGATTAGTGTGGCTGAAAAGGCCAATCCGGGAGTGACAATCCCTTCCACACCGGGAGCAAGTGCAGTCTGTCCCTGGTCTGTCTCCCTGGCTATGGGCCTTCCTTCTTTGCCTCTTAGCCTCAGACTGTTGGCCAAGTGTCTCTTCAAACTGGGAAAGGCCATGCTGCACAGCCTGCCTCCAAGCGGGCCGCTCAGAGGCCAGGGTTTCCCACTTGTTGAGGTCCATCCCTAAGGCCTTCAGATCCCTCTTGCAGATGAACCCCCAAAAATAACAAAGCGCATTTCTAGCTGCTTCTCTGCGATGCTAAAGGAATGACACAGAGCATAATTGGGAGAGTCGGGCGTCCATTAAGTTTAAGCCAGTGTTTCTCAAACTGTGGGTCAGTACCCACTAGCTGGGTCATGAGCCAATTTCAGGTGGGTACCCATTCAATTCAATGCGTATTTTATTATTAATATACAGTATTAGACTTGATGCTACCATGGTATGCGACTGCATTTGGGGAAATGTTATAGATTTGTACTTTTAACAGGCTGCTCTGTATATGCTTTTAACAAAGATAGTCAATGGGGCTTACCTTCTGGATAAGTCTGGATAGGATTGCAGCCTTTGGGATGTTTAGGGAATTTTTTTTTTAGACAGAGCATCAACTGCTTGGAAAGATTAGGAGGATTCTTCTTTATTTTAAATACACTTTTAAACTTTTAATTTACTTAATTTGATTTTGTTGTATGGGGGTGTTAAAAAGTTTCCTGCTTGATGATGTCACATCCGGCCATGACACCACTTCTAGGTTAATGACATCCCTTCCGGTGGGTCCCGACAGATTGTCATTTTTAAAAAGTGGGTCCTGGTGCTAAAACGTTTGAGAACCACTGAGTTAAGCAAAGTACCTCTTTAAAAGGGGTGAATTGCTAGTTGTGCATTATTCTTATAACCAAGCTTTATTCACTATTTGGCTACAGACTGAGCATCATAACTGCTAAGCCCAATGTTTACCCTCCTCACCCCTGCAGTGTCTTTTCTAGTGGCTGTCTGCATGGTTTTCTTTTGCATCTTTTTAGATTGTGAGCCCTTATGGGACATTAGTTATTTGATTTTTCTCTGTAAACCACTTTGTGAACTTTTTGTTGAAAAGCAGTATATAAATAATGTTAATACTACTACTACTACTACTACTACTACTACTACTACTACTACTACTACTACTACTAATAATAATAATAATAATAATAATAATAATAATAATAATAATAAAGCAGCTCAATGTTGAATTGTGGCACTTGGCCTCAATCCTAAAAAGGTATATGTGGAGCAGATGGTCCAGAATTAACAGTATTTTGCCATGTTCATTATAGACCAAGGGTGGCATAATGGAAAGCAAAAGACTTCAAGCTGTGTCCCATGGGATGATTCAGCAAAAGAGACTGCTAAAAAAAAACAACTGACTCCGAGTGTCTATTTTCAGAGGTGAAATCTTCAATTAATGCTAGGTCATGACAAATAGACTAAAACTTCAGCTGAATCATTGTTTGCACACACACTTCTTTGCAAGATGGCCCTCTTGGGAAGGTGGTTCTCCGTATTCAGTACACCACTCCTAGGAGGAAGCATCTGTTTCAACAGAGACACATGTTTTGACAAGTGCTTTGTACAGCCGTGGTCTCTGCCAAGATATAAAAATGAATAGTTTGAAAGTATGTCTTTACATTTCTATTTGCCCCTATAATTTGCACCCAATGCTTGGTCTTTCTTAAGGCATTAACTGCCAAACAAATGCTCTAGTCCTTATAGATCAGACACCTATGACTGTAGGCTCTTTAGGTCATTGCTGTTCTCTTTTCAAGTCCCTGTCTACATGTTCAGAAAACATTGAAAGGAACAAGATCACCCCCTTTCTGCTCCCCTCTTGGCTTATGGTGTTTTACAAAATGAAGGGACACTGGTTGCCAGCCTACTGGATGCACAGAAGCTGCTAGTGAGTTAAAGTGGCCCAAAACATGGGAAAACAGACAGAAGATGCACAAAAAGCAACAGGGGAACTTGGGGTCATACAGAGATTCACAACACAAAACATATTCTTATGAGCCTATACCCATAAGGTTATAAGTCATGATGATGGCAGGTGACCTCGATGTTTTAGAACAGGGGTGCCCAAACCCCAGCCCGGGGGCCACATGTGGTCCTCGGGGACTCCCAATCCGGCCCACAGAGAGCCCCCAGTTTCCAACGAACCTCTGGCCGTCCAGAGACTTGCTGAAACCCATGCTGGTCCAACACAACTCTCTTAGCATGAGGGTGACTGTTCAATCTCTTGCATGAGCTGTGGGATGAAGGCTTCCTCCACTGCTTGCTGTTTCACATCTGTGATATAGCAGTGGCAGTGAAGGAAAGGCCGGCCTTGCTTTATGCAAGGTCTTTTATAGGCCTTGAGCTATTGCAAGACCTTCATTCATTCATATAAGTTCCATCTCCAATATATTCATTTATGTAAATTTATGTAAATCTATTATGTAAATTTGAAATGAAACACAGTGTCAGAGAGATGATGTGGCCCTCCTGCCAAAAAGTTTGGACACCCCTGTTCTAGAAGTAGGCTCTCTCTCTGACTGCCAGATGCAAGGGAGTGGGGATAAAGGTATCATGTTGTCTTGTGTGCTCCCAGAGGCATCTGATGGACCACTGTGAAATACGTGGACGAGATAGGACCTTAGCCTGCTCCAGCAGGACTCTTCATATGGGCCAGAGGTTCATTAGAGACTGGGGGCTCCCTGGGGGCCGGATTGGGGGTCCCTGAGGGCCGCAAATGGTCCCCGGACCATGGTTTGCCCACCCCTGGTGTAGAGGGAATGGGAAGGGAAGCTGTGATGGTAAGACTTGTGAACATGCATAGCAGAAAAGCTTCATTCCACTACATTCTGGAGTCATTCATAGTCTCTTCTTGCACACTTTGAACTCATCTGTGTGACCATGGAAGGCGGAAGCCTAGTTTTTTTTTCCCCTTGAAATTAAGGAATCCCAAATACTCCCCAAAGAACAGATTTCCCATGGAGTTCTGTCACTTAAGTGCATGTGGAACAGCAGCAGAAGAAAAAAGGTGGGACAATAAAAGGTCAGCTTGGGCACCCTCTTTTCATCCATCCAAACACTTCAATTGTTGGTGATGCACACTTACAACAAATCCCTAATGCTGTTATGGACATTACCAAGCAGAAATTTCTGATCTGGAAAGGTTGATTTTGATTCCTTCTGACTTTAGAATTTGAATTAAATCATCAGCAGAGTCAACTCTGCTGCAGTTGACTAAAATCTGGGGAGGGAAAGAAACATTACCAAACAGAAAATGGGTTGGCTTTTTTTTTTTTTTTTTGAAAGGAATTACTTGTGCTTTTTATGCAGCAACCTAATAAAATCAGACAGCATGAAACATCTGGTGGCTTTTTTCATGGGTAAAATGTAGTTCAGTGTGTCATTATATCAAAGCCTACGGAGTGATGTATTTACAGTGCTGTAGGCCTACAAGGAATGAGAAGAAATAATGAGTAGCCAACAAACCAATAAAGGACATACTGTCCAAATGTAAAGGGCGGGAACTTTGACCTTAAAAGAAATGTAGTTAAGTGAATTGTAGAAAGATGTGTGTATATGTTTTGATAGGCCATGTGTCTGCATAAAGGCTTTGGCTTCCATTCATAATTATTGCTAACTGGTCATCATTGCTCACTGTGATCCTTTTTTCATAGACTCTTAAGAACATAAGAACAGCCCCACTGGATCAGGCCATAGGCCCATCTAGTCCAGCTTCCTGCATCTCACAGCGGCCCACCAAATGCCCCAGGGAGCACACCAGATAAGAGACCTGCATCCTGGTGCCCTTCCTTACATCTGGCATTCAGACAGAACACATTTCTAAAATCAGGAGGTTGCGCATACAGATCTTAGATTGTAACCCGTGATGGATTTTTTCCCAGAAATGTGTTCAATCCCCTTTTAAAGGCATCTTGGCCAGATGCCATCACCACATGCTGTGGCAAGGAGTTCCACAGACCAACTACACGCTGAGTAAAGAACTACATGCTGAGTAAAGAGGCTGTCCGAATTTAACTCTTACGCTGTCTGAATTTAATTGAATTTGTCTTTGGCACCCAGCTGCCTTACTATAGTGCACATAGTGAGTAGAGTGGACATAAGAATGACTCTGCTACATTAGACCTAAAGTCTAGGAAGCTGGCTTTTTCTGAATCAGACCATTGCTGAGTGAGAGGGACCCAATGTCAACACTGATTGGCAGTGGCTCTTCAGAGGACATTTCTCACTGCCCTATGCGGCGGGAGGTGGGGGGAGTTCTGGGATTGAACCTAGGAGCTTCTGCATGCAAAGCGCTGAGCTTCAGAAGGAAGGGAGCATCTAGTTTAGTGTCTTGTTTTCCCCTCAGCAGCCAACAAGATGTCTCTGGGAAGCCCACAATCAGTCTTGAAGGGAATAACTAACTCTCTGAGGAATTATTGCTCCTCATCAATTGGTCTTCAGTGGCATATGGCTTTGGAATATGAAAGCTTCACATCAATCACCCCTTAATGGCCATATTACAGTTATTATGGCCAATAGCCCTTGACAGACCCATCAAATGAAAGCAATAGGCTGAGGTGGGTCCCAAAGCTTGGCAAAAATGACTTTATAAGGCTTAAACTTGGCTGCTGCTTCAAAGCAGAAAATGTCTCCCCGTTTGAGAAGTGAGAGGTCCCCAGTTCGAGTTTGATCTAGTTTTTCCTGTTATGAATTATTCAGTAGTGTTTGTTCAACAAGATTTGAGAGATGCTTTGGTTTCTCTTCTTCAAAGCCAAGTTCTCCCCCTGGCCCTGAGCCCTTTGCTTTTGCTGTCACCACAGAGAAACTTTAAGCCATCGGCTAGATGATGACTCAGAATCTGGAAATAATATTTCCCTTGCGGAGTTCTCCTCTTTGCACCACTAATTGAAACTGGATGGAAAATGCTCTTAATGCTGAGTGCTGATCTCCCAATTCAGTAAAGCTGGAACGCAGGGACTGTCCCAGACTTGTACTGTGTCAGGCTGCAGGTTGGGGACTACAGAGAGTTATGTGTGTTGCAATACTAACTCATGTGAAATATTTCCCTGTGTGTCGAAAACAAGCACATTGGGGACAATGGTTTCTGCTTAGATATTGCCTAGATGGGAGAGTTTTCTATGTGTAAGGAATGAAAAAACAAAACAGCTGGCTGAAAACGCTGCCATTAGGATGGCCCATTTAAGAGTGTTTGCAGTATTAGTTTCAAACACTGTGATTGTATTACCATGTCTGCTTGGATGCCCGTCCCACAGATATCACTGTAACTTGTTGGAGTTGGAATGGTTGAGGGTGGCTTCATATGAGCCCAAGCAGGACCATGACTGCTTATGTCTCCATGTGTTTCTGGCTTGGTCTGTACGTTTTCACTGTGCAAGAGGTGTATGGCAAACAGTTCATAGTTCTCATGTGGTTCTACATGTTCGTATTATAGTTCTCATGTGTATCATAAATAAGCTCTGTAAAATTCATTCATTCATATAAGTTCCATCTCTAATGTGTTCATTTGTGTAAATTTATTCAAATTTGAAATGTAAATTCTTTTTTCCCCAGCCCCTGACACAGTGTCAGAGAGATTATGTGGACCTCCTGCCAAAATGTTTGCCCAACCCTGCTCTACACCCAGAAGACCCCTCATGGTCTAAACTAATTAAAGCGGTAATCGTAAACATGCTTCCTAGGGAGTGGAACACAATGGAACACACATCTGAGCAAAAACAATAAGGTTCCTCCAAGTCTGCAGACTACTTTCTTTTATCTTAAGGCTCTCACAGACTGCAGATTGGGGGACTTTTCCACCATGCCCAGTTTTTTCTCCCCCTCCCTCCTTTAGTGGGAAGTAGCTTGGTTTAAAGCAATTCCATCTGAAGATGGGTTCTAGAAAACCTAAAACCTTGTTCAAACCTCAGACTTTTCCTCCTATAGACTAACACAGCTACCTGCAACTTGTGTTTCTACAGCAATTTCCTTTTCTACAGTTTCTTCATGGAAAAAAAAGCCCCTTGACTATCAAGAAGAAAGTTCGCAAATAAGACATTTTATTTGAAAGAAGCAAATGTACATGTTTTACCAACAGCCAGAATTTTTGGCCCTCTGGATGGTGAGGGAGGGAAAGGGGAGATAAAGGGAGACTTAGAGATGGCAAAGCAATTAAATGAGTTCTTTGCATCTGTCTTCACGGCAGAAGACCTCGAGCAGATACCGCTGCCCGAACGGCCCCTCCTGACCGAGGAGTTAAGTCAGATAGAGGTTAAAAGAGAAGATGTTTCAGACCTCATTGATAAATTAAAGATCAATAAGTCACCTGGCCCTGATGGCATCCACCCAAGAGTTATTAAGGAATTGAAGAATGAAGTTGCAGATCTCTTGACTAAGGTATGCAACTTGTCCCTCAAAACGGCCACGGTGCCAGAAGATTGGAGGATAGCAAATGTCACGCCTATTTTTAAAAAGGGAAAGAGGGGGGACCCAGGAAACTATAGGCCAGTCAGCCTAACATCCATACCGGGTAAGATGGTGGAATGCCTCATCAAAGATAGGATCTCAAAACACATAGACAAACAGGCCTTGCTGAGGGAGAGTCAGCATGGCTTCTGTAAGGGTAAGTCTTGCCTCATGAACCTTTTAGAATTCTTTGAAAAGGTCAACAGGCATGTGGATGCGGGAGAACCCGTGGACATTATATATCTAGACTTTCAGAAGGCATTTGACATGGTCACTCACCAAAGGCTACTGAAAAAACTCCACAGTCAGGGAATTAGAGGACAGGTCCTCTCGTGGATTGAGAACTGGTTGGAGGCCAGGAAGCAGAGAGTGGGTGTCAATGGGCAATTTTCACAATGGAGAGAGGTGAAAAGCGGTGTGCCCCAAGGATCTGTCCTGGGACCGGTGCTTTTCAACCTCTTCATAAATGACCTGGAGACAGGGTTGAGCAGTGAAGTGGCTAAGTTTGCAGACGACACCAAACTTTTCCGAGTGGTAAAGACCAGAAGTGATTGTGAGGAGCTCCAGAAGGATCTCTCCAGACTGGCAGAATGGGCAGCAAAATGGCAGATGCGCTTCAATGTCAGTAAGTGTAAAGTCATGCACATTGGGGCAAAAAATCAAAACTTTAGATATAGGCTGATGGGTTCTGAGCTGTCTGTGACAGATCAGGAGAGAGATCTTGGGGTGGTGGTGGACAGGTCGATGAAAGTGTCGACCCAATGTGCGGCGGCAGTGAAGAAAGCCAATTCTATGCTTGGGATCATTAGGAAGGGTATTGAGAACAAAACGGCTAGTATTATAATGCCATTGTACAAATCCATGGTAAGGCCACACCTGGAGTATTGCGTCCAGTTCTGGTTGCCGCATCTCAAAAAAGACATAGTGGAAATGGAAAAGGTGTAAAAGAGAGCAACTAAGCTGATTACGGGGCTGGGGCACCTTCCTTATGAGGAAAGGCTATGGCGTTTGGGCCTCTTCAGCCTAGAAAAGAGACACCTGAGGGGGGACATGATTGAGACATACAAAATTATGCAGGGGATGGACAGAGTGGATAGGGAGATGCTCTTTACACTCTCACATAATACCAGAACCAGGGGACATCCACTAAAATTGAGTGTTGGGCGGGTTAGGACAGACGAAAGAAAATATTTCTTTACTCAGCGTGTGGTCGGTCTGTGGAACTCCTTGCCACAGGATGTGGTGCTGGCGTCTAGCCTAGACACCTTTAAAAGGGGATTGGACAAGTTTCTGGAGGAAAAATCCATTATGGGGTACAAGCCATGATGTGTATGCGCAACCTCCTGATTTTAGAAATGGGTTATGTCAGAATGCCAGATGTAAGGGAGGGCACCAGGATGAGGTCTCTTGTTATCTGGTGTGCTCCCTGGGGCATTTGGTGGGCCGCTGTGAGATACAGGAAGCTGGACTAGATGGGCCTATGGCCTGATCCAGTGGGGCTGTTCTTATGCTCTTATGTTCTTATGTTAGGCTTTGTAAAAAGACAGCCACAGTGAATGTTTTAAAACTTTTGCTCCAAGTATGAAAAGCCCTGGAACCAGCTTCAGTCATTTTCTGTCCCATTCCTGTGCCTTTCCTCTGAAATAAGATAAGAAAAATAACAACTAAAACTAATTATCTGTACTAATATGCATACAGGACAGATAAGGGAGAAACCACACTTGAATCCACAGACTTCAGATAAGAGCAGCTGCTCACATTAGCAAACAATGCACGCTACTTAATAATGCACCTCGTTAATGGGTCACCAAAATGGTCCATAAGTACCGACTTTGATAGTAACAACTATCAAATATTTCATATAAAGTAGAAGAAGCCAGGCATTTATGGCAATCTTTCCTTTCTCCCATTCTCCTAGTTCCTCCAAGTCCGAAGCTAAGGAAAACCTTGAGCAGCATGCTACAGAAGCCAAGGGATCCATACATTATTACCCGGAAACCCAAAAGATGCCCTACAAAGCTGTCCTATAAGAGCTATTATGGCATATGGGATAGAAGATGAAACCAAAGTCTCCTGTTCAAATTGCACCTCTGCCACAATCATATTAAACAGCCATCGACTATGCTGTGTCTCAGGTCCAGCCCTTTGGCAATATGGAGGATCCTTCTGGTATGCCTTACAGGATTGTTGTTACCAAGACTATATAATGCATGAAGAACAGTCTAAAGCAGGGGTGTCAAACTTGTTTCATACAGTGAGCCAAATAGCTTTCATAGCACCTGCTGAGGGCTTGAAGTAACATCATTAAGTAGGAAGTAGCTGATGCCCACAAATAAGCACTTTGTTATGTAGGAACTCATTAGCTGCAAATGACAGAAGAGAAAATATGCAACTCTTGATCATATGAGATGTGAGAGGGTCCAATTATCACATAGGCCACCCTTCTACCAGGACATCTAAGTAGTGGCATAGCTAGATATTTGACTCCCATGGGCCCATAAATTCTTGAACTCCCCCTTATGACAAAATTAACTAATATTTTCACATTTTTATACCACCCTTCCTCTAAGGAGCTCAGGGAGCTGTATATGGTTCCTCCCACTCTTTTGTCCTCACAACAAAGAAGGTAGGTGAGCCTGAGAGGTAACATGAAATGAATAATAATAATGGCCAGAAAATAAATGCAGTGAATATTTCCCCACCAGCAATGGATGAATGTCAGTGCCCTCCCCTGCTATTGCTCGCCTGCACATAGTACTCAGTGACATACTGCACCTGCATCTAAAGGTTCAATGTAGCCATCATGGTTAACAACCACTGATAGATTATAGTTCACCAAGAATGTTTAGAATCAACTATAAAATTCATCTAAGCCAGTGACCAGTGACACTCGCCCTTCCCACCAGTGGCATCACTAGGGGTTGGTGTCACCAGGTCTGTAACTCATAGCATCACCCCCATTAACTTTATTTACTTATTTTACTATAGAACAGTACAGGTCACCCAACCAATCAGTAACAAAAAAAACAGTGGCCAACTTGATGATACTCAGATAACTGAACAGGAGTTCAAGTATTAGACAGACATGGACACACATGGAAAAGGGAGCTGACTCATAACAACATCTTATTGGCTCCCTGCTGTGACATAACACCTCCTTAGCTCTCAGAACACTCAAGACTCATTGGTCAGCTTTGAGTTAAAGAAATGCACTTTGTTACATAAGTCAGTTGAGTATTCCATTTCTGGTTTTTTAGCTAAAGCTTTTGATAGAACACAGATATTTCAATACAGTTTGTTTCATTATATGCTTCATTAAATCACACATCGAATGATATATAGCATGATGGTATTTTTCCTAAAAGTACAATTTTGGTCACTAGTGGTATCATTTCCCCCCCCTACCCCAGGGCATCACCTTACTAACATCTTATTGGTTCCATGCTGAGTCATAACAACATCTCATTGGCTCTTCAAATGATCAGTCTCATTGCTCCGTTTTAAATTAAGGAAACCTACTTTTTTGTTACATAAGTTTTTTTTTTGCCATAACTTTTGATAAAACAGAGATTTCACTCTGGTTTGTTTCATTGCATTCAGCTGTAAATTACACATCAAATGATATATAACATGATTATTCCTAACAATCGCAATTTTGGTTACTAGTAGTATCACACACACACCCCAAGGGTGGCCCCTGGGGCAGCCCACCTACTGCTAGCTATGCCACTGCTTCCCAACTGAGAGGTGTTCTGCAAAGTGACACTTTGGCAGAAGCGGCACTGCTGAAAGCGGCACATGATAATCAGGCCCTCCCAGTGTCTTGACAGCATATCCCCAGTGGCGTCACTAGGATTCGCGTCACTCGGTGCAGGAGGCCTGCGCGTCACCCCATGCAGTGGGTTGGGCAACGCCCCAGGTGGTGGGCGTGGTGATGTACCATCACCCCACCCCCACTGACTTTTTGGCTGTACCTTTTGTTAGAACATAGATATTGCAATGTGGTTTGTTTCATTGCATTCTGCAATGCCTGAAATTATGCATTGATTGATATATAACATGATGGTATTATTCCTCCAAATTCTGATTTTAGTGATTTTGAAAACTTGTAGAGTCACACAGACACACAGACACAATCCTGTGTCAACTTACTAACACCTTATAGCAGCAGTTCTCAAACTTTTAGCACTGGGACCCACTTTTTAGAATGACAATCTGTCCAGGATCCATTGGAAGTGATGTCATAGCCAGAAGTGACAGCATCAAGCAAACTAAAATAAATTATAAATAATTAAATTAAAATAAAAGAAATAATTAAATAAGGGGGAGCCAGTCCTGTTCCACCAAGTGAATCTACTCTGAAGTAAGTCCCATAGTGGTCAAGGGTGCTTACTCTCAGGAAAGTGTGGGTAGACTTGCAGCGTGTGAGCTCAAGCCTTGTCTACTCAGAAGTAAGTCCCATAGTGGTCAATGGAGCTTGCTCTGTAGTCTGCCTGCAATAACGCCCCCCCCCAAAAGAATCAGTGAGATTTCCAGTCCTCCCCAGTGCCCAGTTTAAAGTTCTTCTATTTCAGGCATATCAAGATAAAGACCCTCCCGGCTTTGCAAGTGCAAAATAGAAAACTTCCCCTTACCAGTTTAAGCCTCTTTTCTGTCCTTTTTGGGTGGGGGGGGGGAGGCTGCCTTCTGGAGCATTTGTTGCACTCCAGCTCCATTGGACTGGGACCATTCTGGTGTATTCACATTCCCCTTTGCCTGGCCTGACCACCAGCCAAGGCAAATCTGCCTACTTGCGAGTAGACGTGACCATGAGGCTGCTTTGCTTTCCATAGGGTTCCATAGACTGGGAGGGAAGGACCTCCTTCTTGGGTGTTTTGGGGGGGGGGGCTGCATTCATTGGATCAGGACCATTCTGACATCCTTGGAGTCCTCTCTGCGTCCCCTTTCTATGGACTAAGGCAAGTTTGCCTACTCACGAGTAAACAGCCACGTGGCTTTGTTTCGGGCTCAATAGACTGCAACTGGGGGAACCTACTTCTTGGGTGTTTTTTGGGGCTGCATTCATTGGATTGGGACCATTTAGGTGTCATTGGATTCCTCTCAGCCTGCCCTTTCTGATGCACTAAGGCACGTACGCCTACTTGCGAGTAAACGCACGATACGGCTCAGTTTCACTTTCCATAGGGCTCCATGCATTTTTTCTTTCCATTTTATTGCCAATAACTTTTGAACAAAAGGAGCGATTTCAATTCTGTTTTTTGCATTGCACTCTGCTGGACATTGCGCATCCAATGGCATATGGTATGACACAGTAGCTCCTAATGCTGCGATGTTAGCGCATCATCCCCCCAGGGCGTGTCACCTCCCCGGGTGTGTCACCTGGTGCGGCCCGCACCCCCTGCACCCGCCTAGCAATGCCACTGCATCTCCCTCTCTCACCTCTCTTGATCCGACCTTTCCCCCTTAACCTTCTGATACCTTCTTCCATCTCTCCCTCCAGAGCCTTAGCAGAAGTGCACTGCTGAAAGGAGAGCGCAATTATTACATAGGCCAGAGAAAGAGCTTCTGGGGGGCCATATCTGCCCTGCAGTCCTTAAGTTTGACACCTCTGGTCTGCAGCACAGTATAAATATAAAATGTTGTTCATGCAACCTGTGGATATTTTAGTGAGAGAGCCAAAGTAAGTGGAAAAATTCTCATTCATCACCAAATTCTCATTCATCACCTGTGGGTAAAAAGGAGAAATCAGACATTTCTATAATTTCTTTAAAAGGAGTGGAGGCCAGAATCTATTTACTTCCACAGCAGGATTTTCAACATTCAGGTATTCATAAGGGATTAGTGCAAATGAGTTTTTAAGATCTCTCACACACACACAGAGAGCACCTCGGTGATATTTTCTGAAGGAATCCTGCATGTTTTACGATCACAGCACAGATTTCCTCAGCTCTTCCCACTTACAGTATAGAATCCATTCCCAACCCCATATCCTCTAGGTAGGAAAACAAGAAAAACGAACAACCACAGGCTCAACACAAAATAATAAATGGCCTCAAATCAGATATCAAAACTATCAGCATTCAGAAACCCAGCAGGAGAAGATTTCAGTCTCCCAGGACATTCTGCTGCTGACTTGAGTCTTCAACAAAATGGCTTTAAAGGGAAACTTTGGGATGAAACTGCTTAACTAAAATGTATCAGTAACTTTGATTTTGTTCATTTAGAAACCACAGACTTCTCCCACTACAAGCATTAAGGCTGAGATCCTACACACACTTTCCCAGGAATACACCCCACTGAATTCAATAAGACTTCTGAGTAGACATGCATAAGTTGCACTTGAAGTTAACCAAGTTGGATTGTGCCATCACTAGTCACTGTTCTAATTCTTTTGAGAATCACACAAGATTCACATGCATGCTTCTTTCACTTAATGGGTTTGGGTCTCACTGTTTACAATGAGTGTTTTCTTAAAAGGCAGCCAAATGTATACAATATTGACAAACTAAAGATGCATCTAAAAAGTGGCATTTAGTCCACCAAAGCTTATTCCACAATAAATCCAAAATGCAGTACAAATATTCTTAAATGCCTTTAAGATGCCTCTAAAAGGCCCCTCCAGGTTTTTATCCATATATAACATGCCATAAACTCCAGCATCTGAAGGAAATGATGGATGGCTATTGAAAACACCTAAAGATTGAGGGCCGTGGTTCCCAAACTATGAGCTATGGCTCCCTGAGGAATCACAGAAACCAGCCAGGGGAGCCACAGAATCCTCATGAAAAACCTGCCATCCTAAACAATGTATAGGATTGTAGCCCTAATGAGGAGCCGCTGACAATGGCCCAGTAGGTCAAGGAGCTGCACATCAAAAAAGTTTGGGAATCACTGTCTTAGGGTTTTTTGTCTTGTTTTAGACTTAGGTTTTAGTAGGGAAAAGTTTTCCTGACTAAAGGAAACCCAATCACAAAGATAAATTCTTTTCCCCAACTTTCCCCAATTCAATCCTAACTAACTTTCCAGCACTGACATAGCTGTGCTGATGTGGCATGCGCTGCATTCTGTAGTGGGGAAGCACTCAAGGAGCCCTCCTCAAGGTACGGACATGTTTGTTACCTTATCTTGGGGCTGTATGTGGCTTGGTTAGTGCTGGGAAGTTGGTTAGGATTGCGCCCTTTGTCAGCAAGGCAACCAGCAAGATATCCAAATATCCCTAAAACAAGAGCAGTGTGGGATGGGATAGACCTGTGCAATACAATTCCTCAAGGTTTCCACTGGAGCCTAAATGTACACATATTGCCAAAAGATGTCAGCAAGCCAAACTGCACTATGTATATCCTGCAGGCCCAACACACAACAGGGAATATTAGATGCACATGGGGCCTGCAAATCAATGTCACTGGAGATCCATACAAGTAGATGTGCATTTGAATGCATCATGAGCGGGTCTGCAGCATTCTCCCCTAGTACGCATTCCCAAAAACCCAGAAGTCTTTAGTATAGTAAGTAAATATTTTCAACCTTCCAGTCCATCTCTTATGCATCCTCCCCCACCCTTAAAACAGCTGCAACCACTGCACCAGTATATAAAAATGCAGGTTCCAATTTTCAAAGAACTGCAACAAATTAACCCAATTTTGCCTGGTCCACAGGTGTACACATTTAGTTCCTGTTGCATATATGCAACGTTGGGCAGAAATGGCTTAAGAGTATATGTTGGAGGCTAACAAAAGTGCACAAGGATGATGCTTTTGTGGGCTAGAGTGGAATCTGTCAGGTGCATTTTAGATCCTTCAAGTGCCACTGGTCTGTGCTGTTTAGGCAACAACAGACTAACACAGCCATCTTTCTAAAAACAAACAATAAGTGATAAGAGAGACCTTAGATACACCTAGTGTTCAAAGATCAGTTGCACAAGGTCATTAGTAATACCGCACCCCTGCATATATAAATCTCAGGGAAAAAAGTTCCACTTGGAACACTGGCTCTTCCTCCCTATCCTGCTCCATTTTTGTCCCTATTAAAGCAGGATCGTGCTCCGATAACTCTGCTCCCACCTGCTGCCTGATGCACAAATGACACCTGTGGCTTCTCTCTTGGTAAGTGTAGAAGGGTAGGACATTCAGACCATGGAGATTAACTCCTGTTGCATCAGAAGCTACAGAGAAGAGAGGCCAATTTGTAGACAAGAGTGTGGGGGGAGGGATGTTTACATAAGCTGCAGTAGGTTGTGTCCCAAGAAATGTTGGGCTGAAAACTGGATTAAGTCATTTATCATTGGGTGTTTTTGCTAAGCTTGTGGATGCAAGTTCTCCGTCCGTCCGTCCCCAGCACTGCCTTATCAAAACTGAATTCTGGGTGTAACAACTGCACGGCCTCTTCTCACAGTCTTTCCCCCACAGATCCTAAGGCCAGCCCTGCTCAGGCTGCTACCTCACAGGGTTGTTGTGAAGACCCCAAGAGGTGGGGGAAATGGAAAGGTAAGAGCAGGTTAGGTAAGGACAGGAAAGGTAAGGAAAGATTAAAGGAGTTGTGCATGTCTTGTTTAGAAACAAGACAGTTAAGAGGTGACATGATAACTATAAAAATGGATAGTTAGGGACTGTCATGTAGAAGATGGACCCGTTAATAAGAACTTTCTATAATATAAACTTTTTCGGCAGCAGAACCACCTTGGAAGGTGGTAGACTGTCCATCATTGGAAGTCTTATAGGGGTTGAATACCTATTTACCAGGGATGTTGTAGATATGCACATGAGCTGCAGGGGGTTGAACTAAAGGAGCTTGTAGGTCCCTTCTAACTCTGATTCTATTATTTTACATAAGAAGAGCCCTGTTGGATCAGGCCATAGGCCCATCTAGTCCAGCTTCATGTATCTCACAGTCGTCCACCACTGTGCCTCAGAGCACACACAAGGCAACTGGAGACCTGCATCCCAATGCCATCCCTTGCACCTGGCATTCTGAGGTAGCCTACTTCTAAAATCAGGAGGTTACAGCTTGTAACCCGTGATGGACTTTTCCTCCAGAAATTTGTTCAGTTCCCCCAAAGGAATCCAAGCCAGATGCCATCACCACATCCTGTGGCAAGGAGTTCCACAGACTGCTTCTAAAACCAGAAGGTTGTACAGACTCATCATGGCTTGTAGCCTTTGATGGACTTCCTCCAGAAATCTGTCGAATCTCCTTTTAAAGGTATCCAGGCCAGATGCCATCACCACATCCTGTGGCAAGGAGTTCCACGGACTAACTACACACACTTTATTCATTTATTTATTTAATTAAATAAATAACAATTTAAGCAGGAAACCAAAGAAAGAAGAGAAAATAAGCTGAGCGGTCTGCAAACCAATAGTCCTTGTGAGTGAGCAAAGCGCAAGGGAAAAGGATGCGCACTGAAAGAAGGCTGGTCCCTCGCCGCAAGAGTGCAAGATCTCGCCTCTAGAGGGCGCCCTGCAGTGCCATCCAGTCCATCCGCAGAGCCCTTTCGGTGCGCTCCAGGCAGAAAGAGACCCGCAACTTTTCTCAGCCCAGCCAGCCCTGGGCAAAGCAGCCCCAGTCGCGGTAGGCAGCCGCTGCCTTCTCTGCTGAGCAGTCAAGAATGCCACCAGTCCCTTCCCCACCCCTGCAGCCTCCTCCTGACAAGCCTCAGCAGCTGAATCCTCTCTGGCTGGCAAGGCTTCGTGCCTTCCACTCTCAGCGGGGTGCCCCCCCCACCCTGGCTGGGGCTGGGATGCGATGGACGGGAGATCTTCACTTGAAAGCAAGTTCCCAGCCCCCCCCCCCCACAGAAAAAGGGATTGGCCAAGACCTCCTAAGAAGAAGGGCCGCTGCACAAACCCCAGAGCTCTCAAGCAGTGGCACTGCTGGGGGGGGGGGAAGCACTAAGTTTTGCAGGGAGTCTCACCGCAAAGGGGCAAAGAACCCCCCCCCTTCGGAGTCATTCGCCTCCGTTTTGCTCCCCCTGGCCGGAGGGGCCCCTTGCACGCTGCGGGGAGGCTTGCTGCAAAACTTAGTGCTTTCCCCCCTCCAGCTACGCCACTGCTCTCAAGCTACAGTCGTCCTTGGGGTGCTGCTCACCCTGACCTCACTGCGATCTCAGTCATTGCGCGGCACAAACGCTCAACGCCTTCCTGTGTCGGGGCGAGGAGGGTCCCACCTCTGCCAATGACAAGGCGACTGCAGTAGCAGCGGAACTTTCTGGGATGTGGCGCCCAGGGGGCAAAGGCTCAGGCACACGCCCCTCTCCAGGCATGAGGAGGGAGGGGCACATTCCAGCACCAGGTGGGGAGGGGGCTGCGGGCGTCCCGCTCCTTTGCCTTTCCGAGGTTGCAACCCTATCCGCACATACCTGGGAGTAAGCCCCCATTGATTCGCATGGAACTTGATGCCAAGGATTCCATGCAGAGGCTTGCAGCCCGAGAGCCCAATCCTAGGCATGTCTACTCGGAAGTAAGTCCCATTACAGTCAAGGGGCTTACTCCAAGGTAAGTGTGGATAGGATTGCACCCAGAGGCTCTCTCCTGGCTGTCCCACCCGCAAGATCCACGCCCCCCCACCCTCTGGAGAGTCTCAGGTTCAAAAGCTCCAGCAGCAGTCCAGGTACTGATGCCTGGAGGTCTCAGCCTCTTCCCAGCAGAGCACGCCCCTGGCTGGGGATGACCTTCTCCCTCCCCCACCTCTCACCTGCTACTGGTCCAGAAAAAGCAAGCACAGAGCTATCCTTGCCGTTCCAAGCGGGAGGGGGGCAGAGGTGGGAAGGAGAGCCCAGTCCTCCCACTACTGTTGTTCCCAATTTAGCTCCAGTGCCCGCCTCTCCTCTCCCGGATAGGTGGAGGGGGTGGGAGACAAGCCCTGATTGGCAGCTCAGAGCCCCCCACCCCTTTTTGCTTAAGGAGATGCTGAGATCTCCTGCGCTTCCCTTCTCTCCTGTGGCTCCAGCGTTCATTCAAGAACAGAGGACCGCCACGCCCCCTCATTTGAATGAGGGGCGTTGCAAACTCATGGTTCCTCCTATCAAGGCTGAAGTGGGCGGGGACATCCCAGTGACGGGGCGGGAAATCCCCTCTGAGTGACAGCCGGGGCGGGGATTCCCCACAGCAGCAGGGAATGTATGAATGAGTGGCAGCAGAACGCCTTTTATTCTGTAAGGCTGCAGTCCTCACTTACCTAGGAGTAAGCTCCATTGGCTATAATGGCACTTACTTCTGAGTAGATGGCCATAGGCTTGGGCTCTGGAGCTGCAATCCTATCCATGCTTTCTTAGGAGTAAGTCTCACTGAACACAATGGAACTTACTTCTGAGTAGACATGTAGAGGATTGGGCTGTAAGTCTCCTCTGTGATTGGAGGAGACGGGCATTGAATAAAGCCATTTCTGCCCAATGTTGCATATATGCAACAGGGATCAAATGTGTACACACCTGTGGTCTGGGCAAAAATGGGTTAAAAAAATACTAGCAAGCAAGCATCAAACACAAGTTACAGAACTTTTTTCCCCCCTTTGCTGCTGAGTAGCAGGGAGGAGGTGAGAATCATCCTGGAGAGGCCATCCCTGATTAGCTGCTTGACTAGCAGTGGCATAGCTAGAAGGGGGCAAAGCACTTAGTTTTGCAGACAACTTCACTGCAGTGTGCAAGTGGTCCCTCCCCTTCAGAGCCATTCTGAGTGGGGGAGCAAATCAGAGGCATATGCAACACATGTTCCCATACCTTAAGAAGGTCCCAGTGACTGCCCCTCCACCACAGGATGCAGTGCCCACCCCACTGGCAAAACTGCACCAGCACTGGAAAATTGGATAAGATTGGGCCCTCAGAAGGCTCCAAAGGGGAGGGACTGCTTGCAAGCCACAGTGAGGCTCCCTGCAAAACTGAGTGTTTTGCCTCCCCTCTAGCTACACCACTGTTGACCAGCATGACCAAGCAAGAGCAAAGTGTGAGGAACGACTCCCTGCACCTTTCTCTTTTTTAAAATTAATTGCAATTTACAGTCATGGCAGGCACAAGCTGGGGACAGCTTCAAGCTTTTAATTCCACCACTTGGTATTCAAGGCATTATACATGGATGGCACTCACGTCCACTGTGGAAAGATGACATTGTCACTCCAGTCAGATTGAATCCGCAGGCATTGGAGGCAAACAATGGCAGCAGGCACCCGCATCCTCCTTTGGGGCAGGTGCCATGGTTGGGCTGGTATGCCTCTGGTGTGGTCCCTCCTCCCTCATCAGCTGGCAGCCAAGGCTACACTGTGTGGTGAGGGTTCAGAGTCTCAAACTTTGGCAATGCCAGTCTTACCTAATGAAAGCATTATGCTCTTATAACCCCCCCCCCATTAAAGCCCAGTTCTGTTGGCTACTATGAGAACATCTCCTGGCATGAGCATCTGGAGGTATCTGCTGTTTCTCCCCCCTCCCCCCCCAACCTCTTTCCATGCAGTTGTCACTGAGGCAGCAGATTGTAGATAGGACACCGATTTTCCGCTTCCAGTTTCCATCTCGGCTCCAGTCCCCAGCAGAATCATGCATTCATCATTTGGACTTTTACTTCAGGTGTGAAAAACACATCAGGCTGGCAGTAATCATTTTGAGAGCCTCCTCGTGCCTGGTGACACACTCCCAGCCTCCTTGACTGAAGCTTTGTGTAGAACTAGGCCAGTAGGTCAGGGAAAAGCGTTTTGCAATGAACCACAGCCAGAACCGAAGTGCTGTGCTGGTAGCTTAAGATGTGTGTTGTTTTTTTTTAATTTTAAATTTAATACAATTAAATGATTTCAAGTATATTTCAATTTTATAAATATATGAACAAGTGCGTAGTTATATATAGTGGTTGGAACCAATATAGTCATATATATTGGGATATATAAAGTGCCTTGTCATATATATTAGTTGGAATACTGGGAGCCGGATCATTAACCGAGGGCCCAATCCTTTCCAAATTTCCAGCACTAGTGCAACCGCAACGCATCTCCAAGGTAAGGGGACAAGTGTTCCCATAGCTTGAGAAGACCTTTGTGACTGTCTCCCTACTACAGGATGCACTGTGCCCCATTGGTACAGCTACACCGGCACTGAAAAATTGGATAGGATTGGGCCCTAAGTGGGTACAATATTGCCTTTGTTCTTTTCCTTATATCTCCACACATAAAAGCCTAGGAAACTGTGCTGGCAGCAGCTGCTGCTTCTCTGTCTCCACATTTCAGTGAAAGCCTAAGGGGCATGGAATATACCTAAGGCATTCAGAGGCCCACTTTCAGGTTTGCTGAACACTTCCTTGATACAAGAGATAGTTTTAGTCACACTGCAATGCTTACCCTCCTTAAAGGAATCTTATTTGGGCTGTTCTTTTCAGCACAACTCTCTCTATAAATCAGTCATGAAAGCCTGTGTAGCAATTGCTTAAGGGCTTTAGGTTGCACTTAGTGATTTCCTTGATTCTGAAAGTGCACTGTGTTAACTGAACCACACCAAAGTGAGTTGAAGTCTTGCATGAAGTGAGGAACAGGCGCTTTCAAGAACGCCACCCCTTTTACACTCACAAAAGAAGCACTTTGCTCTCAATTCAAAAAGAGTTCCATGCAATACGTGTATCCCATGACGAGTCATGCATTCTGGTGAGGACCTCCAAGAGGAATTCTATCAGGGGGTACAAAGTTTCTTTGGGGCCCCTTCCCAAAGAGGGAGGAGTGAAACAGAGTGGGGGGGGCCAATGGGGCTGGGCACCACTTCTGCAGCAGCTGTAGCCCCACAGCTGTGTCTCTGAACTCCCAACCGTTGTAAGCAGATCCACAAGCCAAAGAGCTCCTGGAGTAGGCCAGCTTCCTCCCAGATGTGACACTGTTAAGGAATGTATGCATTCCTGGGCCTGGTGTGTGTGGCTTCTGGCAGTAGTTGCTGCCATGTGCATCCCATGTGGGCAGTGAGTCTGAGTGAGATTGGAAAATGTAAGATCCCAGGAAATTTCTGAGCCCCCTTCTTTGGCTCCTGGGCCCCCTTTCTGACCCTGGGCCTGGGTACAAATTACCCCCTTTACCCCCCTCTCCTAGGCCCTGGTTCTGGTCCCAGGCAGAAGATACGAATGCACTGCCTCTGACCATGAGTTGGGCACAGCATACCCCTTTCCGAATCCAACCTTGGGAACGGCACACTAGCTTTGATAGTTGAATGCAGCCACCCAGCCTAAAAGTCTGAGTCATTTATATCCCACTGTTCAAACCGATTTCCCAAAGCAACTTTAAGTAAAACAAAACCCCACCACATTATAACATCAATAAGACATCTTAAGAATCAGAA
Organism: Tiliqua scincoides; assembly: GCF_035046505.1. Lineage (NCBI taxonomy): Eukaryota > Metazoa > Chordata > Lepidosauria > Squamata > Scincidae > Tiliqua > Tiliqua scincoides. Next base: position 14,011,873 of record NC_089822.1, read on the forward strand.
TGGAACACTACAAATACAGGGCAGCATTCAAAACACGCTAAAAACACCAGAGTCAAATGTAAAATGCCTTCAGAAATAAAAATTGTTGTCCAATGGCATAAAAAATGGGCCGTGAGGGAGTTTGGCAGACTTTTTCCAGGGAGGGAGTTCTGTGATGATGAGGCCACCACTGAAAAGATTTGTTGTGCTGCATCCCAATCCAGCAAGGAGACCCCCACAGATTTATAGTGAGTACTTTCAATCAATTGTGAATGAATTTTATTGAAGCCTTTTAAAAATCCATTCAAATGGATGGCACACAAGAGATTTAACTGTAGTAGGTTGGATATAAGAAAACTTGGCAAAGAGCTATGAATACTTTCCCAAGCTTGCCAGAACAAGAGTATTATTACAGCTGGGAGAATGTGTCAATGTGACACCTGAAAGCACCATTGTGTTTCTCAAGGAAGTGGAAACCCAGAATTAAGGAATAAGAATTGCACGTTTGGCAATGTTTCTAATGATGACAGCAGTGACTGACTCCTCCGCCTGGTCTGTGAATGATAATATGGGGTTCCACTGAGCTTCTATTAGAGATGTTTTGGCAGCAAATTATAGTCGCTTCACTTTGGCTTTTTTGTCACTGACATCAAGAGGTGACAAGATCTAGCTCCGTGCTGCCGAACAAAAAGCAGACTCGAGCTTCAGCCCATTATCTTCTTCCTGTTGCTGCTCAAAGGTTGGTAATTTCCATCAGAAACTGTTCACAACATTTCCACATAAAGAGAACACAGAATCTAATGCACTCTGGCTGACTAGTGGGTGTAATTCATACATAAGTGAGAGCCCAATCCTATCCAACTTTCCAGCTCCGGTGTAGCCACAATGCAGCCCCATGATAAGGGAACACACGTTCCCATTCTTTAAGAAAGCCCCGATGACTGCCCCTCCGCCACAAGATGCAGCGCACACCCCACTGGCACAACTGCACCGGCACTGGAAAATTGGATAGGATTGGGCCCTGCTGAAGACTTGAACATTCAGCCTCATTCCCATTATTTGGTGATGCTAAGCCAAGTGATCTTCCTTTTCTTCTAGGTTTTCGTATAGGCCAAAAAAAGTGGCAATGGCATGTTTCCGAAGATACACCACTTTGCAAGAAGAGGGTTGAAGGGAACAGCCTATGAATAGACGTGCCTGAAACAATCACTGCTACCTATGAACTCTGAAGGAGTGGGCAAACTATTTGGCACAAGGGCTGATTTAAGAACCTAAGAAGAGCCCCGCAGGATCAGGCCATAGGCCCATCAACTTCCTGTGTCTCTCAGTGGCCCACCAAATCCATCAGCATGACCTCAGACCCACCACCACTGTCACAGTGTGTGCACGCACAGGTACATGCTCCCCTCCCACCCCCCAAAAAAGACCAGGGCAGAAGTACAGCCACTGATCTCACTCCTTCCTCACATAATTCTTTCCTCAGAACAAGAAGTGCAGGGCTTTCTGTTTAATTTAAAGAAGGAGCGCATGGAAGGAGCACTTCCTTACCCCCACACCTCACTTGTTCCTTGTATGTCCCTTTAAACTAAACAGGAAATTCTGCACTTCCTATTTTTGGAAAAGATCCATGTGAGAAAGGAGCAAGGCAAGGAAGTGAAGCAATGAGGCCGGTTGGAAGAAGGAGGTAGAAGACTAAGGGGTGAAGAGCACACCAAATCTGCTGCTCCCTGTCACTCGACATGAGCCACAGCATCCACTTCACAGATGAGCCCTGCAGATGTTCTTGCTTGCACTCTCTCTCTCTCTCTCTCTCTCTCTCTCACTCATACACACACACACACACACACACACACACACTTAAGGATAGGGAGCAGCTGGGGGGCCAGAATGGAGGATCTCATGGGCTAGATTCAGGCCCAAAGCCTTATTGTGCCCTACTCTGGAATAGAGAAAAGAGCTTTTTTAGACCATGCTGGGAAAAGTAGCTAAGGCCCAAATCTTAACCAACTTTCCAGCACTGGTGCTACATCCTGCAGTTGGGTGGCACTCACGGAGACCTCCTCAAAGTAAGGGAATGTTTGTTCTCTTACTTCATAGCTGCATTGCCCTTATGTCAGTGCTAGAAAATGGGTTAGGATTGCGCCCTAAGATGTCTTCCATCAGCTTAGAAGGTATCTGTGCAAATCTTATGGACTAATATTCTGTTGATGGAGTGGTAACACAACAGGTTCTGGGGACGCTTGTCCTAGGACTGTATCACTTCACACTGTTGATGGGAACTGAATGTTGCCCATGGGAAAATGAAACCAAAATTTCCTGCACATTGAAAGCCAACATGTTTGGGGCCAGGTTGAACTAGACTTCTCCCTGGCATATTCTTTAACTATGTGTAGGGAGGTGTTTTCCCCCCAGATGAGACTATCCAAAGATAGAAGCCTTCATTTGGAGCCTGAACTAGTATGGTTAAAAAAATGTTACTCTTTGATTCTGCTGAATGTATAATTTGAGATAAATTACAACAAAGATCCAATGAGCTGTTTGCTTTTTCAGAGATCTGGGAACCATGATGTCCCTAGATGGCTAGCCTCCTTTCTTCATAATCAAGTCTCTCTCCCTTCCTCTCTCATTTTAAACAAGAGGACTATGAGCCTTTGCTACTTTTCATGTAGGGCAACAGGTTGTACAACACTACAAAACAAAGGCTAAATTCCACATCGGGCATGAAAGGCCACACCTATACCTATTTCTATTCAGATGTGCCTGCACTCCTTTAATAAGTAACAAGCTACTCTCTAAAATTATTGGAGGAATACATAGTTCCTTGCTCAACAATGGCCACCCCAAGAAAGCTCTAGGGTAGCTTAAGTCATAGAACTTTGAGAAAGAGGTATGAAGATGAATATCAAAGTCTGGATTACTGAAAGAGCACATGGCCCGGTCACACATCCTGCTATTTGCAAAGGTAACACCTTGATGAAAGAACTTGTTTTGCTTGTTATGTTTTGCTACTGACAAATGAAAAGTGTGAAAACACCCTGAGACAGTTGTGGAACTAGTGTAAGGAGAGGAGCAAGTTTATAATTTCATAGCATTTTCAATCAGCGGCTCTCCCAAGGCCATTTGTGTGTTTTCATTTTAGGATATTTCTTCAGATCAGTGCAAGAGACTCCCAAACAATTCCTAGTGAACCTCACTTCAAAAAAGTGCTGGAAAACTGTCCCGATCAAGATACAATCACATACCATAATGGTGCGTATCATTAGGAGCAAATGCATAGCCAGGGCCAGTCCGAGACCTCATTGACTTTGAGTCAGACCAGGAAGAAGCACCTTTACAGATAGGATACAGGCAGGAGTTTACTTGGTACTCTCAAAGAGGACAGTTAACCTACAGCAGTATTGTCACACTTTGAACCTCCAGATTCTGCCCATGTTGACTTGTCTACTGAGAAAACTCAGATGTACTTTTGGAGAACTCCAGCATACCCTTGAGCAGGGGTCTCCAAACCCTGGCCCGGGGGCCAGATGTGGCCTGCAGCGAGCCTCTATCCAGCCCACAGCAAGCCTCTTATACCCTGAAAGTCTCTGGCTCACATGGCCAAACATGTCTGGAACTGTGCTCTGATTGTGTTTGGAGGTTTGCATCTGGTCTGAAGGGCCAGAGAGGTTGAATGAATGAGCCCATTCATTCATTTATTCACTCATTTAAGTTCCATCTCTGATTTATTTATATTTACATACTATATTTACATTTTATATTTAAATTTTTTTCTGGCCCTCAACACCATGTCAGATATTTGATGCAGCCCTCTGGCCAAAAAGTTTGAAGACTCCTGCCCTAGAGCACATTATGAAAACCACTGAAATAAGAAAGTTATCAAAGAAATAAAATTATCAACTTAGCAAAACTAGGCACTTTCTATGTATGTTTTCTATACCCTTTACAGGTTTTTACAGGTATATGTCAGATCTTACTACGATTTATAATGCCTTTGATACAAGCATCTGATGGAACTCCAATGCAGGTAGCTAAAGAATCACTTCGTTTAAATTATTGTGACTCATAAATGGCCATGTTATCTGGTGCAAACACAAGGGGCCTATTGGGCTACCATCTGCTCAATCTGAAACACCAAAGTGAAGAGAGAAGTGATTCTGCGGTATTTTTACTGTACGTTTGTCTTCATTGAGGTTGCTCAGTTATTACTTGCCTGCAAAATTTTGAATAATTACCTACTTCACATGCATTCACCCCCTATAGATCAAAACCATTCCTTTAAAAATAGGTTGTCCAACAGCAAGCAGTGGGTTGTTACTTACACTCATATCTTCAGGTTTCCTGAAAACAAATACCACTTTGGAATGAACAAAGGAAAGGTCTACAGAGAAACAACAAAAATGACTAGGGTAGAGATCCTTCTTCCATTCAAAAAAAGATCATTGGGATCTTTTCTGCTGAGAAAGGAGAACAAATGAATTTGATTAGATTCTAGAACAGGTAAAAGACCATCCGTAGAGAGGGACACAAAATTCTAATCCTTTTGCCAATGCACATCTCTACTCATCCCATGCAGCACTGGCTACAAATGCAGCACTTTCCATTTCTTCACAGGAACAAACAACAACCAGTAATGCTATACATTCAGGTGTGGTACCATGGGGGCAGAGTGGAGGTCCTGACTCTTGAGTTCCTAGGGTTGCCATTGGTGCTGAGGTGGGAAGGTGGCAAAAACTTTGGGCCACCAGGTGGGTGGGGAGAAGCCTTCCAAGTGAGGCCATGGCACCTCAGAGTCAGGGAGGAGTCCAGTTTCCCTCCTTTGCTAGGCTGGTCTTCACCTTTGAGCACCTGGATTGGGGCAACCTCTGACCAGACTCCCAGGTGCACACCATCCACTCCTACCTTCCAGTGCATCTGTTCATCCCTGGCTCGTGACACAGCCTGCTGCCCTCCACGTCTTGTTTGGCCTCTCCACACCCAGCACCACCTGGATGAAATGTCTTGTCAGTTGCAGCATTTGTGGCTATTTCTGACCCATCCGCCCATGGCTCTTGTCATTTTATTCAATAGCACTATCAGGTAGGATAAACTGCAGTTCAGACTGTGACCAAGGTGGCTGGCCTCCACAAAGGCAAGCAAATCTGTTCCTGGACACCAGGAACATTACTGGGATAGAGGATAAATCTGATCCCCCCCCCCCCCAACAGGCCTGGCACATCCATGAGGTCACCTGAAATGGTCACCCTCAGGCAGCAGATTGCTGGGAGAGGCACCCATCTCTGCCCACCTACTTACCTCCACTGCTCCTCCAACTCCCGGGATTAGAAAAGAAAGAAGGAGACAGAGAGGAAGAGGAAATGTGGAAGGGAAAAGAGTACTGAGCTAGCAATGGCAAGTGAGAAAAGCAGAGCCTGGCACATCAATGGGTAAGGGGGAGCAATTGGCATGCCACCTCAAGTTTCAGGAGGTCTTGAGTTGACCCTGTCCCCCACTCCATCCCTTGGTAATTCCAGAGTCTGGAGTGAAGATAGTTTTGTTCTCTTCCATATGTGTTCCATTTGCATCGTGCCACAGAACTGAGATGGGAGCTATTGGGAACCTCTGTATAGCCAAGTTTCATTTCTTGGTCACGCTAGAGTGCGATGAAACATAGGCGGTGTGGGATATAAGGCTAGTAAGAGAAAAAAAAAGCAAATTGGGAGAAAACCACAAGCAGCATTTTTGACCTTTTCACATAATACAAAAACCAGAAGATATTTAAAGAATACTATACATTTTACCAAAAAACGCATCTTATTTGGGTCCTAATTCTTAATTTTTGTGAATGAGTTACCTCAATACCAGCCTGGCCCAGTATAGGAAGGGTTGACACAATGGCCTGTCCCCAAACACAGCCCCTGAAGGAACTCCGGCTAGGTGTCACTCTTGTAAGCAAGGGGGAAATTGCTTGGATAATCACCAGAGAGTGGGCAGCTCAGGCCAGGGTGGCTGAAAGGGGAGGTAAGTCAGGGGTTTCGACATCTGGGGGTGGACCATTAGACAGGAAATGGACCCACTACTGGAGAACAGGCAGCATGAGCCTGGGCCATCCCAGCAGGAATAGCTCACTGACCCCAAGGGTTGGGGCATTGCTTTCTGCTATCTATGGAACCTGGGAAGATAGCCTGAGTCAAACAGCAGCATAAGAGAAAGAGGGGGATTTTAGAGCTGTCACCTCCCCTTTCTTGTTGTCCGAATGATGGTGGCCAACCTGGGAACTTCCCCCTTTGTAGTTCTCATGCTTCTTCCTGAAACAAAGGAAGCGCCACAAACCTTTGGGCCTTTACACTAATGATCAGCTCTGTATTTTCACTACCATTCTGGAGCACTTGGAAGTAAATCTTAGAGAAACCAGCAAAACATGTTTCTAAGCAAATACCCTTAACCTGGAGATTATAAAAAGGTACATAAAACAAGTATTTCTCCTAATCCAAATAAATAAATATTACACTTGTAAGGCATGCGAATTTCTGTAACTCCTACGGGACTGTATGGCCAGAAGTAGCAGTATGCTCCAAAGCAAACCTTGTGAACCACAGGGCTGCTTGTTGCTCACTTAACTGTTAGGGAACCACTGATCAGTGACGTGCAGGTAGGGTAGGCAGGGGCTCACCTGACCCAGCAAGTAAAAATAAAAGGTCTCAACAAGTAAAAAACATACTTTTGCCTTTCCCAAGCTGCTTCTCTGGGGAGGCACACAGTCCATTTAAAGCAGCACACACACAAACATGGAGGGAACAAGGAGAGCTGCCAGTCAGTTCAATCACTATGGTGACTTGCAATGGACAAAACAGGCAGGGATGCCTGTGCAACCAAGGAAAGCTACCATCGTTTGCCCAGTAAGAAAAAAGATAGTGCTTATGTCAGTGATTTTCAACCTTTTTCATCTCACGGCACACTGGCAAGGCACTAAAATGGTCAAGGCACACCATTGGCTTTTTGACAATTGACAAGGCATACTGTGCTGTCTGTGGGGGCTCACACCCCCAATGGTCCTATTGATAAATGACCCTCTCCCAAATTCCCGCAGCACACCTGTGCCACAGCACAGTGATTGAAAATGGCTGGCTTATGTCATCAGTCTCTGGGGAGGCAGAAGGAAGACTTGCCTCCAGCAGGTTAAGCTGGAATTGTGGGTGTCTTCCAAGAAAAAAAGCTAAGCAGCTGGCTAGCCAATAAAAAAAAATAGTAGGTCACCTGCATCAGAAAGCTTTCGGGAGGCAGTTGGAAGAGTCGTTTCTCTTCTGTTAAATAAAATAAATAAATAAAGATCAGTCTCTGGAACACTCTGTCCCCCACCCACTCAATTTAAGTAAAAAAAAACACCAAAAAACTCACCTCTTCTTCCCCAACTTGGCCCTTCGGAGAGCTCAGCACAGGCCTCCCTGCTTTTTTAATTGGATTTTTATTTATCTATCTATCCATCTATCTATCTGGGGAGGGGTGTGTGTGTTCCAAACACTGAGCTTACTAGGGGAGGAAGGGAGGAAAGTGAATGTGTGTGCCCTTCCTGGCCTGGATCTCACTGCACGTCATTGCCACTGATAGCAATAATCCCATTTCTGAAAAATATAACATGGGAATCAACTTTCAAATAGCCTATATAACAATCCAAATGCAATCTCAAAAACTGGCGAATGTTGTTATATCTGGCATGTACAACCTTGTGCAGTGGAAGTGCAACAGGGGCATGTGGAAATGAAAAATTTGGAAGTTGTTAGATAGGTATCGGCATATTTTAGTCCACAGTGATTGTGGCATTTACAGTTTTGCTGCCAGAGCAGGAATGTATATTAGGTTCTGAAGGAAGTCATCCATTCACAAAATTGGCACTGTAGATTTATGAGCAAATGCTTTACAATAAATATCAAGTGCTTGTTTAAGGCATGCTTTGCCTCCTTAAGCAATCTTTCTGCAGAGTTAATGTGCAGTTTTTTAACCATACACACAACCTAGACTGACAAGTCAAAATGTCAGCATGAGATAAGCTATATGGCAGTAAGCTTACATCCTTCATCAAAGATTAGATACACACACGTTCCCCGCTACAAATCAGAAAGGTTCTTAGAATTCAGAGTTGTTCATTATCTACAATTAACTTTTAACTATACTGCATTTTAACTACACAACTAACTACACTACACATTTTAGCCACTGAATAATGAAAGATTATGAGCACTTTCCAGCAAGTGTTATAGCCCAATCCTATGCATGTCTACTCAGAAGTAAATCCCTTTATGGTCAAATGAGTCTTACTCCCAGGGAAGTATGGATAGGATTGGGCTCTTAGTCATGTCGCAATTAAATCCCACTGAATATAATGGAATTTGGGCATAACCAACTTAAACCATTTCTGCCCAACGTTGCATATATGCAACAGGGACCAAATGTGTATACCTGTAGGCTGGGCAAAAATGGGTTAAATTCCTTTGATTTCAAACTGGCCTAGTAGCAGCCTTCCTTCAGTTGGATTTGTTGGATTGTGTCCAATTATCCAGAGTGTAATCAAGAAGGAGTGGGGAGGATAACAGACTTCTACAGCAGGAGTTTGTTGTGATGACCCTGCACTGCAGCACAGTTTAGGAACTATTGTATTAATGGGTTTAGGAGCACATTTAGACCTTGATGTATACACACATTGTTATATTTGTAATTTACAATGCCTGAATTATTTAATTCCTATGCCTACCACCACACATAAACAATAGAATTAATAAGGGCTACATCACAGTATCACAAAAACAGACCATCTTCAATGTGGAGAAAAGCAGTCTTTAATAGGAAGTATTACAAACACACTGAAAGTTTCTGGGTGCCTTCTATTAAATACAATTTAATGAATCTTTGGACTGGTCCCTCTTGTTTTCACATAATTGCCTTTCACTTCCTAGAAGGTCAGATGTCTAAGCATTCAGAATTTTCGCTTTTTTCTATTGCACACATCTTATGCAACTTAACAAATATCCTGAGCTAAACAAAATCTAAGAGGAGGAATGGAGGAAGCTTCTCCTGCAATGCTTAATAGACATAATACGTGGGGAGAGAATATGCAGCGTTACTTGTACGGTAACAAAGACAAAATATCAAGATCTCTTTCCATTTTGCAGGCATTTTTCAAGAGGATTTTTTTTTAAAACTACTAAATGGAAAGTGATGTTACTTCTGCCTGAAGTGAGGCACAGGTGTATTGTCGGGAGCATGAAAAATTCAAAGGACTGCCGAATCGCATCAATCAGCTGAAATCCTGGTGGACTCAGAAAAAGAAATTGACCTACAAAATTTTAAACTATGCCATTGCTCTTAAATCCATTCCCCACCCCACCCACTGCTCTACCAATAAAATCTAGTATAAAGAGAAGTCAACTCCCATTATCTGAACAAGGTACACAGAATTCCATTGCATCTGAAAAAAGAAGTGCTTGTATAGCAAATTTACATGTCACATGGCACCAATTAGTATTTAAATTGCCACATCCACATATTTTTATTCATAATTCCTAGTTAGCAGAACTCTCTGTGTGCCTTCCAGGTAGATCTTTATCAACATCACTCTCTGTTAATAGTATCCCATTTGTGCAAACATCAGATGATCTAAATATTTTTCCTCTTGCACAAAGCAATGCAGATTAAGCAATCCTGCACTCCACTGAAAAGATCTGATAAGTGGAAAATTATATATTTCAGTGTTTGGTAACAGCAGTTCCCCAATGGCTGGCTGCAGAAAACAGCATCTTGAAAAGTTTCAGCTTGGACTGGGGAAAAAAACAAAAACAAGTCCCTAGCCCTTCTGGTATCTGAGATAAGCTATTACACATTGGAATAGTGTCACATTATATTTTGGAATCCTGGGCTACAGTGGAGAGAGCCGAGCATGATTTCCATTTATTTATGGATACAGCACCATCTATGTGCACAGTGCCTTACAGAGAATGGAGGGAAGAGAAAAACATTCAGTTAGGTCCTTGTCCTGAAGGTTTATAATCTAAAAGTGATACAAAGGAGAAAACAGAGGATGGGAAAAAAATGGATGCAGCATACTGGTTAAAAATATGTTAATTTATCATGTAAGTTGACTTGGGCTTAGTTCCAGTGTCCTATGGAGCCTCAGGGGTTGAGCCAATGACCATAAAAAAAGAGAGGCTTTAAAGGGGAATTAAAGGAAATGAGAGGATGGTATCATGGAGACATTGTAGAAGGCAAGTCCAGGCGTACAGAACAGCAAGGAAGAAGGAGCAGAGATGTTTTAGGGAACAGGATGCCTTCAGATGGTAGCTGGTGGTGGAAGCAGAGAAGTGAGAGTCACTGGCAGGGATATGAGAGTGGAAAGCACTTAGCCTAGCTAGCCCCTTCCCCATGGCAAGCAGTGGCAGAATAGATCATGCCAAGAAGTGAATTTATGCACATAATGCATCAATCTACCAGCAGTGAAGTAATATGGCTGAGTGCCTACCAGATGGCAGGCAATAGGGGCAACTCTGCAATTAGGGGGTTTCAACATACTTGGGGAATGACTGCCTAGATATTCATCAATGGCAGTTGGGGAAAAAACCTGCCCCAGAACCGAGGGATGGGGAAAAGGGAATTGATTCCCTACTGAGCCCTTAAAAGCTGGAGGTTGGGAGTCTAGGCTTGGGGAGGTGCAACATTTTTCCTCTGTGTTGTGGAATTAGGTTTCTTGAGCAGCATGTTGTTTTTCTAACATGTAATAGAGACAGCATACACACCAGAAGGTAACTAGTGGGAGGGGAACCAACCTACCAGCAGTTATTAAATGCAGAAAAAGAGAACAAATTATAATGTATACCGCCCATTTCAAGTGCTTCACGTAATTGGTTCAGTAATCCTTACAGCAAGCCTGTAAGACAGGTCAGTGATATTCATACTTCCGGGAGGGAGGACAAGGTTGAGAGACAGGCAAAAGGCCCAATCCTATGGGCCTGCTATGCAGCTGGCACTCACATTCTGGCCCTGCAGCATGCTTTACAGCAGTCGCAAAAGGCAACCCACATTCTACACAATTGTGCTGCTACCACAAGCAGCAAGCAACAGTGCATCAGTGGCATGCTACCCAAAGCACCAGCCCTGGTAAGTCAATCGGGAGGGAGGGCAGAATGGAGCAAAGCAGAAGAGCAATGGGCAGACTCTTGAGTAGATCCATTGCAGCAGCAGGAGCTTACCCCAAGGCAAGGGAATAAATGTCCCTTTACATGAAGACGATATCCAAGACTCTGTGTGTGTGTGCGTGTGTGTGTGTGCGTGTGTGTGTGTCCCCGATGCAGTATGTGCTCCAGAGACGTAGTGGCATTGACGGGGGCAGAGGTTAGGATTGACCTGAAAACCACTTAGCAATGTTTCTCAAACTGTGGGCCAGGACCCACTAGGTGAGTCACAGGCCAATTTCAGGTGGGTCCCCATTCATTTCAGTATTTTATTTTTAATATATTAGACTTGATGCTACCATGGTATGTACTGCATTAGGGGAAATATTACAGATCTGTACTTTTAACAAGCTACTATGTATATTCTTTTAACGATGATAGTCAAAATTTTCCTGCTTGATGATGTCACTTCTGGTCATGACATCACTTCCAGTGGGTCCTGACTGATTCTCATTCTAAAAATTGGGTCCTGGTGCTAAATGCATGAAAACCGCTAACTTAATGAGTTCATGACCAATACTTTACACACAGAAATAAAGGCTAGTGTGTTATATGTTGGCTGGCTTATGTTATTTTTTTTTCCTGTCCATAGCTACTGTACTAGAGCATAAGTTCTAAACTGAATTGGCCGCTTCTAACAAGCATTCAGGTCTTTCTAGATTTATGCATTTTTCAGGCTAAAGATGACTGAATAACTAGTTTCAGATTGTTTAAAATTACAGCATGCGCTGGGTTAGACGTTTATAAGTTAACATCTATTTGTATTTTGCCCTTCTTTCAGAAATCTCAGTCAGTGGTGTAGACCAAAGCTAAACTGCTTGCAACTACCCTGTACAACAGGCTGAAAGTGTGAATGTATACATAAAGAGGAACATTGTGCCCAATATTCATTATTACCCAAAGAATTTCAGGGGTGAGAGCATGTGAATCTAGGTTTCCAGTCCAAATCCAACACTCTCCACACTACCATGCAATCTCACTGATCATCTCACATGTTGCTGCCTGACTCTTTTTAAAAGTCAGCTTTAACCGAGATATTCTGCCCAAGATATGTTTCCTGCCCTCCCCCCTTAAAAAGTAGCAGCACCTAGAGGGCTCATTTTCTCATTGTTTTGATTTCCATAATGCATAATTGGAGTTGCAAGTATCTTAAGTCTCCAGTGCCTCGTGAAGAGGTAATGCACTCCTTAATGTCAGAACCACCATTTTACACTGACATAAACCCATCCTCTGCTAAGTGCTTAGTCTCCTGAATTTTTTATGCCGGTATAATCCATCTATGACTAAAGGCTCACGAAAATAATTCTCATATTTTTTTTAAACAAAGCTTAGTCATTTTCCCTCCTGTGTTATTTCACTTAACCATGTGGCTGACTGTTACCTACTTATAATGTTCCTTTTACACTGTTATTGTATGCTAACTACAAGGGTGGCCCAGGACCTGCATAAAACAGAAATCCCTCTCCTGTTCAGAGGACGTTGCATGTAGCTCTCAGAAGTTCTAAGACTTCCAAGCATTCCAAAGTTTTTCTCCACAGCAATAAGAACTAGTAATGTTACCAATCTGCCTTTTTAAAAAATGAATCAGAAATTATTGGGATGTGTAGTTTCACTCCAGCCACCAGACTGTGGGCAGAATGCACTAATCTGTTGTGTACAATGGGTTATTTTGCAGACAGGCAAAACTGTAGGCTAGTATGCCATGTTTAATAAGAAAATGAGCCAAGTCATAACTTGGGGGACACTCTTTCTTGTATGTTCCTCCATGTGCACTCAGAATAACAGAAAAGGCCCCACTTCAAATCCCACTTGCAAGGGCTTTGATGGGAAAAACTATGAGTCACACATACACAACCCCTTCATAACAGATGCAATACTCATGTATACAGCAGTCACAATTTAGAACCAGAGCACAAAGGTTATGAACATCAGAAGCAGCCTTCTACCAAGACAGACTACAGGTCCATTTCAGGAGTGGTTCCATAGGTGGGGCCAGATCAGGTGCTTCTCTGGAATCCTACTTAAGACTTATGGCTTTTGGAGAATCAATGGAGTTTCTTCCTATAGTCCAGGGTGCCCAAACCCCGGCCCTGGGGCCACTTACGGCCCTCAGGGAGCTCCCAGTCTCCAATGAGCCTCTGGCCCTTCAGAGATTTGTTGGAGCCCACACTGGCCCAACGCAACTGCTCTCAGTGTGAGGGCGATTGTTTGACCTCTCACATAAGCTGTGGGATGAGGGCTCTCTGTTTCACGTCTGTGATGCAGTAGCAGCAGCAAAGGAAAGGCCTGCCTTGCTTTGTGCAAGGCCTTTTATAGGCCTTGAGCTATTGCAAGACCTTCATTCATTCATATAAGTTCATCTTTAATATATTCATTTATGTAAATTTATGCAAATTTATTCAAATTTTAAAATTCTTCCCCCCCCCCCGGCCCCTGACACAGTGTCAGTAGTCCTCCTCTGCCAAAAACTTTGGACACCCCTGCTATAGTCAATAGGCACTAGCAACAACCGTTCAATTCCTTCCTCCACCTCTCAGTAACTCCCACTGAAACATACATCATTGCACAATGAGCAGAAGAGGCATATACACACTAGCTCAGATTTGCAGCTGGGAAAGAACCGTTTTGCAGGCAGGAGGTCTCATCTGTGCATGCATTTTAAGGAACCACAAGAAAACAGGGATGAAAAGGTCTATTGCCAAGGCCTGAAATTTGCTGCCATTTGAAATAGGCAATATTGCACTAGATCAACCAATATTTCACCTCTGTATAAAGCAATTTCATATCTTCATTTTGAAATCCCATCGGATTATTAGTGTGACAAAATTTTATTTTATTCATTGTAGAATCCCATAGAGCAGTGGTCCTCAAACTGGTGGGCTGCAATCCACCAGTCTGTGTAAAGGTTCCCCCGTCCCTTTAAGGGGCAGGGGAAGGGGAGAGGCAGAAAAGTGATCCGCAGGATCTTATCCCTATGGTAGGCGAAGGGGGGTGCTTTCACTTACATTTAAGTAGGCAGGGCTGCAGCAACTTTGGGGAGAATCTTAGAATCTTCAGTAAAAGCAGGTGCAAAGCATTTCCATTTTGCAAGAGCGGCTTTGCGCTCACTTTTACTGAATGTTCCAAGTCTGTGGGGAGTGCTGCTGTGGGCTGCACAGGGCTCCCCGCACCTCCTGCAGCTCTACCTACTTAAAAGTGGAAAGCACACCCCTTCCCCACACTTTCAGATAATCACCTTTAAAAAACCAGACAGATCTACAAATTTTTTGTTTAGTTCTAGCCCCCCACACAGAGAAAGACGGTGACTAATCTGTAATTCAGTGACCTACATTATAGTGGGTTTCCAAGTCTTAATCTATTCAGCAAGCAGGTGTCTACAGGAGAAGAAAAATGCTGATTTTTAGTCAGATGCTAAACCTCTATGCTGTAAACACGTACAGCATGCACAATCATCTTCAAAATCCAGTTTTGGTAGAAAATAAAAACATAACCCACCTCCTATCACTAAAGTTAATCACAAGATACGATAGTTTCTTAGCAATGTTTATGATATCCCATGAACTAGGTCACTATGGTAAGAGATAAATGGAGATAACAACTGGTAAAGACCTCTTGACCTAGCAGGAATGTGCAATCAGCTACCAACATCCTAGATTAGCAGTGTCCAAACCTTTTGACAGGAGGGCCGCATCATCTCTCTGACACTGTGTCGGGGGCAGGGAAAAAAGAAGTTACATTTCAAATTTGAATAAATTTACATAAATGAATATATTTAAGATGGAACTTTTAAGAATGAATGAAGGTCTTGCAATAGCTCAAGGCCTATAAAAGGCCTTGCACAAAGCAAGGCCGGCCTTTCCTTCACTGCCACTGCTGCATCACAGATGTGAAACAGCAAGCAGTGGAGGGAGCCCTCATCCCACAGCTCATGCGAGAGGTTGAACAGTTGGCCGTCACGCTGACAGCAGTTGCGTCAGTCTCCTAAGGGCTCCAGTAAGTCTCCAGAGGCTCACTGGAGACTGGGGGCTCCCCACAGGCCAGATTAGGAGTCCTCAAGGGCCATGAGTTGCCCCAGGGCCAGGGTTTGAGCATCCCTGCACTAGATGATAAATGACCATCAGTTAGGAGTATCACGCTGTACTGAAGTGGAAGATTTAGTCTACTGCTTAATTAAGCAATTAAATATTTTGATAAATTACTAAGGTTCTATTGATGAATTGGAACAGCTTTTTTACATTTTTTAAAAACTGCCCTATCACTCCCTTGGAGTTCATTTTTACCCTACTTTTATACAAATGCAACCAAAGCAGTGTAGAAACAATAGCCCAAACATATAGTAACAAAGATCTGTTTTAAAAGACAGTCAATAGTAGTAAAGCACAAAGGCTGTTAAAACAGCTTTAAAGAACACTTTCTGGGTGTGCTTCCTCCAAGGACCAGTAAATTCCACTTTCTGGGTGTGAACCAATTATATCCAATTCAGAGATTCAGCAGTGTTAGCCATGGCCAGGAAGTGGGAAAGTGACACGGCCAGAACAGCAAGACATAAAAGCAAACAGGTAGCTGCTACCTCTATGGCTAGAAATGTTGGGTTCATATGAGCCTTTTATTGCCCAATTCATTTTTTGTGGAACACTGGAAGTCATCTTGCAGCATACTAGCTTGGGAATTAGAGCTAGTGCCTTATAGCCTGTGCATGAGTCATAATGCAGTGCTTGTCCTGCAAGCATCTTATGTGATGCACCTACTCTAGTTATGGCACAAATAGTATGGGTTTGTATGTGGGGGAGTAAGCATGTGAACTGTTTTTGCCAAGAGGCAAGGGCTAAACCTGGTAGGCATATGGTTCATTTCAACTCTAATTGCTGTCATTCTCTGAAGCAGTAGAGTATAATAAAACTGAAAAACAAAAGTATGTAGGGGGGAGAAGGCAGCAAGATGTTATTCACTGAGCCATGAATCTATTCATAGTGAAATGGTCTTCCAGTACAGAAAATGTGTAAACTTCCCAGTTGTTTGCACCTCTAGGCATTCACCACTAGGCATTAATGAATTGGCACTTATTCTAGCAGAGTCAATAAAGGCAGGGCTTTCTGGTGCCTGACATTTTGAATATTATCTGGGAAACAACTCTGTGGGCAGACATGATAAGGATAACATTGTCAACACATACAGTTGTGACTTTTCTCTGCCATTACGCCTTGGCACATCTTTTGAAGACTTCAAGCACTTGATTTGCGAATCTCTGACAAGGGAGAGAAATGCATACTTTAAAGAGCTTGGCTGAATTCCTGGACTGAAAAGACGATGCAATAAAGAATGCCAAGCAGAAGCTGCCGATCACTACAATCCTAGGTACTTCTCACATGTCTGAACTCTCATCCATGCTGCTGAACACAATCTGAAAGACAACCAGAAGATGTGCCTGCACTACTGCAACCGGCTTGTAACTTTTAAACTCACTTGAACTAGATTTCTTTAGAGACTTGTTTAGTGATGACAACAGTTGGCACAGCTGTTATGAATCCCAGACTTTGGTCTCCAGCATGAAACCTGCTCTCTCTCTTTCTCAAATGCCTAAGATTGGAAAGAGGCAGCAGACTTATAGGTCACACAGTTATGAAGATAAGTTTTAGAAGGTGAACAAAGTATCTGCCAAGTGTCACTAGACAAATACCACAAGGAAGGAGCTTCCACAAGTCATACAAACATTTTCAAATCTAGTATTTCACGCAACTCATTTTTCCTTACAGAAAATGCTAATAAAGGAATGCTAAAACAAAGGGACCCTCACATGCTGAGACTATTCAGAAGCAAACTTTTGCCTCCATTTCCTCTACAAATGTGATCAGATGGGTAAAAAAATCTGATCAGATTTTTTTGAAGACATGAGTATTTTAAGCAGACGTGAATATTATACAACAGAAACTTTTCAAACAAGAGAGTGGCCTCCAAGTGTATTGATTGTAGTTTGCTTTAACTTCGTTAATAGACACAAACAATCAAATAAGTATGCTTTTTAGTATATAAGCATTCAGAATACAAAATTACATGCTTGCTCTGTTTCAGGCACTTTCAAGATCATAGTTTATTTACTGTAGGTAAAAAGCTAGTATACAGACTGGGGTTCCCTTTAAAATTCCAACTACAGTTATACGCCATCTAGTATTTACTTTTCCTTTCAATGTTAACCAAGATTTTTCTAGATACCTGCCCCACTAATAGTGTGTTCTGTTATTTGAAAGAAAAAAAAATCAATCTTTAATTTGTTCAATCCATAATATTTACATTGTGAATGGAGCTAGAACAAGCAACAGTAAAGAGGTAATAAACTTTAAAAAGCCAGTTTATATATTTTACAATAATGTGCTAATCAGCATAATTGTATATAAAAATTAAAACATAGTAGAGCTTCCCACTACAGAAGTCTTAATTGATTGAACTGTAGTCATCACCTGCTAAACAAATTTACATGCAACACCTGCTAAGATTGACAACTGATTTTTTGAAATGTTAAGTAGATTAATGACACGAGACACAACGGTAACTTGTGTACAAACAAAAGTGGAGATGACATCCAAGAATTGTACTGGTCACAAGCCTCTTCCAAGGGAGAAAAATAACATATAGAAACAATGATAAAGTGGTCTCATTGTACAACAAATGCTATAAAGGCAATGCATAGGCAGATTGTACCTGAATGGTACAAACTCCACATACTAGAAAGAAGTCTCACTTCTCTCTCTCACTCACTCACACATAACACACACACTTTGTAGGAGTTCAGTCTTTCCACCAAGAGGCAATGGCTGAAAACAAGTAATGGAGCGCCAGATGTACCATCAATTCAAATTTGAAAATTCACTTAAAAATTACTATTGTGTGTGTTAATATACAATTTTTACTATGTACACACTACACCGGAATGTATTCCATCCCAAAACAGCTTTGTGAAACAACTGGACCATTCTATACTAGCCTTGGGATTCAAAGAAAAAGTCAACACAGATTTACATGAACTGCAAAATGCATGGGGTGGCTGAAACAGCAAAATGCATGGATGGTGCCAGCCCGCAAATATTCTTATTTTTAGAACTGTCTGAGTACCTCTAAATATCCAGAAAAAAGCAGAAAAAATCTATTATGCCCAATTGTTACATCAATCTCTACTCAACATTCTGTGTGAGATTCCCACAGAAGCCCCAATAAATTAAACCTGCCTATTAAACCACATTCCAAAGGACTCCTAGACAACTAACTCTGGTTATATCTAGATGCCTTCATGATTTTGGCCAAGATGCTCTATAGAACACTGCTGAGGTACATTACCACACCTGAAAGTGGAAACTGGGAGTTTGGCTCTCTTCTGGGAGGTACTTTCCATGTTAATCATTCAAGTGGAAGAAAGGGAGTACAGTACAAATCCAGATAGTAACTTAAACCTGATACAAAATAGAATGCCAATATGGCAGTCAAACGTGTTTAAGAACTGGAAGCTCTCTTGTACTAGCAGAATCCCATAGCAGAGACACGCACACACACAAAAAGAACACACCACCTACCATTCCCATGAAACAATTGATTTTCATCTTATGAGGAGAGGTACAAACAAAAAACATGAAATTGTCAATAGAAAGGAAACGGATTTACATGAAAGAGAAAAGAAAGAACTCTTGAGCAGTCTGTAGTTATTTTGTGAAGGCTGCAACAACAGCCCACAGAACCTCATTTGTATTGGCCTTCATACATTCAACTTCAGGGTCTAAATCCAGGAGCTGCCGCACCCTCTTTGTGGCTAGATCATACTGCTCATCCAAAAGGGGAGCAAAAGCGTTCTCAAGGACATCCGACGCATGGGCTAAGTAAATGAGAGCCAGCAAACGCTTGTCCATGCGGTGGGGGTCATTCACCCATCTGTCAAGAACAGCTTCTTGAACTTTCTTGATGAGGCGCTGCTTAATGTTGTTGTTGGTGAGAGGGTGTGTGGTCATGTCAAAGAGGAGAAAGTTCTGTTTCTCTGTAGTCAAAACCCCCTTTTCCACTAGGTTTTTGGCTAATCGTTCACGTACATTTCGTAACTGGTAGTGCAATTTTAATGGATTCCATGTCTCACCTGAAAAAAGGCAAACAAAAAAGGCCCCATGTTTAGCTATTACTTTAATCATAAAGAGACAAAACAGCAGACATTAACACAGGCAAGGATGCAGTAATTTCAAAGAGAAAAAAAACTTTATTTAAAGACCAACTGCACAAAGATGCTCTAGACCAGGGGTCTCCAAACCTTTTGGCCAGAGGGCTGCATCAAATGCCTGGCAGTTTTGAGGACCGGGAAAAAAATTTAAATATAAAATTTATATAAATAAATTAGAGATGGAACTTAGATGTGTGAATAAATGAATGAATGGGCTCATTCATTCAACCTCTCTGGCCCTTAGAACACCCTCCAGATGCAACCAGACCATAGTTCCAGTCAGGTTCGGCAAAATGGGCCTGGGGCTTTCAGGGGACAAAAGGCTGGCCACGGGCCGGATAGAGGCTCACTGCAGGCCGCATCTGGCCCCTGGGCCGGAGTTTGGAGACCCCTGCTCTAGACTACTGTTTCTCAGACTGTGGATTGGGACCCACTAGGTGGGTCACAAGCCAATTTCAGGTGGGTCCCTATTCATTTCAATATTTTATTTTTTATATATTAGACTTCATGCTACCATGGTATGTGATTACATTTGGTGAAATGTTCAAGACTTGTACTTTTAACGGGCTACTATGTATATGGTTTTAACTATGACAGTCAGTTGGACTTATTCCCGATAAATGTAGATAGGATTACAGCTTTTGGGATGCCTGGGGAATTTTTTCAAAACAGATCAGCAACTGCTTGGGAGGTTAGGAGGGTTCCTCTTTATTTTAAATAATTTCTTGATCTTATATTTATTGTAAACTTTTAATTTAATTTCATTTTGTTGTATAGGAGGGTGTTAAAAATTTTCCTGCTTGATAATGTTACTTCTGGCTATGACATCACTTCCAGGTTAATGACATCACTTCCAATGGGTCCCAACAGACTGTCATTCTAAATCGTGGATCCCAGTGCTAAAAACGTGGATCCCAGTGCTTCTCTGGAGGAGGAGCTGGAATGGGGTGGCAGGGAGATCAAAAAGCCCCACTGCCGCTTGCCTCCGGAGCCAGCCAAATTACTTTGGCGGCTCAGAATGCAGAAGTAATTGGCAGTCACGTCATCACAACACCAGCAGTTACTTCCAGGCCGGCACAGCCACGGATCACACCAAGGTCATGCCACCCCCTCAGTTGCCCAAAGTTGAACTGCCCTACTCTAGGCAAAGCAGTTAGCCAATAGTCTAAGAATAGTTAAGGAGCTGCATGACTGAAGGACCTTCCTGAACTTCTCCCCAAGACAAAACTCAAAAATATCCTGGTGGTTGAGGTGAAATGCAATTGTTGCATCATGGTTTGAGCAACACGAGTTCAGCACTTTCCAATTTTGAGAAAAACTTCCAAAACAGTAGAGTCAGTTTGTATCATGCCCATATTTATAGCAGACAAAGTAAGGCAGAAGGAAAAAAAAATATGGCTACTAGTTTCCCCCTAGCATTCTAGGTAAGCTTTGTAATAGGGTGGAGAATGGTGTGTGAGACAAGGGCCAGTAAAACACAGCCCATCATCCAACACAAACCAGCAAAGCAGCAAGCTCTTGCTGTACCTGCTAGACTCCAAGAAAAAAAAAATGAGGTCTCTTATTTGGAACACTGTAAAAAAAAAAAAGAATCTATTAATTAACCTATAAGCTTATTCATAATGTTTCCTTACTGCAGGGAGATTACCTACAAATGTTGAAAAACACATGCTGAAGAGAAGTGTAGCTAAATTTCCAGGCAAATTACTCAACATAAAAATATTTTAAAAGTACCTAAACATATGCTGGAAGCTGTTACACATCAGACTTACACCCAAGGTCCTGTGAAACAATGCTAAGAAACAAGTCTTCACTACAGCAAACAAAGTGAACATTAACTAGACTGTCCTGATCAGTTTGGACCTTCTTCAGTGGTTTGGCGACACCCTGTGACCAAACCTCCTCACTACAAAGAACTTCAAACTAGTGATTCAAACTACAGATCTACTGATTTAATACACCAGCTCTTTGAGACTTGCAAATATATTCTGCAGAGTTCACCTTCATGTGATAAGTTTATGCACCACTGCTTTTAGTCATCAGTATATTTTATCAAATATCATACTGCTTTGTTTGAAGACTGAACATGTTTAACCAAAGCCCCATAAAAGCATCATGGAGGGTGACATGAAGAAAATGCTATATCTTTACCCTGCAAATATCAATTCCACCCTTAGGCTGCTAAGAATGCAGGCTCAATAAGGTCAAGCCAGGTCAGGCAACAGATGTGCTCTGAAAAGGAGCAGAAAATGCTGCCGATCTTCTCTGCACCTGGTCTACAACACATGCTTGGAGAGAACAATGTGTAAGTGAAGGGAATAGCCAAGGTAGTAAACCTGTGTCTGGATTCTACCAATTAAGTCTGCAAGTGAAGACTCCTCCATAGAAAAGAGTTCCCACACAGAAAACACTGACAAGGTCTTAGGCTGGCCTTCTTCCCAACACACTAGTTTTCTACATGCCAGGAACTGTTTCCTACAGAGAGGTATTCAATCAAGTCAGCCACCACCTGCAGCTTGAAGTGATCCAGTTCAGGAACAGATTTATGGTTCCAGTGAAAATCACATCTTAACCTGAGTGCCAGAGGCGTTTGTGGAGCAGGGCTAATGCCCCAAGCGCCAACCCTCTGTGGGCACCACAACCAGCCTCACACACACACACACGCGCCCCATTTGCCGCTTTTCTTGGTCTTTTTTTTTTAAAGGGAAAAGTCAGCAGAAGCCGCCAGCTTCTCCCCCTTTTAAAAAACCCTCCTCACCCAGAATCGCTGATGCCTCTCTGGCAGTGATTCAGCCATAGGTTCTTCTATAGGAGAAGAAGAACCGGGTGCCCTAGAGAGACAGAGTGCCGGGAGTTGCAACTCACTGCTTGCTGACGCTCTAGCGTCTCCTCCTATAAAGGAAGAGGGGAGAGGTAGCAGTCCCAGTCTGGTGTTGAACTGCTGCTGGAGAGACAGCAACCTGCTATCTCTCCAGCAGTGATTCTGGGCACCCATCCTCCTCGTCTGAGGACATCCCTCAGAGTGGTGTGGAAGCAGCGCACGTCACCACTGATTTAGGAGGAAATGCGTGCTGCTTCCCAGGACCCGACGGAATCTTCCATGCCACTTGTAAGCTGTGCTGAGCGCTCCACTGGAGCAATCTGGGACTACTGGAAGTGGCACCCAGCAGGGGAACACTGCCCACCTCCTGGAAGTGGTGCTCACCTGTCTTGGGCGCCACTTCCAGCAGCCCCAAAACACTCCAATGGAGTCTCATCACCACTTACAAACAGCGCAGAAGACTCTGTTGGGGCCTTTTTTCAAAGGGAGAACGGAGTAGGTAGCCGCATGGAAGAAATTGTGACAATGACATCACCAGTTACTTTCAGGTCAGGGGCAGGGGGCAGAGTGTGAGGTGGAAAAGGAGGGGTTGCCCCAGGCACCAGAACCCCCAGGAATGCCTCTGCTGGTTGCCATTTCTATCTGCAGAAACAAGGTTTGGGCTTTTGTATCATAGAAAGACTGTGCAAATTACTGTTGTGGAATCAATGAAATAAACACTGAAAATTACAGTTTTTACATTTTTAAACACATTATAAGCAGAAAAACATATTTGGAAATAGAGCTGTGTGTAGTTTCTAGCATTGGGACTCAAGTTCCCTGCACAATTTCCTGCCTAGAGAACACATGTGCCCCTAAGTCCTACATAAACACCAGCATCTCATTTCTTTCTTGTTTGTTCTCCTGGACTCCCAAAGCAGAAACAGACAAGTACATGTGTGATAGTGTTTATAATCAGCCCCTTCATCAAAGCCCCTTCAACATGCATTTAGTAAGTAATAATTACAGTAATTCTATTTTATTTACAAATGTATACCCCACTTTATCTTTCTAACAGGCATTCAAAGTGGCTAATATCATGTAATGTTGTACTGCATCAAGCTAGAGCAGGGGTCTCTAAACTTTTCGGCTGAAGGGCCACATCAAATATTTGGCATGGTGTTGAGGATCGGAAAAAAAATTAAAGATAAAATTTAAATAAATACATTAGAGATAGAACTTAAATGAATGAATGAATGAATGAATGAATGAATGAATGAATGAATGAATGAATGGGCTCAAATGTCCAGGATTTCTCCAAGCACCAACACAGCCCAAGAAATAAAGCACACACTTAAATGGACCCCCATTCCCCTACCCCACATGCACAACTCTGGTTGTGTTTGGTCAACTGTGCCAGAGGCTCACAGGGGATCAGAGGCTGTCTGCGGGCCAGATAGAGGCTCTCTGTGGCCCGCATCTGGCCCCCAGGCCAGGGTTTGGAGACCCCTGTGCTACAGCAAGTCACACGGCACGTTCATGTTCAATCAGTCAACCGATATCTTGAGTATGGACTTCAAACACTTAGTTCATTAGCGTGTAGCCACTATGCAATGGTGGTTATGCTGCCTGCCATTGCACTGTGCCTGATTTGAGAAAAACTCCAGCTCTGCCATGAAAACTCATGGTTTTTCTAATTTCCATCCCCCATGCTGCACAATGAAGGCAGAGAATACAGATGCATCCCTATTTCTCAAAGCTTTGTATTTTTAAACTCACTCAATAAGGTGTAAGATACAGTCACTTACTGTATCTTACTGTGTTTGAGTCCAAGAAAACACCCTGCAAATGTTCAACATTTAAATATATTTCTACCACAGCTCAAAATGTTTGAGGCAGTTTACACATAATAAAATTAAACATTCAAATAATGAACTACAACAAGCAAGATAAACTGGCACGAGAATATGTGAATGAGGTGAAGCAAGTTGAGTAAGTAAAGGAGGGAAAACATGGACATGACCTTGACTTGTGCAGTACCACAATGAAACAAATGCAAAGAAGCAATTTTCCAGTTGTCCAGTTAGACTGTGTACCCTAAATTCATGCAGCAATTCCACCTATTCAAAACCCCCTTTCTTTTTGATTCTAACATTGGTGCTTCTGTGTGGATAACATTCTACTAAAGATAAATAAATGTTTAATTACTTAATCCAAAACAGACTCAGGCTTACAATTTACTTAATAAAATCTTGCTATTTCAAAAGCTGGAAAGGACTGTAATGCAGCAACAGAAATGTTCTCTTCCATAGCATGAAACAACTTCATTCCTATGCACACTTACCTTGGCACTAGTCCCATTAAACTCAATGGAGCTTTGTTCTGAGTATAGGACGTACAGAATTGCACTATAAGAGTGTGAACTCAGGGGGGTCCCGTACCCATGGATTTTGGCTTGTGGGGGTCCCCCATATGCACCTCCCCCAGAGGTGAGGGGACCTCTGCTCTCATCACCCTCCAGGGGGTCCTTTGATCTCAGCAAAGGCCACTGAGGCCATCCACAGCCTCTGCCAGTCTCAGACGGAGCTCTAGAGCTCAAAACTTCAGGTTTCACAGATAAACTGGAAATCACGTGTTTTGAGTTGCCGAGCTATGTCTGAGCCCACCAGAGGCCATGAGTGGACATCCGCAGCCTCTGGTGAACTCAGAGGATCCTCTGAAGGGGAGCTGGGCTCCTTTCACCTCTGGAAGGTTCAGACCATGGGGATGGGTATCCACCTGTATCCATGGTTTTGGCTATTTGCAGGGGGTTTCAGAAAGGAACTCCCACAATTGGGGCACACTTGTAGATCTGCTGCTAATTGCAGCTTTGCCCTTTGTTAGAGAACCCTCCTACAATAAGGAACATCTGATATGCTTAAGATGCACCAGTGTTTCTCAATGCTTGCTCTCCGCTGTACCACTTCACACGGTCCACCTATCCAAAGTACCACCAGAAGTAACTGGCAATGATGTCATCACCAGTGACATCTGGGTTGGGAGGTCAGATGCAACATGACAAACATCAGTTAAGGGCTTTTGGAGCATCGAAAAACATGCTTTGGAGCTCTGCCCACTAAGTTGAGCCTCCTACTACTGCTTGTTGTGACACATTCCTGGTCTCAATGCTGGGTTGCAGGTGTCAAGGGGTCCCAAGAGTGCCAGTAAACACCACCTCAAGTACCACTGGTGGTACCTGTACCACTGGTTGGGAAACACTGAGATACACTATTGGCATAAGAGCTCACACCCAGTGGTTTTTGAGACCCACCCAGACACACAGTTATTCTGTGATTGAAAACACCCATAAATTTCCACCCACATCACATTTGTAACCATACATTCACTGATATCTAAGGCTTTCTTCATTGCAAAAGCCATGCTAGTTTCTCCTTCTGTGCTGCCAATCATCCTCCAGCAGACTTCCTGTGTCTGCTTGTATCCCAGCAGCACTTGCCAGCCAAAAAGAGTGGGGGTTTCCCCCTTAGAATAGTTAACATACTGCTGTTAGTTAACATACTGATAGTTAACATAACATACTTTATCAACAGGATTCATATGTTGTTTGTTTGCTGTGCCCGCAGGCACAGGATTGTGCCCCAAAGCAGGCACATGGGAACAGTTACTCAGTAGCTGCTCTTAACACCCTCAATCATAAAAGTTGACAGATCTCAATTCCAAACACAATTATGTGTATACACACCCTACACATACTTTCCTGGGAGTAAGCCCACTATGGAACTTACTTTTGTGTAGGCATGCATAGGAATGTGTCAAAAAGTCCCTTTTCCTGCCTGTGTAGAAAAAAGTGCCACTCCTCGCCCGTGCTCTGTGAATTTGGTTGAACTCTCAGGCAAGGAAGAGGAAGGGTGAGGATTTATTCTCTTCAGAACAGAGAGATTGAGAAGAGGATCGCAACACGGAGTCACAATTATACAAACCCTGCTCCTGTGCAGGCAGGCAGGCACACACAGTTCTCGGCATTTCAAAGTGAGCTGGGTGGGTCTACTTGGAGGAGAAACCAAAAAGCAAGCAAGTGGAGAAGCAGCAGCTTGCAAGAAAAACTGCAAGCCTCCTTCCCCTGATCTTAACTGATCACCTTTTATTCTGTAAGTTTCCCATAGCATTATCTGCATATAATCTAACCAGATAGCAACACATGGGTAGGAAAAGAAAGCTCAGTGCTTGAAATCTCACTCATATAAACCCACTGATGCATGACAACTAACATTCTAAACATTTAAAATGCTAATTTTCAATAAACGCCTCTTACCACTAAGCAGCTCTATCCAGTTCTGCACCGTTTCAGGAGGCTGCGTCTCCTTAATGTGTTTCAGAGCTTCGTCAAGTAGAACATCCCCAGTAGGAGCATCTGATTTGCAGATAACCTAATAAGAAATACAAGCATTCACACTGGCTCCTCAAAAGTTTGTTTTTACTTTGTTAAGCACCAAGGGCAGCAGAATGAGAAGCGTTCACCTGCATCACTATACAATGCTTCTTTTTACAACTTGAGACATAACGCAAGAATACTGCCTCTTCTTGGATCAGTGACAATTAAACACACAATCACTTATGTCTATCAACACCAGATTGCACTCTTTTTTGTGATCAAAGCAGCTGCCAACCACAGAAGTGTTTATACACTTGTATCTTTAGTTCTGCAGTTTCTACCAGTGTTTTCATTAAACATATTGCACAAATCATTTTGTAGGTTACATGAGCATCAATTAAAGTCATCACACCAAATTACTATGACTTGAATCCAAAGAACTGCTTGGGTACACCCGGTAGACTGACTGGCAGTTCTTCCTGCCATAACATAAGCCACTTTCCAACTGTGAGGAAACTTTGAAAAGCAGTTTGCGATCCGGTATGAGGATTTGCCAAAGGAAGAAGGTTCCACTGGGAATGCCCAAGGTGTTTCTCAGATTTGGCCCTGGATTCAATGGCATGAATGGATTTGTAATTAAAATGCATAATTAAGAGAACAAGACAAGCCATGGAGAGTTAAAGCACCAACCTATTTATGCTAACCAGGAACAGGAAGTCCCAGAACCAACTCCTGCAGTTATGTCTTATTTGTTTAGTAGGACAGGCAAATGGTACCTCATGGAGAACACTCTGAATTAATAGTATGGAAACCTCCTATTATACCTTGAAATGACCCCACAAAGGGCGCTGACATTCATAGGATGGATATGCACAACTGAGAGGCTCACATTCTTCCCAAATAATTGCAGAACAAATACAAAGAGGTAAAGAAACTGTGGAGAACAAAAAAACCAGCACAGAGGAGAGGCAGCCAGGTCAGAACTAAGGAAAATGCAATAAGATTCTTGTGAATTCTAAATTAAAATAGAGATTTTAAAAGTTTAGAAGAGAGATGAGCCAAGCAGAGAGAACAATATTAGCAGCAAGTACAAAGTAAGTGGAATGGAGGATAGAATCAGAAACCAGCAACTGTTTAGACACAGGAGTATGAAAGGAAAGAGTGGGTGATCCTGCCTATGCCACCAATGCCAAATTTGTTCTGTGCTTGGTACACAATAGGGATTATCAGAGTTATCAGAGATGGTAACAGTACATCAATGTCTAGTTCTATCTTTTCATATTCAACTGGATACATCATAAGAGAGAAGAGGAACAGCCAAAGGGGAAGAGAAATCAGAAATGAAAATCCACATTTGTGAATTCAGGTAAATGTTTAAGGCTGAAGCTTCTAAAATAATATTTGCAAGACAGGGTAGGATTAGAAAAGACAATCACTGAGGACTCCATTGTTTGAGAAATATTACTGACAATGTCAAAGCTGACAGGTGTGTCAAGAAAAGCAACAGCCAAGACAAGGCCAGAAGGCACCACTGGATCTTCTGGTCCAGCATTCTGTCCAAGGCACAGAAACACTCTTACCAGAAAGAGACTGAAAACAGATAGCAGTTTGCACATAAAGTAAGTTAACACACACTGTTTATACACTAATGAAAAGAACAGTTGAATGGAAAGGAGGAAATGGGACAATAGCTGGAGGAAAACTTTTTTGGAGGATGACATTTTTAAAAGATAGGTAAGAATGAACATGTAAGGAAGAGGCAAACATCAGAAATTTAAAGAAATTAGAAAAACAATGGACAGTACCTAAACAAATGGAAAATAAGAGTTATTCAAATATGGCTTTTTGTTTTAACCATTACATAGATGCAAAAAACCAAAATGCTTGCTGGAAATCTCTCAGAAATCTGACAGAAGATGGGCAGCCCAATCTTAACTAGCACTGGTGCAGTAGGGCCACGATGTATCCAGCGCAGGGAAGGAGAAGGCTGAAGGTTTCCTTACCCTTAGCATGTATAAAGCCCCTGCCTGCTCAATGGGGCTAGCTGGATTTGCACCTGCTAAATAGCTGGCACAAATCCAAGAAGCCCTATGTTGAGCTTTCAAGCCCTGGAGGGAGAATAGATGTGCACCGCCCCCCTCCTTGGCCTGTTTTGCCCGTCTCCACCCTTCCACAACTCCTATGCTGCCTGGTGGGTTCCTACCTGCTCTGCTGGGCATGCAGTCAGGATCCAGCAGGAAGCCGCAGGCCTTCTGCCAGTGTTGCTTATTTGCTGGGTGTCACAACATGTTTATGGCACTTTTGTGACACCCTAGACTGGTGCAGCACATGATGTGCCAATGTAAGGTAAGGTTAGAGTTGTGCTGTGGCTCAGTGACCTCTCTGGAAGACACTTCACTAAAGAAATCCTTTCACTGAAAACCACATTAGAAGCCTGTGTACTGTTTTAGGAAGGACTTATCCTTTAATAGTCTTTTCACTCGACAAGCATATTTACTAAAACATTGGTTCCCAAACTTTTTAGCATCAGGCCTACCCACAAAAAAGTTTCACTTTACTGGTCACTCAAGCCTCTGTGGCTATAATGGTGACTGGGAAGCAGTGCTCCCCACAAGCAGCAGGTTGTTTAAGCCTTGATGCACATAGCCTAATCTGCCTTGTCAGTTTTGTGACCCAGTGTGATCCACTGGTGGGTCACTGACTCACAGTTTGAGAACTGCTGCACCAGAAATAATTGAGTCAGGAACAAAAACTGCCAGAATATTAAAATTTACAAAATGAACATACGTTAAGTACCTAGAAATAAGCTGAAGCAGAAGTCCACTATTTCTGGGTGTTTGTCACTATTACAGAGAAGTTTTGATCTAAAGAACCAGAAACAGAGAGAATTGTTAAATCTCTCATTAAACCTGTGATTTCTCAGTCTCAAACTTCAGCATTTCTAATTAGTTAGCATCTGGCTGCAAAGTCTTGCCAAAGAATGCTTAGTTAAGTTCTTCACAAAATCCAGTAATACTGGCGAACTCTGAATGTTCTCCAATTTCAGCATGAGGGTATGTGCACCAAAAACAGGAGTACTTGGTATCAAAATTGGAGGAAATCAATCTTTTTTACCATGGAAGAAGTGAGGTTTAACATATACTTATGTAATATCCGTTTTAACAAATTTGAAGCATATTATTTGCTGAATATGTCAGATGGAGTACCGCCTCATTTGTATTTAAAATAATTCAGGCTTAGTCATAAGGATCTGCTAGCATGCACTGTGTTGCCATGCAGGAGTAGCTCTATAAGCTAGCAAACATAAAATCAATATCCAATGGTTGAAGCTTTTTAAAAGCATAATACAGGTAGAGCCTATTAATCCACGTTAGTTCTGTTCCTTGACTCAGCGCGACTAACAAAAAATGCGTTGTGCTAAATTCCATAGAGTTACCCAAATACACTGCAGCCTGACACTTCCGGATGGAAGGAAACTAAGGCAGCTGTTATCAATTCCCTCCCCTCCGCTTCGTACTCAGCTCTCCCTGTTGCCAGCTGCCCGGCTTCTTTCACATGGGATGCTGATCTCTTAAGAGTCCACCCCTATGCATTTCTACTCAGAAGTAAGCCCCATTCCAGTCAATGGAGCTTACTCCCAGGAAAGTGTGGAGAAGATTGTAGGCTATATCTCATGCTTTGCTTGGTGGGAAGGCTTGCTTGTGTCCATCTCAATGGAGGGGGGGGAAATTTGGCAAACACTCCCTGGGTTTTTTAAAGCAATCCCCTCTGTTGCTACCACACCTGCCCGTGTGTGAGTGAGAAAGAGAGAGAGAGAGAGAGAGAGAGAGAGAGTGTGTGTGTGTGTGTGAGTGAGCGAGCTCCACGTGTTCTGGTTACAGAGATTTTCGGCCCCCCCTTCCCTTCAGCCTCTTTGCTGGCTCAGGGGCTGCAGGAGTGTTACTGTTCCTTTGCAAGGGGAACCTCTTCCAGGGCTCCAGGGCTATTTCCCTGCCTGGATGAGGCAGAGCCTTTTTGCAGTGTTTTGGGCTGCCTGGAAATGGAGCGAGATGCCAGTGCAGGGCAAAGGAGGCAAAGGTGTGTGTGACTTTCGGTTCCCCCACCCCATTCGCGTTGAGACAAATCTGCAAATAAAAAATCCATGGATAAATAGGTTGCACCTGTATACCATTTTCTTGGCAAATACTTTCTCTACATTGTGACTGAATACCAGTTTTGGAAAATGTTTCCACAGAGAACACATTTTTGCTTATTGTTTATTCATTGTTTATTCTAACAAAAAAATTTAGGTTTCAAATTAAAATGCACTCATATAGGAGATATGAGAAATCACTGGTGTACTGGGGGGGTAAGGGCTGCAAATGCCCCAAGTGGAACAGGGGAGGGGATGCCACCATCAACTCACCCGTGCTGCTGCCCCCTGCAGTTCCCTATATGGAGGCCCTGTACTCAGGCCTCCAGAGGGCCGGGGGAATGTGTGGCCTACTCTGGTCCTTCAAGGTCTTGGGAAGGCTTAAAACCCGAAAACCAGAAGTGGGGTTTTAGGCCTCCCAGAGGCCTCAAAAGAACTTCACAGGGCCCCCAGATGCGACAGGGGAGGTGGCAACATTCGCGCGGGGGATTCTCTAGTCCTGGCCTGGGAGGCAAAGGGGTCAAGTTCACAGGTGTGAGAAATGGCAATTTTAGATCTAGAGTAGGCAGAACAGAACAGTAAAGTAGACCAACAAACCTTCTGGCCTAATTGGTCTGAATGCACTTTTAATTCTTGAGTTGTAAATGAGACATAGCTGTGGTCTAAACTGTTCCATTGCTCAAGTGTACAGATGTCCTGCATGCATGGTACTACTTAGTAGCAGGAGTAAGCACATGCAACAAGTAACAGCTAACAAATTTACAGCCCAATCCTAACCAACTTTCCAGTTCTGATGCAGTTGTCCCAATGGGGCATGTGCTATTTTCAGTGGTGGTGGGGCAGTCATGGGAAGCTCCTCAAGGTAAGGAAATATTTGTTCCCTTACTTTGGGGCTGCATTGTGGTTGCATCAGCAGTGCAAAGTTGTTAAGACTGGCTGTCAGAGGTTTTTTGTAGGCTGCACTCTCCTGATTGTCAGTTTGTGGTTCAGCACTGGGAAGATGAATGAAAATGGCCAACGCCTGCTAGAGTTTTGCTGTCATCACGGTCTCTGTGTCAGCAACACGTTCTTCAACACGAAGCCCCAACATAGATTCTCTTGGAGACACCCAAGATCAAAGCACTGGCACCAGCTCAACCTGATTCTCTCCAGACGCTCCAGCCTTCCCAGCATCAAGATCACACGCAGTTATCACGATGCTGCCTGTGACACTGACCACTCCCAGGTGTGCAGCAGAGTGAAACTGCAAGCAAAGCAACTGTATCACACAAAAAAGGAAGGAAGACCTTGCATTGATACCAGCAAGATCCGGGATCAGAGGAAAGTGGAGGAATTTGCACGAGCACTTGAGGAATCTCTTCCAGGCCCGGTAGATGCAAACGCATCCAACAGATGGGAACATTTCAAGAATACCGTTTACAACACCACCTTGTCCATATTTGGCAAGAAGACCAACAAGACGGCAGACTGGTTTGAAGCCCACTCTGAGGAGTTGACACCAGTCATTGAGGAAAAGAGGAGAGCTCAAACAGCATACAAGGCCTGTCCCAGTGAGCGCAACCTGCAGGTCCTTCGAGCTGCTCGCAGCAAAGTCCAGCAGGCTGCCAGAAGATGTGCTAACGACTACTGGCTCCAGCTCTGTTCCCAGATACAGATAGCAGCTGACACGGGCAACATCAAGGGGATGTATGACGGTATCAAGCAGGCCCTAGGTCCAACACAGAAGAAAATTGCCCCTCTGAAGTCTGCAGCAGGCGAGGTCATCCAGGATCGGGCACAGCAGATGGAACGCTGGGTGCAGCACTACTCTGAGCTGTATTCCAGAGAAAATGTAGTCACCGAAGAAGCGCTGAACAACATTGAGTGCCTGCCTGTGCTGGAGGAGCTTGACAGTGAACCAACCCTAGAAGAACTTCACGTGGCCCTGGACTCCCTTGCCTTTGGCAAGGCACCTGGAAAAGACAGCATCCCTGCTGAAGTCCTAAAGTGCTGCAAAGAGATCATCGTCACTGAGCTGCATGAAATCCTCTGTCTTTGCTGGAGAGAAGGTGGGGTACCTCAAGACATGAGGGATGCAAACATCATCACGCTGTACAAGAACAAAGGCGACAGGGGTGACTGCAACAACTACCACGGCATCTCTCTCCTTAGCATAGTAGGAAAGTAGTTTGCCCGAGTTGCACTAAAGAGGCTCCAGGTACTTGCAAAGAGCGTCTATCCAGAATCGCAGTGTGGATTCCGAGCCAACAGGTCCACCACTGATATGGTATTCTCCCTTAGACAACTGCAGGAGAAATGCAGGGAACAACGACAGCCACTCTTTATAGCCTTCATAGATCTCACAAAGGCTTTCGACCTGGTCAGCAGGGACAGCCTCTTCAAGATTCTCCCCAAGATTGGATGTCCACCCAGGCTCCTCAGCATCATCAGATCTTTCCACAAGGACATGAAAGGTACTGTTGTCTTCGATGGCTCCACATCAGACCCCTTTGACATCTGAAGCGAAGCAGGGCTGTGTTCTTGCGCCAACCTTGTTTGGGATTTTCTTCACTGTCCTGCTGAAGCATGCCTTTGGAACTGCAACAGAAGGCATCTATCTCCGGACCAGATCAGACAGAAAGCTCTTCAACCTCTCCAGACTGAGAGCAAAGTCCAAAGTTCAGCTAAAATGTCTGCGTGACTTCCTCTTTGCCAACGATGCAGCTGTCACTACCCACTCTGCCAAAGATCTCCAGCAGCTCATGGATCGTTTTAGCAAGGCCTGCCAAGATTTTGGACTGACGATCAGCCTGAAGAAAACACAGGTCATGGTTCAGGATGTGGACTCACCTCCCTGCATTACAATCTCTGCGCATGAACTGGAGGTTGTCCATGACTTTGTGTACCTTGGCTCAACGATCTCCGACACTCTTTCTCTCGATACTGAGCTAAACAAACGCATCGGTAAGCAGCTACCACTTTTTCCAGACTCACAAAAAGAGTCTGGTCCAACAAGAAGCTGACGGAACATACCAAGATCCAGGTCTACAGAGCTTGCGTCATAAGAACAGCCCCACTGGATCAGACCATAGACCCATCTAGTCCAGCTTCCTGTATCTCACAGCGGCCCACCAAATGCCCCAGGGAGCACACCAGATAACAAAAGACCTCATCCTGGTGCCCTCCCTTGCATCTGGCATTCTGACATAACCCATTTCTAAAATCAGGAGGTTGCGCATATACATCATGGCTTGTACCCCGTAATGGATTTTTCCTCCAGAAACTTGTCCAATCCCCTTTTAAAGGTGTCTAGGCTAGACGCCAGCACCACATCCTGTGGCAAGGAGTTCCACAGACCGACCACACGCTGAGTAAAGAAATATTTTCTTTTGTCTGTCCTAACCCGCCCAACACTCAATTTTAGTGGATGTCCCCTGGTTCTGGTATTATGTGAGAGTGTAAAGAGCATCTCCCTATCCACTCTGTCCATCCCCTGCATAATTTTGTATGTCTCAATCATGTCCCACCTCAGCCGTCTCTTTTCTAGGCTGAAGAGGCCCAAACGCCATAGCCTTTCCTCATAAGGAAGGTGCCCCAGCCCCGTAATCATCTTAGTCGCTCTCTTTTGCACCTTTTCCATTTCCACTATGTCTTTTTTGAGATGCGGCGACCAGAACTGGACACAATACTCCAGGAGTGGCCTTACCATCGATTTGTACAACGGCATTATAATACTAGCCGTTTTGTTCTCAATACCCTTCCTAATGATCCCAAGCATAGAATTGGCCTTCTTCACTGCCGCCGCACATTGGGTTGACACTTTCATCGACCTGTCCACCACCACCCCAAGATCTCTCTCCTAATCTGTCACAGACAGCTCAGAACCCATCAGCCTATATCTAAAGTTTTGATTTTTTACCCCAATGTGCATGACTTTATACTTACTGACATTGAAGCGCATCTGCCATTTTGCTGCCCATTCTGCCAGTCTGGAGAGATCCTTCTGGAGCTCCTCACAATCACTTCTGGTCTTCACCACTCGGAAAGTTTGGTGTCGTCTGCAAACTTAGCCACTTCACTGCTCAACCCTGTCTCCAGGTCATTTATGAAGAGGTTGAAAAGCACCAGTCCCAGGGTACACTGCAGGGTACATGCAGCGAGTCATGGACTCTTCGATCACAACAGGAGAGGAAACTGAACGCATTCCACATGCGCTGCCTCCGACGCATCCTCGGCATCACCTGGCAGGACAAAGTTCCAAACAACACAGTCCTGGAACGAGCTGGAATCCCTAGCATGTATGCACTGCTGAAACAGAGACGCCTGCGTTGGCTTGGTCATGTCGTGAGAATGGATGATGGCCGGATCCCAAAGGATCTCCTCTATGGAGAACTCGTGCAAGGAAAGCGCCCTACAGGTAGACCACAGCTGCGATACAAGGACATCTGCAAGAGGGATCTGAAGGCCTTAGGAGTGGACCTCAACAGTTGGGAAACCCTGGCCTCTGAGCGGCCCACTTGGAGGCAGGCTGTACAGCATGGCCTTTCCCAGTTTGAAGAGACACTTGGCCAACAGTCTGAGGCAAAGAAGGAAGGCCCATAGCCAGGGAGGCAGACCAGGGACAGACTGCACTTGCTCCCAGTGTGGAAGGGATTGTCACTCCCGAATTGGCCTTTTCAGCCACACTAGACTCTGTGCCAGAACCACCATCCAGAGCGCGATACCATAATCTTCCGAGACTGAAGGTTGCCAACAACAAGATTAGTAAAAAAAGTGGTATCTACAAGCCTTGGGTCTGCCCAGTTCTGTCCTCAAGTCCATACTGTGCTTAAAGCTAGGATAACCTCTGTTTATTTAGTGAATTATCTGGCCATGAGAATTGTGAAAAAATATCCTTACCTCTGAAACTGCATCAGAAAAACAAAACTTCTAAGAGGAGGTTCAGGCAAAACTCCATAAGGTCAGAGCCTACATGCAGTGGAAGCTTTGGAATAACAACTGTTCACTGGGTGTGCACATTTTATTAAGATTGGCACACTGGATATAACGTTTGCATAGAAGCTACTTGCATGGAATACAAAGGGAACAGGTTCAATCTGTGTGAATGTTAATTTTTGAACTACTGGGTTCTGATCATATATATCAAGCCTACTTAAGATGGAATCCATGTTTGTAACTGACAAACATTACACCCAACACACGGACCTCTGATGACATTGTGAGTAAAGGTCCTATCCAGTTGAAGCTTAAAAAAATTAATCCATAAGGTGACCAGCTTATTTAATTTCTTTAAAAATGTATATTTTAGGCCCTTCCTTATTAGTACTCAAGTACAAAATTCTAGAAAAAATTATGCAAACTATTATAGCCTCAGGGCTTCAAATAACATTCCTCCATTTTGGAAACTTTATGGGAGGAAAAAGATCAGTTGAAAGCTAATCGTAACTAAGTGTAGCTAGCCAAACATAAGCAATCACTGTCTGCTTACACAAAGGTTCAGTTCTGAACAGGGAGGTAGTGTGGAAATTTTTCAAATTCGCTTTTCAAACAGGTGAGCAAAAAATAATATTTACAGGACTAACTGCCCACACAACTGTGGTAAAAGCAAAGCATTTTCGTTTTCACCACAAGAGCTCTTCAGAAAAAAGTTACCTTCACACAATGCCAACAAAAATCAACCAAAGAGCAACACATCCCCAAACTAGGCCTTGGATTCAGCAAACTACATAAGCACAACACTTTTATGAGGCTGCCCATGTGTTTAGTATTTCAATATGCAGCTTAAAGAATTTAAAATATTGATTAGATGCCAGTATTTTCTCTAAACGATGAATGGGCGTGCAGGTTTACACTTTGAATATACATTACTTTAAACCTCAAATAATTCTAGTGAATGGGACTCTGTTTAAAAATTAAGATGGTTTTAGCTTCTTCTTACCTTTCTAGTTAACAGACTTTTGCGCCTCATTCCAAATGCCTCCAGCTGAAGACGTCCTCTCAGTGCCAACTCAATTAACATGCAGCCACGCAGCCCAGAGGAAATGCAGTCATTCCAGAATGATGTATAACCCTGGTGAAGAAAAAAAGGACTCAAATTATTTATCAACAAAATTCATTTGAAATACAGTACAAAAGTCCAGAAGTGCAGGGAGAGATAGAAATTAACATTTACAAACAAAATAGCTGAAGTCCTTTTACTACAACACCCATTCTGTCTCTTAAGAGATTAAACTTCCAATAAGAACCTTGATACTGATAAGCAAAGTACACAGTTTGGCAATACAATTAGAGTTGAGCAGCTAATAAATTATAGCAGATTCCAGTATTGCAAAAAAAAAAAATGTATCTTGGACTACTTTCTAAAACATGAAAGTCCAGAGGAGGAGGAAGCTGGAAATTGCATAATTTGTTGCACCACACCAGCATGTAAGCAGGCAAAAATTGTACACATCATCCTAAGCTTTACTGGATACCACAGTATTTTTGACCCAATTACAACTTTAAATTATACACGAAACAGCTGCTGTGCCTTCACATACTCTTCGGTCATGATTAAGGCATATAGCAATTCAAAGTTATGCTTCCACAACTTTTGTAGAAAGTACAAACTTTTGCAGAATAAGCATTTGAATAGTGACATCAGGAAAAGGACAAAAACCCTATAAACACAAGCCAAGGTATCCTACCACATTTTATGAGAATGTGCAAGTCAGAACAAGTTTTTCCTTTTAAAAAAATGCCACATGCTGGACAGACAAAGTGAGGGGAAACTATGGTGGGCGTTAGTGCACCTTTAGTATTTTGTCCTTGCCACAGTTCCCACCCACTCATGTGCCCCTCACACAATATTTACAGTGGGGAAAAATCTTCCACTAAAAATCATAGACTAGAGCAGGGGTGTCCAATGTTTTTGGCAGGAGGGCCACATCATCTCTCTGACACTGTGTCAGGGGCCAGGGAAAAAAGAATTAATTTACATTTAAAATTTGAATAAATTTACACAAGTCATTATATAAATGAATATATTAAATATGAACTTATATGAATGAATGAAGGTCTTGCAATAAAAGGCCTTTCACAAAGCAAGGTTGGCCTTTCCTTTGCTGCCACTACTGCATCACAGATATGAAACAGCAAGCAGTGGAGGGAGCCCTCATCCCACAGCTCACTCAAGAGGTCAAACATCCACCCTCACGCTGAAAGCAATTGCGTCAGACTTGTGCGAGCTCCAGCAAATCTCTGGAGGGCCAGAGGCTCATTTGAGACTGGAGGCTCCCTGAGGGCCACATTGGGAGTCCTCGAGGGCTGCAAGTGGCCCCAGGGCCGGGGTCTGGGCACCCATGGACTAGAGTACTAATATATTTGCATCATTCTGCTTGTTTGTGCATGTTTGTGCCACCCTGGGAGGAAGCAGCATCAGCGGGGAGGTCAGCGCCACCCTGTCGACAGTGCAGCACACCCCCAGTGGGAGGGCAGGGGAGGAGTTTCTGGATGGGGGAGGGTAGAACCGGTGGAGGCCTCTTCTGCCAAATCTTATCCCGTGTTGGACTTGAAAGCCTAACACAAGGGTTCTTGAGTCTGTACTAGTAATCTAGCTGGGGAAGACTTGAAAAACCCCACTGAACTGGCTGGGGCTTTACTTGGGGTGTAGAGATGAATGTCACCTTTCCCTGAGGACACCTCCAGCCTACTTACATCCAGCATAGGATGTAGCAGTAGCTGTTTCAAGCCATTACTCCTATTTTGGATAGAATTGGGCCCCAAGAATTAATTGTTTCACTGTTAATACAGCACAGCAGCCAAGCATGAGTCAAGCTGAGAAACTTCTAGTTCAGATCTTGCCTAGTTAATACAGATGACCTTGGCCATTGCCTCGTGGCCACCATCTGCAATATGAAAATGACACAACACCACACTATATAGAGCAGCTGTAAGTTTTATGGTGGTAATTGGTACAAAGAATTCTGGACACTTAGCAAGCTGAATAGGGTTTATTCAGGGTTTAGGCTAATAAATACTTCACAAAATAATTCTGATTTTGTCTTACAAATTCATTACTATTTACTAGGAAAGTTGAAGTTCACAGAATAACTAGCACCACAGGCCATGTTTGCACTAGTAACTTTCTCAGATAGTTATTACAAAAAAGTTTCTAATAAAATAAAGGATTACATATCCCACCTACATTTAAACCCTTGCATTGTTAAGAACCTGCATAATTTCTGAACATAAATTATTAAACCAAATCTTAGAGTTCTAGCTTAAAGAGGAAAACAAGAAATGATTATACTTTCAGTAAAAAAAAAAAAAAAAAGATTTAACAAAGATTCTAAGTCTGTCTCATTAACATCTGGGGAGAAATTATGTCAAATAACTACGTTCTACTCTGTTCTTCTGCAAACCCAGACTAGACAAGGTACTTCTACAAAAAGATTCAAGTAGGGAAAAAATATTGCAGATTCCCTCCTTTTACCTAAGAGGCAAGCACATAAAACTTATCTTTAACCTTTTCTTTCATTTTTCCAACTCCAAACACCAATGTAAGAGCAGCCTTGCTGGATCAGACCAAAGGCCATCTAGTCTAGCACTGTTCCCCAGAGCAGTCAGTCTGCCTCTGTAAAACACACAGCAGAAACAGGTAGGCATTGCTTCTCAGCAACTAGTATTCAGAACTGTGCTGTCTCTGAACCTGGAGGTAGTATATATATTTTAGCTCCCATGAACCTAAACCTTGTATGATCTGTCATCTTTTTCATATCGCATCAACCAAAAAACCAGACACATGCCCTGCAATAACTGTAACATTATAACACCATGCTATATTGGCAACCTTCAGTCTCGAAAGACTATGGTATAGCGCTCTGAAAGGTGGTTCGGGAACAGCGTCTAGTGTGGCTGAAAAGGCCAATTCGGGAGTGACAATCCCTTCCACACCGGGAGCAAGTGCAGTCTGTCCCTGGTCTGTCTCCCTGGCTATGGGCCTTCCTTCTTTGCCTCTTTGCCTCAGTCTGATGGTCAAGTGTCTCTTCAAACTGAGAAAGGCCATGCTGCACAGCCTGCCTCCAAGCAGGCCGCTCAGAGGCCAGGGTTTCCCACTTGTTGAGGTCCATTCCTAAGGCCTTCAGATCCCTCTTGCAGATGTCCTTGTATCGCAGCTGTGGTCTACCTGTAGGGCACTTTCCTTGCACGAGTTTTCCATAGAGGAGATCCTTTGGGATCCGGCCATCATCCATTCTCACGACATGACCGAGCCAACGCAGGCGTCTCTGTTTCAGCAGTGCATACATGCTAGGGATTCCAGCACGTAACACCATGCTAACAATATCACTTTTATAATTCTCTCTGCTCATCCTGTCTAAATTATATTTCTTGTGTTCACAAACACTCTACACACACACTGTACATACAATTTATACAGCATCCATTGAACCCAGTGAGAATCATTAGACCAAAATAACACTGGGAAAGAACAAAAGTTTTAATAACAGCAAGAGGACTATGAAAAAACCTAACTAAGGAGATTGGCAGTACAAGAGAGATCATGCAAGCTCATTTCATCCATCAATGCTATGGACCAAGCATTGATGCAACACTATCACTGCTTTGGATTCAGAGGCTGCAGTCTCAGATACATAGGAAAACTCAATCAAGGAACAGGAGTGAAGCAGATTTTGTGATGCCTGGTACATCAGTCTCACTCTTCAGAATCATGAACTACTCATGACCTCACTCACAGGCACTTCAATAACTACAAAAAAACCGAAGAGTCAGTAAGTGCAGTAGTTGTAAGGATCAACTGAGTAAAAAAGGCCTTGATTCAAATCTGAACTCAGTCATAACTGGCTAGCTTTGGCAAGCAACTACCCCAAACTTTGTAAATGAGGTATTATAAATAAATCTGTAATGCAAGTTTAACAGTAGTGACCTGTTTTACTGTGAATGTATTAATAAGAATATTTATATACTGCCTCATGTGAAGTTTTCTTGAGCACTCAGCAAGGCTGTACACAAATACTTTTAACAATCTGAAATATCATATAACAAAAAATTGGAAGGGGATTTAGGTGGCGTGCTTACTTTTTTCCAAAAACCTATAAACCAGCAAATTTCAAAGTTTTACCACCAAGACCCCCATTTTTAGAATGAGATTCTGTCAGGACCCACCAGAAGTGATACCATGACCGGAAGTGACACCATCAATAGGAAGATTTTTTAACAAACCTAGGCTGCAGTCCTTCCCACACTTATCCAGAGTAAGTCCCATTTACTACCATTGTTAAAACGATATACATAATAACCTGTTAAAAGTACAGATCTGTAGCATTTCCCCAAATGCAGTCACATACCATCAAGACTAATATATTAAAAAGAAAATACTGAAATGGATGGGGACCCAGCTGAAATTGGCTCGCGACCCACCTAGTGGGTCTCAACCCACAGTATGAGAAACACTGCTGAAAACCATAAAAGCATGCTCAGTGTTGTAATTGGGGCCATCCTCATCTGCAGGCTCAGCATACATGGACTGAATATTTGTGGATGCCAAGCCCATGATTGGAGGGCCTCGGAAGGCACTTCCGGTCTGGGTTGGCAACTTCTGATCTGCTGGTGCAAATTGGAAGTGTCTTCCAGAGGCAACCTCTGGAGGGCCAGGTAAGTAATTGTGCCACAGCCATTGCCTGTGAAATTCAGTATCCACAGGGGGACATCCTGGAATGGATCCCCTGTGGATACTGAGGGCCCGCTGTATTTATTATCCATCAGGACATCATATTTGCAACTTAATGTATTGCTTTACCATGCAACATAATTCTAAAATGCTACTATTTGATCTTTTGAAAACATAAAGTGGGCACATCAGTGCCTGAGTAGATCTCTTAAAAACATACACAAAAAGGTTCAGCCCCTTAATGCGGGAGGAGGAGATATTTAAAGTACTGTATTAAATATGATAAACTGGTGTTTTAATCAAATATAATTTTTAACTGTTTTATATAATCCATTGAGGTAATTGTTTTTAATGTTTTATTATTGTGTTTTTAATGCTGTAAGCCGCTTCAATTGCCCTTACTAGAAGAAAGGCAGGGAAAATTTCTTAAATAAATAAAGTTTTTACAAATACCAACACCTGCATGCTCGGTATATGCAGGACACATTATCTGAACATGAAGGCACTCCCATAACTACCTCTTGGATGCTATTTGTCTTCCACACAAAAGTTATGCTGTTTTCTTCCCAAAATAATTTTTTTCTCCTTGACAAGTACAAATGAAGTATTTTGACATACAGCAGAACCCCCAAATCCATGGATTTAGTATCCACAGTTCACTGTGGCCCAAAAATATTACATGGAAAATTCCAGAATAAACAACGCTTAAGTTTCAAACTGCATGCTATTCTGAGTAGTATGGTGAAACCTTCCCTTGCATGACTCATCTTGTCCTCAGTACAAACGCTGGCCCACTTTACTTGCGTCCAGTTACCCTCTAGTGTTCTTGCTGTTCACATTCACTGCTGCAGTATCACAGTGTTGTGAAAATCATACGGGTATATGTAAATAAAAAATGCCTTGTATATAGAGTTCACTACTATCCACAATTACGGACAACACTGAACCCCAGGGATTCTTATTAAAAATGAAGCCCACAGTAACATCTGTGAGCCAAACAGACATGAAAATCTAATGAATTACCCACGAACATGTACCAGGCACACCAAGGATTAAAATGTAACCAGTTTATTAAAAATTCAAAGGAAAAGAGAATTCAACAAAATGGGGAATAGAAAAGAGGTTAAAGTACAAGCAAGCTGATGGAAAATCCCTGAGCCTGACTGGAATGCACAAAGAAAAGTTTTCATCAAATGGGTGCATTAACCATTAATGCCTAGCAGATGGAGCTGGAATGTTACTCAAAACTACCAGCCCACAGACTCAATACACCTTGGTCTTATCTTGAGCATCTTGCCTTCCCTAACAGGCAAAGCTTGCAAGTGTGCTAGATGGGAAAAAGCAGACAAAGCAACATTAAATTCTCTGATTGCAAACTAGCCAGATAGTCCCTAGCTTAGACCATGTACATTATTCAAGAAAAATGCAGTTCCAGCACTTTTGGATGAGCTAGCTGCTAGTGGGCGCTTTTCTGAGCTCCCAGCAAATGGGTCATTCACAGCCCAATCTTATGCATGTCTACTCAGAAGTAAGTCCCATCAGTGTCACTGGGGCTTACTTCCAGGAAAGTGTGGATAGGATTGGGCTGTCAGGCAGTTGGCAAAGAACAATGAATACTTCCTGTGGGCAGGGAAATATAATGTTGCTTGGATGATTATCATCAAATTACCCGATTGGAGGAGTAGAAACCACATGGCTTCTCCATCCCACCCTTTGGAACTAAACAAACAGACTTGCAACCCAATGGGCAAAACAGCAATGGGCAACCCAACAGGAAGACATACTTTGAACCCAGCACATGTTTGGGAAATAATGGGAGTTTCCATACAGTTTATGGCAGTTTACAAAGGAAGCCCCGGCGGTTTTCTAGGCTGCTGAACCTACACAGGAGTTTCTGGGGAGTTAAAAATGACTAAATATAAGGGGGGGGGAACTAATCAGTACCTGCCATTTCATTTTTGTATGTACAACATATACAGTAAGCTTTAACCAGCATTAATGTGGAAGTCTCTGGTTAACAAACTTTTTGTTAATTAAGTCCTTCCCACCCACCTGTCTGCTAGCCCCCTTCCTCTCTTACCAGACTAGACTCAGCTGTGCTGCTTCACCCCCTTCCTTCCTTATGCAGGTCCTCTAGGAATGAAGATGCTCTGCTTCCTAAGCAAGGCCCTTCTGAGGAAAGAAGTGAGAAGTCCTCACTCCTAGAGAGCCCTCATGGGAAGCAAAGGAGGATGAAGGGGTACTGCAGAAGCAGGTAGTGATGAAAACGCTCTTTAATTCTCCATTCCCAAACACTATCAGAGTATGCCCTGCAAAGTGCACAAAGGTTACAAGGGGTGGAGGAAAACGAAACACCACAGAGCAATCAATCTCATTAAAACAGAGAAATGTGAGCAGTATGGAGAGCTGAAGAGTGAAATCAAAATTTTATCAACTTTTTCTACCTTTCCAGGCCAATTTTTCAGGCTCATGTTCAATTGCAGATATATTTTAGCAGGTGACGTCACTATCAAAGGTAAGGCTTTCTCCCCCAGGTACATTAATATTCTCAAATACAAAACCTTTCCTCTAGTGGCCACTATTTTGCTGAACTGCATTCCAAGGAAGATCAGTGTACTTGAATGTTTAAGTAAAAGCTGGACCTGTTTCAGCAGTTTTTAAGGTATCAGTGCTTTTAAGCTTTTACCCTAATTTGTTTTAAACAGTTTATGACAGGGCTTCTCAAACTGGAGTGTTGTGATGCCCCAGCCTGTGGGCCCTGGACTCAGCCCCCTTAAGGGGCAGGGGAAGGCAGCGACATGATCCCCTGGATTACATCACTAATGATAGGGTAGAGGGTAGAGCCCTGCATGACCCTCCATGATGTAATGACCCTCCACAGGGCTCCCTATGTTTTAGAGAGTAAAAGCAGAACAATCGCGCTCCACTTCCAGTTTGCAATTGCAGAATGGACTAGTAAGTGCATGCCAGTTCCTTTGCCCCCCCTTAGCGACATGATGCCCAGGATTCCCCCCACCCCTGCTGCCTTCCCCGCTCCCCCACAAGGACTTACTGCAGTCCTCAAACACCCTGCGAGTTTGAGAACCGCTGGTTTATGATATTCATGTTCATTTGTTATAAGTTATTTTGAAGGCCTTAAAACAGAAGTGGCCTATAAATTTAAATACAAATATGTTTTATACACTGCCACCCTACGGCAACTGCCAGGAAAGATAGGATATACTGTAGATACTCACCTATAGCATGTAAAATTTTTGCCAAGTAATCAAGC
Source organism: Tiliqua scincoides (assembly GCF_035046505.1). NCBI lineage: Eukaryota > Metazoa > Chordata > Lepidosauria > Squamata > Scincidae > Tiliqua > Tiliqua scincoides. The sequence goes on from NC_089822.1 coordinate 14,056,461, forward strand.
TCAAATTATCACTTTGCCTTATCTCCGGGTCAATCAGATGGCAAAGCCTTTCAATTCTTAAAAGTTTCCTTTCTCAAGTGGCAGACAGGACCCAAGTTTCTCAAGCTGCAGGCAGGCACAGCTCCTTAGAAGCAATTTGTTAACCTTTTATTCTGCTGTAGCCTGGTTCTGCTTTGCAAATGCTTGCAAAGCAGGTCTGTTTTTTGAAACACCAGGATGGGAATCCTTTCCATCTGAAGCAGGCTACAATTCAGTGCACCCTTACTTAAGAATAACACCCATGGAAAGCAGTGGGTCTACTTCTGAGTAAAAAGGGTTGCAAATATATGCAGCTGCATCTCTCTGCTGTCAATTGAATTGCACACTCCGAGTTATGTGTTATGGGTTGCATGTTGTATGTAGAGCTTCTGGCTTAACACAGCAGACACCTTAAAGGTGGATTTGATTCATGGATCTCCTGCAGTGGTTCCAACCTTTTTCACTTGCATATCCCTTGGCAGCCCATTTCCATAAATTGTACCCTTCATATTAGCAAAATGTTTGTAATTAATAATGCAAGCCCTTATCTCCTCTATACGAAAGCCCAGACTTCATGTATTTATCACAGTGTTTTCTCTTTTTATCTGTTTGAAGAACAGAAGATTCTGCCTTTGCACTGTTTTGCGCCAGAAGTGTGCTGAGAAATTCTGGGTGATTGACCACTTTCCATATTATGTTTCAGCTTTTTTTACTGTGCTGGTTTTCAATCACTGGTTCATACATGAATTGATGACCAAAAACTAGCTATTGGTGGGGCTTTCACAGCCAACTAGCTACCTCCCTTCCTGCCTTGCTGGTCCTTGCAAGGTATTCCTGTCTTGCAAGGCATTCTGGAGCATGACCTGCCTTTTTCTACCATTATTCCATTCTTTTTCAAGTACCCCTAAAGTACTGTTGAGTGTTCCTGGGAGTACATGAATACCAGGTTGGGAACCACTGTTTTACTGGTATGTTGTTTACAGTGCACTTACTCTGATAGTGCTTACAAAAAGGTGGTGATGACCAGAATTTAAAAAGAATAAAAATGTATCTTATGATCTTCTACTATGTTTTTAATAAGTTAGAGACTACAGTTCTTAGGTAACAATTAGTGGTGGGTTATGTTTCAGGATCTGGCCTCGAGCAAAACCAGACAAAACTATAGTCAGACACCCCCCCCCCAAGTTTAACCCCCAACTTATCCAAGGGTCATAGAAAATTCCATTATTGTTGGCTCAAAACCTGCCCTCGACTTATCTGTGGGATCAACTTATGGGCAAGTATCTGCAGTAGATATTTTACATTTCCTTAGATAGTTTCCTGTGTCTAAAATTAAGTTCATTTGAATGGCTTCTTCAAGCATAGTACAATGCTTTTTATTACATACCATCTACTTCATCAAACCATACATTGTTCATTCCAAAGTTGTTCATTCCTTCAGTTTTTGTATCTTTCCTTATAGAAGCAGGTTATAGGTTTCAGTAAGCTGCATTTGGTATTACATTATATATATATATAATTTGTGGCAACTTTTAAAAAAGTTTTATGCAAACTGTTGTCAAAGTCAATGTTTTGATTCTGTGCTTCCTTTTGTTCTTGCCAAGACCTCTGGAGGGAGGGGAGGCCAAAGCCAGGTACTCATTTATTGTACCCTAGGCCCGGACCACGCTAAAACTACCCCCTTCCTCCAACTGCATTTTAATTGTCATTCATATTGCAGCTGAATTATTACGGGCCATTTGGGAAGCTAATTTTTGACTGAAAAACAGAATTTTAAGGTGCATATTTGCATGGCAGAGGAACAGCATTTAAAAATATATTTTGGGAGCTTGTCATGCATACAGTAAACAAATAAAAAACCTGATTACTCATACGTGAACACCTGGAATGTTTCACGTCGTCACTGCCTATGCTCATGCCTTCAACTCTGCATCTTTCATAACTCTGTACATCATGCTCTGATGAGCGTCATTGGTATTTTCCCCTAAACTGACATTTTACTTTTACAGGGTGGGGGTGAGGCCATCTGGACTGCAAAAGGCTACAATCTGCATGTCACTGTACCCTCTCCACAGTATTGCTGGATCCATGGACCCTAGTAGAAACTAATATTTCTGGCCTGCAGAACATCACCCAGACGGATAAAGGTAGTGCAAAATTAACCCACTGGTGACAGACACTTCTAATTTTGAAGCTGCAATTTACTGCAGACAAACTTAACTCATATGATTTGGCAGGAAGTGGTCATCTCTAACACAAGGGAAGATGTGGCAAGGCACAAAGACTTTGAGCTTGGTCCAAGTTGTGTAATTACCTTTCTCCACATTTACAAGTGCCGCCGCCTAGGGAGGTACGTGGGGCGGCTGCAAGAAATAGGGCCTCTCAGTAGTGGCACCAACGCTATGGAACTCCCTTCCCCTTGACTTAAGAATGGCTCCCTCTCTTGAGACCTTTCGGCAAGGCCTGAAGACCCTTCTGTTTAAACAGGCCTTCTGAGTTCTTGGCCTTTTAACATTTTTTAACATCTTTTAATATTTTTTTTACAGGCCTGATTCTTTTATGACTTGCTGCTGCTCTATGCTCTTTTACCTATTTTTACTCTGACTGCTGTTTTTAGTATGTGTTAATATGTTTTTATTTGCTTTTAAATTGTTTTTAATATGTTGTAAGCCGCCTTGAGTCCCTTCGGGGAGAAAGGCGGGGTAGAAATAAAGTTATTATTATTATTATTATTATTATTATTATTATTATTATTATTATTATTAATTGCCCTTACAATTTGTTCTTCATCTAATGAGCTCAAGCCAGCTGGGCATAGGATTCCTCGATGGTCTCCCATTCATGCAGCTTACTGTGCCAAATCTGCTTAGTTTTCATACATTAACTACAATATGTTTTGTCTTGTGGCCATCCTCTACTGACTTCACTTGTGACAAATGTTATGGTCTCAGAAAGCAAAAATCCCCTTATCTCTCTTATCTATGGTTTTCCCAAGCTACAACATACCTGGAAAAATAGTGGTGACAGTGGAGGAGTAGGGACACATTGTGTTATAAATTATTAACCAGTAGCCCTCAGAACACTTGGGCTGAGGTTAGGACTCTTGCTGCCACTTTGAATTACTAAACTATGAAGAGATGGCAGCCAGGAGCCACTCTTTCACCTGTGGCTCAAAGGAGGAAAAGCTGTTGTCCCTACTATAATCTGTGCTAGTTTCTTCTTGGCAGTTATTTACATCAAACCCTGCTGCAGCTTTCTGAGCCACCAGCAGCCATAGCCTGACAGCTGATTATTATTGTTTATGTAATTGTATATGTCACTTTGAAAGGCGTCACACTGAATGGTGGAGCACAAATTTACTGTAATTTAACTATAATTATTCAAAATCATCATCAAGACATTGATTTACACTGGCAAAATATTCTGTAAATAATGAGATATAAGAAATGTAGCCTTTCTATAAGAAAAAAGAGACTCATTCTCTGTGTGTAAAAGGCCACATAGTAGTTGTCACAGTAATAGTTAGACTAACGCACAACATACATAAGACACCTATAAGGGCTGAATTCCAATCACTATTGTTTTATCGGGAAACTCAGAATACATGAAAGCTACAATATACAAGTCCAACAACAGGAATTTACAAAGACTGAATTCAGACATCACACAACTAATCTGTTCAATTGAGATTGCCTCACCTCTTTGAGCTCATGTTCTCCTTTCCCCATGCCAGATCTAATTTGCACCGAGATCCAAATTGGGATAGATATGGCTAGCACTAACCATAGTCTGCCTCCAAATCAGGGACTGAAAACCACCTCAAACTATGGCTAGTGGTATCCCATTTGCTTGACTTGGACAATGTAGCAAACTAAGTTTTTAAGCTACATACAAAGAACTTCTACGCACATTTTTGAAAACAGCACTCCTTTTATAACCAGTTTTAAACACCACAAACTTCCATGTGCCATTGGACTTTATTAGAATGTACATGTTCTGCACTTACTTCATGCACTGTATGTTGACGAACTCTTCCATCAGCTAAATACACACCTACTAATCTTGTTTAAAGGTGGCTACTACACTCACTGACAAGTTTTCACCATTGATGCTAACCACTGATGCTATGTCAAAGCAGCCAATCCCTTTTCCAGAGATGCATTTCCTCAAGGATATATTATTCCACAAATTAGTTTCAAACATGCTTCCTATGAGCTCAGCCTGTTTCCGGAAAAACTAACATACCTTATGTACAGTATTTGTAAATTTCTGGTGTAAATTTCTAGGTATTGGAACTTATTACCTTAATAAATATCGCCATCAACATTGAAAATGTTAGAAAATACAAATGAGGATGTATCCTAGACCACTGTGTCCCAAACGTTTTAGCACTGCGACCCAATTTTTAACACAAAAATCTTTCATGACCCACATATTGCTGCCATCACAAGGCCCAGAACCCATCCCCAGCTGTTGCTCTCATCATTGGGTGTTGAAATAAGGCACATCAGTGATGTCCTACAGAGCTGATGTTGAAAAATACAGCACATTCCTCTACAAAAATGGAGGCAACTTAAAACAAGGGATTTATGGCAATAGTAGTTCCTACTGAGATGAGTGTCTGTAGAGATATGATGCTCTTGTCAGCAAGAGCAGCAGCCGGCGGTGAGTCCCAGCCCCTCACGATCCATCAAAAATTGACTCCTGACCAATAGTTTGGGAACCACTGCCCTAGAAAAAGGAAACAATTTAAAGAGGAACATTTATTTATATATTATAGGACCTTTCAGTTTTTTTTAGTTAGGGAGTCTAATTACATTAGTGCAGCATATCCTGTCTGCCAAGTTCTACCCTATACCCAAAAATCTGAGGAGATATACTGAATGGAAGGGTGGAGTGGGGGGAAGAGCAGAGAGAGAACTGTAGCTGCTATGATATGAGAACTTTGCAAAAGGCTGTTATGGGTCCAATACTATTGACGCACCAGCAAACAATAACAATTAGTATTTACGCAGCACTTCTGGTAATTCAAAGCATTTCACATACATTACCTATTGAAACCTATAATACCAACATTGTTCTACCTTTACTGTAGATAGGAGACTGAAAAGAGTGGCTTTTCTGAGGCCCACAAGTGAGATAAACCAAGAAGTTCATGATTTGTGGGTCAGTCTTTACAACTGCTCTCAAATAAGTGATTAGAATGAGGCAAACTTAGAACTCTGTTCCAGAACACAGTGCAGTTTGTACCTGTGTTCAGACAGATTCAAGTCTTAAGATGGCACACTGGTTAGAAACACACTACATGTATCGCTGCCCTCAAAGACTTATAAGCAAAGGCACGATGCCAGTCCCAACCTCCTACCCTTCCCCTACCCCACCAGTTTCCTGACTAAGGCTGCAATCCTATCCAGGCTTACCTGGCAGCAAGTCCATTCACTATAATGGGACTTCCTTTTCAGAAGACATGCTTAGGCTTGGGGCCATGAAGCAGACAGGGGCACTCACCTGAGGCTGCAATCCTATCCACATTTATGAGAGCAAGCGCCACTGACTATAATTTCTGAATAGACATGCCAAAGTTGCCATCCTCTCCACACTTACCTGGGAAAAAGCCCCACTGACTATAAAGGGCCTTCCTTCCGAGTAGGCATGCCTAAGCTGCCATCCTATCAAGACTTGCTTGCGAGCAAGTCCCACTGACTGTAATGGGCCTTGTTTCTGAGTAGACATGCCCGGGCTGCCATCCTCCCCACTAGTACCTGAGAGCAAGCCCCCTGACTGCAGTGGGCCCTCCTTCTGAGCAGACGGGCCTGGGTTGCCGTCCTCCCCACAGGTACCTGGGAGGAAGCCCCCTGACTGCAACGGGCCCTCCTTCTGAGCAGACGGGCCTGGGTTGCCGTCCTCCCCGCAGGTACCTGGGAAGAAGCCCCCTGACTGCAACGGGCCCTCCTTCTGAACAGACGGGCCTGGGTTGCCGTCCTCCCCACAGGTACCTGGGAGGAAGCCCCCTGACTGCAACGGGCCCTCCTTCTGAGCAGACGGGCCTGGGTTGCCGTCCTCCCCACAGGTACCTGGGAGGAAGCCCCCTGACTGCAACGGGCCCTCCTTCTGAACAGAAGGGCCTGGGTTGCCGTCCTCCCCACAGGTACCTGGGAGGAAGCCCCCTGACTGCAACGGGCCCTCCTTCTGAGCAGACGGGCCTGGGTTGCCATCCTCCCCACAGGTACCTGGGAGGAAGCCCCCTGACTGCAACGGGCCCTCCTTCTGAACAGACGGGCCTGGGTTGCCGTCCTCCCCACAGGTACCTGGGAAGAAGCCCCCTGACTGCAGTGGGCCCTCCTTCTGAACAGACGGGCCTGGGTTGCCGTCCTCCCCACAGGTACCTGGGAGGAAGCCCCGTGACTGCAACGGGCCCTCATTCTGAGCAGACGGGCCTGGGTTGCCGTCCTCCCCGCAGGTACCTGGGAAGAAGCCCCCTGACTGCAACGGGCCCTCCTTCTGAACAGACGGGCCTGGGTTGCCGTCCTCCCCGCAGGTACCTGGGAAGAAGCCCCCTGACTGCAACGGGCCCTCCTTCTGAACAGACGGGCCTGGGTTGCCGTCCTCCCCGCAGGTACCTGGGAGGAAGCCCCCTGACTGCAACGGGCCCTCCTTCTGAGCAGACGGGCCTGGGTTGCCGTCCTCCCCACAGGTACCTGGGAGGAAGCCCCCTGACTGCAACGGGCCCTCCTTCTGAACAGACGGGCCTGGGTTGCCGTCCTCCCCACAGGTACCTGGGAGGAAGCCCCCTGACTGCAACGGGCCCTCCTTCTGAGCAGACGGGCCTGGGTTGCCGTCCTCCCCACAGGTACCTGGGAGGAAGCCCCCTGACTGCAACGGGCCCTCCTTCTGAACAGACGGGCCTGGGTTGCCGTCCTCCCCGCAGGTACCTGGGAGGAAGCCCCCTGACTGCAACGGGCCCTCCTTCTGAGCAGACGGGCCTGGGTTGCCGTCCTCCCCGCAGGTACCTGGGAGGAAGCCCCCTGACTGCAGTGGGCCCTCCTTCTGAGCAGACGGGCCTGGGTTGCCGTCCTCCCCTCAGGTACCTGGGAGGAAGCCCCCTGACTGCAGTGGGCCCTCCTTCTGAGCAGACGGGCCTGGGTTGCCGTCCTCCCCACAGGTACCTGGGAGGAAGCCCCCTGACTGCAACGGGCCCTCCTTCTGAGCAGACGGGCCTGGGTTGCCGTCCTCCCCACAGGTACCTGGGAGGAAGCCCCCTGACTGCAACGGGCCCTCCTTCTGAACAGACGGGCCTGGGTTGCCGTCCTCCCCACAGGTACCTGGGAGGAAGCCCCCTGACTGCAACGGGCCCTCCTTCTGAGCAGACGGGCCTGGGTTGCCGTCCTCCCCGCAGGTACCTGGGAGGAAGCCCCCTGACTGCAACGGGCCCTCCTTCTGAACAGACGGGCCTGGGTTGCCGTCCTCCCCGCAGGTACCTGGGAGGAAGCCCCCTGACTGCAACGGGCCCTCCTTCTGAGCAGACGGGCCTGGGTTGCCGTCCTTCCCGCAGGTACCTGGGAGGAAGCCCCCTGACTGCAGTGGGCCCTCCTTCTGAGCAGACGGGCCTGGGTTGCCGTCCTCCCCGCAGGTACCTGGGAGGAAGCCCCCTGACTGCAGTGGGCCCTCCTTCTGAGCAGACGGGCCTGGGTTGCCGTCCTCCCCGCAGGTACCTGGGAAGAAGCCCCCTGACTGCAGTGGGCCCTCCTTCTGAACAGACGGGCCTGGGTTGCCGTCCTCCCCGCAGGTACCTGGGAGGAAGCCCCCTGACTGCAACGGGCCCTCCTTCTGAGCAGACGGGCCTGGGTTGCCGTCCTCCCCACAGGTACCTGGGAGGAAGCCCTCTGACTGCAACGGGCCCTCCTTCTGAGCAGACGGGCCTGGGTTGCCGTCCTCCCCGCAGGTACCTGGGAGGAAGCCCCCTGACTGCAACGGGCCCTCCTTCTGAACAGACGGGCCTGGGTTGCCGTCCTCCCCGCAGGTACCTGGGAGGAAGCCCCCTGACTGCAACGGGCCCTCCTTCTGAGCAGACGGGCCTGGGTTGCCGTCCTCCCCGCAGGTACCTGGGAGGAAGCCCCCTGACTGCAGTGGGCCCTCCTTCTGAGCAGACGGGCCTGGGTTGCCGTCCTCCCCGCAGGTACCTGGGAGGAAGCCCCCTGACTGCAACGGGCCCTCCTTCTGAGCAGACGGGCCTGGGTTGCCGTCCTCCCCGCAGGTACCTGGGAGGAAGCCCCCTGACTGCAGTGGGCCCTCCTTCTGAGCAGACGGGCCTGGGTTGCCGTCCTCCCCGCAGGTACCTGGGAGGAAGCCCCCTGACTGCAGTGGGCCCTCCTTCTGAGCAGACGGGCCTGGGTTGCCGTCCTCCCCGCAGGTACCTGGGAGGAAGCCCCCTGACTGCAACGGGCCCTCCTTCTGAGCAGACGGGCCTGGGTTGCCGTCCTCCCCGCAGGTACCTGGGAGGAAGCCCCCTGACTGCAACGGGCCCTCCTTCTGAGCAGACGGGCCTGGGTTGCCGTCCTCCCCGCAGGTACCTGGGAGGAAGCCCCCTGACTGCAGTGGGCCCTCCTTCTGAACAGACGGGCCTGGGTTGCCGTCCTCCCCGCAGGTACCTGGGAGGAAGCCCCCTGACTGCAGCGGGCCCTCCTTCTGAACAGACGGGCCTGGGTTGCCGTCCTCCCCACAGGTACCTGGGAGGAAGCCCCCTGACTGCAGCGGGCCCTCCTTCTGAGCAGACGGGCCTGGGTTGCCGTCCTCCCCACAGGTACCTGGGAGGAAGCCCCCTGACTGCAACGGGCCCTCCTTCTGAACAGACGGGCCTGGGTTGCCGTCCTCCCCGCAGGTACCTGGGAGGAAGCCCCCTGACTGCAACGGGCCCTCCTTCTGAGCAGACGGGCCTGGGTTGCCGTCCTCCCCGCAGGTACATGGGAGGAAGCCCCCTGACTGCAACGGGCCCTCATTCTGAGCAGACGGGCCTGGGTTGCCGTCCTCCCCACAGGTACCTGGGAGGAAGCCCCCTGACTGCAACGGGCCCTCCTTCTGAGCAGACTGGCCTGGGTTGCCGTCCTCCCCGCAGGTACCTGGGAGGAAGCCCCCTGACTGCAACGGGCCCTCCTTCTGAGCAGACGGGCCTGGGTTGCCGTCCTCCCCGCAGGTACCTGGGAGGAAGCCCCCTGACTGCAGTGGGCCCTCCTTCTGAGCAGACGGGCCTGGGTTGCCGTCCTCCCCACAGGTACCTGGGAGGAAGCCCCCTGACTGCAGTGGGCCCTCCTTCTGAGCAGACGGGCCTGGGTTGCCGTCCTCCCCACAGGTACCTGGGAGGAAGCCCCCTGACTGCAGTGGGCCCTCCTTCTGAGCAGACGGGCCTGGGTTGCCGTCCTCCCCACAGGTACCTGGGAGGAAGCCCCCTGACTGCAGTGGGCCCTCCTTCTGAGCAGACGGGCCTGGGTTGCCGTCCTCCCCACAGGTACCTGGGAGGAAGCCCCCTGACTGCAGTGGGCCCTCCTTCTGAGCAGACGGGCCTGGGTTGCCGTCCTCCCCGCAGGTACCTGGGAGGAAGCCCCCTGACTGCAACGGGCCCTCCTTCTGAGCAGACGGGCCTGGGTTGCCGTCCTCCCCGCAGGTACCTGGGAGGAAGCCCCCTGACTGCAACGGGCCCTCCTTCTGAGCAGACGGGCCTGGGTTGCCGTCCTCCCCGCAGGTACCTGGGAGGAAGCCCCCTGACTGCAGTGGGCCCTCCTTCTGAACAGACGGGCCTGGGTTGCCGTCCTCCCCACAGGTACCTGGGAGGAAGCCCCCTGACTGCAGCGGGCCCTCCTTCTGAGCAGACGGGCCTGGGTTGCCGTCCTCCCCACAGGTACCTGGGAGGAAGCCCCCTGACTGCAACGGGCCCTCCTTCTGAACAGACGGGCCTGGGTTGCCGTCCTCCCCGCAGGTACCTGGGAGGAAGCCCCCTGACTGCAACGGGCCCTCCTTCTGAGCAGACGGGCCTGGGTTGCCGTCCTCCCCGCAGGTACATGGGAGGAAGCCCCCTGACTGCAACGGGCCCTCATTCTGAGCAGACGGGCCTGGGTTGCCGTCCTCCCCACAGGTACCTGGGAGGAAGCCCCCTGACTGCAACGGGCCCTCCTTCTGAGCAGACTGGCCTGGGTTGCCGTCCTCCCCGCAGGTACCTGGGAGGAAGCCCCCTGACTGCAACGGGCCCTCCTTCTGAGCAGACGGGCCTGGGTTGCCGTCCTCCCCGCAGGTACCTGGGAGGAAGCCCCCTGACTGCAGTGGGCCCTCCTTCTGAGCAGACGGGCCTGGGTTGCCGTCCTCCCCGCAGGTACCTGGGAGGAAGCCCCCTGACTGCAGTGGGCCCTCCTTCTGAGCAGACGGGCCTGGGTTGCCGTCCTCCCCACAGGTACCTGGGAGGAAGCCCCCTGACTGCAGTGGGCCCTCCTTCTGAGCAGACGGGCCTGGGTTGCCGTCCTCCCCACAGGTACCTGGGAGGAAGCCCCCTGACTGCAGTGGGCCCTCCTTCTGAGCAGACGGGCCTGGGTTGCCGTCCTCCCCACAGGTACCTGGGAGGAAGCCCCCTGACTGCAGTGGGCCCTCCTTCTGAGCAGACGGGCCTGGGTTGCCGTCCTCCCCACAGGTACCTGGGAGGAAGCCCCCTGACTGCAGTGGGCCCTCCTTCTGAGCAGACGGGCCTGGGTTGCCGTCCTCCCCGCAGGTACCTGGGAGGAAGCCCCCTGACTGCAACGGGCCCTCCTTCTGAGCAGACGGGCCTGGGTTGCCGTCCTCCCCGCAGGTACCTGGGAGGAAGCCCCCTGACTGCAACGGGCCCTCCTTCTGAGCAGACGGGCCTGGGTTGCCGTCCTCCCCGCAGGTACCTGGGAGGAAGCCCCCTGACTGCAGTGGGCCCTCCTTCTGAACAGACGGGCCTGGGTTGCCGTCCTCCCCGCAGGTACCTGGGAGGAAGCCCCCTGACTGCAGCGGGCCCTCCTTCTGAGCAGACGGGCCTGGGTTGCCGTCCTCCCCACAGGTACCTGGGAGGAAGCCCCCTGACTGCAACGGGCCCTCCTTCTGAACAGACGGGCCTGGGTTGCCGTCCTCCCCGCAGGTACCTGGGAGGAAGCCCCCTGACTGCAACGGGCCCTCCTTCTGAGCAGACGGGCCTGGGTTGCCGTCCTCCCCGCAGGTACATGGGAGGAAGCCCCCTGACTGCAACGGGCCCTCATTCTGAGCAGACGGGCCTGGGTTGCCGTCCTCCCCACAGGTACCTGGGAGGAAGCCCCCTGACTGCAACGGGCCCTCCTTCTGAGCAGACGGGCCTGGGTTGCCGTCCTCCCCGCAGGTACCTGGGAGGAAGCCCCCTGACTGCAACGGGCCCTCATTCTGAGCAGACGGGCCTGGGTTGCCGTCCTCCCCGCAGGTACCTGGGAGGAAGCCCCCTGACTGCAACGGGCCCTCCTTCTGAACAGACGGGCCTGGGTTGCCGTCCTCCCCGCAGGTACCTGGGAGGAAGCCCCCTGACTGCAACGGGCCCTCCTTCTGAGCAGACGGGCCTGGGTTGCCGTCCTCCCCGCAGGTACATGGGAGGAAGCCCCCTGACTGCAACGGGCCCTCATTCTGAGCAGACGGGCCTGGGTTGCCGTCCTCCCCACAGGTACCTGGGAGGAAGCCCCCTGACTGCAGTGGGCCCTCCTTCTGAACAGACGGGCCTGGGTTGCCGTCCTCCCCGCAGGTACCTGGGAGGAAGCCCCCTGACTGCAACGGGCCCTCCTTCTGAGCAGACGGGCCTGGGTTGCCGTCCTCCCCGCAGGTACCTGGGAGGAAGCCCCCTGACTGCAACGGGCCCTCCTTCTGAGCAGACGGGCCTGGGTTGCCGTCCTCCCCGCAGGTACATGGGAGGAAGCCCCCTGACTGCAACGGGCCCTCCTTCTGAGCAGACGGGCCTGGGTTGCCGTCCTCCCCGCAGGTACCTGGGAGGAAGCCCCCTGACTGCAGTGTACCCTCCTCCTGAGGGGACGGACTTCGGCCGGGCCGCCGGCCTGCCACCCCCCGAGCCCCCGCAACCTCCCAGCAGACCGCCCCGCCCAGGCGCCCCGCGCGCACCTCTCGGTCCTTGAGGCCCAGCAGCAGCACCTCCTCCATGAGCGTGAGGCGCGTCTCCTTGGAGTCGCCCTTGTCTTCGTCGCCCTGCTCGTCCCGCCGGCCCTCCTCGTCGGGGCCGCCGCCGCCGCCGCCGGCCGCCCGCTCCTTGTCCGTGCCGGCGGCGGCGCTGCGGGAGGCCTCGGTGCGGCGCTGCACCAGGCCGGAGCTGCGCTGGGTCAGCGAAGTCATGACGGCGACGGCGGCGCTGCTCGGCCGGCGGGGGGGATGCGGCGCTCGGCCACAAGATGGCCGCTCAGCCCGGTCGGCTGACGCCAGCGGCGCCTACGAGGAGGATGTGGCAGAGGGCGGGGGCGGCCGGGCAGGGCCCGCGCTCCTCCCCGCCTGCCCGCCGGGGGAGGAGGGGCCAGCGGTCGTCAGGCGCCGGCCAGGTGTACTCGCGGGATGCGCTCACAATGCTCGAGGGCGGGGCTGCGCGGGAGGAGTTCCCCGTGACGTCTGACGCCTGTGTGTCCCAAAGACGGGGGGGGGAGCAGGTGAGGCAGAGCCTCCCCTGGGGCCTTCAGCAGGCGGCACTGCTGTGTGAGGTGAGGCGAGGCCTCCCCGCTGGAGTCCTTCTAGAAGCACCACCACCCCCGTGAGGGGCTCAAGCACACCCAACCCACGCGCTTTGCTCATGGGTTGAGTGTGCTTCAGCCTCTCACAGGGTGGTGGCGGCACTTCTGGAAGGATTCCATCCAGGAGACTCTGCCTCACCTCACACAGCAGTGCCACCTGCTGAAGAACCCCTGAGGAAAGCTCTGCCTCCCCTCACCTGGCAGTGGTGCCTTTCAAAGGACTCCACTGGAGAGACTCTGCCTCATAAGAACATAAGAACAGCCCCACTGGATCAGGCCATAGGCCCATCTAACCCAGCTTCCTGTATCTCACAGCAGCCCACCAAATGCCCCAGGGAGCACACCAGATAACAAGAAGACCTGCAAGGCCTCCTGGGAAGGACATAAGAACAGCCCCACTGGATCAGGCCATAGGCCCATCTAACCCAGCTTCCTGTATCTCACAGCGGCCCACCAAATGCCCCAGGGAGCACACCATATAACGAGACCTTCATCCTGGTGCCCACCCTTGCATCTGACATAGCCTATTTCTAAAATCAGGAGGCTGTGCATACACATCATGGCTTGTACCCCGTAATGGATTTTTCCTCCAGAAACTCGTCCGATCTCCTTTTAAAGGCATCCAGGCCAGATGCCATCACCACATCCTGTGGCAAGGAGTTCCACAGACCAACCACACACTGAGTAAAGAAATATTTTGTCTGTCCTAACTCTCCCAACACTCAATTTTCGTGGATGTCCCCTGCTTCTGGTGTTATGTGAGAGTGTAAAGAGCATCTCTCTATCCACTTTATCCTTCCCATGCATAATTTTGTATGTCTCAATCATGTCCCCCCCCTTAGGCGTCTCTTTTCTAGGCTTAAGAGGCCCAAACACCTTAGCCTTTCCTCATAAGGAAGGTGCCCCAGCCCAGTAATCATCTTAGTTGCTCTCTTTTGCACCTTTTCCATTTCCACTATATCCTTTTTTAGATGTGGCGACCAGAACTGGACACAATACTCCAGGTGTGGCCTTACCATTGATTTGTACAACGGCAGTATAATATTAGCTGTTTTGTGATGTGGTGATGGCGTCTAGCCTGGACACCTTTAAAAGGGGATTGGACAAGTTTCTGGAGGAAAAATACATTACGGGGTACAAGCCATGATGCGTATGCGCAACCTCCTGATTTTAGAAATGGGTTATGTCAGAATGCCAGATGCAAGGGAGGGCACCAGGATGAGGTCTCTTGTTAACTGGTGTGCTCCCTGGGGCATTTGGTGGGCCACTGTGAGATACAGGAAGCTGGACTAGATGGGCCTATGGCCTGATCCAGTGGGGCTGTTCTTATGTACCTTTTCTAATGATCCCAAGCATGGAATTGGCCTTCTTTACTGCCGCCGCACATTGGGTCGACACTTTCATCGACCTGACCACCACCACCCCAAGATCTCTCTCCTGATCTGTCACAGACAGCTCAGAACCCATCAGCCTATATCTAAAGTTTTGATTTTTTGCCCCAATGTGCATGACTTTACACTTACTGACATTGAAGCGCATCTGCCATTTTGCTGCCCATTCTGCCAGTTTGGAGAGATCCTTCTGGAGCTCCTCACAATCACTTCTGGTCTTCACCACTCGGAAAAGTTTGGTGTTGTCTGCAAACTTAGCCACCTCACTGCTCAACCCTGTCTCCAGGTCATTTATGAAGAGGTTGAAGAGCACCAGTCCCAGGACAGATCCTTGGGGCATACCGCTTTTCACCTCTCTCCACTGTGCAAATTGCCCATTGACACCCACTCTCTGTTTCCTGGTCTTCAAGCAGTTCTCAATCCAGGAGAGGACCTGTCTTCCAATTCCGACTGTGGAGCTTTTTAGTAGCCTTTGGTAAGGGACCGTGTCGAACACCTTCTGAAAGTCCAGATATATTATGTCTACGGTTTCTCCCGCATCGACATGCCTGTTGACCTTTTCAAAGAATTCTATAAGGTTCATAAGGCAAGACTTACCCTTACAGAAGCCATGCTGATTCTCCCTCAGCAAGGCCTGTTTGTCTATGTGTTTTGAGATTCTATCTTTGATGAGGCATTCCACCATCTTACCCGGTATAGATGTTAGGCTGACCGGCCTATAGTTTCCTGGGTCCCCGCTCTTTCCCTTTTTAGCATGACTGTCACGGGTTGAACCCTGGCCTGACTGGTAATTTACTGGCTGCACAGTATCAGGCCTGAAGCCTTGGCCAAACCAGGAGTGCACAGCATCCTGGGAGCTTCATGCTGATGCAATATCTGGTGATATTGCATCAGGTGATTTCATGTGCGTGTGTGTGTGTGGCAGCAGCTGCACAGTCAGCAAGACTGTGCAGTAATTTCCAATGCTGTGATTGGCTGCAAGAAATATAAATGTCCAGCAGAGGCAAGCAAGTGTGTGGGAGAAGCAGAGCATTGTGAGCCGGAGGCTACGTTGGTTGGAAGAGTGGATCGTGTACCGTTGTACTACTTGGACATTGTAAATATCTGTACATACAGTAAAGGAGGAGTGTGGTGGATGACTTCTGCCTCTGAGTCTTCCTTGTCGCCGGGGGTGATTGTGGTTCGGCCGTGAGGCACAGAAACATCAGACAGCTGTGCATAGCAGCTTGTAACAGTGACATTTGCAAATAGGCGTGACATTTGCTATCCTCCAATCTTCTGGCACCATGGCCGTTTTGAGGGACAAGTTGCATATTTTAGTCAAGAGATCAGCAATTTCATTCTTCAATTCCTTAATAACTCTTGGGTGGATGCCATCAGGGCCAGGTGACTTACTGATCTTTAATTTATCAATGAGTTCTGAAACATCTTCTCTTTTAACCTCTATCTGACTTAATTCCTCAGTCAGGAGGGGCCGTTCGGGCAGCGGTATCTGCCTGAGGTCTTCTGCCATGAAGACAGATGCAAAGAACTCATTTAATTTCTCTGCCATCTCTAAGTCTCCTTTTATCTCCCCTTTCCCTCCCTCACCATCCAGAGGGCCAACTGCTTCTCTGGCAGGTTTCCTGCTTCTAATATATTTGAAGAAGCTTTTATTATTCCCCTTAATGTTGCTGGCCATGCGTTCCTCATAGTCTCGCTTGGCCTCCCCTATCACCTTCTTACATTTCTTTTGCCACAGTTTATGTTCTTTTTTATTCTCCTCATTAGGGCAAGACTTCCATTTATGGAAGGAAGCTTCCTTGCCCTTTACAGCCTCTCTAACTTGGCTAGTTAGCCATGTGGGCACCCTCCTGGATTTAGTGGAGCCCTTCTTTCTTTGTAGTATACACCTCTGCTAGGCCTCTATTACTGTTGTTTTAAGCAGCCTCCATGCACTCTGGAGAGATTGGACTCTTTTTACCTTCCCTTTCAACCTCCTTCTAACCAGCCTCTTCATGTGAGGGAAGTCTGCCCGTTGGGTTTTTGTGAGAGATTTGCCCGGTATTCATCCCCCAATGTGCATGTCGAAACGGATTGCAGCATGATCACTGTTCCCCAATGGCTCTGTAACATTGACATCTCTAACCAGGTCCTGTGTACCGCACAATATTAAATCCAGAGTCACCTGTCCTCTGGTGGGCTCCATGACTAGCTGCTCTAAGGCACAGTCATTTAGCATGTCAAGGAATCTGGTCTCCTTTTCGTGACTGGAACACAAATTGACCCAGTCAATATGAGGATAATTGAAGTCCCCCATGATCACAACCCTGTCCCTCCTTGTCACCTCCCTGATCTGTTTCCTCATTTCAAGGTCCCTATCCGATTTCTGGTCTGGAGGACGATAGCACGCCCCCAGTATTACATCGCTCCACAGGCCTGGTAATTTAACCCACAGAGATTCTACGGTGGAGTCGAACCCACCTTCAATCTCTACTTTGCTGGATTCTATCCCTTCCTTAACATAAACGGCCACCCCACCTCCAACACGCCCCTGCCTGTCCCTCCTGTAGAGTTTATAGCCCAAGATTGCAGTATCCCACTGATTTTCCGGATTCCACCAGGTTTCTGTTATGCCCACTATGTCAATGTTTTCCCTAGTCAGCAGACATTCCAGTTCTCCCATCTTTGCTCGGAGACTCTGGGTATTTGCATAAAAGTATTTGTACATGGAATGCCCCAGGATGGGCTGCTTATTTGCTCCTTTGTCCCCGCATCCTCTCGCTGTGCCAAACCGCCTATCACAGGGGTGCTCAATAGGTGGATCGCGATCTACCGGTAGATTGCGAGGCAAAATTAGTAGATCACGCCCCCTTCAGGTGCCTCTGGGAGGAAACGCCGGGAGTAAGGCCCATTGTACTCAATGGGGCTTACTCCCAGGTAAGTGTGGCTAGGATTGCAGCCTCACAGCCTAATCCTAGGCATGTCTACTCAGGAGTAAGTCCTGTTATACTCAGTGGGGCTCAAGGTACACCAACATACATTGTACACATAAATGTTATATGTTATGATGGCGCGAACATTGTAAAAAAAACTCTGGTAGATCTCCGGGCCTTGCTGGGTTTCAAAGTAGCTCTCGAGCCAAAAAAGTGTGAGCACCCCTGGTCTATCACATCCCATCACACTACCATTCCCAATTTCTTCTCCTACGCTGCTTTTGTCTTATTGTTCTCTAACCTCCCCATCCTTGTCCCATAGGGATGAGGAGTCCCGAACCGGATGCCCGTTGGCTCCTGTCGGCCTCACCTCACACCCACCTCCCCTCCCCTGGCAGTGGTGCCTTTCAAAGGACTCCACTGGAGAGACTCTGCCTTCCAGCCGACACAAATTCCGAATCCAGTGGAGCAGAACTGTTCCAGTCTCACTCTGGTTCCTCTCCCTTGCTGCATAACACCTCCTCTCACCCCCAAAGCCCTCATTGTCGCCCAGAGTTCTTACGTAGGTGGCACCTGGCTGGTGCTGTGCTCAGTGCTGACTAGGCACAGAGTGTCACAGGTGTGTCTTACAGCACATTTTCTACATCCAGCACCAGCACTGATGCCCAGCACTGGCACTGGCTCAGCTCAGGATTGGACAATAAGGCTGCAATCGCATACACACTTATAAGAGTAAAACCCACAGAATATAGCACAAGGGCAGTCAAACCCACTTAACATAAAAGCCACATATGATAAGCTTCCGGTGTTTGAAAGCCAGTATATTTAAGAAGCATTTGCTTTCTTAAATATATTTACCCACCATGAACATCAAACTTTCATTTTAATCCAGTGGACTCCCAGTTTAAATCCAGTAAATAATTATGAAGTTTGAGAATCTCTTATTTACTTTTTATATTCAGTGTTATAAAAAAGGAACTCGACCAACGTATTTCCGAGAGCCACAGGTTATATGTCAAAGAGCGACATGTGGCTTGCAAAACACAGTTTGGCCACCTCTGGTATAGTGGAATGTCTGAACAAAATGTATAGGATTTTACTGTTAGACTGTAATCCTGTTTTCCTGAGTCTGGTCCAACAAGAAGCTGATGGAACATACCAAGATCCAGGTCTACAGAGCTTGCGTCCTGAGTACACTTCTGTACTGCAGCAAGTCATGGACTCTTCACTCACAACAGGAGAGGAAACTGAACACTTTCCACATGTGCTGCCTCCGACACATCCTCGGTATCACCTGTTGGGACAAAGCTCCAAAAAACACAGTTCTGGAACGAGCTGGAATCCCTAGCATGTATGCACTGCTGAAACAGAAACGCCTGTGTTGGCTTGGTCATATCATGAGAATGGGCGATGGCCAGATCCCAAAGGATCTCGTGCAGGGAAAGCACCCTACAGGTAGACCACAGCTGCGATACAAGGATATCTGCAAGAGGGATCTGAAGGCCTTAGGACTGGACCTCAACAAATGGGAAAACTTGGCCTCAGAGCGTCCTGCTTGGAGGCAGGTTGTGCATCATGGCCTCTCCCAGTTTGAAGAGACACTTGCCCAACAAAGAGGCAAAGGCCCATAGCCAGGGAGACACACCAGGGACAGACTACATTTGCTCCCAGTGTAGAAGGGATTGTCACTCCCGAATTGGCCTTTTCAGCCACACTAGATGCTGTTCCGGAACCACCATTCAGAGCGTGATACCATAGTCTTCTGAGACTGAAGGATGCCAATGAAGCTCCACTGAAAACAATGGGATTTACTTCTGAATAGACATGCATAGGATTATGCAATAACTCTCTGAAGAAATGGGTTTTCAATAGCTGCTGGAATGAGAGGAAGCCTTCCTGATCTACATGGGTAGGGAGTTCAACATGTGAGGTGCCACCACCCTTCCTTTGTCATTGCCAGGCAAACTAATGGAAGCAATGGAAAGCAGAATTGGGCTTCTTCAGATAACGTTAATGATGTGATTATACTGCCTGGTATTAGTCAAGAATCACATGGCACCATTCTTCACCCACTGTGGTTTCTGAATGGTCTTCAAGGGCAATCTCAGATAGAGTGTGTTGCTCTAGTTCTGTTTCGATGTAACCAGTGTATGGCCAGGGCTGATTAAGGCAGGAAAGGATTCAGGTGGCGCATCAGCTGAAGTTAGACGAACCACTTGGCCATCCAGGAACACCTCCAACTACAAACCTGGTCCTTCTGTGTGCCCCATCCAGAACAGCCTATTAATCCATAACCTGGCTTGAGAGGTCTCCCTGTTTAATAGCATCTACACAGGCACCTGTGGGGAGGATGGCAGCCCAGGCCCGTCTGCTCAGAAGGAGGGCCCATTGCAGTCAGGGGGCTTCCTCCCAGGCACCTGTGGGGAGGACAGCAGCCCAGGCACATCTGCTCAGAAGGAGGGCCCATTGCAGTCAGGGGGCTTTCTCCCAGGCACCTGTGGGGAGGACGGCAGCCCAGGCTCATCTGCTCAGAAGGAGGGCCCATTGCAGTCAGGGGGCTTCCTCCCAGGCACCTGTGGGGAGGACGGCAGCCCAGGCCCGTCTGCTCAGGAGGAGGGCCCATTGCAGTCAGGGGGCTTCCTCCCAGGCACCTGTGGGGAGGACGGCAGCCCAGGCTAAATTATCTGGATTTAATTTTAGTTTGTTAACCCTCATTCAGTTCATAACTGACCCCAGGTAATGGTTCAGGACTTCCACAGTCTCCTTGGCTTCACGTGGGATGGAGATTCAGAGCTAGGACTAATCAGTATACACAGGATTGGTGGTATCAATGATAAGCTCTTGCAGCAGTTTCTTGTAGATGTCAAGTAGCATGGGGAGGGGGGCAGAATTAAACCTTGTAAGACATTGAAATCCCTAAGCAGCAGCACTGAACAAGAATCCCCCCTAATGACCTTTTGGAGCCTACCTTCTAGGAAAGACCAGAACTGTCATAACACAGTGCACCCAAGCTCCAACTTCAATAAATATGTGTGTTCAGTGGGGCTTACTGCCATGTGAGTGGGTATAGGATTGCAGCCTTAGGGCCCAATCCTATTTAATTTTCCAGGGCTGGTGCAGCCATGCCAATGGGGCATGTGCTGCATCCTTTAGTGGGGAGGCAGTCACAGAGGCCTCCTCAATGTTAGGGAACGTTTATTCCCTCACATCTGGGCTGCATTGTGACTGGAAAGCTGGATAGGATTGGGCCCTTAGTCTCTGCCAGGTTCTCTAGCTAATAACAACACCTTACCCACAGCTGCTGCAGTTGAACAATAGACTAACTTCTGTCACTTCTTGTCATACAGTTAGTAAGACTGCAGTCCTATACATACTTACCAGAGAGTAAGTCTCACTGACCTCAGTGGGGCCAGTGTCTGACTTGACATGCTTTGGGTTGTGCTGTGAATGACATAGGGGGCTCACAAAGCTTCAGTTCACACAGCAAAGCATGGTTTCATCATAATGTAGCCATCAGTCCCCTAGTAGGGCAAATGCAGTCCTTCATCCCTAGAGAGAGGTGGCAGGCTCATGTTTGCTAGGAATACAAGCAAACATGAGCTTGTTCCCCCAGGTTATTCCCCCAAATCTACCTGAAGCAGATAACTCATTGGTGAGGAAATGAGACTCAGTGTGTGTACCATAACACTCTTCTACAGATGTCAAGGAAAATATTGTCATTTACTATAGATACTCACCTATAAAGTGAGAAATTTCTACTCATCAAGCTTAGATCATATCCTAGTCTTATCTGCGGGTCACTCGGGTCAGGGCTGTTCAGGCGTATCGTGGCAGTAAGGAAAAGCCAGAAGGAGCTTTCATAGTGCCTGCAAAGGGTCTGCGAAGCGTCTGAGGAACACTTTGAGTGATTGAAGACAGCTTACAAACATGCTGCTTTGTTTACATTTGTCAGAGTTCCACTGTAGAGTCTTCTGAGCATGCTCCTCAACTCCAAACCCAGAAGTGCCTCTTAAACGACAGTATAAAAAGTTGTCTGGCAGCAATTGAAGCAGGGGGTTGTGCTGTGGTAAGCAGTTTATATTGGTACTGCATTTATTCTGGAATTTTTTTTTTTCAAAGTGCAAATACTTTTCTGCAGTTTCAAACCAAAATTTTTCTTTTAGCAAGTTCATTCTGTTGCTTTAAGGGGGGAGTGGCACACAGTACTACATAAGTACCTTGTTAATGTCTTCAAAGACAGTGACAGTGGCTTCAAAGAATCTGACAGTGGTTCAGATTCTTTCCTTTCAATCAGGCTCAAGGGCAAGCTGCATCTCCTCCTCACAAGCACCATTCCTTCAGTTTTACCATCGAAGGTCATGGAACATTCCATGGTTTGGGGCTGAAAACCTGCTCTTGCCTTATCTGTGAGATCGACATAGGCAAGTATCTACACAGTCATGCATTTTGCACAAGACTCAGATTCCAGGCTTGACAGATTGCTTTGCTGTAGGACTCTTAAGGTACCACCACACAGATGCCAGAACCATTACAAAAGTAACTGGTGGAGCCATGTCACACATTTTAAGTGTAAGAGAGACGGGTATCATACATATACATTTATCAGGGACCCAGGATAAGCTGATCACCCTTTTGAGTGGACATTTTGCAGCAGATCCAGTCTTGCCTTTGTATAATGTGTGACATTGTTATGGAAATCTAATTTCAACTATTATTCAGTCACACATTCACAAATGTTGTGCCAAAATGTCATATCTCCAACTATACCAACGCCTTCGCTGTGTGTTCCTACTAAAATGCATGCACCAGGATGAGGTCTCTTGTTATCTGGTGTGCTCCCTGGGGCATTTGGTGGGCCGCTGTGAGATACAAGAAGCTGGACTAGATGGGCCTATGGCCTGATCCAGTGGGGCTGTTCTTATGTTCTTATGTTCTTATGCATTAAAAATTGCTAATTAAAAATTCCTGAGGGCAGATTGCGGAAACAAAGTGCTTGTGTTAGGTCATAACTTATAAATATAGTGATAACACCAGGCTAATTGGAAAATGACTGTTAGAGAGCCAGCTGAATGCAGAAAAAGTTTTCATTCATATCCTGCATTTATGGCAGCTGTTCAGGCAAGATGACAACAAGAAGAATATGCTCAAATTGAAGAATAGTTAACTATTTTAACCCATTGTTGTAAGGAGGCTTCCTTAGCAGGTGCAACTGCTCTTCTGCAGTTCCCTCTTTGGAAAAACTGGATGGTGTCACACAAACTCCATTCTTGCCTGAGATTGCAGGAGGACTGCAATCCTGGTTGCAACCCAAGTATGATATTGCAGATCCCAAATAGGAACATCCCAAGTCCCAACCAGTCCCATAGTTTGAATTCTAATTCCTCAAACTCCAAAAAGATTCCCCCCTCCTCTGCAGGCACCTAAATTAACTTGGGCTGCAATCCTAACCACACTTTCCTAAAAGTAAGCCCCATTGAACAAAATAGGACTTACTTCTGAGTAGACCTGGTTAGGATTGTGCCCTTGGACTGTTAGTCGCTGTGTATCACTGAGAAGTACTACGAAGGGTAAACAGAAGCAAGACATCAGACCTTTTGAAGAAAAGGCATTTTAAGAAAAAAAAGAAGTCAAATTGCCCAACAATAGGGTATAAGCAATGGATTGTGAAGGTGCTTTTTAGGAAGGAATGATAGTGAAAGAGGCTCTTTGAAGTAGCTTGTAAGTGAAATGCAGTTTGAGAAAGAGGGAGATTATGCCTCTGGTGGGTAATAATCTCAGAGGGAAGAGGCCTTTGGCATTAGGTCAAACTGGTTTCCAAGTTGCAGTTATGGTAGGCATCCACCAATTCTCAGGGCTCCCAGAAGCACCTGGCAAACATCCAGCATTAAGGCTACCAAACATGGGCTCTTGCACTAGTCACTTGCCTAGCCTAGTGTCCAGAATGGTTAGCATGCCATGGCATGGAACAGGGACCGGCTGAAAGGTCCTCAGGTTGAGGTGTCTTAAGAAAACTGGATATCATGTGTCTGACATCCTGTCTTCAGTAGGAACAAGAGATTTGGTGGACTGGGTATAGTTTGCATAAAGAAAAGCAAAACAAAATCCAGAATAGATGAAAACTGGGATTTAAAGACAAGGATTTTTCATACTGTTGTCAGGGGTGGGGGAGCTAAAATGAAGAGTGGAGCAATCCAATTAGAAAGGACATAGTGGCTTGTGGCTCAACATTCCCAGAAAGACAAAATAAACAAGTCTGTTAATGTGTACCAGCAAGGTGTCCTTAAGCTATTTTCTGTCCAATGTTGCATATATGCAACAGGGACCAAATGTGTACACCTGTGGGTCAGGCAGAAATGAGTTAAGGTAATTTGCTTTGGAATGTCACAGGACTTGTGACTTCAAAGTTCCAAGAAAACAAAGGCAGTGTCAGAGTGAGGCACCAAGGGAACCTTAAGATTCTGAGGAAGACAGTAGCACCAGGATGGCTTCTAGAAGGCACTGGTTCGAATGAACACAAAAGAGAGAAAGCTCCATGCATGCCAGTAAACGGAACTTGGAGCTGTACTGATTGCACTAGGGCAGTGGTTCTCACACATTTAGCACCAGGACCCACTTTTGAGAATCTGGCAGGATCCACCAGAAATGATGTCATGACCGGAAGTGACATAATCAAGCAGGAAAATTTTTCACAATCCTAGGCTGCAATCCTACCCACACTTAGCCAGGAGGAAGTCCCATTTACTATCTATGTTAAAAGAATATACATAGTAACTTGTTAAAAGTACAAGTCCGTAACATTTCCCCAAATGCAGTCACATCCCATGGGAGCATCAAGTCTAATATATTAAAAATAAAATATTGAAATGAATGGGGACCCACCTGAAATTAGCCTGCAACCCACCTAGTGGGTCCCAACCCACAGTTTAAGAAACACTGCATTAGGGTAATCAACTCAGATTGCAGTTGTTCCAGAACCTTCAGCTGACTTGGCAGGTGCTCAGAGCAAACTGCAAAACTTCCTTTCTTCAAAGGGTCATAACCTAAGTGGCATAAGCCCCCTTATGTGAGTGTATTACTTGTTCAATGTGGCTGCTTCAAACTAAAAAATAAGGGGTGGTCCAGTAGCAGTAATTTCCTGTTGGCAATACTTGTATAACTGTACACTTGAATCAACATATTGCAATTACGTTACCACCCCTTAGGATATGATAGTATCCATAATCTCATGAATACACTTGCCCTCTGAACTAAGCTTCAGGTTGGTTTTCATTTAATTGCACCCATGCTGTGAGAAGCAGCATTATTTACACAGCATTCTCTTTGAAAAGGAGATTTCAATGTTGAAACCAACCAGAAGACTGCCGATTTAATCCAGATTAACATAATTAGCAGCAGTTCCTGGACAAACAGCATTTGCACACACTTATCTACATTCTGTATGGATCAAAGTGACTCAACATCAAAGTATATCCTTTGAAGTTAGCCAGTGAATTAAAGTATGTACTTACATGGATATACCTGTAAGGAGCTGAATAGCTCTTGCATTGTAGGAATATTGCTTCCATACCTACATTTAAAGTCTTAAAAATGCAAAACAGTGTACAATATGTTGTGAGGCACAAAGGTGAGAATACACCCAACTGTAACCTCTTCCCCAAACTCTGCATAGCTGTCCATGAGAACCTGTACACAGCAGCCATAACATCATTAAGATGCAGAACGGTGTCATGTTTTCTGCCCTCAGTAGACTTGTCAGCCTGGGGTGCTAGGCAGGGTTGACATGAGTAGTCTGCATTATTGGGCAGCTGCCAAATAGCCCACTGTCAATTCCTGAGACCACCTCTGTTCCCACAGACTTTATGCTGTGGTGGCTGAGACACTTGCTCCATCTTCACCTCCTCCTATTCCATCTGGCAAGGTAAGCCCCACCATTCCCCATGCCCTGGTACTGGAGTACACCACCTTAGACAACTTTATTGGAAAAAGATGACCAAGCCTTATGGCATGTTAAAAGTCACAAATGTATTGTGGATATTTTTGTGAACTAAAGCCCATTTCACCAGATGCATCTTGATGATACTGACTAATCTCCAGAAAGAATGAAGAACAATAAAGAATGACTCTACAGGGTGAAAATGCAAATGCTTTCAAGGGCTTGTCACATTATAGTGACTCTAGAAAGAAAATGCACCCTTTGCAGGACCTGGAATTTGTTTTCCCATCCCCCATAACTGTGGTTCTTAGGTATGGAGGGAGATTTGGCATTGGCTCTGTACTTTCAAGTGCATCTTAGGAAGGATCCAAAAGGCTGCAACTACAGGTCAAATGAGGAATAGGGTATTCTAGCAAGTTTAACTGTAAGCCCTTTGCCCAGCCACAGGAAGAGTTTGCTGTCCTTAAAAGCAGGTCTGCCAATTGAAAACACAATTCTGTCAGGTGTCTGCAAGATTTGCAGGTTATCTTCCTAAGCAGTGTTGGCCCAAGACCACCCAGTGCCAGAAGTTGCATGCCAAATGCTGCCCTCCCTTTACCTGATGTGCCAGCCTCTGGTCCTCCCATTCTCCATTCTACTCAGCACTCTCCTCCCCTCCCCGTGTCTTCCTCTATCCTCCATCTACTCTATGGATTGGAAAAGGAACAGGGGACCGTAGAAGCAAGTAGGTGGACAGAGATGGTCCCCATCAATTTGCCTCCTAAAGTGACTGCTGCATTAGAAGCCTGGCTGCTTGGCCTTGAGAAGAGACCAGCACTGATAGAACATATGTCCATGTGAGAATCATTGCAATTAGCAGCTTATTCTCATGGCATTCAGAGTAACAGGATGGATTCCTCTAAGCTGAGTCGCATAAAGCACTGGATTTAACTGCTCCAGCAGAGAGGAAGTTTGTGTAGATGGAATTGTAAGTTTTCAGCCAATATACCACCTCTCTTGTAGAAGTCTGTTGAGACCTAGACGAGGTTGCTATTCTTCTAAAAGAAGCAGAGGCAGCCAGTGAAGTGTTTTTTATACCCTACTTTATCAGTCACAGTAGTCTTCAATTACATTGCATCACTGGATGGCTTTTAAGTAATGGAGTATGGTGGGAAGAGATAATTACTGCATCTTCTAATTCCAACTGCATGATGTTTGTGGTTGCTAGGAATATTTAGGTAACTACTCTCATTCCCAGACCTCCCATTGCTGATCACTGTCGCTAGGTAGATTGCCTTCCTCAGAGATAAGAACTGCATTGAGGGAAGTGTACGAAATTTTGATTCTTACAGGTCTGTAGGAACAAGTTTTCCACACAGGGACTTAAGGCCTTAAGCACAGGACAGTTAATA
Source organism: Tiliqua scincoides (assembly GCF_035046505.1). Classification (NCBI taxonomy): domain Eukaryota; kingdom Metazoa; phylum Chordata; class Lepidosauria; order Squamata; family Scincidae; genus Tiliqua; species Tiliqua scincoides. Next base: position 14,082,858 of record NC_089822.1, read on the forward strand.
GTAAATTCAGAACAGTAAACCGTCCTGTTCAGTTAAGCACAGGACAGTAGTAAGTGCAGTAGTATCCAAAAAGCAATTTCATGAAGATCTAGAGCTCTAACTTTTTTTTTAAAAGCATAGGATTGAAAAACTATATTAAGATACTGAAACCACTTATGGACACAGATCCACATCTACAAATGCTTTACATTAATTTTGCTACTGAAATCATGTACATGTGAAGGTTGATATGCAGATGAAGACATTTAGTGTTTATTATCCCTGAAAGCTATGTTTCCAGGGTGGTTTATGAAACCGAACACCCTCAATAACAAAAGATGGAAAACCTGCAAGACAATGGATGGCGCCAAGCCTGCCTGAGCCAAGCCAAGCCTGAGCCAAGACCTCAGGTGGTCACTGTGGTGGTAATGATGCCTGATCTCTGGTTGCTACCCACCTTACCTCAACCAATGGGATGCATTCAAAGGAATCTTTGCTCACTTTCAATGCAGAGGGCAGGCTGGAATACAACCAAATCTGTGTGACTCTTTCCCACATGCCCAGATCATTTTGAAACTCTTCCTACACATCCCCATTAACCTAGACCACTGTTAAAAGGCATACATAACAGGCAAACAGTTTGACAGTGAATGAATCTGTTCTGACATTTCAATTGTTTTCACTGGGGCTAGCACAGAAGATGCTACTGATGATTGTACCAGTGGTTGGTTGTATGCGGCAAAATAGGGTTCCTGTAAGGATAAATGATTCAATATTGTTTAAAGGTTCTTAAGTCAATAACAATAGCTTAATCTGTACTCACCTTTAGTAAAATGCTGGCAACCTTCAGTCTCGAAAGACTATGGTATCGCGCTCTGAAAGGTGGTTCTGGAACAGCATCTAGTGTGGCTGAAAAGGCCAATTTGGGAGTGACAATCCCTTCCACAACGGGAGCAAGTGCAGTCTGTCCCTGGTCTGTCTCCCTGGCTATGGGCCTTCCTTCTTTGCCTCTTAGCCTCAGACTGTTGGCAAAGTGTCTCTTCAAACTGGGAAAGGCCATGCTGCGCAGCCTGCCTCCAAGCAGGCCGCTCAGAGGCCAGGGTTTCCCAACTGTTGAGGTCCACTCCTAAGGCCTTCAGATCCCTCTTGCAGATGTCCTTGTATCGCAGCTGTGGTCTACCTGTAGGGCGCTTTCCTTGCACGAGTTCTCCATAGAGGAGATTTTTTGGGATCCGGCCAGCATCCATTCTCACGACATGACCGAGCCAACGCAGGCGTCTCTGTTTCAGCAGTGCATACATGCTAGGGATTCCAGCACGTTCCAGGACTGTGTTGTTTGGAACTTTGTCCTGCCAGGTGATGCCGAGAATGCATCGGAGGCAGCACATGTGGAAAGCGTTCAGTTTCCTCTCCTGTTGTGAGCGAAGAGTCCATGATTTGCTGCAGTACAGAAGTGTACTCAGAACGCAAACTCTGTAGACCTGGATCTTGGTATGTTGTCAGCTTCTTGTTGGACCAGGCTCTCTTTGTGAGTCTGGAAAATGTGGTAGCTGCTTTTCCAATGCGTTTGTTTAGCTCGGTATCGAGAGAAAGAGTGTCGGAGATCGTTGAGCCAAGGTACACAAAGTCATGGACAACCTCCAGTTCATGCGCAGAGATTGTAATGCAGGGAGGTGAGTCCACATCTTGAACCATGACCTGTGTTTTCTTCAGGCTGATCGTCAGTCCAAAATCTTGGCAGGCCTTGCTAAAACGATCCATGAGCTGCTGGAGATCTTTGGCAGAGTGGGTAGTGACAGCTGCATCGTTGGCAAAGAGGAAGTCACACAGACATTTCAGATGGACTTTGGACTTTGCTCCCAGTCTGGAGAGGTTGAAGAGCTTTCCATCTGATCTGGTCCGGAGATAGATGCCTTCTGTTGCAGTTCCAAAGGCATGCTTCAGCAGAACAGCGAAGAAAATCCCAAACAAGGTTGGTGCAAGAACACAGCCCTGCTTCACGCTGCTTTGGATGTCAAAGGGGTCTGATGTGGAGCCATCGAAGACAACAGTGCCCTTCGTGTCCTTGTGGAAGGATCTGATGATGCTGAGGAGCCTGGGTGGACATCCAATCTTGGGGAGAATCTTGAAGAGGCCATCCCTGCTGACCAGGTCGAAGGCCTTTGTGAGATCTATGAAGGCTATAAAGAGTGGCTGTCGTTGTTCCCTGCATTTCTCCTGCAGTTGTCTAAGGGAGAATACCATATCAGTGGTGGACCTGTTGGCTCGGAATCCGCACTGTGATTCTGGATAAACGCTCTTTGCAAGTACCTGGAGCCTCTTTAGTGCAACTCGGGCAAACAACTTTCCTACAACTAAGGAGAGAGATGCCGCGGTAGTTGTTGCAGTCACCCCTGTCACCTTTGTTCCTGTACAGCGTGATGATGTTTGCATCCCTCATGTCTTGAGGTACTCCACCTTCTCTCCAGCAGAGACAGAGGATTTCATGCAGCTCAGTGACGATGATCTCTTTGCAGCATTTTAGGACTTCAGCAGGGATGCTGTCTTTTCCAGGTGCCTTGCCAAAGGCAAGGGAGTCCAGGGCCACGTGAAGTTCTTCTAGGGTTGGTTCACTGTCAAGCTCCTCCAGCACAGGCAGGCACTCAATGTTGTTCAGCGCTTCTTCGGTGACTACATTTTCTCTGGAATACAGCTCAGAGTAGTGCTGCACCCAGTGTTCCATCTGCTGCGTCCGATCCTGGATGACCTCGCCTGTGGCAGGCTTCAGAGGGGCAATTTTCTTCTGTGTTGGACCTAGGCCTGCTTGATACCGTCATACATCCCCTTGATGTTGCCTGTGTCAGCTGCTATCTGTATCTGGGAGCAGAGCTGGAGCCAGTAGTCGTTAGCACATCTCCTGGCAATCTGCTGGACTTTGCTGCGAGCAGCTCGGAGGACCTGCAGGTTGCGCTCACTGGGACAGGCCTTGTATGCTGCTTGAGCTCTCCTCTTTTCCTCAATGACTGGTGTCAACTCCTCAGAGTGGGCTTCAAACCAGTCTGCCGTCTTGTTGGTCTTCTTGCCAAATATGGACAAGGCGGTGTTGTAAACGGCATTCTTGAAATGTTCCCATCTGTTGGATGCGTTTGCATCGACTGGGCCTGGAAGAGATTCCTCAAGCGCTCGTGCAAATTCCTCCACTTTTCTCTGATCCTGGGTCTTGCTGGTACCAATGTGAGGTCTTCCTTCCTTTTTCGTGTGGTACAGTTGCTTTCTTTGCAGTTTCACTCTGCTGCACACCAGGGAGTGGTCAGTGTCGCAGGCAGCACCCTGATAGCTGCGTGTGATCTTGATGCTGGGAAGGCTGGAGCGTCTGGTGAGAATCAGGTCAAGCTGGTGCCACTGCTTTGATCTTGGGTGTCTCCAAGAGACTCTATGTTGGGGCTTCGTGTTGAAGAACGTGTTGCTGACACAGAGACCGTGATGACAGCAAAACTCTAGCAGGCGTTGGCCATTTTCGTTCATCTTCCCAGTGCCGAACTGACCTAAGCAAGTGGGCCACGAACTGTTATCAGCACCAACTCTAGCATTGAAATCGCTGAGGATGAACAATGGCTCTTTTACGGGGATCTTCTTGATAGTGGTGGCCAGGTCATCATAGAATTTGTCTTTGGCTTCTGCTGGAGATGACAGAGTCGGTGCATAAGCACTGATGAGAGTGACAGGTCCTGCTGATGACTGGAGCTGCAGGGACAAAATTCTTTCACTTCCCACAGTAGGTGGGATGATGGATTTCAGCAGGGTATTTCTGACCGCAAAGCCAACGCCATGTTCCCTGGTCTCGTTTGGTGGTTTTCCCTGCCAGAAAAATGAGAAATTTCTCTCCTTGACAGATCCAGAATCTGGCAGCCTAGTCTCTTGAAGGGCGATGATGTCCATCTGCAGTCTGCTCAGCTCCATGTCGATGACAGCTGTTTTGCGTGCGTCGTCTATTTCTTACAGGTCATCAGAGAAGCCAGGTGTCATTGTGCTTACGCTCCAGGTGCCCAGCTTTAGGGCAGGAGTTTTCTGTTTTCTGTTGCATGGTGCAGAGTTGTCGATCCGCTTGTCGGTTTTCACCCTAAACCCCACGCACTCCGTGAGGTTAACAGACCGTGGTGAGGCAACACCTTACTGGCTGGGGACTGCCCAGCTTAAGGCGGGCAGTAGCTGCCCAATGAGATGCAATGATCTCTCCCACCGTCGGAAGCAGCCCCTGGCGTCACGCTCTATGCCAATCAAGCGAAGACTTATAACCGGTAACTGCTGCTTCCCGTGTTGTGCCGACACTATATGGCGAAGTTGGAGTGTCCTCTCCAGTGCGCGAAGCCTGGGTAAAGAAGGTATGAAGGATAGGCTGTTACCCATGCAGCAAATCCCCCCTCTCCACGTCGCTGGAATGATCCAATGGAAAGGCAGAAGCCAATACGGTTGGTTTCAGCGGCATCGCAGGAGTTGCCAGAGCGTGACTGTGTACAGCCACGAACTGCCTCAGGGACTCCGGCTCCTGATTTTGCCTCAAGGTTGACTCCTGAAGCCTTTTCCACAACTGGATGTAGCCACAAGGCAGTGGAGGTTTGGGATCAGAGTTTTCCTTCTCTTAGATGAGCTGCCTTTCCAGGCTGATGAGGCTCATCTACCCGTTGGAGAGAGAGAGCAGTGTTCAGACACTGCTGAGACAAATGGTTTTTCCTGATACCCACAAACCCCTCTCTTGCCCCTCCCCCCTGCATCCTGTTTGTCTCTCCACTGCTCCCTCTCCAATTTCCTGATACCCACAAACCCCTCTCTTGTCCCTCCCCCCTGCATCCCATTTGTCTCTCCACTGCTCCCTCTCCAATTTCCAGATACCCACAAACCCTTCTCTTGCCCATCAAATGTAACCTGTCAAATATGTAGCAGCATATGGAAGTGGTACTGATCAATGAAAAACTTCAGGCATTACAGTATAATCTTACTTACATGTGTATTATAAATGTGTATAAAATGGTCTTGTGAATCTGGTACAACAGGCTTTTTGAGTTTATGGTACTAGTCTGCGCATTTCAAAAGGAAAGTATGTTTAAGAAATTGACAACTAAACTCAGACTGAAAACGTATCATCAGATAAAATAACATAAAAAAACCTGATTTTTACACACACTAAATTCTTGTAGTGGAATGTATTGGACAAGTCAGAGGAAGAACCTGTTACATGGTCATCCCATCATTCTGGTGAAACCCTTTGCCTGTGTATTTCAACCAGGTTGAAAAGGAGAAAGTTTTTCCTTTTTAGCCCTTCCTCCTTGTTGTTTACTTGCCCATGGAAATTTCCCCAAGCAGCTGCACTATCTTAGCTGCCCTGCAGCATATCGGCCCCCAATCTTGCCCTCAAGGAAAAACAAGCTATTTAGGCTTTTTGCTTCAGCCAAGATATCTTTGACACTCAGGTGTAAATTCCAGACACTAAATCCTATGTTAATGCAATGTCCTAGCTCTCTTGAGCAACATAATGTATCCAAGCAAACCTTCCAGAAACAGGGTGAGAGCCCAACCTTTCTTCAATCTCTTAATCTAATTATCTCTCCCCAAACAGAAAATGATGACAATGACACACTCATTGAAATTGGGGATGGAACTTGCCAGGGATGGCGAGTTTTCAGGAAACAACGGATTAGTTCAGATTGAGTCCAGAGATTCCAAAGATTACCATTTTAGTCTATGGCCAGACACCCCTAAATTGCTCTTCATTTCACCTAACTCTGGTATGTTTGAGAATTTGTCCATGGTACTGTATTATGTACTATCATATTTTAGTAAAATATGTAATGAATAAAAATATGAGAGGCACTAGCAATTGTGGGCAAAATTCTATATTGTCTTTTTCTTTATACCTTTAGCTGGCATTTGGGATGACAGGTTGTCTTCTATATTGTATGGTCATTTAACTAAAATATCAGCTATAGTTTTGCATATGCTGTGCTAACTCAAGGTGCTCAATGAGATACTGCTACTTTTATTTTTCTCAAAGAAACGCAATGCTGATTGAAGCCACACCTCAACAACAGAGCACATGCTTTGCATGCACAAGATTCCAGGTTCAATCCCTGGCATCTCCAGTTAAAAAGATGATTAAAGTCCCACCCATCAATACCTTGGACAACCCATGCCAGTAAGATTAGATAGACCAATGCTTTGACTTGGTAGAAGTCCAGCTTCATATATGTTGCTCATAATTGACACTGCCTCAATAATTTGCACTAAACCCAGTTAGGAGGCAATTATGCTTTCGTACTGCAAGAGTACAGCAGGAAAATGCAGCTATCAATGACATACTTTTTCAAATTTAAAAAATAATAAAATTACATTTTATTAACAAATACATTGATACAAAGATCCTAACAGTTAACAGAAAGATCTTTCATTAAAAACTGTTAAAGCTATAAGCTTTTCAGTGTAAAAACTGGAGGTATAAACAATCACTACAGTAAATTATGTTTCCAATGCTTACATGATCAAGTTGCATGCCCTTTCCTGTTAAGCATGAAGCAAGTCCATAAGCCATTATAAAAAGTTCTACATACCCATTTAAGAGTTTGTTAGACAATACTTGACATTTTAGATATAAATATATTTTCAAAATATTATAACTGTTCAGCTGTCAAAGACATTCAAAGGAAGTTAAGCGTTTTGATGTTAGTGTTTTTTTCCCCCAAAAGTGAATTCAAATCAAAATCCAAGCCTCTAACAGATATGATTTGTACTAACTGCAGATAAATTATATAAGCATTGAAGACATTTGAAGGAAAAATTATACAATGCTATCTTTAGGAAGACTCATATACAAATGGACTTAATCTGTTTCAGTACTCCGAGTTCCTTGGGCTCTCAGTAGTTTTCATAAGGCAACAGACTTCTGAGGTTTGCATCTGGCATTCAGCTACAACTATCTGTTAGCCACTTCTTCAGAAATACATCAAGTTACAAGACTAACTGAAACTCCCAGAAACTTAAACAAGCAAAACTCTGCTTGCTGCGTACAGGGATTTAACACAAGGGAATTCATAAGATTTACAGCTAAGAATCACAGGGGTTAGTTCAATAATTTAATGCTTCTACAGTATAAATTTAGCTTTGGCCTTCTACAATAAAATGCTTGTTAAGGGTCAGCAATGTGGGTTGAGTATGTCAAGACTGACTTCTTATACGGAAGGGTAAAAAAATCTCTGAATAAATATGCTTAACATACGCAAATAAAACTTTTTAGGCATTTACTATATGGCTTTTTATAATTGAGAAACTGGTACGACAAATCCAGCATCCCAATTCCAATGTACACACCTCTTACATTCATAGTTTTAATATATCATGTTTATAAAAGCAGTAGTACTGGATGACAAATCCAGTTTCATAGCTAAATACAGCTCTTTAGCTGCCCCTCTTAAACAGAAGGAACTGAGACTCAGTGCAAGCTACTGGCATTAGTGGGAAGATCGGAATGAGCACCTCAAGCACCTAGAAAATGCTGGTTTACTGCCAGAAGTCCTACTCCTTCTTGTAGTACTCCACAACAACAAGTGAAGAGGATTTCAGACACCAAGAAAGTAGGCTAAAACACGTGAGGGAAATATAAAGACAACCCAGTGGGAAAGAGAAGATAGTGCGAACTTAGGTTATACAAAATACAGAGGAGCTTCAAAAGAAAGTGTCATTAAGGTACCACTCTGAACTACAATTCTGCAGCAAGAGTGTCATCTATCAGATTGATTAGAATGCATAGACGCACTAAATATCTACCATTTCTCCAGTTTGTATTTAAAGACTGGTAAGAACCTGGCAAGATTAGATACCCTTTTAAAGAAATGATTTAAACTATTAATTTCTTCCATAAAGACCCGTTTTATGGAACACCGGATCTTTGGCTATATAAGTTAAGATGCTCCTAAAAAGACCAGCCCTATCCCATTCTAGGCCATTTTCCAATTCTTGTGGCTATTTAAGAATGCCATGCTTCATCAGCAAGTCGGCTCCTACCTTTTGTATGTGCCTTAATTTCCACGAATAAAAATACAAGTTCTAAAGTGTTTTTGCTTCAAATGGGCCTTTCAAAATACAGCTGTGTGCCCCCATGCCTATGATAAGGAATCCTAATTCAAAGGGATCTGAGAATACTGGTGTTCCCTAATGTGAGGAAAAGATCTTTCCATGCTAAAAAGTTCCAGCCAGAGGGAAAGCTCACCATATTTTTTATACAATACAGGCATTAGACAGAAATGTGTGCCACTACATTTGTTTCTGCAGTTGAAGACTAGCTTCACATCAAACATCACCTAAATCAACAAAGTCATCGTCTCTCCTGGCCAAGTCTTCTTCACCTTCCAAGTCTTTCCAAGTACTGGTAGGTAAAACTGGCTTGAGCGAATGTCTTTGAAGCAAAGCAAATGGAAATAAGGAAGACAAACGAGCAGGATTTCTCAAAAAAGGAGATGCTTCTGTGTCATCTTCAGAGACCATCTCACTATGTTTTTCATCCACTTTCTTTTGCAAACCCTGCACATCCTCCATCACATCCAAGACTTTTGTTGCAGTGGCAACTGTGCCACCACCTGGGAGCTGAGCCTCAGGAATCCATCGCAAATACCTCTGCGCCCACACTTTGATTTCTGGCCCTTCCAGGCGTGGCAGCAGGAGTCCATGGAAGTCAACTGGTTTACAGTGCCAATTGTCATAAAACTCTCTGGAGTTACTCTGAAGTTCATCAGAAGACGTTATCAGCCTGCTGATTCTTTTGCCCAGAATGTTTTTAATTAATTGATCTTCCTTAAAAAATCCTCTTTTTGGAGAGGGTTTTGTTTGTGTCAGGGGCAAAGAAAGCTGCCGTTGATGCTTTAAAGAGAAAGAAAATGGCTGAGTTAAGTTGAGGTTATTTTTACCGTAAGTGACAGAGCCTACAATCCTATTCACACTGACCTGGGAATACCACCAACTATAATATAACTTACTTCTGAGTAGACATTCTGAGGGCTGTGTTCTAGTTCAGTTTCTACCTTACGTAGCCAGCTGGAAAAGGTCCATACTGATAAAGTCCCCTAATGTGATGTGTCGATATACTACACAACAATACTTCAAACTAAAGCCCACAGAAGTGTCTGAGCAGCATTCATACCATTAACCTAAAGGAGTTGCCATATTCTGAGGAAAACTGAGGGGCCAGTTGGATTTTGTGTCCACTGGCCCATCCTAAACACGCAAAGGTAACACATGGGCCTGCCTTAGATGCCATTCTGCCATGCAATCACTATGCACAAATACTATTTTAAAGTATTTACCAAACTAGATCAAGATCTTATGCAATTCAATTTCATATATCCCATTTCTCTGCTTGTTGATATCAGACACTTGTACTGCAATTAACTTCTATTGTGAAGTATTTATACTGCTTTTCATCTGAAGATCGATTTGTATTAAAAATTCCTCAACTAACAAGGGCCTGAATAGGTCAGTAAGCCAATATGCCATCCCTTGCCTGAACAGGATTATGGTCCATATAGTTGCGTGCACCATTTTAGTAACTAGATGCTTCTACTAATCTCTACAGACAACTAAGGTAGGTGGTCGCACATTTAAAGTGCAATTTAGCCAGCAACTTCTTGAAGTACAAGCTAGCAGGTACACCCAGCTCAGATAAAGAACCATCTATTCCACTATGTCATTGGCTTGTGAATGGTATTGCTTCCAGCATATGTAACCTTGTATGCTCCAGATCAAGATTTTTAGTGGGGTTCTTATATAACTAAGTACCAGGTTTCACATTTTGAAGGCACATTCTTCTTAAGCTGGTACTGTTTAGGCTAAAAAAATTGCATGAATTTTTATTTAATATTGAAGGTATAATACAGTCATTGAATAACTTGCAAAGAGGCAGAGACAATTCAATAATTGGACATAAATATTACTGTGTTACAAATATGAAAACATAGTGAAGGCAGCAAGCATACAAATGAAATATTCCGTAAGAGTAACATAAGACAACTTTACCATACAGAATACGGGCACCCCCACATAACCATGGGAGATCCATTCCACTGATAAGAGGGGGCCCTATTAGTACAATGCTCCAGCCCCCCTTATCTTCTTTTTTTCCATTAGCAAGCAGGCATGTTTCTTGCTTTTACAGAGAGTAGAATAGGAAGGTGACATGTAGGCAGGCAGCCTGCACACTAGACAGACATAGTACATGTTAACAGGAAGATTCCCATTAACTTTCCTACTGTATCCTTCTAGCACGCAGGCCGCCTGCCTATATGTCGCGTTCCTGTTCTACTCTCTGTTAAAGCAAGAAACATGCCTGCTTGCTAATGAAAAAAAAAAAACTGGGTGCAGGGGAGCATGGAAAACCACAGATAACTGAAACCATGGATACAGTTTCAAACCGAAAGTTCTAAATCTTGCTTCTGACATTGGCAATGTTACAAAGTTGATTTAAATCCACATTCTAGCCAAACTAGACATCAGATCGTACTTCGTGTTTTGCCAGCCACAAACTCTACCATAGGTCTCGGTGATGTATATACAAGCAAGAAAATACAGCTTAAAGAGTTCTTTACCTTGAATCGTGCAGTTTTTCTCTGACTTTTATCTAGTTTTGGTTTCTCCACATAAAGAGGGTTATTAAGCAAAGCTTGTGCCTTAGGTTCAAACTGCACCGACCAGTCCCAAACTGAATGAAAACTGAGACGGCTGCCTTGTGTATCAAGGGTTCCCCCATACTGTCAAAGAGAGAAACAAACAAGAATGCGACAGTCCAAAGAAGGATGCTTGTACCAATATACCACACTAGCTTTCTGAACAAAGAGTACCTTCTGAACTTCACATTAAAAAGAACAGGAAGAACACAACACTAAAACAAAATGAAACGTTCGTTTTCAGGAAGCCTGACTGGATTGGGAAGATAAACTGCATGTACAGATGTACTTTCGACAGTACAGACTTTACTTACAACCCCAGAGAATATCTACTCTATGGTAGATAACTGAATTGAAGAAAAATAAAGGTTTCAAGAGCCACTAGCAGTTGCGCTGTAAGCACTACATAACCTGGAACTGCAACTTTTTCCAAGGACATACTCAATAAAATATACTGTGCTCTGTCTGGCAAAGGTGGAACTTAAGACAGCCCAGTCAGATCCTTCTTTGAAAAGACACAGTGCCAAGTTTCTAGTAGTTTGGAGGAAGATCTGAGCAACATCTCACAGAATTCTGTGAAAACTTTGGTAAACTGGGTCCCTTTCAGGGAGAAGGGCAGGATACAAATAAAGTTTATTATTATTATTATTATTATTATTATTATTATTATTATTATTAAACACAGAAGGCAGTTTGCTTCTTTTCTGCTGAAGTTTATGTACAATATTCTGTGCAAACACAACATGAGGTGCTGGACTCCAACATTCAATCATTTTCTTCTCTTTAAAGAGCAACTTTTAAGACCTTTATGTTTGCAAAAACAGGCTTAGAAGTATGTGGACAATACCTGGTCAAGTATAAGGAACATCAGAAGCCAGAGTAGACCGAGAAGATTTCGCATAGAAAAGGGCAGAGATTCAGAGTCCTGCACAATTTCTTAGCCTTGCATGAGAGAATATATGTAGAAGAGAGCATGCATGTTTTGCAGTCAAAGATCTTAATTCTGTATTGGCACATATAATGTACTGCCTTTAAAAACAGAGAGGATTCAACAATACCCAAGAACCCTTTTGTAACATCTCAAATGTTCCCCCTTACCATGGTAGTGTCTTTCTGGTGTGGAGAATTGAAGAAAAATGTGCTAAATATAGGTATGTACAGGCTGTCTGACAAGACCGTTAAATAGGTCTCTGTAAACTCAAATGCTGGTGAATACTGTTGAAGCAGCTGCCAAACACAGTCCAAGAACAACAAAAAAACTGGTGCCTAAAACACAGAAAAAACAGGTCGCATAAGAAAATAGCATAGTTGCTGTTTCATCATTTCTAGAATTAGAGATGTGCCTTCAAGATAGTTACTTATTCAACTGCTATATTGGACAAACTCAGCTTGCATTTTGTAAAGACCAGACATTTTCAAGGACAAGGCTGTTTTCAGTGTCCTTTACTGAAATGAAATGCACCAGTTTTTGCTATGAGCTACAGACCTACTAAAGACTTCGTAATTAACACAGAGCAGACATTAAATGCTGCCAGGATCCATGCCAATGTAAGCTTCAAGCCATCAGTCCAAGAATGCCCTACAGTCTTGCTTTTATGAAGTTTGGGACTCCCATTTGCTAGATAAGCTTAACTTTATGCAATGCATCTCTTGCCCATAGAGGTGAAAGGCACACCACAAAAGTCTAGCATGGTTCAGACAGAGTTGCAGCTGCCTAGATTTAATAATAATAATAACTTTATTTTTACCCCACCTTTCTCCCCGAAGGGACTCAAGTATTGAGTATAGATTTCAAGTATTGTCTTTTCTGGTGCTGCAACCATAGGACCTTTCAGTGGCAAGACAAGCACATCTTTCTGGAACAGAGTTCTTCACACACCAAACATTTTGCATGGCTCAATTACCTTTGGAGAAATATTCTAGAAGCTTTTATGTGAACCTGAAAAATTTGTTTGTGTTTGCAGGTAAACAGGGCAAATCACTCACCTTTGAGAATTGTAATGGTAATTTCAATAAAAAATGCAAGTGTAAGGAGAAAGCTAGCTTTCAACAGCTTCTTCACTTCATCCAGCCATTTACAAGAGCCAATCCCGTGGATGGAGTGGTACCAGGATTTCAAACACCATCTAAACCTGTTACAACTTCTCAGGTTTTTGTATAAACATTACATCTTACTCAGAATTCAAGTGAAAAAATGTTGAAGACTTGGGAACAATATCTGGTGAACTCCAAATTATGCCAGTTATCTTGATAGATCAATGATTTGACTAAGAATGTTCAATATGATTCCCAGCCTCCCTCCCCTCCTACACTCTGAACTTTTACTTCCTATTGACAAGTTGAAGTTCTATAAGATAATTATACCTCATCTTTATCAGTTTGCCGTAGATGATTACACCGATTCAAGAAAGCATGTCCTCCCATGATCCATTCTTTCTGGATAAGGCTCTGAAATCCCAGTTTTGTTCTGCAGTATGAATCCATCATAACTTGAACCAGGCTGGAGATCACACAGCACATGTCAGAAGCATTCTCCTCTGAGGAAAGTTTATATGGTGTCAAACAGGAGCATTTCAGAGACATCAAGAAGTTTTAATGAATACTGAAGAGGTTTTCTTTTGATGTACACCTAATGTAAAGTGTTTGGCTTTCATAGTTCCTTCATAAAGACAAACTATGTTTATTATGCAGTATAGACAGCAACTATTACCCTGCACATGCCTGATCTTGTCTGATCTCGGAAGCTAAGCAGGGTCAGGCCTGGTTAGTACTTGGATGGGAGACTGCCCAGGAATACCAGGTGCTGTAGGCTTATACCATAGTCTTTCGAGACTGAAGGTTGCCAACCATAAAGAAAGAAATGGTCACTTCAGTAAGCAATTGTCTTTCAGGTGATGAAAACACTGTTCTTTTCCACCAGTGAACAAGATTAACAAAGCATAAGAATTGACATCAGAAAGTAGCAAACGGAACATTTTAATGTTACTTTCCCTGAAAGATACAGTACTTTATTCTTGAACAGAGACACTTAAAGTTTCAGTGCAAAATGAGAAGTTGCTGTAACTCCTCATGTAACAAGAAATACATTCCTAATCATGCACAGAAGCAACATTTCACAGTGGTCAAGGCAAGACAAGAGGACTGTGTACCACAGCAGCAGCAGACAGCAATAAAATTTCACAGAACAAGGTGAAATCTTTTTTACTACAATAGCACAGCAATGTATCAGAAACACCACTCTGCATTATGTATCCTGCACAAGCATGGAGAATTTCCAATAAGGGTTGCTCAATGCCTTGTCAGGAACAGATACATTAAAGCACCATAAAGTCAGCCTTATGTCTGTGTTGCACAAGTTTTGGGTCTATCGAGCGGCCAAGTTGCTGAAGAGCAATCACACCAGATTCCAGCCCTTCTCTGTCCATCTGCAGGCCAGTGAACAGTAATCTACTCACAGGTGAAGGAGAAAAATGGGGCAGACAGAAGAAGACATGGTCTTCACTGAAAGGAAAACAAGGAGACAAGAGGTATAGAGGGAAGACGCAGGTGCTCAGCCAAAAATAAACCAAACATGCTAAACAGCTCTCCAACTTGGACCATTTCAGAAAACAGGTCACTTGGTGTATCTTGGCTTAAAGTCTGCAACTAGGCACAACCTAATCAAGAAAGCAACAAACTCAGACAACAAAATAGAAACTAATCTTAGTTCTTTTAGTCCTAGTTATACAACTTGGAAACAAAACATTAACACAGCAAAGGGATCCAATCTCCTCTTACACTCTGCTCTTATGCCCCCAAAATTTGAGTGTGAGTGTATTACTCCTACTTCCATTTATAACCCACTTTTCCTTTAAGGAGCTGTGGGCAACACACAAGTAGAAGTGGGAGAAAATGGCGGTAATGCAACAAAAACATGTGACACTGCACGTCTCATTTTTGTAAGAAAACCATGAAAATATAAAACTGTTTTTATTTATTATTCAATGGAGGTGCATGGGTAATGACTGTATCTGCTGACACTATACCACCTATCTAGTATAATTTTAAAGCACTTATAATTTATAATTATAATGAAATTTTGAAAAAAACACATAATAAAGTTTTCTGCACTTCTAACTTTTGATAACATCAAAACCTGTGAAAATATACAACTGTTTTTCCCCATCTCCATACATGAAGTGTCCCCCCTTCTACCCTCACAATCACCTTCTGAGTTCAGTTAGGCTCCCTGGAGTTCCTAGTAAGCTTTATGACCAAGTGGAAACCAGAACTCAAGCCTCCCTAGTACTAGTCAACTACACTAACCATTACAACCACTACTGGGATTCATGGACAATGAAGACTTTCAAAGGAAAAAAGGAAAGTTAGAAAACAAGGCAACTGAGTAGTTTCTCTCAAACCTCAGTTTGACAAATGGTGGCTTATAGAAAGATCAAGCAAAGTACAGAACACTTTGAACAATTTACCCAAGCAGTAGTATTGTTTTCCTTATTCAGGTACTACAAGCAGGTCTCCTGACAGAAGGGACTGACTGAAAAAAATGAACTGCCAGAATATTTAAGATTTGAAACAGAGATTTGTTTATCTACCTTTGCTATGTGAAAATTGCTTTGAAATTGAGCAATCAAGTTAAAATCCCACTGGATTCATGCATTGCCAACTGCAGCTGAAGTACCTCTCTGAATCCTAGTTGATAAGGCTCAGTTTACTGTCAAAGAGGAAGAATAACTGAGAAGCAGCAGCACTTGGGGATCTTTTAAATTGGGGGTCTCCAAACCTCAGCCCATGGGCCAGATGAGGCTCACAGCGAGTCTCCATCCAGCCCATGGCTCTGCTCCCCTCGCCTCTGGAGAATGTTCTGAGGGCCAGGGAGGTTGCATGCAGCTTCCCCAGCCCTTAGAACACCTTCTATGGCCTCTGGGAGGCCTTAGGTCATCACTTTTGGTTTTTCTGAAAAACAAGAAGTGACATTTTAGGCCATAAAAGGCCTTCGGAGGGCTTCCCTATAAGAACCCAAGAAGAGCCCTGTTGGATCAGGCCAAAGGCCCATCTAGTCCAGCTTCCTGTATCTCACAGTGGCCCACCAAATGCTTCAGGGAGCACACAAGACAACTAGAGTTACAACTGTGTCCTGGTGTCTTCCTTGTATCTGGCATTCTGAGGTAGCCTACTTCTAAAATCAGGAGCTTGCACATACCTATCATGTCTTGTAACTCATGATGGACTTTTCTTCCACAAATTTGTCCAATCCCCTTTTAAAGGCATCTAGGCGAGATGCCATCACCACTTCCTGTGACAAGGAGTTCCACAGACTAATTACACACTGGGTAAAGAAATATTTTCTTTTGTCTGTCCTTTCCCCAGCCCTACAAAGGCCTTTTAAGGACTTAAACTGCCCCTTCTGGATTTTTGGAAAAACCAGAAGTGCTCCCCTTGACTCTGGACAATTATAGGGAGGATTACAGGCTCCCCAACGCCAAGGTTGGGAGCCTCTGGATGGTTGGAGGCTTGTCAGGGTAGGAGGTTTGCCACCGCTGCGCACTGACCAGGACTGATGCAAACCAGGTCTGCAGTACTTCTTGCCTGTTAGAGATTTTTTTAAAAAATTAATTTTTGCTGTTTGGGGGTTGGGGATAAACTTCTTTGCTGAGAGAAATCGTAGAACGAGGTCTATGGAGTTTCTGGCCTTTCAGATATTTTTTTCCTAATTCAAGGGAATTGAAATTTATTCAAATTTATATTAAATTTGAATATAAGTTTATTCACATTTATTTTTCCTTAACCAGGACTTAAAACTTGGGCCTGGAGATAGCACAGAATGCATTGTATCAGCAAATGTTCTGTCAAAATATTTGACAAAAAGTTACACTAGGCTTTAAAAAAACTTCATTTATCATAAGAGAAAATAGGTTTCCATTTTTGTTGTCTGTGTTTTTTTATAATGAAGACTGGAATTTTAAGTTATACAATCATGTTTCATACAATTGTTTCTTAAATTTGGTTTTGGCATTTTTTCCAGAATAAGACATTAAATACCTACACTAAACTAACTTTAGGGAGGGGGAAAGGGGATATATCCAACCACAAGTGCGTGAATCAATTATGCTGTATTGCAAAGCTAGATCCTGAGCATGTTATGCAATTTGGTATACTGATCACTTGGGATTCTCAAGTGATCACAAGGGATTCTCTCACATAGAATACACAAGAATGTGCTGTTTTGCCAGAAGGAATCCCAAAATCATCTAGACAGCACCAAATTAAAAGGAAATGAGAATATGCATGCCCATTCAAGAACAGCTGCCATACAGTGCAAAAAGGTCTAGAACTGCAGCATCCACGGGGAGGGCAACCTTTAAGCCATGTTGCTTTAGCAAACAGGCATAATACCTCCCCTAACCACACAAACCATTTGAGCCATCAGCTGGGGGGGGGGATGCTATCTTGAGACTTCAATTAACAGCATGCTATGGTGCAACTTAATTGCAAATAATGATTATACTATCTAGACAAACACTTAGTTTCATTGATTTTAGCATGAAACTTTCTCCCATTGAAGTTAATGAAACTTGAAAGTGATCAACTTTGGCTGGTTTATACTCCAAATATATGGATAATAAATACTTTCAAAAAAATTACACATATTAATATTGTATGCTCATACAGTATTAAGTGAGCTATACTGTAAATTCTTGAATTCTGATTAATTCCTTCTTGGGCCCAGGCTAACTGTATCAAATGTCAACTAGGAAAGAAAAACAGCAGCAGTGCATACAGCCAGAACACTCTAACTGTTAAGAATTTTAGGACAATCTAAGGATAGCATTCAGTTTATGAATGTCTCAGAATCTCCTTTTTCTTTAATGCAACTGTAAACTACACAATATATCTCAGTTACTTGGGAAAAGCTGTGTGGAAAATATACAGGAAAAATGCTAAGAGGTACATAGTTCTTACCTACAAGGAGAACATTTGTATTCTGTGCTTCCAGTAACTCAACCACATCTACTGCTTTTCTCAGACATCGCCTAGAACATGAAAAAATAAAGGCTTTAACATAATTACCTTAAGCGTAAAGCCTTAGTTCAAGTATAGCAACATTCATGGTAGGGTCATGCTGGCCAGAGCATTCAGGATCTCATTATTTCCATAGTTCTGCTCCAGGTACCTTCTGGCCTCACCCATTCAGTCAGGCACACACTGGATCAGTGTTTCGTGCTAGATAGATGGGATGGCTATTTGAGCAAGGCAAGTAGTTCCTCTGTCAAGGCTTACAATCTCTTCAGGGGTACAGGAATTTACTCAGACTGTCTGGATGCACATAGTTTAACAGCTCTTTAGGATTTCCTTGCCATCTCTGCAGAAGCCCTCCTTGGCCTCTGACATGATTAGGGAAATGGTCCAGGCAGTTGGACACCATAGTTATTACAAGTCTAGAAAATCTATCCTTGGCAACAGCTTGTCAATTATGGTTACTTTTCCACTGGTGCAACTTGAGGACATGGACAGGTTCTGGGACAGGGCAGAATCAATCACTTCTGCACTCCTGACTGATAAAAGCAGCTAGAGGGGAGCAATGAATGACTATAGAAAACATGCCTCTTGGGTCCAAGATATTTTTGGATGAAATGATTTTCTAGATCTATTTCAATAGGACCAAGCCAAGTTATGGGTTGGAGACAGACTTGGTTGCCCTGGTAAGCAACATGTTGAGAATATATTTCCATTATTTGTGCTGGAGCTTTCAGCAGCTTGCAATATTAAGAATATAAGAAGAGCCCCACTGGATCAGGCCAGAGGCCCATCTAGTCCAGCTTCCTGTATCTCACAGTGGCCCACCAAATGCCCCAGGGAGCACACAAGACAACACTATTATTGGCTACGGTAGCCAAATATTGAGTAGTTGTGACTGGATATAGAGTGTGATACAGAGTAGTTGTGACTGGAAGAGTTGTGTGCTGGTTATGGTGCTTTCATAAGGTGGCACTAGCAGGCTTCAGTTTGACATCTTGGCCACTGGAACCCTGTGGATGCCATAGGTCACAACACCCAACAGCTTCCTCTTCTTCCTGGTTCAGGAAGGTGCCATCCTCTTGGATCGCAGAGGATTTTGCAAGATCCAAGACCGTGTCCAAGAGAACAGGTAGGAGGGGCAACTGGGTACATCCCGTGGAGACCCTGTGACTGTGCTGCAACACCCCAAGGCATAGCAACATACACTTTCAGAACACATAGGCCATAGGCCATTTTGTCTCCCTAACAATTTAAACAGTGTGTACACACAAATGTCTATACACAAAAACTACTAGGGAAGGTTACTTGAGGATTTGCAGAAGGTTACTTGCAGATCAAGACTGGCAATGGGCTGAATGGGAACAAACTGAGTAACTAACCCTCCAACTGAGATTGTCAGGTGCCTGCCTACTTAGGTAAATGGGTGGAATGGAGTGGTCAGGTAAGCCTCCAAACTCCATCCCTTTAACAATGGAGTTTTGAGAGTTTTGCTCTTGAATAGCTTTCCAGCTCCCACTGAAGGCCATTATTAGCTACTGCATCCAATTTAGTCAAGTATTTAATTTGTTTCCAGATGGCCTCCCACCACTGTTTGGTCTCTTTAGTCTGGCATAGCAGGCAGAACTACTTCAGCCCCACTTCAGCTGCTGACCCAGTAAAAATGGGCAAGTGGCTAACTTCCCTCAATGCCTTTAAATAATGGCCAGAAAATTCAGCTGATTCAGAATATTTGCAAGTAGGTTACTCACTGAGGTCAACTGTTGGGAACAGGTGAATCCCTTATTATAGCAGCTTCACTGTCATCTGGTCCATTTCCAAACTCAATTCAACAAGATACAGCACTAAATTCTTTGTGATTGGCATACTTAAAGAACCATTCAATGAAGGCTTTGCTTATTCCTGCCTTTCGATCTACTCAGGCTGGTGTTGCTGCAGTCAAACATGATGCTATTGGAATGGAATGGAACATTCCCTTCCACAAAGTCGTCCCTCCCTATACCAACCCAGGCTGGTGTTGCTGCAAACATGCTCTGTGCAGCTCAGAAAACGCAGGTAGGTGCATGTGTAATGGCTCTCTCTCAAGAGCCTCTAAAGATTGGTCTAAGACAGAGGTGCCCAAACCCCGGCCCTGGGGCCACTTGCGGCCCTCAAGGCCTCTCAATGTGGCCCTCAGGGAGCTCCCAGTCTCAAATGAGCCTCTGGCCCTCCGGTGATTTGTTGGAGCTCACACTGGCCGGATGCAACTGCTCTCAGTGTGAGGGCAACTGTTTGACTTCTCGGTGAGCTGTGGGATGAGGGCTCCCTGCACTGCTTGCTGTTTCACATCTGTGATGCTGTAGCGGCAGAAAAGGAAAGGCCAGCCTTGCTTTGTGCAAGGCCTTTTATAGGCCTTGAGCTATTGCAAGACCTTCATTCATTCATATAAGTTCATCTTTAATATATTCATTTATGTAAACATATGTAAATTTATTCAAATTTGAAATGTAAATTAATTCTTTTCTTCCCCTGCCCCCGACATGGTGTCAGAGAGACAATGTGGCCCTCCTGCCAAAAACTTTGGCCACCCCTGCTCTAAGAAAAAGTTTGTGACCAGATTCACTGTTTACACTTGTGTGAAGCAGAAGTTTTAGCTCCCTGATATATATTAGCTATAATTTTTATCTGCTGCTTGTCTTGCATTGATTTTATATTTTAAGCAACCATGAACATTTTCAGTAAAAGAATGGATAAAAGATATTTAAAAGAAACAGATGTTGTGAAACCGGGGGTGCAATGGGTTTTTCTAAATAAAAATGCCTGTAGCTGACAGAACACACTTGTTAGCATTAGTATGTACAGATATCTTAAAACTACCCAATCTGCGTTTTCACAGGCAAGGGTCCACTTAATTGCATACAGTTTATGAAATGGCATTTAACCAACCTTATAGTTTCTAGCCAATTTGTACTCTCCAACAAGGAAAACCATTTTACATCAGTATCCCAGAAGTCTGAACTGTTATCTGAAAAAACACAAGACACAAAATTTTATAGCTATTACTGGTATAATGTATCAATGAAATCTTAGACAAGTATTAGCTACACATCTATGGGTTTTTGTCCCTTCTGTAAACCACCACCTTAAAAATGCTTGAACAGTTCAGAAAACTAACTACAGTATAGATGCAAAGCCTCTGTCCACACTGGGGGTGGGAGAAGAGGAAGGACAGGAAGGAATGAATAGCAGAGGACTGAAGAGAGAAAAATCCTACCAAGGCTGATGATTTCTCAGAGCTGCATCCAGCAAGAACCTGCTGGTCATGCCTGAGGAGCATGTGCACCATGTCCCTGGTCTGGATGTGGCTCTAATCTGACTAGAGCTTATGAACGTCTGAGAACTGCTCTGCACAGGTACAGACCAATATACCACACAAAGATCACACATATCCCAGAGACCTCTCTTTCCAAAAGCAGCTTCATAAATTACAGAGCAAATAGCAGTTCAGATCAAAATTTCAAATCGCTAGAGCAGAGGTTCTCAAACTTTGAGGGAGCTTTACTCCCTCAGTAAGTTCTTGTGGGGGAAGGGCTAGGGCAGCAACATGATCCCCAGGATCACGTCGCTAAGGGGGGTGGGGGGGTGCTTGCCTCTTACTTGGACAGATGTAGGGCTGCAGCAGGTTGCAGGAGGTGCGGGGAGCCCTGCACAGCCCTCCATAGCACTCCCCAAGGCTTGGAACTTTCACTGAAAGCAGGCACAATGCAAAACAGAAGTGCTTTGCGCCCGCTTTCAGGGAAAGTTCCAAGCCTTGGGGAGCACTGCAGAGGGCTGCGCAGGGCTCCCCACACCTCCTGCAGCCTGCTGCAGCCCTACATCTGTCCAAGTAAGATACAAGCACTTCCCCTTGCCCCCCTTAGCAACGTGATCCTGGAGATTGCATCACTGCCTCCCTCCCTTTCCCCCGCCCCTTAAAGCAGTCACGACCCAGCAGTTTGAGAACCACTGCTCTAGAGATATTTTGCAAATATTGAGATTGTCCCCTAGACAAAATACTTGCTTAAGGAATTCAGTATTTTTTATGTAGTTTTCACTTACCTATTAGGAACAGCTGCTTAAATCGAGTGTATGCAATCTGAATATCTTGCACAGATGGAAGGCTGCTTGAAAGGTCATCAATTTTCAGGGCTTCATAAGGAGGCTTGTCTATTGTCCTGTATATTCTGAACAGAACAGAACACATCATCAAGTCTTCCAATTAGAAGTTAAAGGCTATTTAACACATTGCAAAACATTGTATAGGCTTACCATTTTCAAGCACCTTGAAACTTAGGGAGATTCCAAATTGGAAACCACCTTCAGGCTCTTACATAGAGCTTTGCACCTCTGTTTTTGAAAGTTTTCGAAAGTGTTAGTGAGGCGAGGAACACCATTGTTTTAACTGCCCTTAGTACAGAACTGCCTATCAATAGCTGTTATAGCAACCTGAAGATCTCTCCTTTAATAGAGTTCCAGGCCCTCGTACTGCCCTTCTCACACGCACACCACAATATTCAATTTCTCCCAAGTGCCAAGGCACCACGTACTTGCCTAGTTCATGCTTTCAATAGATAGGAGACAAATAATCTCCCTACTTCTCAGATCCCTACAGAATTGCTCTACTTCTAGTCACTGTTCCTTCATTTCTCTACAGTCAAGTTCTTGCTAAAATGCAAACGGAAACAACCCATGCCAATATTGCATTCACTATATACAGTTAGGTCTGAGTAGCCTCTTTTGGACCCCGGCACACAGGACCCCAGATGTATCTGAACAGTTATTAATTTTTATCCTGCTTTCAGTCTCCAAGGAGTACCTCCCTCCCTCACATCGATTATAATGCACAATGTTACACCAGTCCACACCAAACTATTTTCCCTTATCTTCTTCCTTCTCCTTAGGAAGCTGGTGCCTCATGACCACTGTGAGGGGAGGGCGGTGGCACAGTTTTGCTTTATTCGAAAGCAATGATGATGGAACTATCTGCATCTTCAATCCTAATCTTTTTCATTAAAATTTGTATTAAAGTTCAAAGAGGTACTTCTTGGTTGTAACTAGCAGCCAAATATCTAGAATTTCCTTTTAGGTGGGCCTTCAACAATACTACCGCATGGCTACAGCTTTTTCAGAATACTGTCATTTAAGGCATATGCTTGCCTTTCCTTTTCTGCATGTCTGGCCACAGAGTGCTCAGTTAAATTAGTACCAAAGTTGACATAATGCAAAGATTATGCATTCAGTGCAAAGACTGAAGAGTTACCCTATTACTATAGGGAGAGGGGGAGGGGGAGAAGAAGCCTCTGATCTTATTTTTAATAAAACTGTCTTCCTGAAATACCAATATAGCTGAGTGTGTGAGTAGTAGATGGTGAAGTTGTACCATTACAAAAAGCAAGAGCCACAGGTATAATAAAATGAACTAATACAGTTAGAATAGTTTCCCAAAGCAGCTTAGAAAACTCATTTTGAAGACCAAGTATACACAGACCCTGCTTATAACCCTGGTAGCTATTTGCAGTCAGATGCTCCCTGCTTCTGGGGGGGGGGGGGGTGAGGAGACATTCCACTATGGTGCTTTAATAAGGGAGGAAACCAGCCCACTGCTTTTTATCCAGCACACACTAGATCAGGGGTGGCCAACCCATAGCACTCAATGTGCCAATTTTGTGTACAGAATCTTGAACATGCCACTCCACCTTATTTTGGCCCTCTTCAGACCTGCTCATATGGTTTCACCGGCCCATGCGATCTGCAGATCCTCCACACGACTAGGTGGGCTGCTAGTCAATTTCAGGTGATTCATTTCAAAATTTTATTTTAAATATATTAGACTTGATGCCACCATGGTATGTGACTGCATTTGGGGAAATGTCACGGATCTGTACTTTCAACAGGCTACTATGTATATGCTTTTAACAATGATGGGACATACTGCTGGGTAAGTGTGGACTGCAATTTTAGGATTGCAACCTAGGATTGTTAAAAGTTTTCCTGCTTGATGATGTCACTTCTGGTCATGACATCACTTCTGGTGGATCCTGACAGATTCTTATTCTAAAAAGTGGGTCCCGGTGCTAAACGTTCGGGAACCACTGGGATAGATAAAAACACAAAATTTAAGATAATTAAGTTGGGGTATAAAGAAATCAAGGTTACCACTGGAATCAGTGCTTCTGAATTGCATAAGAAACATTACAAATTCAACAAACAATTTTTGTGTTACAGTGTAAAAACGTATGGCAAGCCACAAGCTGTTGTCTGAGATAAAGTCAAACACTATTAAGAAAGTACATGCTATGTATTGCTCACAGCACCTTCTTTAAGGTAGCAGCACAATGAGCCGAAGCTCACTTAACTGTTCTTTCAAATTACCATGCAAATAAAGCACAAGTGAAAGGAGGGTCCCAACCACTTTTTCAAGTGTTAGGGATAAGCAGTGGCTACTGACCCATCCAAGAAGATTTTCTGCATTTGTAAAGTGCCGTCATCTTGTTCTTTGGGCAAAGCAGACATTTTAAGAAGAGCAGCACCGTTATGGCAAGACCAACACCAAATCTGCAACACAGATTTACAGATAAGCAGTCAGTTGTACTTGAGACACATTTGTTACAATATTGCACCATGCTGCAAAATGTTAAGAGTAACTATGCATTGCTGTATGGTGTCATGGTTGTTGCAATGCCATCTCTGGATGCTCAGTGATACTGTCACACATCATTGCCAAACTTCTGGGTTGCCAAGCTCTGTGCTGCACAGAGCTCTGCTTCAAGCTGCGTAGCTGTACAGCTTAGCAGGAACCCTGTTATCATCAGTATGCAGATGGAAACTCCACAAAAGTCAGATGATCCCAGAACAGAATCCAGTGGCAGGCTGCAGACCAAAAGCCAGGACACCCATATGATGTCACCCTAACACCTTCTGGAATGTGAAGGATCAAACTCAAACTCAGACAGACCTTTATTGGCATATAATACAGATACAACAGCAGCAACAGACATGGACCTGAGGTAATTAATATTGATAGAAAGGCTATATGATGATCAAGGAGCTTCAGAATATTTACTTCATAAAGATATACTGCCAGTTAGGTGTTATCTCTTAATTCTTTTTGACACCATTTGCTGTAAATAAACCACCACCCTCTCAGTTACATTGCTGGAAACATCACTCAACAAATGCTGTATTTTACCATCATCAGGATATTTCTATGTGAAGGATCAGAACCACAGCTGAACCAACCTGGCCAACCAGCCAAGAAGGACACAATGGTTTATTGTATTAAGCCCCTGAGAAGTCCAGCAGGTCAACAGGGAAGCACTCGCCTGTCAAGTCCTCAGTACAGATCATCCATCAGGGCAACCAAGTACTGCTGCTGACCTGAAGCTTGGCCTAAAGCCAGACTGAAAGGGGTACAGATAATTAGTTTCATTCAGGCCACTAGATGTATTCGACTGGCTGAAACACAATGGCTTACTGAAGTATCTCTAGTAAGTAAGCCGTGGTTGGTCTTCAAAAGCAGAGCTGGAAACGCAGTTCAAAACAGGATTTCCAGTTCTTGTTTTGAAGATGAACACAGCTATAGACAAACGAGAAAGTGAGGTGGGGAGGGGATCTGAGCATGCACAAGGAGAAAGTGGCATGGGAGATCAAGGCTTGTTTACAGTCCTTCAAACCATGGATAAAATGAACCAATGCGCTTTACTTAGATTGTCTCCTACAGTATATAACCTCTATTCTGTAATTGCACCAAACTGATATATTACTCACATGCTTTACAAACTGTTGTCAAAATCTAAATGCACCTTCTGAAAAAAATCAGTATATCTTGATTACAGGTAAAACTCAGCAGTTGACTTCTACTCACTGGAATTCCTCTTCCTTGATACTGTAAAATGCTCTCTTCAGAGACAGCCATGGGAACTATGAAGTATGTTGGCAACCTACAAAGCAGAGGAGTTTGCAATGAAAAACCAAGCATAATTTGCATTGGTATGATTCCAAAGGTCCAGGGATCTTTGGATTTTAAACAGATTTTCACCCTCAGTATACTAGTTCCTCTCCAGTCTCAGCAGTGTGACTTTTCATACGTATATGTACAGGGTGACCCAAAAGTAGGTGAACAGTAAATGATAACATTTATTCCACCTACTGTCCACCTACTTTTGGGTCACCCTGTATAATTTTAAAAGATGGGAAAATGTTGCACTTTCATCTACTTTACTTTAGAAAAACCACAGTGGAGAGATGCATATTACGGTGCTAGAGTGAACACAGTATTCAAAGAACTATAGTAGATTTATGAAATAGCAGGGCACTGATGCAGAGCAAGACAGAAATTCCATTTGCTACTTCTGAAAACTATTTTCAACATTCTGGAATGTTTTGCCTGCACAATGAAGAGACACTAGAAATAACACAGGACCAATTCAACACCAGCATGCCCAAGAATTCTGATTAGTAGCGAATAGCTATTCTTTACACACACACACACACACACACACACCCCTCAGCAAATTTGCAGTGAACAAACAGCAGATGTGCTTAACCCTTTCCCAGTTTTTTCTCTGCAACCAATTCTGCCTCTGCTCCTCCCCCCACTAGGTACATGTTTGTCTGCAAGAAAAAGTTAAATATCCCTTGCAAACTGTGCTTCCATTTCTCTCTAGTAGAAAAGCAGCATCTGGGGTTTCTAGACACTTGCCACCAAAAGAATACTGTAACCAAGCTGAACTTGACAGGTATTGTGTCTCTCATGAACATTTAAATTCTATACAATCCCATCCCTGCCTTTATACAAGTGAACAATTGACCTACAGAAGCATTATGTAGGCAAGTACATAGTATATTCAACTAGAAAAGGGATATAAGGGACTGCATAAAATATCCAGGAACATAAAATATCCATTAAAAAAACTCAGCTTAGGAAACGAAAGTATAGACTAATAGCAACAAATTTTAAACAAGACTGGAAGCAATGAGCTAAAAACTAGGCTTCTGTGGTGAGGCTACAGCTCAATGTCAAAAGCTTTCCCAAAGATAGCTCTTGTTTTCAAACTATCTCTCAATACACTAAAGGAGCATTTAGTCTACTGGCAAAAAAAACAAACAAAAAACTACTGTTTCCTTTACACATCAAGGTAAAACGTTCTAATAAATCATATATGAACTTTTGCTTTTTATGGATATTGTTTTGTATATGAATTGGTAGTTTGTATTTCAAGAATACTGAAATACTACTGTATTTCAGAAAAAAATTGTAACTTTGGAAATGATTTATGCAGGCTTCTGTGCAAACAGTCTACCAGGGCAAAACTGTCAATTGATTTTGAAAAAATTAAGCCAAATCATAAGATTTCTACTCTAATTTGTTTTGTTCACAAACAGGAGCCAAATATATAGATTTCTATAACAACATCTAGTATAGCGATGGCGAGCCTTTTGGGTTTGGCATGTCAAATTTCGAAAATGACTAACTTGACTCTACTGGTGCGTCACAAATGCCCCAAACAAAAGAGAAACAATTCTTTAAATATTTTTTAAAAACACAGTTCAAACATGTGTGCTTCTATTATAAAAAGAAACATCAAATAGCTACAGAAATGAAATATGAATAAAACAGACTCAGTTGGGTGTTACTGAACACTGGCATGTCAGCTTTGACATGCATGTAATAGGTTTACCACACTGCTCCAGTAATTAACTATTTTTACTATCAAAGTGATACAGGAACACATTCTTACTTTTTAGAGACTTTGTAGCTTTCGTTGACACTCACAGCTTTGAATTTCAGATTTCCTTTAGTCCGTTCCAACTCTTGGCGCCAGTCCTTAATCGAATCAAACATCACCATTTGATTCTTTAATTCTGTTAAAGGAAACTTGTTAGATAAGAATCATTTTCTTGAAGAAGTATCAAGGCCATGCATTTGAAATAAGCTTTCTAGTGGATCTATCCTTCTAAGATTACCTACATGAAATTCTGCTATCTAAAGGCCGGAATTAGCATTCCAAGAGGTATGCACAAAATATTATGTGGGAAGTTGTCCAATAGAGGAAAAAGGTTTGGCTGTCATTAGAATCCTAACAGATGAGTCCTTCTATCCAAACACAAGCATTGTTACCACCAATATGGCAGCTGCTTACTGCCCTGGTCCCAGGGACAGGTAGTGATATCTACTGATGTTGTGTTGGTTCCCATCCCAGCCCCTTTCTGAATACTAGCCTTGGGTTCAACTGAAAAAGGAATCATTTCCAATGCAGGAACACTGGTGTTTGTCTAGTCCATTTATATGCACTCCAAAAATCCAGGTCAGCCAATCAATCAGTTTCTTCCCCTGCTCCAGCTCTTTTGCATTCTCTCGGCTTCAGAGTTGAATAACTCTCAGGCAGCAGCAGAAACCTTAGTGTGTGCAAGTGCAATTTGTATATCGTTCTTCGATACACACACACAAAAAACTAGTATTGTCCTGGATTGATGAAGTCAAATGGACTAGTTGCCACCACTCATTTGCCAATCGATTCTTTCCAAGGGCCCTGTGAAATGGATAGGTAAATGCATGGCAGGAGGAGAAACAAGAGTGAATCACTGAGTAAAACTAAAGAAGTTGTGTGCATGCACACATGGACTGGAGTCAGAGAAAAGACAATGAAGGGGGAGGGGAACAACCACCTGGGTGGATTAAGTTTTTGAATAGAAATGTGGTTCTCACCTCTAATACCCATCATAGTTGAGGGCAAAATGTTAGGAAATGAAAGTTTTCATAAGACTATGGCCAATAAGGCCAAACAGTTCTTATCGCAACACTAAAAATGTTATTTTTTGCTTACACAAAATCTCAAGGGATTTCAAAGACTAAGAGCACAATCCTAACCAACTTTCCAGCACTGACATAGCTGCACCAATGTGGTGTGCACTGCATCCGGCAGTGGGGAGGCAGTCAAGGGTGCCTCCTCAAGGTAAGGGATGTTTGTTCCCTTATCTTGGGGCTGCATTGCAGCTAGGCCACTGCTGGAAAGTCGGTTAGGACAGCGCCCTAACAAATGTATTCCATGTAAGTTTTTAGGAACTAAAGTTTATTTCTATCAGATGCACCCTAACAACAGTACTGAAGATTTCACTTCATACACCTGATGACATGAACTGCAGTTCCTAAAAACTGACTGTTACAATCCATTTGTTAGTCTTTGAAGTGCCTCAAGATGCATCAGCTTTGGGTGTACACTCTCTCTATACAGGCAAAACAAAGTAGTGACACGTACAATTTAAAGGAGAAGGTGTAGTTAAAACCGGATTTTAGGAGGCAGGTGTTTGGCTCACCTAAATGCAACAAACAGGAGTGGATTTGGTATTTGTGACAACTTTGCACATGCTTTGGATTCTGTGCTATGCAGTCTCCAATTGTCCTTTGACTAGAAACTCTTGGCCTCAAAGTCTCCGATATGCAAGTTTATTTTCCAGAATGTCTTCGCACTTAATTCCTTGAAATATGCTAAGTGTGTGTGTGTGTGTGTGTGTGTGCGTGCGTGCGCGAAGATTAAAGTGCAACTCACTTGGTATTGGCTTATATTATGGACACGGCTTATATGCACAAAGAATAGCTGTACATCTAGCTAAGTTTTTCTATGGGTTCCTCCCCCTACCATTTGACTCTCTCCATATACATAAGCTCCACCTAAATCAAGGGCTAGAAGTCAAAGGGGGTCCAGCTGAACAGCTGATGATCACTGTGGCAAATCTTCCTTGCTACTTGGCAAGAGAATACAGATGACCAAGACACTACGTTGCTAAAGTTTACAGCAGGGTTGCTGAAATTCAGGAGGTCAGGGTCTTTTGTACACCTACATCTATCAGGCAGAATTAAAAGCAAGCTGTTGGAACACACAATAGATATTCCATGATTCTTAATCATACTGTATTATGAAATAGCAAGACACATTGCATATGCTTACCTGAACAATTTGGTGCCGCTGTTGCATAAGAGAACAGAAACAAGCGTTTAAATAGCTTAGGAGTCTGTGTTTGATGAACTATGCCACTGACGATCTAAGAAAGGATTGATAAATACATTCATAAGCCAGGAGACAGACTGGCTGGAAGAGTTTAACTAGAAGCATCGCAAGGCTGGCACCCATTCTGCCATCTATGTTAGGTCACATGTTATCTTTGAAATGGCAGGTGTAGCCTAAACTTCTACGCAGTTTTGAAACTCTCTTTATGTCCTCTCCTTGTCACCCCTTCATCAGAATGAGCAGCTTCTCATGGACAGACTGTAGGAATACTAGTGGTAAATTTGGAAGTGTAGGGGCTTGTCATGACACCTATCCAGCCTTGTCCTATTAATACTATACAACACAAAATCAACTTTAAATTTCTTCATTAGTGTTTTCATCTGCCACTTTTTTCTACTTTGGATTTTATTGTACTTCAATTTCAAGATCTAGTCCATTTTATCTCAAACTCTTGGGGACAGTTGCAAAAGTTTAAAACAAATGGTCCCAGATAAATATACAAGATATATTAGTGTGGTAGCCTAGGCATATTTTCTTAGGAGTAACCCCACTGTGTTCAACAGGACTTATTCCCAGATAAATTTGCACAGTACTACAGCCTTAATGTAATATACTGACTTGCAGGCATAGATGACAGTCTAGAGACCAGTGATTTTCAACCAGTGTGCTGTGGCACACTGGTGTGCTGCAAAATGTCCACAAGTGTACTGGGGAGTTTGAGGAAGAGTTGTTTATTAATAGGGCCTGTAGAGGATGTGAGCCCCCCACCAGCATTGTGGTGTGCCTTGTCAATTGTAAAAAAATTGACGATGTGCCTTGACGATTTTAGCGCTTTGTCAGTGCAATGCGAGATGAAAGTGTTGAAAATCACTGGTCTAGACCAGGGGAATCCAAACATTTCAGTACGAGGGCCACATCATGTATTTTACACTTCTTGTGAACTGAAAAAATCAGGTTTACAAATGAATGAATGAAATTTAAATGAATGAATGTTTTATTTGGATTTTTTGTAATCAGCATATGATATGATTCATAACAAAAAATATATTACCATTATAAAGAAACAAAGCCATGCTTAAACGGAGAAATTATATATAATGAGTAATAACATCAAACATTAGCAAATGCTTTGACAAAAAACAAGTTGCTGCGGACCAGATAAAATCTTATGGCCCCTGGGTCATAGTTTGGCGATCCCTGGTCTAGGCATTTAACATGTGCCCCTGAGCAAATTCTCAGTTTGCCACTTGATGCTTCTTTTTAGCTAGGAAAAAATTTAATCTGAGCACTCCTGCTGGTGTCATCAGTGCTCCTTCTGTAAAAGACGTGCCAGAGCTCTGCTACCCTTCAGCAACACATCTACTTAGGTGAGTGAGCAGTTCCAAAGAGGGTGTTTTTAAACTAAAAATTGATAGGATTCTGCTCATATTTGTCCCCCTTGCATAGCTCTGCTGCTTTCAGGTGTAAGTCCCCATGCTGTCCTATAATTTATTTCCAGTTCCATTGGTCTTCACTGACCAGTTCAAGTCACAACACACCTGCATGCCTGTAGCAATAGAAAATTCCACTGTTATGTCTATTACTAGACTAGGGCTTCTCAACTGATCTTTGTGAATACCACTTCTCTGTGGATACTCTGCCTCCAAGGGCAGAGGTGCATAGAAATGGGCAGCGTGCAATAGCTTCCAAGGCAGGAGAAAAGCCTCTCCAGTTGCTGCTGTCTCCTAGTCTCTCCTTCAACCTACACTCATTTTCTCCTGATTCAATCTGCATCTCCTTTGGAGGGATGGGTCTACATTGCAACACAACGGCTCTTTTTTTCTGGAATGCTGCTATACCAGCTATTTTCACTTCTGGTAGAGTTAGGCCAGGCAATGTAACATTATAATCAGTGACAGCCCTTCACTCACACCTAAAATAATCTTCAGGGACAAGCACCACCTGCCAAACTGTGAGGTAACACCAGTTGCATTCATACCACTGGATGAAAACCAATGCACTATACCAAAAGAAAGTCCGGAATTCTGCTTCTGTACTTCACTGATGTTTTAAATGAAGCCATAGCCAACCCAAGGTTTGATAGGTAGGAACTTGTGGCAAACTAGCACATTGCTTTTGGACGATCATACCAATTGCTTCACATCCTGGTTCACAGGTAAGATGTCCAGACCAGGCACACTATAGGTTCTGCAAACTAGAAAGTAGAATTGGCCCAAGTCTGCAATATGAGCCTTATGGCTCAAAGTAAGGAAGGCAGTGAAACAGTTTGTCCATGTGTCAACTCATGGAACAGCAGCTGTCATAAGTGTGGACGCAGCCAATGCAGAGCAAGGCAGCAAAGAAAGCTGACTATTTACTCACAATACTTGCTTCTGCCTTCAAGAGAAACACTATGATTGATCCCCACCCGTAACACACTGTACATTCTGCTGAAAATGGTAGTACAGGGAACAGTAGACTTCACACCAAACTCCTCTTCAGGAGACTGATGTGTGAATGGGCTCAAGTTGAACCCCAAAGAAATCAAATACTAACTGTATACCACTGTCGCAAACTTAGGGGCGTTTGGGGTGCTCAGAGTTCTTGGTTCTTGAACGATAAAGCCCTCAAGGCCCCCCTGTCCAGTAGTACTGCCACCACTCTGTATGTGCCGGTGCCTCAGTCTAGGGACACTGAGACCCTCTAGGCTTAATTCTATCCCTTGCAGGCACTGAGCGCTTTCTCCAATTAAAGCTTCAGTCCTCAAGTTACTAGACCTCAATGAGTACTCGGTAGCTTGCTGAACGGCTAGGCAGGATTCTGAACCTTTGTCCCCAACAGACAATGAAACAACTTGGTAAAAGAGATTTTAGTTTATTAAGTACATGAGGTTACATAAGGCAGAGGCATGAACATGAACAATTACAAATGCTAGATGCATGAACATCTAGGAAACATATCAGCAATAATAAAGTTAGCTGGCTATCTCTATTAATACCTATCTCTCACCTGGGTCAGCTTCTCTTGTAGATCTTTTAGCTCCAGGCTACCTGTGAGGCCAGATGCCCATGGTGGACAATGGAGCTCACTGCGTGCAAGATGTTGCACCCAAAAACTCTGCCCAAGAAGGAGCACGCACACCCCTTGGGGCACTCATTCTTATACTTCTTATGCTAAGAGTGCTGAGGTGACTTCACACTTATTTAGACTGTCCAATCAGAAACTTTTGAGGACAGAACCTTCTCGGAGTGGGTCTGGTTGCTAGCCCTCTTAGTTCTTACCCCTCCCAACTGGAGATCCACAGCTGCACCATCAGCTTGATAAGGTGCCTTTCTGTCTGCAGAGGTGCTAACATTCCAATGGGTTGTAATTCTTGTTGCCTGTCCTTTCTGGACAGCAAAGGAGAGACAACAATCTGTTTGTTTGTTTACTCACATTCTTGCAGCTAGGAACTGCGAGCCACTTCTCCGTTACTGACTTAGTTTGGTTCAGGCTTCACATGCTAACCAAGGCCTAATATGTACATATCCATGACAGCCACATTACACTGTAGTAACAGCAATAAGATGGAAAAAAAATTCTTGCTGAAGTATTCTTCCATAATATGCACATTTGAGAGGGAAGTACTTTTCCACAAGCTGTACAGCTTGCACTCAGCATCCAGTGCGGAGGCACAACACTTCGGCCCAGAATATCTGATTTTAACAAGTCCCATGATTTTTACAAATCCAATTATTATTATTATTTACTTTATTTATACCCTGCCTTACTCCCAGAAGGAACCCAAGGTGGCTTACAACAATGATTAAAAGCATAAATTAAAAACAATTTAAAAAATAAGATAAAACATATTAATAAACAGATATCTTAAAAACAGCAATCAGATGAAAAGTGTAAAAGAGAAAACAGCGGCATATAAAAAGGACCCAGGTTTATAACCAGATGTTAAAAAGGCCAAGAACTCAGAAGGCTTGTCTAAAAAGAATGTCCAGGTCTCGCCGGAAAGTTTCAA
Organism: Tiliqua scincoides; assembly: GCF_035046505.1. Taxonomy (NCBI): domain Eukaryota; kingdom Metazoa; phylum Chordata; class Lepidosauria; order Squamata; family Scincidae; genus Tiliqua; species Tiliqua scincoides. The sequence continues at coordinate 14,116,547 of NC_089822.1, forward strand.
GAGAGGGAGCAGTTCGTAAATCAAGGGGGACGGAATTCAAAGTGTTGGTGCCACTACTGAGAAGGCCCTATTTCTTGCCGCTGCCCCATGTACCTCCCTGGGTGGCAGCACTTGTAAAAAGGACTTCTCTGATGAACTAAGAGGATGGAGCTGCATTGTATGGGAGTTGGCGATCTCTAAGATACCCTGACCCAGAACAGTACAGGGCTTTAAAGGTCAAAACCAGCACCTTGAATTGGGCCCAGAAACGAATGGGCAGCCAGTGTAGCCACTGGAGAAGCAGTCCAACAGAGTCAAACAGCCTACCTCCAGTAACCACATTGGCCGTCACATTCTGCACTAATTGCAGTTTCCGAACCGTCTTCAAGGGCAGCCCCAGTACACAATAATAGTACACAAAATATGACATCAACAACTGAAGTTTAGAATAATTTCTTCTCCCAGTAGTAATCTGCTATGGAACATCCCCATGTTCAGAAAATTTGACAACAGAGCTTAGGGGACACCTCAAACTCAGTTTCTCATGTTTGCTGAGTGCTTTCCACTCTCACATTCCCCATTAACAATGGAGAATTGGCAAATGGTGTGATCATCCTCACTAGAGCTCACTCACTCACCCCTACAAATGCCAACCCCCTCCCATTTTTTCCCCTCTCAGTTGGGCTTACATCCAGTTTGAGCAGAGAAACAGGCGTAGGAGGAGGAAAAGAGAAATTAAACAAACATTTTTGAGGGCATTTCCCACAGAATCATTAAGCAACCCTTCCCCTTACTAATGTCTCCTGCAAATGTTGTTTGCTGTCCCCAGCTTAGCACTGTATGAAAAAAAGGCACCCCATCTTTCATCAACAGTCTGTTCCTCCTGTTCCTCAGGCAAAAGGACATTAGACACCCCATTCATAAAAGATCATTCCTGAATGAAGTGGCTGTATTTTTAAAATGTTTTTATTGCACTTTTCTTTATGATTTTTGCTATTTTGACTTTATTTTGTTCCAATTTTTGCATTTTACTGTTTCTTTGTATGCTACCTTGAGCTCTACATTTGGAGAGAAAGGAGAGATATCATTTAAAGAACAATATTTTTGTAAAAAAGGGAAAAACAAGACTACAATTACCCTTTTTACTTCTTCTTCCTTGGTGTACCTCAAACAGAAATGAAACACTCTAAGATCTTTGCAGTAGATTATCATTTTCTCTGGATATTTTCTCAGTTGACCATATATAGATTTCTTTTTCTCATCATAAACTACAAAAAAAATAAATAAATAAAGTTGTTCAGCATCTTTTCAGGCAACCAGTATCTTACACATCACATGAATCTGAACAGAGAAATCTACCAACCTCCAGTTATTCTTGTCCCAATAATTCAAGTGAGAATTATAGTGACTGTAGATGCAGCCAAAAAGATCCCACCCCAAAGCCTCATATAAACCATGCCAACTTTCATGCTTTTATACTTTTAAGCAACCTTGCACGATACAATTTGAGGATTTCCCCCACATCTTGTTCCAAAGCAAGTCTTTCCAGGATCTAAATCTGTAGATTCAGATATACTAACAAGGCTGGGAAGACATCATTTGATTTCTTTCATGCCTCAGGCTGGTTACCAGTTTCAGTGCGGAGGAAGGAACAGTATGAAGCACTTATTCCAACATGGTAACCTTTACCATGTATGAAAATTAAAAGTCTGTTACCTAATACCATTGTAGATTAGGATCAAGTGAAACAACGCTTTAGTGATCATTAAGTTGCAACAAGTTAGCCAACCTACCTCCATAAAGTTGGTCTACGCATTGAAGAGTGATGTCATTTTCCCCAATAATTTTATTCTGAAATTGTGGCTCCTGAAAGAAGACATGCCTCTTACCAGAAGTTCTTTTAATAAGCACTTAAACATGACTCTTTATTCACTACATCTGTATTGGGTATTATGCAAAATTTATTCAATAAATCTACTTCTTTTAGTTTGCAGAACTAACCAGCAAATTGGGCAGATAAAATCAATAAAACTAAATATTGAGGATGAACTATATTGAGGATGAAATAATGCTTTTCCAACTTTCAGAGCTCCAATTTGTGACATTGTCTCCTATAAGCACTCTCTAAGAAAGAACCTGACCTGCCTGGAGTTTAGTCTTGTATTTGTGAACATTACTTTTATTGCCAACTGAACTTTTTGCCATTACATTAATTTTACCTGTATGGTGGTTTTATACTGCTGCAATTGTCTTTTCTTTGAGTGTTAATTTTATAGTGGTTTTATTGTGAACTGCATTCTGCAGATTTTAATTAAACACATTAAAAAGTCTCTACAGGCTTGAATAATATGAATGTTCTGAAGACAACTAATGGATCTAGTTGTGCTTCAGGACTGACATTTCAAGGTGTTTGGAAAAAAACAGTTGATTAGGCCTCATCTTTACTGCCAACATAGTTAGTAGGCAACCTTCAGTCTCAAAAGACTATGGTATCGCGCTCTGAAAGGTGGTTCTGGAACAGCGTCTAGTGTGGCTGAAAAGGCCAATTCAGGAGTGACAATCCCTTCCACACTGGGAGCAAGTGCAGTCTGTCCCTGGTCTGTCTCCCTGGCTATGGGCCTTCTTTCTTTGCCTCTTTGCCTCAGACTGTTGGCCAAGTGTCTCTTCAAACTGGGAAAGGACATGCTGCACAGCCTGCCTCCATGCCAGGGTTTCCCACTTGTTGAGGTCCACTCCTAAGGCCTTCAGATCCCTCTTGCAGATGTCCTTGTATCGCAACTGCCAACTGCCAACATATGGTTTCTGCAAGCATCAATGTGACCAACTACCAGAAGAAAGCAGAAGGCATCTTCACCATCAATCCAAGTCCACCTTCTGGTTGCCATGAACCATAAGAGATTGCATTGCATACCACCCCACCCTCCCACTGCCATCTACCCCTATTTTAATTGTGAGCAGCTTTGGGAGCCAATCTTTGAAAAAGTAAGACATAAGTGCGTGTTCCCTCTATTACAGTCTCCATTCAAAATGGAACAGAATAACGCTTTGCAAGGAATTCTGTTATAAATATGCAGCCCCATGCTACCGATGTTTATAAGTAGGTCCCCAGTGCCCAATGAGGATTGGCTGCAGACAAAAATGGGAAGGTTGCAGTTTCAGTTCATTCTGTGTTTGGCAATTGGTTCATTTATTTGCAACATTTTGCTTAAAACTAGTTTCAGGTTCCTAGCTACCTTAAGCTTATTGCCTCATCCACACCTCTACCCCATCACAAACCAGTGATTTGTGCAAATCCTGTTCATAATTTCAACACATGAGAGAGCTCAATTATTACACTGAGAGAGCCCAATTATAGTGGGGTCCAGAGAAACTGCTTTCGGAGGCCGCATGTGGTCCACTGGTCTTATGTTTACATCCCTGTCCTAATAAATAAAAGCTTAGCTGAGAGTGGAGCTCCTTGGACAAAATGCAAAACTATCCTCTTGGAGCGACTGTAGTGAATAGGAAAGCTTAATTTTGACAATCACCTTAACTCATTTCAACTAGTTATAACACAGCTGACCAACTCAATACCCTTTGTCAAGATTCTATCCATAAGGATAATGTTCACTACACAGCTCAGCAGCATAGAGATGAAATACCCAGTCACTAAGTAACGGATATGCTCACAAGATGAAAAAAAGTTTATTTCTTACATCATCAAAAGTAGATTCATCACCAAGGAACGAAATCTTGAAGTTCGTGCAAATAAGTTTCCCGCAAGTGCCACGATTTGATCCATCATCTTGTACATATTTCAAAACCATGTTTGCTTCACAAAGCAGCAGCTCACCTAATTGAAGTTAACATTATTACACAGTGTAGTTCAGTGAAAAATGGAGGTTCTTGCATTCAGAGCCTTAAGTGCTTTCATTAGTTACATTTAACAGTAGATGCAAAAACATACAGAATAGCTACACAAGGATTCAAAATAGGCCTTTGTTACTGATATTATTAAAAGAATTAGTGCTACTTTTATTAAACAAAAAGATTTTTGTTTCTTATTAAACAAAAAGATTTTTGTTTCCTAGATTTCCTAGTGGTATTAAAATTAAATTTCAGAATTAAACCCCTTGGCACAATTAACCTTGGTCTAAAAGCAAGTACAAAATATATTCTAAGAAGGCTCTTCACAATTTATCTACTCCAGCCATTCTCAATGGAAGCCATATGGCCCCCTCGGGTGCTGTAGCACATTTCAAGGGGGTCACAAACTGAAAAACAAAAATAAATATTTCATGTTTATCTGTTTATGTTGTAACTTTGTTTGATAGGAGCCCCGTAACCCAAGAAGAGTTCTTAGAAGGAGCAAAAAAACATAATGAATGGCTGAATTCTGGACTAGAACTGTACCTCTCATTTACCAAGTACAATACTATCTGCCCTCTAGAAGCAGCAGCAAGGATGTCAAAAAGCAGTTAATTCACACTTGTCCAAGGCTCGCTGCCTCTCATAAATGCAACACTAAGCAACATAAGACACAGCAACCACAACATACAATGCTCTAAATCAGTAAATCTCAAATATTGGGACCCACTTTTAATAATGACAATCTGTCCAGGAAGTGATATGGATGGAAGTGACATCATCAAGCCAAGTAAAATAAATTATAAATAATTAAAATCAAAAAATTAAATGAGAAGCCAGCCCTGTTTAAGTGAATTTTCTTTGTAGCCTGTCTGGAATAACAACTCCCCCCCCCCCCAATACACAAAATCAGTAAGATTTTCATTCCTGCCCAGTGCCCAGTTCAATTTAAGTTCTTTTATTTAAACCATATCACTATCAGGACCCACCTAGCTTTACAAGTCTAAAAAGAAAAAAATTCACTGGTGCAAGTCTCTATTTTATTCTTTTTATGGCGGACACTGCCTTCTGGAGGATTTGTTGAGCTCCACTTTTATCAAAACAGGACCATTCTGGTGGCCTTGCATTCCTCTTTGCCTGCCCTGATCACAAGCCAAGGCACATTTGCTTACTCACAAGTAAATGCAACAACGTAGCTTAGTTTCTATAAATCTCAAGACATCTGTCAGCTTGGAGGGAGGGACCTTCTCGAGTGTTTTTGGGGGGCTACATTCATTCGATTGGGACCATTATGGTGTCATTGAATTCTCTCAGCCTGCCCTTTCCAATGGACTAAAGCAAGTTTGCCTACTCACAAGTAAACATGCAACATGGCTCAGTTTTACTTCCCATAGGGCTCCATGCATTTGCCTTCTCAGCTATCAGCTTATCAGTTAAAGCTTCACAATCCACCAACGATCAGATTACAACCCACCAAGTGGGTCGCAACCCACAGTTTGAGAAATCATGCTCTAAACCAGTGTTTCTCAAACTGTGGGTCAGGACCCACTCAGTAGGTCGCGAGCCAATTTCAGGTGGGTCCCCATCCATTTCAATATTTTATTTTTAATATATTACACTTGATGCTGCCATGATATGTGACTGCATTTGGGGAAATATTACAGAACTATACTTTTAACAAGCTACTATGTATATTTTTTAACAATGACAGTAAATGGTACTGACTCCTGGGTAAGTGTGGGTAGGATTGCAGCCTAGGATTGCTAACAGTTTCCTGCTTGATGATGTAACTTCTGATCATGACATCACTTCCAGTGGATCCTGACAGATTCTCATTCTAAAGAAGTGGGTCCCGGTGCTAAATGTGTGAGAACCACTGCTCTAAACGATTTTCTTAACTTACCTGGTAACAAGTGAGGATCCAATTCTTTTTCTATGGGTTCTTTTAAGTGTACCTCCTAAACAATGAAAGCAACATTTACATTTTTCACATAAATGTAATAGAGCTCTGTGTTCCAAGTAATGAAAGCATGCTTTAAAATATTTTATTACTTTAGCAGGTTCAAAGTTTTATATACTAGGCAAAAAATAAAGCTCTAATAATAATATAATAATAATATACAGTATTTGTATACCGCCTTTCTTGGTCTTTATTCAAGACTTTATTCAAGGCGGTTTACACAGGCAGGCTTATTAAATCCACGCAGGGATTTTTACAAATTGAAAGAAGGTTCTCTCTTTCAAGAACCACCACATTCAAGCTGTTACACTCCGATCTGGTTTAACATTCTGGCCTCCATCCTCCCACGCTCTGAGCAGATGGAACAGCTCAGCTGCAGCTTGCCAGCTGCTTCAAGGTCGCACGGTGCCGGTGGCCTCGAACTGGCGACCTTGTGGATGTTAATCTTCAGGCAAATGGAGGCTCTACCCTCTAGACCAGACCTCCTGCCCAGTTGTTAAAGTTGTTCTAGTTGTTAAAGTAATAGTATATAAAGTTATACAGTAACTTGAGATCCCAGCTAAGTAGGCGAACAGCCTAGTAAATATTTTTTGGACCTTATCTGAAAAATCACAAAAAAGCAATAATGTAAGCTGTTGTAAGTAAATAAAAAATAAATAAAAATGAGTTATGACTTGTACTATGAACTGTTAAATACAAGAATCTCAAAAAGCCACACAGTTATCTGGCTATTATCAACCATCTACCCATGTCAGCTCATCTTAAATTAATAAATTCTAAATTAAGTTCTAAATAAACTTCTTAAGGCCTTAAGACCTTTTTATTCAAAATGGCATTTGATATCCAACATGAGAGACTGACATTTAAATCAAATGTAATTAACTGCTTTTACATGATCCATTGTGGTATGTCTTGCTTTTATAGCTTTAATTGTTTTAAACTCTGTAAGTCACTTTGATTTCCCTCACCAGAACAAAGGCATGGTATAAAATCCTTTGAATAAAATATTTTAGTTTATCAAAATTTTTATTTAATTTTTATTATGTAGTATTGTAATTTTGATGTATACCACTTTGAGCATTTAAAAAAAGACAGAGAAGAAGCTTTTAAATAAAAAGGGACAGGGTTACACATTAGACAGTTCCTATATAACCAAATTAGTAGTAGTAGTAGTAGTAGTAGTAGTAGTAGTAGTAGTAGTAGTAATAATAACAACAACTTTATTTTTACCCCGCCTTTCTCCCCGAAGGGACTCAAGGCAGCTTACAACAGGTTAAAACAGATTAAAAACATAATTTAAAAACAGATAAAAGCATATTAACACATATCATAAAAACAGTAGTCAGATAAAAAGTAGTAAAAAGGTAAAAAGAGCATAGAGCAGCAAGTCATAAAAGAATCAGGCCTGTAAAAAATTAAAAGATGTTGAAAAGATGTTTAAAAGGCTGAGAACTCAGAAGGCTTGTTTAAACAGAAGGGTCTTCAGGCCTCCCCGAAAAGTCTCAAGAGCCATTCTTAAGTCAAGGGGAAGGGAATTCCATAGCATTGGTGCCACTACTGAGAAGGTCCTATTTCTAGCCGCCGCCCCATGTACTTCCCTAGGTGGTGGCACTTGTAAAAAGACCTTCTCTGATGACCTAAGAGGACGAGCCAGATTAGTACAGATAATGTATCAACAAAGTCATAAAGAATGCAGTCCATGCAACACTGAAGTCAAACGCAGGCCTCCTTCCAATTTCAGTGTGTATGGATTGCAGCTGTTTAAATAATTATCTAACAAATGCTAGTTTAGTGACCAGTGAGACTACATATCAAGAGCTAGACAGTTTAAATATTTCTCATGACCTTGTAATGAAAGGGTACACATGCAGATATGGGAATCTTCCAGTTTCCTCAGACATTAGGAAACCTAAAGAATTCCCAATAAGGTTTTTTTAATTTTTATTTTTTTAAAGCAAACTGTACTTGTCTATTGTGGAAGATGCAGCAGCTTCACATGGTCAAGATAGTTGCAAACCAATTCCTTCCTTCAAAGTCTGAGACTAAGATGGAATTAACGGGGTCATAAATATAACTTTTTTAACTTTTAAAAAGTTTAGAGGTTTGAATCTGCTCAGTTACCAACTGGGAGGGGAGAGAAGAGGCCTTCAGGTTCTGCTCAGGGGCTTCCCAGAAGCATCTGGCTGGACACTGACCACCACAGTGCTGGACTAGATGGCTCCTTGGTCTGATCCAGCAAGGTTCTTGCATCCCCTTATTGCAGCATTTCTCAAACTCCTACAAGGGCGTTGAGAAAGCTGTAAATCTTAGCGGAGGCGAGAGCCAGCAACGGTGCTGCAGCTATCAGTGTGGTGAAGGGAGCAAGGGGCTTTATACCTTACTTGGGGGGTCATGCTGGCCTCCAGGACAGTCATAGCCCCCTTTGCAGGTCCTCTCTGCTGCTGAAAATACTCAGATCAGAGCTATTTTCAGCAGCAGGGACACCGGCAAAGGGGGCTGAAACCCTCCTGGAAGCCAGCATGACCCCCAACCCAAGAAAGGTAAAAAGTCCTTGGTGCAATCAGGGCACTAATTTCTGAGACAATTTAAGGGGGAATGGCCTTCTTCCAATTCTCTTGGTTGGCCATGACCCATCAGTTCAAGAGCCACTGCCTTATTGCTCATAAAAGCTTAGTCTGTTGCAGCTGCTTCATTACATTTTACCTGAAACTGACATTTTTATTTCTGTTTCCAGTCAGACAATTCCTTTAGTTTTTGCAAAAACTGAAAGTGACATTCATCTTTCAGCTCTTAGATACTGAAAGGAAATCAAGGTTAATAAAGGCATACAGCTTTAGGCTAAAGCAGGGGTGCTCAAAGTTTTTGGCAAGAAGGCCACAACATCTCTCTGACACTGTGTCGGGGGCCGGAAAAAAAAGAATTTACATTTCAAATTTGAATAAATTTACATAAATGAATGTATTAGAGAAGGAAAATGAATGAAGGAATTCAATCCAGTTTATGATTCCATTCACACTAATAAGGGGGGGGGGAGGAGATCTTCATGCCAGTTTATGATCCCATTCACACACACAAATAGAAGGGGGATCTTCCACACTTTCACACACATACACCTGCCTGCCGCCTGCCCCCTTGCCCTCCCTCCTTCCCTCCCTCGTTTGCTTGGGCAGTATGTGCTCCTGCTTGACTGCCCACTCACCCGCATGGCTGCCTGCCTACCTAACCGCCCTTCCTCGCTAGCTAGGGCGGCATGTGCTGCTGCTGCTGCTGCCTGCCTGCCTGCCTGGCTGGCTGGCTGGCCAACCAGCCCTCCCTCCCTCAGAGACATGTGCTGCGGGCTGGGCTGGGCTCCCCTCCCTCACGCTGGATTCAGAGATCTCTAACTACCCTGGTGAAGAAGAGTTGCCACCAGCTAAGCATGGGAGGTGAATGCAGCCAGAAACACCACAGACTGAGAAGGAATTGATCTGAAATGAAGGTGTTCTATGAAATAGTAGAACTTACTGTATTGTAAAAATCCCTATAGGAGTTTAGAAAAGCCTGCCGGTATAAACTGCCTTGAATTAAAGTTGGAGGAGAAATCCGATGACAAACAAAAGATAGTATATAAATACTGGTGGTATATTATTATAGGCCCTAGAAGTCTCTGCCTGATTTATAAATGCCAAAGGGTGTGGCTGCCCTTGCAGCAGTACTCCTCGCCCCCATGTAGCGGCTTGTCTAATGCTTGACACACATGCATAATCTGCCCTGTCAGTTTCGTGAACCACCAAAAATTGGGCTGTGACTCATTGGTAGGTCCTGGACCCACAGTCTGAGAACCACTGGGGCAAGATAGCCAGACTCGTTAGGTACACTGCAGTACATTTCCTATTTACCAAAAAAACCATCTACAGCTCAGCAATATTCTCTCTAAACTTCGCAATTCCTGGAACTACCAATCTGAGCTGTAAGGAAATGGTAGGGTAGTACAGGAGCTAAGGGTAGTACACTATGATTTTATAAAAATCTATGGTAAGGCCACACCTGGAGTATTGTGTCCAGTTCTGGTCACTGCATCTCAAAAAAGACATAGTGGAAGTGGAAATGGAAAAGGTGCAAAAGAAAGCGACTAAGATGATTACGGGGCTGGGGCACCTTCCTTACGAGGAAAGGCTACAGCATTTGGACCTCTTCAGCCTAGAAAAGAGACGGCTGAGGGGGGACATGATTGAGACATACAAAATTATGCAGTGGATGGACAGAGCGGATAGGGAGATGCTCTTTACACTCTCACATAACACCAGAACCAGGGGACATCCACTAAAATTGAGTGTTGGGAGAGTTAGAATAGACAAAAGAAAATATTTCTTTACTCAGCGTGTGGTTGGTCTGTGGAACTCCTTGCCACAGGATGTGGTGATGGCATCTGGCCTGGATGCCTTTAAAAGGGGATTGGACAAGTTTCTGGAGGAAAAATCCATTACGGGTTACAAGCCATGATGAGTATGCGCAACCTCCTGATTTTAGAAATGGGCTATGTCAGAAGGCCAGATGCAAGGGAGGGCACCAGGATGAGGTCTCTTGTTATCTGGTGTGCTCCCTGGGGCATTTGGTGGGCTGCTGTGAGATACAGGAAGCTGGACTAGATGGGCCTATGCCCTGATCCAGTGGGGCTGTTCTTATCCCGATTTATATGAGGGTCATTGAAAATTCTATTATTTTTGGCTCAAAACCTGCCCTCGGGTTATCTGTGAGATCAACTTATAGGTGTGTGTTTGCTGTATTTTCCTTTTTTTTCCTTTCATGCACTGGCATCGCTGCAGGGATGTTGACCACACTGAGTGATGCTCTCTGGGGAGGGGGGGGAGATGACAGCACTACTGGCAAAAAATTTTAAAAGTTGGTATTACTGAATGATACCATCATGTTATATAGTAATGTTTCTCAAACTGTAGATTGAGACCTACTAGATGGGTTGTGAACCAATTTCAGGTGGGTTCCCATTCATTTCAATATTTTATTTTTAATGTATTAGACTTGATGCTACCATGGTACTAGGGGTACATGGACTGCACTAGGGGAAAAGTTACAGACTTGTACTTTTAACAAGCTACTATGCATATTCTATTAACAATGATAGTTAATGGGACTTACTCCTGGTAAGTGTGAGTAGGATTGCAGCCTAGGATTGTAAAAGATTTTCCTGTTTAATGATGTCACTGCCAGTCACGACATCATTTCCAGAGGGTCTTGATAGATACTCATTCTAAAAAGTGGATCCTGGTGCTAAATGTGTGAGAACCTGTGTTATATATCATTTGATGCAGAATTCCATGCAGAAGTATCTGTATTCTATCAAAAGTTATAGCCAAAACACCAGAAAATGAAATCATAACTGCCTTGTGTTACAAAAAGTGGATTTCCTCAACTCAAAACTGACCAATGAGACTGATTGTTCCAAGAGCTAATGAGATTGTTATTATGACACAGCAGGGAACCAATAAGGTGTTATAATGAGTCAACTCTCATTTCCATGTTTCAGAGCTAATACTAGAACTCTTATTCAGTTGTGAGTGTCATCAAGTTGGCCACTGGTTTTTGGATGGTTGCTGATTTGTTGGGCGACCTGTACTATTATATATTAAAATAAATATATAAATAAAGTTAAAGGGTTACACCAACCCTAGTGACACCAATGCATTTAGGTGGTGTGTATGATACTGAAATTTATTTTGTATGATTTGGTACGGGGGGAGGTTCATCATGGGGGTGACACAATGAATACTTGTACTGGGTGACACAAACCCTAGAGATGCTTCTGCATTCATACAATGTCTATCCCACAGTTTCAGAGCACCTTGTTAAAATCCTGTTCCCGAAAGGCTCATAATATAAAAAAATTGTTTGGGGAACAGAAGATGTCAGACTAACTCAAAATTACATTGCAAACATAAAACCTATTTTAAAAGGAGGGCGAGGGGAACCAGCTCAGTCCTAAATATGGTGGCGATGGCATCTCTACAGCTCTGCCTAGAGCTAGATGTTAAGTCTCAGGTCCTGGAATGCTTCTCTCCCTTCAGAGGCCTCCAAACTGGAAACCACTGTGTCCCGGAAAAGTCCTCCCTGTCCTGAGTGGCACTTACTGTTCTGCCATGGCGCTGTGTTCCTTTTAAGCTGATCCTGGCATAGGGGTGCAGAACTGCTCAGGGGGGAAGGGTTTTTTTGCAAACCCCAGATCCAGCATGCAGGTCAGGGTTTGGAAAGCCCTGCTCTAGATGCAGCACCAATTGCTAATGGCAACTGCTGAAAGAGGTGACATTTGGTATACCTAAAATTGTTTCCTTGATATTTCTTCCCATTCAATGTTTTTTGTTTTGCATCTGCAATACAGGCAACCTTTATTCAGACCGGGGTGTCAAACTCGTTTCATATAGTGGGACAACTAGCATTCATGGTGCCTGCTGAGGGCTGAAAGTGACATCATTAAGCAGATGATGGCCAGAAACAAGCACTTTCCTTTCGCACAGAAACACATTAGCTGCAAATGACAGAAGAAAAATTTGCAAATCTTATTCATAATTTCAAGATATGAGAAAGCTCAATTAACACTCTGGGAGAGGTCAGTTATAGCAGGGGCCAGATAAATTGCTTCTGGGGACAACTTCTGGCTTGCTGGCCTTATGTTTGACACCCTGATCCAGACCATGAACATGTGGTATACAGTGAAGACATTAAAAGGACATAAAGAATGCAGGAAATGCACCCAGTTACCTGGCCACTGATCATTTGTGGATAATCCAAAATATCCTACCTGCCTGAAGATAATATTCTTCTCTCCCCACCCAAAGAAATTTGCCTGGCTAAGTCTCACCTAAGTGTGTTGAAATCACCCAAGACAAGCTCAGAGAACACTTTAAGATAGCCAGAGCAGAATCCTGATTGTGGTAGCTGTATGGCAAAACTGTAAGAAACTCAACTAAACAAGCTTATTACTGCTAACTGACCCATGCCTCTCGTGCTAAACTTGTAAAAGGCAAGGAGGAAATTCCCATGGCTGATTTACAGAAATCAGAACACCTTAAATAGGTGAGTTTTTTCAATGGAAACAGGAGAGCATGAAGTCTACAGAAGTCATTTGGAGGTATTGGCAACCTTCAGTCCCGAAAGACTATGGTATCGCGCTCTGAAAGGTGGTTTTGGCACAGCGTCTAGTGTGGCTGAAAAGGCCAATCCGGGAGTGACAATCCCTTCCACACCAGGAGCAAGTGTAGTCTGTCCCTGGTCTGTCTCCCTGGCTATGGGCCTTCCTTCTTTGCCTCTGTTATGCAGTGCTGAGCTCTGAACTAAAAGCTTATTTTAAGGTTTCAAAGAAAAACAGGATGCAGGCTTGCTATTACTAGAACAGTTCCACGTCAGATAACTGAAACAATAGGAGTTGCATAGCAATGAAGTACCTAACTGTGCAAAAATGATCATGCATTTTCCACATGCATATTTATATGTGTTACAACTACATTCCAGTTTTGCAGAATGGTCACAAAGGGTCAAAGGTCTAAATTTAATTCACCCTATCATGCAAGATCTAGTTAAATCAGTGGAGAGGAAATGTATTGGACAACAACTATATTGTTCTGTATTAGATTATTACGATCGTATATTGTCTTTTGGAATCTTCAACAAAGTTGGTCAGGGCTACCATGATTGCGGCACTGCTGGAAAGTTGATAGGATTGGGCCCTGTCACCTAAAGCCCAAATTTCTACATGTTGCAGATCCTGTTTTTCCTGGGCTATACCATTCAAACATGGAATTCCCCCGACTTGTACTCCAACCACTCCCTATTATCTGTCTACATGTAGTTTGACAAAATATCAGGAAAATATCTAGACTAGAAATTGTCCAACACGTTTATTTTTCATATGCGAGGTGGTTTGTCTGTGCCTGTAATGTAAAAAACCATTCTAATATGAATTACCCCTATCTACAGTCTAAACTGTACTGTTCAGGAAAATTCCACATTACAGTTCTGCCTCTAATATTAACTCAAGCAAGTGCCATTTGACAAAGAGTTACTTCATCCGCATACAATTTCTTCATCCACTTAAGGGATGTTTCACATAAGACACCACAGTTCAGTGGATAAAATTTTCCACCTGGAAGCCCAATTTCTCTTGTCTCAAAGGTCAACTTACACAAGAGTCAATATTGGCCAGCATACTAGTTCCTCCTTACTTGGGAGGAAGGAAAAAAAATGTTTAAATAAACATTTTTGTATTTTGCAGACAAGACATCCCTTGACATTTGGAAAGGAGCAAGTCAACCAAATATAGATGTATTCTGTACCAAGTACTGTAACACAGTACACACTGTAGAAAAATAAGCAACTGACTAACCTTGATATCCAGGGAAAAAGCAATCCTAGAATTAAACTCAAGCAGTACTTTCCTATATCCGGGAGTAAGCCACATATAACTAGGTGGTATTTACTTTGCGTAGAAATGCACAGGATTGCACAGTTAATCTTTAAAGATATGATATTACTTAAACAGTTTTGTATCTTGAACCATTATATTTTCACTAAGATAAGTACTGTACTCTAGCAAGAAAAAAGTATCCAAATCTATTACATTACTGTTATTTGTTACAAATGTCCAAAATGTAAAACAGACAAGACTACAGTGGGCCCCTGCTTTATGAAAGGTTCACAACATGATGCAACCGCTTTATGATCAACTCTCCGCGGCAAAACACGACTCACTATAGGTTATTCACTGTACAAAGGGCTCAAACAGAACCTTACAGGCGATAAATTAACCAAACAGCAACTGCAAGTGTTTGGTAGCATCTAAGTCAATAGCAGCATGTTTAACATTGTGGCTCTGTGTGTTCCAGGGGTGGAGAGATGGGAAGAAAATGCCAAAGTAAGGAGCTCTCAGCTCATACTACCTTGTTTAACATAATAATGGTCCCATAAGAGTGAAGTAAGCACCTTTGTAAGTCGCTTTTTAGAGAAAGAAATAGCTAAGTTGATTCCTTGGAATAAGTTACCAAAAAACATACACAGTTGGGTACTGCTTTAGAAAGTGGGTCCCAGTGCTAAAACAACTGGGAACCACAGGTCTAATCATCTTGAGACAGCATGATTTTATATCAAATTCTAATTTGGGATGTTTATGATGGTTTTATATTTCAAGCTCCACATGTAACACTAAAGTGGAATGAAACTAAACAGGTATAACCAGTACAGAGCAGCCCTGGAAGGCAAGTTCAGGTATATGCTTTCATTTCCTTCACAAGTATGTTTAAACTAGCCAATCATTATTTCTTTCCTGCTGTGTCAAACTGAAAGCATCTACTTAAGCCTGGGAGCTCTTTACAAGGTCTTCAGTAAAAATAAGCTCAATAGTCCTACTAATATCCTCAAAAACCAGATTTCTGAACTGCAGAAGCCAAGCATTTCTACTAGTTTCAGTCAAAAATATTCAAGACAGACATGAGTGACATTTTTGTGAACATGGTCTAGTTCAGGGGTGCTCAATAGGTGGATCGCGATCTACCGGTAGATTGCGAGGCAAAATGAGTAGATCACGCCCCCTTCAGGTGCCTCTGGGAGGAAACGCCGGGAGTAAGGCCCATTGTACTCAATGGGGCTTACTCCCAGGTAAGTGTGGCTAGGATTGCAGCCTCACAGCCTAATCCTAGGCATGTCTACTCAGGAGTAAGTCCTGTTATACTCAGAGGGGCTCAAGGTACACCAACATACATTGTACACATAAATGTTATATGTTATGATGACGCGAATATTGTAAAAAAACTCTGGTAGATCTTCCGGCCTTGCTGGGTTTCAAAGTAGCTCTCGAGCCAAAAAAGTGTGAGCACCCCTGGTCTAGTTCTTCCATATAGTATATTTCAGCACAACACACACAAACCTCGCTTACCTGTCGCATGTGGGCCATAAATTAGATTTGAATTTAAAAATACCCAGCATCCACAAATATATAGACAGGACAACATCTGTTAGCTGCTATACACCCACACTTTCCTACTTGACCTGGGCAGATAAATTTTACAGTTTAAAAATTGTACTAAAAAGGCCTGCTAACAGGAAAAAGCAGTCCTCCCTAGTCCACTTCCTGCCTACTCAAAGTAGCAAGACAGCAACACCACTTCCTGAATGCTATTCCAATTGAAAGTTTAACCCTTTGAGAGTTTAGCCCAAACTGCTGCCAAATTATGCATTCATCACTTTCAGCCAAACCCACTCTTTCCAGCATATCCATTTAATATACATCACAGCCACCTGTCTTGGGTTGAACCCTAAAGATCCTAAGCTGCCCAATGCTATCACATTCTTTATATAGACATCTGAACTCAATTTCCCACTTCCAAGTTCCTGAAGCCCCCTGTCCTCCATATAAGCAATTCTCATGGGCAATGTCCTGTTAACATAATCTGTTAACTATCATGCTCATCCCTATCACTATTACCTATCCCTATTACCAATACCTTAAAAGTTCCAGATGCAAACATTCCAGGTTTTATTCAGGTCTTCCTTTTGCTACTCCCCCCCCCCAAAAGAGGGAGACCATTTTGCATGCCCAAGGAATCCCTCTGCTCACAACTTCATGCCCAAGTCATTCATACTTTAGGTTACAGCCAGAAATAAATACAAATTATGATAAACACACAGCATCTACATACTAAAGCTCAACTTCTCCCACCATGTACCTGCTACTATAAAACTGCCACTTTTCCTAACAAAGCATCTCTACTTTGAATGCTTTGACCATTATATGCCTGCCTGGAAGATTCATGCACATAGCAAGTCAGTTGTCTTTTTGCCTATAACAGACATAGATCCTATCAATACAACTTGCATATACTCAGAACTCACTTCTCTTATGACAAAGCAAAGCAGAACAGTGGCAGATAACACTCGATCAACTATTGCAATAGGGCTTTGCCATCAGCAGAAAAGATAACAGTGGCAGATAACACTCGATCAACTATTGCAATAGGGCTTTGCCATTAGCGCTAACTAAAAGACAGTAGGCAAGCACAGGTGGTTTTAATGTTTGGAGGTCTCACACCAAGGAGACCTCCAGGAAGTCTCACTTCATGGAGAATTTCGGACTAGGTAATATCCTTAATACAATACACGCCATAGGGAATATGCCTGACAGGAAAACATTTGCAAGGGTCAAAAATGGACACTTCCTTGTAGATACTGTCCTAAATATTTTCCAGACTGTTGAGGTTTCAGCACTACCTATTCCATTTCAACCACCAGATGGTACAGTACTAAGTGAAATAACAAAAGCAGCATTGGCTGCATACAGTATTGGCCCTGGCATGAAAGACAGCAGTGACCTCACTGCTAGTGCTAAACAGATATCTAACAAGGTCATGTCAGACACACACAGATTACACATCATTTTGGATCTTACTGAAATTAAAAAGCAAGACAGAACAGGCAGTAGAAGAGAAACAAACTAGTAGGACTTCTCTTTGGGTTCATTACTAAGCAACTAAGCAAACTGGTACTTTAAGAGGTGCTGTAATATTTAGCAGAGAACAAAAAATTGCACCTATTTACCCTAGGAAGATGTCTTTTCTAGTTTGCTGGTGTTTCTTCTACATCTTTTTAATGTTGTGAGCCCTTTTTGGAGAGGGAAAAATTTGATTATGTCTGTAAACTGCTTTGTGAATTTTGGCTGAAAAGCAGTATAAAAATACTGATTAAATAATTGCAGATACATTGAAAACGTATATTGGTGCCAAGTAAACATGAGACTGAGATCTTTATTTGCTTTGTCTGAAAGTAATTTTACCATATTTCCTTACAGATAATGACAACTGAAACGTGTACATAAACACAGTGCTGTGTGCCAAAAATGAATCTTGAACCCCATGTAGACCTTGAATGTTTGAACAAGGTCTACATGGAGTTTATCACAATAATCATTTGAAGGCAGCAGGTCTTAAATGAGCAGACATCAGTGAGTTGAACAGGCATTAATGGGTAATATCAACAGAAAGACTGACTGGGGAAGAGGAATTACATAAGGTAGTGGTCAATATGGATCCCATCAATTTTTTTTATTTAAAAGATCTAGACCGTACTTTTCCTAAAAAGAATAAAACTGCTTACAACAGTTAAGACACGTTAAAAACAATACATAAGCACATTAGCTAGTTAAATAGCAGCTAGCATACATAATAAAGAAACAGTCATGGTAAATTCAGTTTAATTAAAAAACCCAGCACAAAAATCCAGCAGCAGTCCCTGAAACATGACCACCAACTTAAACCTCCCCCCACCTTCTACAGAAGTCTTGCAAAGTGTTCTAAGCCCTTGCTGGAACCCCTCCAGTGATGAAATGGTCCTTAATACAAAAGGGAGAGAGTTCCACATTAGAGGGGGCCACCACAGAAAAGGCCCTGCCCTGTCATCCATTTCTATCAAGATCGGCACATGAAGATTAATATCAGTAGGTTGTATGACATGCACATACTCAACTCATTTTTCTTGCTGCCCACTTTTCTTGCTGAACAATACCACTTCAATTGATTATCACAGTTAATAAAGTATCAAAACTTGATAAAAAGTAGCAATCAGTCCTAGCCATCAATTGTGATAAAAGCTTACACTGAATCATGTTACCATGCACAGAAACGAAACCTGTCATGCAAGAGTTCAGAGCATGGGTGGTGTCAGAGGGCAGCCAAATCAAACACTGACCAAGGGCTTATGCCCATCAAAGGGCTCGCCCAACTTTTCTGCCTTCAGTACTAGTTGCAGTGGTAGCACCCAATACCTCAAGGCACAAGGGAGGATGCCTTGGTGGGCTCAGTGCTGGGTTTTGCCCTGGCAACACCAGCAACCTGGCACCAGCACTGATTCAGTGGTGAACAGTGCAAAGAGTGCCAACAGAATAGTGCCAAGGCAAGTAAGGGCGCAATCCAGAGGAATCCGTAAGTCCCTTGCGCCAGCCCAGGAGTGTCACAAAAGTGCTGTAAAACACGTTTATGACTACTCCAGAGTCAGCTGAGCCAGTGCACAGATGTGTGCTGGTTCATGGAGGTTAAATATAGCCTACATGGTGCAAAAATCAGGTAGGTTTGCGTCAGCTGCAGGTGGGGGGGGGCTGGAGAGGACTGCAGCAAGGCAGACAACTAATAGCAGCTTCAAAGGGAAACATATACAAAAAGACAATGGATTACTTGTCAGGGTGGCAACTGCTGCACTGTATATCACTGTGTGTAAATCCTTGGATCTTTCTAGCATTGAACAGTGTACAAATATTGAAGCCTTCCACAGGACCTTGGCATACACAGCCTCCCAACAGCCTACTCCTTGCCTGGCATGACAGTGCCTTATGCATTTATTTTTCTTCCATCCTGGCTATTTGTGAAGGAACATCTCCTCCCCACCCTCTAAGTACAGTCAATGTGAGTCACTTAACTTGTTAAGCCAAAGGTGAACAAACCAGAGAAGCCTCGTTATGTGTTCCTTTCCCCCACCCCACTTCATGCCATGCTAAAATCAAACAAAGTATTGCAAAATCTCCTTCCAATTTGATTTTGGAAGATTTTAGATATTTTGATCAGATCTCTTTCCAGGAATAAAAAAACCATATATCTTTTTGTTGCAATTAATTTGAGGCCACCACACCCAATATAAAATGACT
Organism: Tiliqua scincoides; assembly: GCF_035046505.1. Lineage (NCBI taxonomy): Eukaryota > Metazoa > Chordata > Lepidosauria > Squamata > Scincidae > Tiliqua > Tiliqua scincoides. Next base: position 14,136,004 of record NC_089822.1, read on the forward strand.
AAAATTTTTGCATTTTGTACACAATGTATTTCCCCTTCCATGACCAAAGTTCTTAACACTAGATAGATGCAATCCAAATCATTAGTATCCCAATTGGCCACTAATGAAAAATACAGCTTCAGCTTATAGATCATGCCCAGAGAGAACTGAGCAACTACCAATACCTCAAGAAAATATTGTATCTACACTGACAGCAGTTCAGGCAAAGAAGGGCACTCTTGTGAGGCTATGATGAGCTGTGCCTGCAATCCTACTACCTCCACCTCTGACCACACTTAGCACCTCCGCCTTCTACCTTTGGCCATGAAGTACCATAAAGATAATAGAACGTTTTCTGTTGTATATACACCAGGGTGGCCAAACTTGCTTTACATAAGAACTACGTTCAATAAATTTCAGATCTGAGAGCTGCAAGAGAGATGTTTGAGAACTGCAATATTTAAGAAGCATTTAAAGTCTTAGATACAGGGTGACCCAAAAGTAGGTGGACAGTAGGTGGAATAAATGTTATCATTTACTGTCCACCTACTTTTGGGTCACCCTGTATATTAACTCACTATGAACATTAAACTTACACACTAATCCTGTTTATACCCAGTAAATAATTATAAAGCTTGAAAATTTCTTATTTGCTTTTTATATTAGTTGTGATGCAAAAAGGAGCTCAGCCAACATATTTCCGAGAGCTTCACATTATAAGTCAAAGAGCCTCATGTGGCTCAAGAACCACAGTTTGGCCACCCCTGATACAGACAGTACTGTAAACACAACTCCACAAAACCAGTATAACACAGTCATATCTCCATGAGATCCCACAATGAGACTAGACTAGTGTTTCTCAATGATTATCCCACACTGTACTACTCTGTCCACCTATTGGAAGTACCACCTGAAGTAACTGGTGATGATGTAATCACTAGTGACTTCCAGTTCAGAAGGCCAGATGCAACAGGATGAACATCAGTAAGAAGCTCAGGTCAGATGTGAGAGTTTTTTCCAGCTCTGCCTGCTGAGCAGAGACTCCTACTACTGCCTGTTGCATTACAACTGCTGGTCTCCCTGCCAGGAGGTGGGGGTTTGGGGGTCCTTCAGTACCACTGGTTGAAAGACACTGGACTAGACACTATGCCACAGTCTCCTCCGAGCAGCAAAGGTCCATGGGGCATCACATCCAGGGGGAGAGAACAGTACAGCTCCCACAAGTGGTCCACACCTTTACTTTCGCTTATTGTTATCTCTCTACAGCCACACCTCACAGCACCTGCTCCTGTCCTTACTCTCCAGATAAATCCCCTCAGCTTCACATGTAAGCTTGAAGCCAGCAGGCTGAGAGCCCAGCCTAGGCAAGCCTGCTCAGAAGCAAGTCCCATTAAATTTAATGGGGCTTGCTCCCATGTAAGTGTGGAAAGGATTGCAGCCTGAGGCATGTAGCCAGCAGGCTGAGAGCCCAAGTCTAGGCATGACTCCTCAGAAGTAAGTCCCATTGTAGAGAATGGAGCTTGCTCCCATGTAACTGTGAGAACACTTACCTGGGAGCAAGCCCCACTGACTATAATAGGACTTACTCCTGAGTAGATATGCATAGGATTGGGCACTAAGGCTACAATCTCATACACATTTACCTGGAAGCAAGACCCATTGACTATAATAGGACTTACTTCTGAGTAGACATGCATAGGATTGGGCACTAAGGCTGTAATCCTATCCACATTTACCTGGGAGCAAGTTCCATTGACTATAATGGGGTTTACTTCTGAGTAGACATCTTCCTGGAAGTAAATTCCACTGACTATAATGGGACTTACTTCTGAGTAGACAGACAAAGGAGTGGGCTCCCAGACTGCAGTCCTGTTACATTTACCTGGGTGTAAGCCCCATTGACTACAATGGGTCTTACTTCCGAGTAGACATGACAAGGCTTGGGCTGTAAGCTGTCACCATGTCCACTTAGCTGGGAGTAAGCCCCACAGACTACAATAGGACTTACTCCTGAGCAGAGCTGCCTGGGGTGGGGTTGGGCTGTGGAGCGGGTTGGGCACTCCCCCTCCCCCCACAGAAGAGCCAAGCCCCTTCCCGTGCGGGCAGAGGCGACCTGCTTCGCGGCCCCGCCGCCACTTCCTGCCCGCCCGCTTGCCCGCCCTCCGCGCCGGGCCGGAGCCTGACCTCGGGGCTGATGTAGGAGACGAAGGAGGGCTTGGCGCCCCTGCTCCCGGCGCCGCCGCCCGCGCCGCCGCCCGCGCCCAGCATGACCGTCCGCCTGCCGCCCCGCGCACTGCCAGCGGAGCTCCAGCCGGGGCCGGCGGGCGGGGGCGGCGACTGGGGCGGCGTCGGCAGCTCCTCCCAGGAGGACTCCGTATCGTCAGCCGCCTCAGCCCTGCCCGGCCTCGCGTAGTTGATCCCTCCCATCGCCACAGCGGCCTAATCCGCGCCGGCCTCGCAGCCGCGCCTTTTATACCACCGTTATGTGACCGCCACACGGGCTCCGCCCCTGCCCCGCAGCCGCTCCAGCCATAGGCCGAGCGCGCCGTCAATCAAAGCCGTGGGCCCGCCCTCGCCCGCCTCCGTGCCTGGGAATGGCTGTTGTGGCGATGACGCTACTTGGGAGGGGGAAGGAGGGAGGCGGGACGAACCGCCTCCCTCAGGCGCATCTCGGACGGACAGGTTCGTTCACCAATCAACGAGCAGGATTCTGCACGGCGCGCTGATTGGTGGATGGAACCAAGATGCTTGTGCAGACTCAATGTTTCCCAGGCACCGATATAGGTGCCTGTAATGATGCAGGAGGTGATGTCTGTGCAGGGGGTGGAGGGAGGCTCTTATCTCTCCCACCACACCAGGACCAGGGGACACCCACTAACACTGAGTGTTGGGAGAGTTAGGACAGGCACTTTGTTAACGGGTGGAACTCCTTGCCACATGACATGGGAAAGACATTATGCAAGGAATGCATAGAGGGAAGCTCTTTTCCCCCTCACACAACACCAGAACATCCACTGAAATTGGTTGGAAGAGTCAGGACAGACAGAATAAGATATTTCTTTACCCAACGTGTTGTCTGTGGAACTCCTTGCCACATGATGTGGTGATGGCATCTGACCTGGATGTCTTTAAAACGGAATTGGATAAAGTTCTGGAGGAAAAGTCCATCACAGGTTGCAAGTCACGATGGGTATGTACAACCTCTTGGATTTAGGCTGCCTCAGAATGCCAGATGCAAAGGAGAGCACCAGGAAGCAGGTCTCTTGTGGTCTTGTGTGCTCCCTGAGGCATCTCGTGGGCCACTGTGAGATACAGGAAGCTGGACTAGATGGCCTTTGGCCTGATCCAATGCGGTTCTTCTTATGTTCTTAAGGTACTCGCAGGACCTCTGGACACCTGTCGCCCAGTAGCAAAACCAGGAACACAACACAACAAACAGTGCTCAACTCAGCAGGCAGAGGTCCAAACATGCTTTTCTGTTCTCAGAAAAGCCCTTCCGTCCACCCTGAGCCTCTTGCTGATGTTTGTCATGTTGCATCTGCCTTCCCAACCCAAAAATAGCTGTAATGATGTCATCAACAGTTACTTCCCAAGTACAACAACAGGTACTTGGGATAGGTGGGCCCTGTGAAGTAGTACTGCAGAAGACAAATATTGAGAATCACTGTTCTAGCTCTCTGTCTCTGGGAAGTTCAAAGGAAGCAGCAGCTGTGGTTGTTGAAGTGCTCGTACAAGGGGGCCTGGTCAATGTTCGCAAAGGCATGAAAACAGGGCAAGCAGATGGATGGGGGTGCCCCTTTACCTCCTTTCCTCCTTCCCTTCCCTTGATTAGTAAAGTAAGAAAGGATGAAGAAGATTGGCGATCCTAGCCCACCACTGTCCCCTCCTCCTCTTTGTCTGACCTCTTCCTTTTCAATCACAGGAGCGGAAGCTGCCACTTCACCAATTACAGTGGTGCCTCGCACAACGAATGCCTCGCACAACGAAAAACTCACAAGACGAAAGCGTTTTGCAATTTTTTGGTGACTCGCAAGACGAATTTTAATGACCATGCTTCGCAAGACGAATTTTTTTTTTATGCTTCATGCCAGTTTATGCTCACATTCACCCTAAGGAGGGGAGGATCTTCATGCCAGTTTATGATCACATTCACCCTAAGGAGCGGGGGATCTTCAAGCCAGTTTATGATCACATTCACCCTAAGAAGGGCGAGGATCTTCATGCCAGTTTATGATCACATTCACCCTAAGGAGGGGGGGATCTTCATGCCAGTTTATGATCACATTCACCCTAAGGAGCGGGGCATCTTCATGCCAGTTTATGATCACATTCACCCTAAGGAGCGGGCCATCTTCATGCCAGTTTATGCTCACATTCACCCTAAGGAAGGGGGAGGAAGACAGCGAAGAAAGTGATGTCAGTGATTGTGAGCTAATGAGCTTCATAAATTCTGACTGTAGCGATGATGAGTTCTTGGGGTTTCCAGAAAACTAGAGTACTCAAACCTTTAAGTCTCTCCATTTGTTAATGACAGTGATAATGGTTCTTAATGCCACTGTTGACTGCTGTTCACTTTACATGGAGGAAAAATACGATATGCCTTTAAAGAGCACTTAATAAACACTTTGTAAACCAAATTTGACTTTGTTCTGACTTTTTTTGCCCAAAGGAACGCATTAATTAAATTTCAATGCATTCCTATGGGAAACCGCGCTTTGCAAGACGAAATTTTCGCAATACGAAGCGACTCGCGGAACGAATTAATTTCGTCTTGCGAGGCACCACTGTAAATGGGGCACCATTTGGCATACTGCCTCAGTCCTTGGGAGGTTTTGGGCTGGCCCTGTGTACATGCAAACCGTACAGTGCTGCACACTTTCTTTTTTCGCCTGAAAAAAGTTTCCACAAACTTAAAAAAACAACCAACCAAAATTTTAAAATCTGTATATGCTGTACAATGGTAACTTGTTCTGGAGACATCATTGTATTGTGAACATCTGAGAAGCCACCTTCTTCCATACAAACTGGCTCATCCTCGTCAATCATCTGAGAGGTCCCTTTTGCAGGTGCTGCTGCTGTTGGAGGTGGGAGGGGCGGTGGTAAAGTGGCACCTTCTCTATAGTGGCACCAACTCTATGGAATCCACTCCCTCTCAGTTTAAGAATCGCTGCCTCTTTAGAGGCTTTCCAGCGGGGCCTAAAGACATTTCTTTTTACATGCGCCTTCTGAGTTTGGGGCTTTTAATATGAACATATAAGGTTTTGTGCTGATTAGTTTTATGGGCTGCATTCTTTTTATTGTTTGCTGCTGACTTTTAATGAGATCTGTAGGTTCTATACTCTTTTTCAGTGCTTTTAATGTCTATATTTTTATGTTTGTACTGCTGTAAGCTGCTTTGATAGATGGAGAATGTCACACCCAGCCTGTATACTTGAGGAAGCGGCAGGAGGCAGTTCTTAATTGCTGCCCAATGCTGCATATACACAACAGGGATCAAATGTGTGATGTGCAGAAATGGGTTAAGATAAGGGCCACTGAGGGATTGCTCAGCATCATCCACCTCCTTCTTATGGCCCAATCCTATCCAATTTTCCAGTGCTGGTGTAGCTGTGCCAATGGGACATGTGCCATGTCCTGTGGTGGGGAGACAGTCACAAAGGCCTTCTCAAAGTATGGAAATAAGAACAGTGCCAGCCTTAGGGCAATTTGACTAAATTGGGCCCTGCACTGCGGTGGCGAGTGGAGCGCCTGCAGCCAGCACCTCACTGTGTAGCTGATGCTCCGGCACGGAATCTTCCATGCTGAGATCTTGTGAGCAGAGTGCGGCGAGTGCAGCATTGCTGCTGCACAGCCCTCCCACTGCCCCTGGGTCCAATTGGCTTGAAATAGCCCCCCCCCGTCCAGCAGCTGGCGATGACACTGCTGCTGGGTTCCTCACCACTGCCACTCATTGGGTTTGGGGGGGCACAGGGGGGAGTGCCCAGCAAAAATGTTTTGCATTGGGGCCCCCAGTTCCTGAGGCCGGCCCTGAGTAATGAATGAAGGGATTGAGGGGCAGCAAGACACTCTTCAGTTTACTGCTTCCCTCCAACCTACTGCTCAAAGCAACTGCTTCAGTCAGCCTTATGACTGGGTTAGCCCCAAGTACAGTTCCTACCACCAGCAGCTGGAGCTTCTGGGTTGCAGAACATGGCTGCCTAATAAGATTTGAGTGCTAATGCTTCTTACTTTATTTTTAAGTGCTGGATAATAGCTTTGTTAGGTGCCCCAGCCTTTGCTTTCTGGGAAACCGCCATTATGTCTGAAAATGGCTTATTCGTTAAATAACCCAGGAAGGCAAATAGAAACTGCTTCCTGAAGCAGGATTGCCATCATAGCTCAGGGTTTTGTTAATTTACAAGGGAGACAGAGACTTTTGATCCCCTTGAAAGCTGTTTCTTAGAATTTGAATGATGGGGAAAATGTCTTCATGTGATTGCTAAAGTTTTCCTAAATGTACCTGTACTTTGTATGTATACTATGTGGTTTAAAAATAAATAAATAAATGAACATAAGAACATAAGAACAGCCCCACTGGATCAGGCCATAGGCCCATCTAGTCCAGCTTCCTGTATCTCACAGCGGCCCACCAAATGCCCCAGGGAGCACACCAGATAACAAGAGACCTCATCCTGGTGCTCTCCCCTACATCTGGCATTCTGACTTAACCCATTCCTAAAATCAGGAGGTTGCACATACACATCATGGCTTGTACCCCATAATGGATTTTTCCTCCAGAAACTCATCCAATCCCCTTTTAAAGGCGTCTAGGCTAGACGCCAGCACCACATCCTGTGGCAAGGAATTCCACAGACCGACCACGCGCTGAGTAAAGAAATATTTTCTTTTGTCTGTCCTAACCCGCCCAACACTCAATTTTAGTGGATGTCCCCTGGTTCTGGTATTATGTGAGAGTGTAAAGAGCATCTCCCTATCCACTCTGTCCATCCCCTGCATAATTTTGTATGTCTCAATCATGTCCCCCCTCAAGCGTCTCTTTTCTAGGCTGAAGAGGCCCAAACGCCGTAGCCTTTCCTCATAAGGAAGGTGCCCCAGCCCCGTAATCATCTTAGTCGCTCTCTTTTGCACCTTTTCCATTTCCACTATGTCTTTTTTGAGATGCGGCGACCAGAACTGGACACAATACTCCAGGTGTGGCCTTACCATAGATTTGTACAACGGCATTATAATACTAACCGTTTTGTTCTCAATACCCTTCCTAATGATCCCAAGCATAGAATTGGCCTTTTTCACTGCCGCCGCACATTGGGTCGACACTTTCATCGACCTGTCCACCACCACCCCAAGATCTCTCTCCTGATCTGTCACAGACAGCTCAGAACCCATCAGCCTATATCTAAAGTTTTGATTTTTTGCCCCAATGTGCATGACTTTACACTTACTGACATTGAAGCGCATCTGCCATTTTGCTGCCCATTCTGCCAGTCTGGAGAGATCCTTCTGGAGCTCCTCACAATCACTTCTGGTCTTTACCACTCGGAAAAGTTTGGTGTCGTCTGCAAACTTAGCCACTTCACTGCTCAACCCTGTCTCCAGGTCATTTATGAAGAGGTTGAAAAGCACCGGTCCCAGGACAGATCCTTGGGGCACACCGCTTTTCACCTCTCTCCATTGTGAAAACTGCCCATTGACACCCACTCTCTGCTTCCTGGCCTCCAACCAGTTCTCAATCCACGAGAGGACCTGTCCTCTAATTCCCTGACTGTGGAGTTTTTTCAGTAGCCTTTGGTGAGGGACCGTGTCAAACGCCTTCTGAAAGTCCAGATATATAATGTCCACGGGTTCTCCCGCATCCACATGCCTGTTGACCTTTTCAAAGAATTCTATAAGGTTGGTGAGGCAAGACTTACCCTTACAGAAGCCATGCTGACTCTCCCTCAGCAAGGCCTGTTCGTCTATGTGTTTTGAGATCCTATCTTTGATGAGGCATTCCACCATCTTACCCGGTATAGATGTTAGGCTGACCGGCCTATAGTTTCCCGGGTCCCCCCTCTTTCCCTTTTTAAAAATAGGCGTGACATTTGCTATCCTCCAATCTTCTGGCACCGTGGCCGTTTTGAGGGACAAGTTGCATACCTTAGTCAAGAGATCTGCAACTTCATTCTTCAATTCCTTAATAACCCTTGGGTGTATGCCATCAGGGCCCGGTGACTTATTGATCTTTAATTTATCAATGAGGTCTGAAACATCTTCTCTTTTAACCTCTATCTGACTTAACTCCTCGGTCAGGAGGGGCCGTTCGGGCAGCGGTATCTGCCCGAGGTCTTCTGCCGTGAAGACAGATGCAAAGAACTCATTTAATTTCTCTGCCATCTCTAAGTCTCCTTTTATCTCCCCTTTCCCTCCCTCACCATCCAGAGGGCCAACCGCTTCTCTGGCGGGTTTCCTGCTTCTAACATATTTGAAGAAGCTTTTATTATTCCCCTTAATGTTGCTGGCCATGCGTTCCTCATAGTCTCGCTTGGCCTCCCCTATCACCTTCTTACATTTCTTTTGCCACAGTTTATGTTCCTTTTTATTCTCTTCATTAGGGCAAGACTTCCATTTACGGAAGGAAGCTTCCTTGCCCTTCACAGCCTCTCTAACTTGGCTGGTTAGCCATGCGGGCACTCTCCTGGATTTAGTGGAACCCTTCTTTCTTTGCGGTATACACCTCTGCTGGGCCTCTATTACTGTTGTTTTAAGCAGCCTCCATGCACTCTGGAGAGACTGGACTCTTTTTACCCTCTCTTTCAACCTCCTTCTAACCAGCCTCCTCATTTGAGGGAAGTCCGCCCGTCGGAAGTCAAAGGTTTTTGTTAGAGATTTGCCTGGTATTCTTCCCCCAACGTGCACATCAAAACGGATCGCAGCATGATCACTGTTCCCCAATGGCTCAGTAACATTTACATCTCTAACCAGGTCCTGCGTACCGCACAAAATTAAATCCAGAGTCACCTGTCCTCTAGTGGGCTCCGTGACTAGCTGATCTAAGCCACAGTCATTTAGCACGTCAAGAAATCCGGTTTCCTTATCGTGACCAGAACATGAAAACCCAGGAAAAAGCAAAGCCCAACAAAAATAAGAGTTGACTTTAACAAGGAATTTCTTTCCATGTAAGAATGTTGTGGTTATGAAGCAGCCCTTGGAATCCAGTCAATGCGAATGAACAGTTATTGGTGTTCTTGAACAATGGGACCCAAAACCATTTTTTTTCCCTGGCAACTGTGTTTATAAAATAACCTACCAATCCCAGTCAGCTTGTATGGGTTTAGAAGTACTGTTTGGGGAAACAAGTTCATTTTCTTTTCAGATATTATGCATTGGTTGTGGCAAATGGTTCAGATAAAGCAGCCAAAACATTAAGGTCAGAGGTGGCCCTGATGCAGGTGGTACTTACCTGAAGGAGCTCTGTGTCCCGGAAGTTCAGGATGACATAATGATGCCATCATGTCGCCCCCAACCTTCTAGGCCAGTGGTGGCGAACCTATGGCACTCGTGCCAGAAGGGGCACTCAGAGCCCTCTCTGTGGGCACACATGCCCACTGGCGGGCCTGGGCCTGGGGCAGATGCCAGGCAAAAGCCCCAGGCATTGAGCCAGGCAGCCTGGAGAGAGGGGCGCTGAAGCTGCAGTTCCCCCCCCCCCGTGTGTCACTTTAAATAAAACAGGCTTTTTCCGAGGCTCCGTGTGTTGGGGAGGGTGGGCTGTTTCCCTCTGCCCCCTGAGCTCACTGCCCTCCTCTCCTGTCTTCTGTGCATTGCTGCCCCACCTGCTCCATGCCCCACTGGCACAGCTATGCCAGTGCTGAAAAGTTGGTTAAGACTGCGCCCTTAGTTTACTTGTAGATCAGGCTGCCTGAATGTACAGTAATACCTTGCACTTTCATCTGGTCAGGGACCAGAGCATGGATGAAAGCAAAAAAATGGATGCATCTCATTGTATTGGCAACCTTCAGTCTCGAAAGACTATGGTATCGCGCTCTGAAAGGTGGTTCTGGCACAGCGTCTAGTGTGGCTGAAAAGGCCAATCCGGGAGTGACAATCCCTTCCACACCGGGAGCAAGTGCAGTCTGTCCCTGGTCTGTCTCCCTGGCTATGGGCCTTCCTTCTTTGCCTCTTAGCCTCAGACTGTTGGCAAAGTGTCTCTTCAAACTGGGAAAGGCCATGCTGCACAGCCTGCCTCCAAGCGGGCCGCTCAGAGGCCAGGGTTTCCCACTTGTTGAGGTCCATCCCTAAGGCCTTCAGATCCCTCTTGCAGATGTCCTTGTATCGCAGCTGTGGTCTACCTGTAGGGCGCTTTCCTTGCACGAGTTCTCCATAGAGGAGATCCTTTGGGATCCGGCCATCATCCATTCTCACAACATGACTGAGCCAACGCAGGCGTCTCTGTTTCAGCAGTGAATACATGCTAGGGATTCCAGCACGTTCCAGGACTGTGTTGTTTGGAACTTTGTCCTGCCAGGTGATGCCGAGGATGCGTCGGAGGCAGCGCATGTGGAAAGCGCTCAGTTTCCTCGCCTGTTGTGAGCGAAGAGTCCATGACTCGCTGCAGTACAGAAGTGTACTCAGGACGCAAGCTCTGTAGACCTGGATCTTGGTATGTTCCGTCAGCTTCTTGTTGGCCCAGACTCTCTTTGTGAGTCTGGAAAACGTGGTAGCTGCTTTACCGATGCGCTTGTTTAGCTCGGTATCGAGAGAATGAGTGTTGGAGATCGTTGAGCCAAGGTACACAAAGTCATGGACAACCTCCAGTTCATGCTCAGAGATTGTAATGCAGGAAGGTGAGTCCACATCCTGAACCATGACCTGTGTTTTCTTCAGGCTGATTGTCAGTCCAAAATCTTGGCAGGCCTTGCTAAAACGATCCATGAGCTGCTGGAGATCTTTGGCAGAGTGGGTAGTGACAAAGCATAGCATAGTGACAAAGCATCTCAAAGCATAGCTTTATTCCAATTGCAACTTTATTTTGGCCAATGAAAAAGGGAAATAACTATGATACGTGTGAATGCATGCAAAACCTAAATAAACAGAACAAAAAATAAGCATAAGAACACTGACGAACCTCGTGGAATGTTGGATGAAATCAAATGAAAGAAAATCACACGCTCAAAATTTGAACTGTGGTTTAAATGGAAAAATGGCTGAAAGAGGGAAGCGATGAAAAGGCCCAATGTTTTCAGCGTCTGCAGCATTGTTGCTTTCTGATGCTTTAGGCTCCACATGGGGGAAGAATACCTCTGTGATAATCAGCACCCTGATCTCTGCGCCAAGGCACAGTTCTGGGAGAACAGCACAGTGAGAGCTACGCTGGCAGATGTTAGTAATGAAATAAAGGACAGGGACTGTGTGGGTGTGGCTAGACAGAAGGCTGTTGCAGTAGACACCGTGTCATAGGCCAGCCCAGTGATTGGTCCATGTAGTGATCCCTCTGATAGGACCATATGCTACAGACTCCCACTCAGGTGTGCCTGCTGGTGATGATTCCAGCGTTAAATGCCACATGAAGTGCTCTTTGCCTGGCTCCCTCTGCAGCTGGGTGGTTAGAGCACAGCAGACTTGTGGAGCAGCTGGCGTGCATCTAGAGCTGCTGACCCCTCTTTTTTGTCCCTGGCCTGGGTGTTTCTGGCCAGTTATGCAAAAGGCAAGTGGCTTGATGGATTGGGGCCCAGCCAACTTACCTCCCAGCTTGTGTCTTTGTGCAATAGGCTTTGTGCAAGTGCTGTTGAGATTCCCCTTGTGACTCATCTTAGTCTCACTCCTGCCAGGATTCCTTTCATCCAGTGAATGCCCCCCCCCCACAGCCTTTCCCTAGAGATTTTGCGTGTGTTTAAATGACCACCTTCTTCCGATAAAGCTATCTTTCTACTCTTGCTCTGCTCAAAATGGTATCCCTTGTGTGTGCGCGTGCATGTGTGGTGTCCTTGGGGCAACTGCTTGTGTCCAGTTCCTGTGCTGCTCATTCCTAGTGGCTGACAGGGGGCACTCCTCCAGCAGTTCATTGGCCCTGTGCCTGTCATCGTACAGTGCTTGGTTTACCCTAGCAGTGCTTCTCTGGCTGCTGGTGTTGGATCCTTGGAGGTCACACCAGTGTTAGGACACTGCACCATGGATGACAGTGTCAGGGTTTCTGAGGATGCTGTTGGCATTACTGGGAGGGCTGTGCTGGACAGAGGGTGCGAGAGACATCACATTGGCACAGCATCTGAAAAGGATGTTGCTACTTATTCGTAAGAGCCTATTTCAGCATATAAATTTCCTGTATCTCTGGATTGGAAAGCAGGTGATTATTTTCTATAACTTTGTCAAAATATATGATGTTTTACAAATAACATCAGCAAAGAGTCAGAATCTCTGTAGCTTACAATCCAGAATTTTACACTGGGGGAAATTCAGAAAGGGAGTAAAGGAATGGAAGAGGGAAAGATTACAAGTGATGACTAGGAACACTAAGGCTGCAATCCTAACCACACTTTCCCAAAAGTAAGCCCAATTGAACCAAGTAGGACTTACTTCTGAGTAGACCTGGTTAAGATTGTGCCCTAAGTTATACATTCTTGAGCTTTACTGGGGAGTGGCTATAGCTCAGTGGTAGAGCAGATGCTTTGCACGCAGCAAGTCTAGGATCAGTTCCTGATATATGAAATCTTGGAGAGCCATTGTGAGTTAGTGAAAACAATAGTGGTCTAGGTAGACAAATTGTCTGATCTGGTAAAAGGTAGCCATTGAGAGTCAGGACTAATGAGTTAAGGCAAAGATGTCATGGAATTTAATATCTGAAGAGAGATTTTAGGGTAAGAGGGAGGTGGCACTGGCTTACACACACACACCTAGCTGGGCAGATCTCTCAGTCTGTGGTGATCCAAGTGTATGAGCTAAAGTAGCAGCACTGTGAAACATACGAATTCATACAAATTCATACGAATTTGTCCTGGATTGTGAGGACAAACTTTGGAATAGTAATCCCACTTCTTCTATACAGAGCCATTAAGAAAAGTAGTATTTCTTTGCTATTTTATGACTGGTTTTTAGGAGAGCCCAGAAGAATCATGAAGGTAAACCAGTTTCAAGAAAGGATCTAGGTGGACATAGTGGAAATGGAAAAGGTCGCAAAAAGGAGCGACTAAGATGATTACTGGGATGGGGCACCTTCCTTATGAGGAAAGGCTACAGCCTTTGGGCCTCTTCAGCCTAGAAAAGAGATGCCTGAGGGGGGACATGATTGAGACATACAAAATTATGCATGGGAAGGATAAAGTGGATAGAGAGATGCTCTTTACACTCTCACGTAACACCAGAACCAGGGGACATCCACTAAAATTGAGTGTTGGGAGAGTTAGGACAGACAAAAGAAAACATTTCTTTACTCAGTGTGTGGTTGGTTTGTGGAACTCCTTGCCATAGAATGTGGTGATGGCTTCTGGCCTGGACAAGTTTCTGGAAGAAAAATCCATTTTGGGTTACAAGCCATGATGCGTATGTGCAACCTCCTGATTTTAGAAATGGGCTATGTCAGAATGCCAGATGCAAGGGAGGGCCCCAGGATGAGGTCTCTTATTAACTGGTATGCTCCCTGGGGCATTTGGTGGGCCACTGTGAGACACAGGAAGCTGGACTAGATAGGCCTATGGCCTGATCCAGGGGCGCTGTTCTTATGTTCTTATTATCATCCAGTAATCAACATGTGCTTCAAAACAAGGACTGGAAGCATCAAGGCTCAGTGCCCTAAAATGCTCTGGAACAGAACTTTAGGTGATCTAATTATGTAAGCCAGCAGTTGGATGACGTATTATCCAGGAGTAGATGAATGTTCATCATCATCTAGTAGATGAATGTTTCTTTTGAGAACTGGGCAGATTAAGCACTAACATGAATAAAGACAACCACAGTGCTTAGCAATTACGGGAAGGGGAGAGGCAACTACAAGCATCTCTGAGGTTGCAACAATGCCCAGCTGTCCTATATACCAGTGGTTCTCGAGCTTTTATCATTAGGACCCATATTTTAGAATCTGTCAGGATCCACCAGAAGTGATGTTTTGACCAGAAGTGACATCATCAAGCAGGAAATTTTTAACAATCCTAGACTGCAGTCCTACCCACACTTACCTAGGAGTAAGTCCCATTTACTATCATTGTTAAAAGTACATAGTAGCCTGTTCAGAGTTCTGATCTGTCACATTTCCCCCAATGCAGTAACATACCATGGGAGTATCAAGTGTTATTAATAAAATTTTGAAATGAACGGGGACCCACCTGAAGCTGGTTCTCAACCCACCTAGTGGGAACCAACCCACAGTTTGAGAAACACTGCTATATACAAAAGGATGCTCACTACGTAAGTATATGACATGGCACCTGCCATCACTCGTTCTTTTATCTTCCCAACTGCTCAATAGTTGGACTACAAAACCGTACCCTTAGATACAAGCATATTTCTTCATTTCCCAGCTTAAGGCATGGGTTTATCATGTAATAGATTTGGAGAATTCTGGTTATAAGGTAATAACAGATGTGGGAGCATAAAATTGTATTCATTTATGATTTGTGGATTATGGGGGAAAAATGTGTTAGTTTTGAATTGTTTTGCCATTCTTTGGGCATCAGCAGTGACTCTCGTCTATAAGACGATTCCAGGAGGGCAGGCTTTCAGATCCATGCTCCATGACCCTCAGATAAGTCTGTAGGGGAGGTTCCCATGATCCTCAGATAAGTCTGGGGTGGGGGTGGGGTTAGAGAATGGTGATTGTGAGGAGGAGGTGCAGCTTGCCCCGAAGCCTGATTGAGAGAAGGGAAAGAATGTGAGCCATGCCACTGTTTTTGAAGACATTAGCAAGGTGCTTATGTAGTAATGTGTGCCATTCCCCTGCTAATTGGGTAAGAGGCACTTTTTCAAGTGGGTGCTCCTTTTTTTAGCAGGGGGAGAGTAACTGGCCCACCTCACCCCAGCACTGTCTGTTCTAGTGGCTGTCTGCTGGTATTCCTTGGCATCTTTTTAGATTGTGAGCCCTTTTGGGACAGGGAGCCATTTAGTTATTTGATTTTTCTCTGTAAACCGCTTTGTGAACGTTCAGTTGAAAAGTGGTATATAAATACTGTTAATTAATTAATTAATTAATTAAATTCCCCACTGTCATTTAAAGAGGCACTTCTGGGTTTGGAGTTAAAGAGCATGCTCAGAATTTTCTACAAGGCAGTCTCCAACAAATGTAAACAAAGAAAGTTCTAAAAGTCTTGTAAGCCATCTGCAGGCACTCAAAATGTTCCTCAGATACTTCACCAACCTTCTGCAGGCACTTTTAAAGCTCCCCCATGCTTCTCCTGAACTGCCCCTCACCTCTGAGTGACCTGCAGATAGGACGAAGAGATTGTCTACAGCTGTATTTTTTTGTATAAATTTCTCACCTTATAGGTGAGTATCTATGGTAATTTAATTTACAAGACCTCTGAAGCCAGAGCCTAATCAGTAGATGTCAAATTGCTGCAACCCATTCAGAATTCTTGGGATATGACAGACACTAGCCCTAGTCTAAAGTAGCTCTTTCACTTGTTCAAGAAAAATGCACTCACAGCAAGGATTTCTTAAGATACAACAAGCTGCTTTTATTGTATTGGCAACCTTCAGTCTCGAAAGACTATGGTATCGCGCTCTGAAAGGTGGTTCTGGCACAGCGTCTAGTGTGGCTGAAAAGGCCAATCCGGGAGTGACAATCCCTTCCACACTGGGAGCAAGTGCAGTCTGTCCCTGGTCTGTCTCCCTGGCTATGGGCCTTCCTTCTTTGCCTCTTAGCCTCAGACTGTTGGCAAAGTGTCTCTTCAAACTGGGAAAGGCCATGCTGCACAGCCTGCCTCCTATCCCACTGTTCCAATGCACCTTTCTAAATTATAAAGCAGAGGGTGAGATACGAAAAGGTTCTTGTGCTGCTGGTAGGTAGGACACATATGCTATGAAAGAAATAGCACTCTGGAAACATATTTACCTGTAGTTTTAAAAGCAGCTTTGCTCTCTCCAGACTGAGAAAAATCTTAATCCGATTTTATGACGTAAATCAAAACATCCCATTTGTCAAGTAATTTTAGCATCATTATGACACATGTTAAATCAACACAGTGAAATGTATATTCCTAGCATACAATGACATCAAGTCACTTAATAGATTTTAGTTTTTATTTGCGTACTCCACTGTAGTGCTGTAACAAAATCACACTTGTGTACCAGAGCATACATCAACAGCCAGATGTAGACCTGAATTACACCACTGCTATAATATTTAGCTTTGTGAAGGAGACATAAGCAGACACTATGGCCACAAATAATTTTCTGGGATTTTCTTTCAGTCTTAATTTGCCAGAAATATTATCTACCTTCAGATTTTAGAATTAAATGAAAGTGACTGAATAATTTGGTACAGAAATAGCTAAAGGAGCAATCTCACAGGCACTGATATGGCAAACATTTACTTTAATTAAGAGCAAATGGCATTAATACCATATTGATAAAGCTCTCTGAAACCAGTTAGCCAACTCTGTCCAAACAGGAAATGCCCTCTTACTTGCAATTTACAGCAACATTTCAGAAAGTTATTTCTGGCCTTGCTATGTCAAAGTCAATCATACGAAGAACTAGGCATGAAACCTAAAATACTTTTTAAAAGCCCTTCTATTAAAAACAAATAAGTCATGCAATTTTTGATCAATTATGCAGTTGCTAAAATTGCTGTAAGTCCATACTGTATATGTTTAGCATTTATACTGCTAATGCATAACAAACCTGATTAGAACAACACAAATCTGTCTTAATTACACCATTATATCACTAAAGAGACAAGTGCCATGGAATTGGCAGAAACATTTAACTGAAAGCACTTAAATAGCAGGGTAAGTGTGTGTTAACACTTCACATTTAGGAGAAATAATCCTGCAACCTCACTTTACAAAAAAGTGTTCTGCTATAAAATCTTAAGCAAAGGGGAAACTGTATTCACCATTTCTAATACAAAGCAACTTACAGCTATTTGTCAAAGGTAACAAAAATCAAAATAAAAGAGCAAATACACAAAGCAACTGAAGCACACACAGAGTATTAAATACAATCAGGATTAAGTACACAGTGTACCAAGTAACATAAGGAACAGAAAAAGTTCTTGCATATTAGAACTGAAAAGCAAAGGGATACAGCAATTAAAAAACATCAGAATACAGTTTCCATTTGTGATCTCTTTCCAACCATTATTAGCCTGCATTTCCTTAAGAATGGTGTGAATGCCACACAAAAGTAATTTTCTTAACTTTTTGGGATTTTTTTAAACAGACATTAAAAAAAAATATGGTAACAAATGGTCTCTGTTATCACCTTTCAGTGTTGACACCAAGAACCCCTTTCAGCTTTTAAAAGCTATCATAGTCTTTCTTGTCTTTTTTCCCTTCAGCTTCAAAACCATCAACTCCATCACTATCTCTTCTCCTTTTCCGGTTGTTGTGAATACTGAAGCGCTGGTTCATCTGAGGCAAAGGATCCATTCCTAGAACTTTATGTATCTGACGGAACGCAAGGAGTCTCAGTGCAAACTGGTAGCAGGGGAAAATAGGAACATGTTAGAATTTCTGAATAATTGAACTTCAACTTCTAAGAACAGATAAAAAGTCAAGAGCATTTCTTTAATGCTCTAAGGCTGAAATACTAACCACACTTTCCTGAGAGTAAGCCCTAATGAACAAAATAGGGCTTACTTCTGAGTAGACCTGGTTAGGCTTGTGCCCTTAGGCAACTTTTTTTGTATGTAGCTTTAGATTTTAGTTAAAATGGTACAATCACATAGTTTGAGAGTTTTCAAAGTCTAAAATGTTACATAAAGATACTTCACTTGTTCTGCTGTGAGATCCACACACATTCCTCCCAGCACCCCTTTTGGATGAAAGAGAGAGACTCAAGACTGGTTGCAACATGTCCCTTTTGTAGCCAGGAAGGCAGGTTGTAACATGGTCCCTTTTGTAGCCAGGAAGTCCACCAAGCTACTTCCTTCTTCCATCTTTCATACACAAACATGTTTCCTCACTGATATTACTTCTGCTTTTAATCTTTATTTTACCTGGCATCTTTTTATTTGCTTTTAATACGGTATCTCATACTGATGCTTTTCTGAGAGATGAAAAAGCATTTTTTTTCAAGCCATAGTTACTGCTTTAGTTGATAAATCAACTTTTAAATTCATAAAACTAAGGCCCACATTACTTTCCCTCTGCTCCAAGAGGGGCATTGTGATGAATGCCCTGCTTTCTTCCCTATTTCTGGACACTCCTAACCAAATCTCTGTGCAAACTCAGTAGCTTAAAAACCTGTTTGGACATATTCCTGCTGCCATTATCTCATGTGCTTTTGTGGCTTCAGTCATTCTTCATCTCTGGAGTAGCCAAGCCTCCTCTACTGAGATTGGCATGTGCCTACTGACTATGTAGCAAAGCCTGTCTAAATAAAGGGGTGGGAAAGAACGGCCAGGTGAGTTCACTCATCCAATCAGGTAACTATGACACCCTCAAACCTTTATTTCCAGTAAGTACAGGAAATACTGTCCTGGGACAATGTAAGTAGATAGTAACAGGGACAGTACTGAGAACTAGATGCATTTAGGGAATTTTGTATTGTTGCTTTGTGTACTCTTAAGTCAGTGACTGTCAAACTTTTCTACCCTGCAATCCAGTGCAGAGCTTGACAACCAGAAGTGTTGGAAGTGTCATGACAACATCACCACCAACAATTCTGGGTTGCCAAGCTTTCACATTTTTTTATGCAAGAAGGCTGCCTCTATAGCATGTTCTTGCTGACAAGTGTGTTTTCATTTGCGAGAACATGACATAACTTGGCCCTGAAGAGGCTGAAGACCACCAAACAGAGCATTAGCACTTTGCTTGGTGGTCTACGGCCCACTCTGAGCTGAATCACATCATTTTCCTGCTAATGAATACATGCTCAGAGAGAGAACACACTTTGGAGGCGGGCTTTTCGCATTAAAAAAATGTGAAAGCTCAGCAACCCAGAAATGTTGGTGTTTCCTGGTGGCATTCCATGACCCACCAGAAATAGGGTCGCAACCCAAAGTTTGAGAAATGCTGCACTAAGCCAGCCTGAAAATTTTACCAGTTTCACTATGCACTGGGGATTTGTATGCTTTGCTCTTGAATAGCATCCCAAGCTCCATCTACAAGGTTTTTACTGGTTATTGCACCCATTTGATCAAGCTTTTTTCTCTTGTGTCCAGCCAAGTTCAAGCATTTTCCATCAACTTGCTTGTACTTTTTTAAAATCTCCCTCATTTTCCTCAGCTTAGGTTTTGCTCTTGCAGGTTGGGCATCTTCATTAGGTTTGTATGAAATATTCACCATATTATACTATTTTATCAAAATCACCTGTGCACTTGAAGTAATATCTTCTCGCTGCTGGTCTGTCATTAAAGCAAGTGTATCAAAAGAATCTTTTTCACAAGGATCCAGAAGACCAGGACCTCCTATAAGAAAAATAATGTATTTCACTGAGTTCATACACTGCATATACTCATGTAGAAGTCAACCTCACGGGTGAGATGAAGGCAAGTCTTAAGCCATAAATCATGGAATTCACTATGACCTGTGGATAAGTCAAGGGTAAAACTTAGGGGTGTATGAAAGTCTTTTATATAATTTTGTCTGATTTTAACTGAGGCTAGAGCCTGAAAAACTACTTACCAGTAATTGTTCTGAAGCAGCACAAACACAGAGCTATTCTCCAAACAGGAAGCAAGGTGAAGGTGCTTATGGGAATTGGAGATTTTGTGAGGCGTACAGTACTGTACCATAGCAGCAGTCCTCTCAAAGCCTACAATTCCCACAAGCACCTTCACTTTGCTTCCTGTTTGGAGAACAGCTCTGTGTTTGTGCTGGTTCAGAACAAAGTGAAATAACTCTTCTTTTTTATAACTCACACCTTTTGGTCCAAAAAAGAAATCCCAAAGCAGCTTGCAATCAATAATACATGACCATATAAACCAAAATAAAAACAACACAAAGAGGCAGTGCAGAATGCATCACATAAGACCATAGGACCCCTAACAATTCTAAATGAAATGCCTCTTGGAATATAAGTGCCTTGGTCAAATGCCAAAAGACCATCAATGAAAGAACCAGATAAGCCTCCTGGGGAGAAAGTTCCACAATTTGGATTTATCCTTTTTAAAGCAACCAATTTCAGGTGTACTCAAGGAATGAAACTCACCTTTGAGGATAATTCCTGAAGATATGCACTCAAACACTCTTCTCAGGGCATCCCCAGGGCTCTGTGGTCCAGTAGCACTGCTAATTGCTTTTTCAACTAATAATTCCATTGCCTAAATAAAGAGAAATAATTATAACCAGCTGTACACATTTTTTAAAATAATGAAATGTAAGAGTCCACCAAGGGCTGATAAGCAGTGCAAAATAATTTTATGGGACTCTTGTTGTCCAGCACTTTTAAAGCATTGGAGTTTGAGAAAATTTAGCCAGAAAGCCCAATCCCATGAAGAAGATTCAAATTTCTGCATCTTACCCATACATTTATTTCAATGTGGTCATGGGTAAGTTACAAGTTATGAATTCTAGCATTATTGCATCCCACAGAAAAATGCTCTGAGACTATAAATGATCCAAGTAAATAAGGGGAGGCTGAAATCTGGAGCATTCTTCACATAAAAAAAGGATCCAAGCACACATCAAGACCAACCTACACCTTAAAAAAGCCAAAGAACATTGAAATTTGTAGTCAGATGTCCACAAGGTGGTTGCCAGCTGCATCCACAAACATTTTTCTAGTGACCACCTGCCCTTTGCTGTGTAGCAAAAAATGAGAGATCCTTTCTTGCCTGTAGCCTGCATGCATTACAGCAGTGGTTCCCAAACTTTGAGGGAGCTTTACTCCCTCAGTAAGTTCTTGCGGAGAGGGGCTAGGGCAGCGATGTGATCCCCAGGGATCATGCTGCTAAGGGGGGGGGGGCGAGGGGGGTGCTTGTGACTTACTTTATGAAGATAAGGCTGTATCACACTGCAGGAAGTGTAGGGAGCCCTGCACAGCCCTCCACAGTGCTCCCCAAGTCTTAGAACGTTCGGAGAAAGTGGGCGTAAAGCACCTCCTGCAAAAGTTGTTTGTGCCCACTTTCTTCGAACGTTCCAAGCCTTGGGAAGCACTGTGGAGGGCTGCGCAGGGCTCCCCGCACCTCCTGGAGCCTGTTGCAGCCCTGTCTTCATAAAGTAAGTCACAAGCACCCCCCTCACCCCTCCATATGGGCGCAATCCTGGGGATCGCTTCCCTGCCTCTCCCATGTAAAGGGGAACCTCTACACGAACTGGTGGGACACAACCCACCAGTTTGAGAATCACTGAACTACAGAGAATTCAGAGGTGAAAGGAGTCTTTTCCATGGTGTTTGGTGGGAGAGAGACACTCTGCTCTTCCCAAGTTTCAAGAATATGCAGAAAATTGGGGAGTGGTAGTGATGGAAGGATCAATCCCTCAGTACACTGTAGGCTTTGAAGACATTCAGGAGCAGCAAGGGAGATTCTCACTGCTTCAATGGTCTCCAGACCATTGTGAAGGAGTGGCAGTAAAAGTTAGACTGTTGAAGGAAAAATGGCTAAAGGAAACTGCCAGTAAGCAAAAGAAAGAGGACCCTGAGAAAGTTCACAGCCTCTACCAATAGCCATTATTGCCTGATCCTTGCCCCTAAAAGTCCAGTCCTCCCCAAGCATTGCTCCCTGCCTCCACCCTACTGCCTCAGAGCCCGATCCTGTGGTCCGTGGTGCAGACCACAGTCACAAACGTGCTGTAAGGCACATTTGCAGGGCTTACCGCCGGGCTCCCACCAGAGCTAGCCCAGCTCTGGCTGGTGCTGAGCCAGCGTGCAGCAGGTGCCCAGGTTCCATGGCTCGGCGGTCTCCTGGACCACCAGGCTGCGGAACGGAAGATGGGGCGTGGCCGGGGGTGTGGGGGAGTCGTGGCTGGGGGAGGGGGAAAGACAGTTTCCGTAGAGCCAAGTTCCACAGGATCCAAGGCGCTCGGGTAGGGCTGCTTGCACTACATGAGCGCCTTTACTTTAGCGGCGACCAAAAGGTCACCACTAAAGTGAGTAACCCCATTGCAAGGCTGCTTCCCTTGCTCGGGGGAAGGGGACAAATGTCCCCTTCTTCCGAGGAGCCTCCTGCGGTAGCGCAGGATCCAGCAGGAGCCCTCCATGCTGGGTCCCGGAGCTCCAGGCAGCTCAGGATTGGGCTGTCAGTCCCCCATCATTAACTCAGTCGTCTTAACACCCCACCGCTTGCTCTCTAACCTCAGTCCCTGGAGGGAGAAGCAGCAATAAGAGCCCCAACATTTATATCAAGATAAACATGCCAACATTCTCCTTAAGAAACTGCAAGCAAGCAGCAATCAACACCTCCATGGGTTATAAGGTGCCCATGGGCAGTGTTGGAAACCAGTGCTGTAGGCTTTTGCTGGGATCAACTTTAAATTAAGCTAGAGCTGTTCTATGACCTTTACATAGCCTTAGTGAAAACTTTCCCTCAATGTCTGTCCAAGACTTGAGATATAATAAAGCACTATATATACTGCATTTTTTAAAAAATATGATTTTTTATTTAAAAAAAATGTTTTTTAATAAAAAAAGAACTACACTATTTTGACTCCAATACTTTAATGCACTGGTTCCCAAACTAAGCCATGACTCCCTAGAGAACCGCAGAAACCAGCCTGGGGAGCAGTGGAATCCTTGTGAAAAACCTGCTGCCCTATACAATGTATAAGACTATAGCCCTAATGGGGAGCCACGGCCAATGGCCCAGTAGGTCAAAGGAGCCACCAGTAGAAAAAGTTGGGGGACCACTGCTTTAAAGTAAAGATTACAATTACTTAAAATGGTAAAAGCAATTAACAGGCTGATGAGGCCTCTGCAACCCTTCCTCATAGTCTAAAAATCAAAGGTTTGTATCTAAGTTGAAAGCAGAGCTGTGCAACAATAGGGCAAGGAACTTTCCAGTCCCATTCCCCTGCTGCTTTCTGCTACAGCCCTTTGAGCCCCTTGAAAAGTAACTTATGAGCTTAGATGACTTCCAGAATAGAGTGCAGTGTGGAATGGGGGAAGGCAACTTGAAGAAGCCAGAGATCTTCCCCCGGATGAGGCTCAATGGGCTCTCTGGATTCAAGCTACAGTCAGAAAGAGGCATTTTTATTAAGCAACTGAAAAAGTGTTGTTTAAGTAGATCACATAGGTACAAAGGTATTCCAGAAATGTGCATACATAATATGGAGACCAAAAAAAAAAAAAACAGTCTCTGCGGTCCTTTAATACAGACTCTCACTCCCTCCTCAAGAGTAAACTTCTCTACTAATGTTGGTCTAATGGAAACTGCAGTTTCTGAAACAGAACTAAATACCACTCAGGTTGAAGGAAAAACTGCACTGGTTTTTGTTACTTCACAGTTTTGGCTTTAAAAGCATTACTTACCCAGCTTGGAAAGTCAGACCAAGTGGGAACTCGCTGACAGAGGTCACGAAGAATACGTATGATAATGACACAGGACTGCAGACCATTAGCTCTAGCCTTGAGAGCAATACAAAATCAAGTTAATCAATCCTGGTGCGAACAGAAAAGAGGCCTCTTAGTAAAGCTAAAACACCACTGTTCAATGGAAGCTCAGACACAGAAAAGAAACAAGCCTCTTGAAAACATTCCAGGAGCTGCCATTTACAGAAGCATTTTATGCCAAGGTTAGTAACTTAAAAAGTCAAGGTGCACAGGTTATACAAGACTAACATCCCTTGAATCCCTGCACACTTTGACCATTAGATCATTTATAACATCAAATACAAAAATCTTCCTATAATAGAAATACAAAGTAAAGAGCTAATAAGTATAGAGACTGAAAGGCCGTGGGAATCTGTCTGGTTTCTTTGTTGTGCCTTTGCTGGAGTGCAAAGTCACTGAACCAAAGAGTTTCTCACCTTTCATTCCCTATGCTTAAAGTAAAGGAAAAAAAGTCTTAAGTCTAAAACACAAAGCTTTAAACACACATTCTGTTATTTAAAGCAAAAGTTACTCTGCAGCCTTATGGAATACATTACAAATACAAAACATATGATCCCCCAAAGTGAGTTGAACTTTCAATATAGTCTCAATGGCCAGAAAAATACGCTGATGTCAAATTGCTAAGAACTACATAAAGCAGTTCTTCCACAGAAGTCTTCCAAGACAAATGAGATTTTTTTTCCTGGTCATTTCATTTTATATGTACATATATGTATATATATATATGTATATATATATATTTACTATGGGCAACTCCAATTTTTTTCCACATAGTTTAACATCCAACTGAACAACTGAACTACTCTCCCTCTCATAAGGCTACAAGAAGAAAGTAAAATGATGTTCCGAACCTGGAACCACTTAGCGTGGCGTAGAGCAGCCAGAGCGTCAAGGCATTTTTGCCTGTCCAAGACGTCCGGTGGATCTTTCACCATACCCGAGGTTACATCTAAAATGGATTGAATTGGCAAAATGCAGTGAGGAATGGGTGTTTGACCAGGTGAGCAAGACACTTCCTTAAAATAGCTTCCATGTCACACATGCCATTTATATTAGCATCCCTATCTTCAATATATCAGTGTTTACTAATATCCCTTAATATGTATATGAGTCCAATATAAAAGACAATCAAGAGCACAAGAAAAGGTTAGCTCTCAATCCAATTTTTACGCCCATTAGATTATACAGTATACTATTATTTCTACAAAACATCCACTGGAAAGATGAATTTCCCCTAAAATTAAAATGTTGAAGGAAGAATGGTTGGACACAGTGCACCAGCACAGAAAGCACAAGACAGAAGGAACACAAAAATCCACTTGAATGAAGCAAAAGTTACAACAAACTGAACAAAATCGACCATGAAATTCTCTTGCACAAGCCCCACTAAAATGAATGACTCTGTTTGTACTCAGTCTCCATTCATTTTAATGAACCTCATGCACAACAATTTCCTGATGGATTGTGCCCTGTGTTTGTTGGGACAACTTAAAATGACCACATGCTACCTTAAACATAGTAAGAGTTAATGCGTCAAAATTCTTTCCAGGTACTCAAGGCCCGTGATAGATTAGGACACCTCACATTAAGATGAGGTAAAGTATTCATTTACAAAAACAATCCAAATTACTTGGTTTTATGGAGTCTGAAGTAACGTGAATTACTATGTAAAATTCCAAGTCAAAAGCATCTGTACATTTTGGTAATTCAGTAACTGTTTAGGTTCCTATTGTATCAAGGTGCATGCCATGTATATCCATTCCAATTTCATCCAGAAAGACACCAAGAGAAAACCAGAAAGAGAGATCTTAAGAGAAGAAGTAAAGAAAAGGCCAAAACCATGAAAAAAGAGAAGCAGCACCAGCGTTCTAGAAGGGAAGACACTGCATTTAGTAAATTTAGATCTTCAAATATATTTTTTTTAAAGGATTTTGTCAATTTGTTATAACGATTGTGTCTGAGTTGGGTATAACTTTTACAGCTGATTGCGCCAACCAGCTCCAACAGCCAATAATTCTATATCTGTTGATAATCAGTAAAGGATATTTCTAAAACACATTCAATGTTCTGTCAAAGTAAATTTGCTGTTACTACAGGTGTTTAATGTATCATGAAGAATTAATGAAACTAAATTTTGTCTGGATTATTCAGCACAGGAAACTAAACATTAAAACAGTCTCATAATGTAAGCGAACGTACCAGTAACAGCAAATCAAAGACTCATGAAACACACCGACTAGAAAAAGCACATAAGCCAAGAAATTTAACAGATCAGGCTTAGGAGGTCCACCGCCAGTGTATACATGAAGAGAAATAAGTCAAGAATGTACATTAAGCCTGAATTTATGTAAATGAAACTAGATCCCTGCACAGAATAGTTCAATTCCATCTAGAGCACTATGTTTGAATTGTTCTATTTTCATTGGAAATTCATTTATTTCTTATATGAATATTTTACTGATGGTAGTTATGCAATTTTTTAGCAACTCAACTTTTATGGGCTGTACCATACAGCAAAATGAAGAATCACACCAGTGAGAAATTTAAGAGCAAATGAAAGAAGACATCAGGATTAAAGATATATCAAGTCAAAGAAATGTGAAATTTAAGGGGAAAAAAGTCAACTGAGGCCAAAGTCAACACTTAATTTGAGAACTGATACATTTTAAATAAACTCATAGCAATAAACATTGAAAAAATAGAGTTTATTCTATATATATGTTTAATATATGTTTGTGAGAGTAAATTCTTGTGTTCCATGCCATTTATAATCTTATTAAAAATATGTTCTTATAAATGCATTTAATGACTCCAGTTTCTCATTAGCACTGAAGTCTTGAATAATATTGAAAATCATTCTAATGCTTGCATTTCAAATAACTTTTTTTATGGAAGCAGTGAACAAGAGTGACCCGTGTATAATTAATAAACAAGATTATGGGTATGGTCCAACTCCACAAAAATTATGGAGTTTCACCAGTGACCTCGTTAGGAGATAGACTGTACCTTTTATGTATCAACTTTGAAACCTCAAGCCATCAGAAGATGCCAAAGCAGCTACCGAAATTGAGAATACATCAAGGCTAGATATCCATTATAAAAACTCTCCTATATGTGGATTTTTGCATCTATTTTAGACTCCAAATGGATTAACCCCTTAAAGACTAGTCCTTAAAAAGAAAAATCAGATGCCAATGACCCTATTGGCTTTGAACAATCATTTTTTGTGCTTTGTTTGGGCTTTTTAAAATGCAGATTATTTGTCTTGAGTTCTATAAATAAGGGGTTAATCTTCAATAAGATGTGCTGTGTCCACACTATTTCATTATTAAAAGTTAAACAAATATACCATGCTCTTTAAATTCCAGATGTGAATTAAGTATTACCCAGTCAACTATTTCAAAGCTAGTGTGAACACTGCTCTTCTACAGAGAGAAAGAAGAGAGAAAGAGAGAAAGAAGAGAGAGAGAGAGACAAAGACAAGAAGGAAAAAGGACAAAACACAAAAGTAACAGTAAATGCTAGGACTATGCAACCAAACCCCCTCTTGCTTAAATATGGCAGGTGTGACACTGAGCTTTAGAAAACCTTGGTCAAAAATCCTTCCGATGTCTTGGCAGCAAACCCTTACAGGATTCAATTGTCTCTGCTAGAAGGCTTTGGACTGGGGCTAATAAGCTAAGGATAAAAAACATAACACAGAGATACACTTGGCTGAAGAAACACATTCAACAGCACAGGTTAGAGCATTTTTACTACTACTGTATCTGGGGTCAATTCAGTAAAATTTACTGTTAAATGCACAAAACTGTAAAGTGAAAATCCTACACAATTAACAGTTTTGTATTTACCTTCTCCTCCTTTCCCCTGTTCCCTCCCCTTCAGTTTGTAACTGGATTAGATGGGATTAAGATGTCATTCAACTTATCGGCATATAAAAATACATTTACTTAAAAAATTGAGTTCTTCCAGCAAAGCCTTCCTTGCCACCTGAATTCAATTCCCAAAAGCCAGCTAGATTCCATCAACCCTGTTAAGACACCGAGCATTAGAAGCTGCAGTAAGAGCATGCCACTTCTTTTGTGCAGCGTGAGCAACCATCTTTTATAAATAAAGCCTTCTTGACTGCAAATCTGCAGGTCAGTATTCTCATACATTTCAGAAGTAAAACTTTTGGGTATATTCATTTTAAGCTGCTCAGTGTCTTGAAGAAATTATTCAAGTAAGAAGCTTTGCTCCCCCTCAAGGTAATACTTAGCAAGTGAATCAAACCTAGCATGGCAACTCTAATTCAGGTCTGGGTCAGACAAATAGAGCTTTGTTTTCTTTTGAAGACAGAAAACTGATTTTTGCACAGTTCAAACACCTCCATATTGATGAAATTGAAATTTTGTCAGAGTGAAAAAAGCTCATGTTTAAAATTATCAAGTGTGTGATTTTCTATCAGTACCACTATCTTTCGGGGGGGGGGGGGCAAATGCACATTACAAAATTCAATTTTTAGCGTACTGTCTTTTGGTAAAGCTGAGGAAACAGACTGAACTAATGGTAATTAAGCAAAAGAATTTGTTTGAAGATTTAACATCAACAGTTAAGTAAACTCAAGAATTTTGTACACACAAAGTATTTAATACAAGGAAGAAAATCACATGTACATTAACTTTCAAGCTTTGTTTTCTTTAAATAAAAGATGTTTGACAAAGCTTGCTTCTAAAATTATATTTCTAAGCAACTCAAATACTGGGAAGATAATGCTGAGAATTCACTGATTCCATGGTATATGTTTATGTTCTCACATAGAGAGTTACTTATTCAATCAGGAGCATTAATGTAACTTTATATTTCCTGTGTATACATTCCTGGCCAGCAATACCACCATGACCATCTAAATAACTTATTGTAAATGAGAGAAAAGAAAACAAAGTTCATTTTATCTGACCCACAAACTAGAGCCAACATATTGCAGACATTAAAGTATCATGCTTGCTGGCTTGAAGACATTTGTAGCTTTCAAGAGTTACAGAAGAGACCCTAAAGCAACACTGCTGGCACCAAGTAGGACTGCACAGGTCATAAATACATATTGGCTTGAAAAACTCCAACATCCACGTTAACTGAACTCAGCTACCTCTCCTTACTATCAAACACTGCATGTGTACTGTTCAATTACAACACTCTGATCTCAACATCAGGAGTTCTGTGTTGTACTCCAGACCAGAAAACAACCTCAAAGAACTGGAAAAAAAACACATCTTAAGAAAAGCCAGAATAACTCTGAACTTGAAAATCAAACAACACAATTATAGACAGCCATGTAAGTGCAGCAAGACTTATCCAGTTTCGAACATATAATATGATTTCCTGATGCAGGTTCTCTGTTAAGGGGAAAGTCTTCCCGATGACCACTTTATAAGTACTTGCCATAAAACATTTACTTTTCCAAAGAACTAAAGTTTTGTACATTAAACAAATTATCACCTTCTCCAGAAATCTGAGGTTGTTGGTTGCAAAAAAACAAGTCTAAAATGTGTTATGTAAGAACAAGATTTTTTAGAGAAATATACTCTAGCAAGATTAGTTGATTGGAAAGCCATTGAATATATATTTTATGCCAGCATGTTGCCTTCCAGGACTGAATGCCATCTAGAACAGAAACAATGCTTAAGGCAATTAAAACAGAATATCTTTTAACAGCTTTCGAACCTCCATCCCTCATGTTCTCTTCCCGAATCACTGGTGATGTCAGGGTGATGGTCACTTGCATTTTCGGTTCCACACAAGAATTCAAAATTATTGCTGCTTCTTGTACAGCACACTTTATTTCGTACTTCTCAGGGCTTATTACCTAAACAAGGAAAAATGTGATCTTCTAAACTTTTCCACACAAAAGAGAAGGTAGAAGGATGATAAAAAAGACATTAAGGTTGAATGTTTAGCTGTAACATTAGTTGCTGCTGTTTACTGGTCACCCTTAGAGTGGCACACACCTACTTCAACTGAACCAGGAATTAATGCATATTCTGTTTGGAATTGGGACAAAGATGGGATACACCTGCGGTGTTTTGGCTGCACCGTGTAAATAGCTTCTATCCATATTCCCCTCACTGCACATATGCAGACACATGCACACACAGAGGGTTGGTGTAGTGAGTGCAGTGACCAACAGGCTGAGCTGCCAACCAGGATTTCCTCAGTTCAAGTCTTTTTGCCGCAAAATCACAAAAGTAGCTTTAGGAAAGACCCTCCATTTCAGCCTCAGCTCCCCAGTTGAAATACAGTAATAATAGATACCTTGCAGTATTGTTGTATGGATTACACTAATATAATACATATGAAGCATTTTGCACAAAAAAAACTATATAGATTAATTAATTAATTATTATTAAGTGTACCAAATTTCATGGCCACCTAACACAGGGGTGTCAAACTCATTTCATACAGAGGGCCGAATAGTATTCATGATGCCTGCTGAGGGCCGGAGGTGATGTCATTACACAGGAAGTGATGTCATTAAACAGGTCAAAACCAGAAATAAACACTCTGTTCTTGTGTAGGAACTCGTTGGCTGCAAATGACAGGAGAGAAAATACAGAAATCTTGATCATATTTCAAGATATGGGAGAGCCCAATTATCATGCTGGCCACCCTTTCAGCAGTGTCACCTCAGCATTGCTCAGAAGCTGGGAGTCCAAGGGTCAGATAAAAAGGTTCTGGGGGCCGCATCCAGCCTCTGGGCCTTAAGTTTGACACCCCTGACCTAAAATTTTGCTAGTTTTCCAGTGCCTTAACTGTTATTTTTTTCTCTTGTTTAATCCTCAAGTGTAATTTGAAACCTTTTCTGCTATTAACGCCATGAGTTACCCTTCTGCAATTTGACACAGCGTTTGTTCCAAAACAGGATTTTCTACAGAGAGTACATCTGTGTAATTTTTTGTTTTTAAGAGAATGTCTCCACTCTTGAGTTCAGTAAAGCTGGGATCAGACTGCCTATTACACTGACTTTCTCTAAGAAAGACATGAGTATCAGTCAATTTGGAAGTATGACTAGAAGCTCATTCTTTAAAAGTCAGTTCACAAGAGCAAAGTGTTGCATTTTAAGAAGTATTTTCGCTCTTTGATTTGGTTATTTTTATGGTTCTATAGCGGATGTTTCTGCTTCCTGCACAACCATCTTTTTATGCACAGCTATTCAACACCTTTTTCCACTTCAAGCACTACCTTTTGTAAGTACCACCAGTGATGGCAGTTACACACAATAGCGAACAGTCTTAAAGAAGCTTAAATCATGCTGTTATGAATGGCCAGGCAGCTGCATAATCACATCTTGTTCTCTGGTGCACCACAGCTCCAGCCATGTCCACTTCTACTAGAATTAGACCCTGCAGTGCCATGAGGTTACCGTTGCACCAGGTCAAGTACCACTGATGTGCAGTTTTGTTATTTTTGTTCACTGTTTTCTTAAAACAGGCTATATTCATAATTCAGGTGCAACTGAGTCTATAAATTATCCTATAGCCCATCAGTGAAGAGTTCATCTCTTCACACCAACATTAGTTTCAAAATTTCACACTGAACACAGGTGACAAACGAATCTAGGAGAGAACTTTCTTCATGGAAAAGCACATTAATATTATGTATTTAGAAAGCAATCCAAAATCAATCCACTTTAAGGTAAATTAGGGCAGACAGGCAATTAGACTGGCAAAATTAAGCTCTAATCCTCACAGAAGTACAGGCCAACTTCCAAGACCATACATACGGCAAGTTGCTTGGGTAGACTTTCAGCTATGCGACTCAGCAACGTCTTAGTAGGTTTCTCAGCACACAACAAGACAAGGTTGACATTTCTGTCTCCTCGGAGAAGCAAACCCTTAGCCAACACTCCCACTCGTAAAACTCCTTTCAAAGCTCTGCATCAAAATGAAGCTGCAGTTAAAAACAGGTATCTCAAACCTTAATCATCATTCTAAGAAAAAAGCATAATGCAAGGAAAGCCCTTCATATGGATAACAAAGGCAATCACTGGGGTATACCAAAGTGCAGATTTTGGTACTATACTAATTAAAGCAGAAAGTATAGCTGGGGGGGGGTAGCCAGTCAACATTAAGAGGAATAATAGCAACTAGTTTGGTGAAGGAATCAAATTCTTCTGCCACTGGTCATAGCTGTTGTTCTCTGGTATCAGAAAGACAACAGTGTAGAAAAAAAAGCAGCTCCAAGTACTTCCAGCCTGCGAGAATCCATTGCACTGCTGAAAAGCATTTTTCCCCTCCACTTTATTGGTGAATAATAAACTAATAATGCAATAGCTGAACAAATGTACAAAAAAAAGAAAAAAGGATATTTTTTTTTCTTCCCTCTTTTTCTCATACATTTGAACAAAAGGAAAGTGGCTTCTAAACGATCCTGGTTCCTGGATGTTTCTAGAGAACACATGCAAAGCAGTGAGAGATCCTTCCAAACTTTTCTCCAAATGACACCGCTAGTGAATGTCTCTAACACAAGCACACCCAACTGCATACCTGTTACTGATCACAGAATCTAGGGTGGATATTTGAAATTGAATTTGAAGTTTCAAATCCATAATACATAGAACCTGAACTACAGAGCAGACTAAGCAAACAAAAAAATTCAGAAGCATGGCATGAAGATGGGCAAATCATGGCTCTATTGTGATTTAATCACTCTCCAAATCACAACTGTTGGTATCTCTCAAATACTAAACACATCTGATAAAAAGCAACAAAAACATACCGGTCTTTACCACCTTCTTTTTTATCATCTCCCTCTTTGCTCTTGGTTTTTTCATTGTCAGTCATATTATCAGACACAAGTTTCAGGGCACGCTCTGTAATAGAAACGATTTTTTGAACTGCCTGGAGCTCCTCTTCGGTTGGATAGATAGCTGCATGTTTGGTCATTACATAACGGTCATCTGATGAATCCGGTCGACGTAGAGGCTGCAGAAAGAAAAACAGTTACAAGTAAGCATCTCTTATTTCATGGGGTTTGAGTCTGTCTACCCTGAAGAAATGTTCTGTGTGCCTTGAAAAAACAGAATGCGAACCTTTAGATTTCTTGCAAATAAGAATTTGAATTCTATATGTGGACACTTAATATATCTGAAAAGGTTGACACAATTTAAATAAATAACCAGGAAGAAGAAAGCAGAATATAAAATTTGTGGGAACATATCCAAACCTGAAATACATTCTCTCCATGTGTCTACAATCATAAGCATGCATGTTCAGGCCCGAACACAAGAAAGTTCCAGAACTTTGACAGAAAAATTAGCCAAGTAAAACTTTTTCCCCAGCCTTAAAGGAGTAGGATATTTCTCTTTCCTTGAGAAAAAGGAGAAAGCCAGGCTTCACTTCAGCTCAAGGGGACCAAGAGGTCAACCCACTTGTACTAGGACCATGTAGAAAGAAATAGGGTTGAGTCAAGGGTTTGGAGAAATAGCCAAGTGCTAGAAGCAGTTCCTTTCCTTTGCATACCAGAGTGCATACCTTTAGATTAAAACTATTATGTATTTAATAGTTTTTATATGTATTTAATACTTCTGTAAGCTGTCTTGGGTGCTCTTTGGGGAGAAAGGCAGGATATAAATCAAATATATAAATAGGTATATGTTAAGTGTTCTAACAGGAATAAGACATTCAGACTAACACCAGCAAAAGATGACTGAGAGGACAGTGATGAAAAGGCACCAAGATGCTACAACACTGATGCTTCAAGCAAAGCCATCTTGATAGTCCCTTTGTTGGCAAATTGCTTTCAAGGACATTTGGGAAATGGGGGAAAAAAGGAAGTTTCAAGATTCCTAGTCCAAGACAGCAGCACTTTGGGCTTCTACATATAGAATGGAAGTAACATCCTTGACATCAGAAATCTGACCCTGAAGGTTTAGCAATTGGAGAGGTGCTTGCTCTCCCTAGTTCCAATGGGTTGTCACTGGCAGTCCAGGAGACAGCATTTATCCCATGTTTATTTTAGAGTCTAATATGGGTTCTTGTGCCTTTCAAAGCTGAAGACATCTCTGAATCCAAGCCTTCCTTGCACATTTTCATGTTGTGTGGGTGTTCTAGGCAGAAAAGCATAAGGAGCAACTGTCTGTAGTAGGGACCTTCATTCCATATTCTCTCTCTCTCTCTCTCTTCCTTGCCCCCCTTTAACAGTTCATTCCCCAGTGCCACACACTGAACTAATTCTTCAAAGCAGGTGAGGTTGGTTTCCACAACTGGAAAAAAGACCATGGCCCATTGGTAGACCACATGCTTTGCATGTAGAAGATCCTAGGTTCAGTATCCGGTATCTCAAAGTAAGCCTGGAAAAAGCTGTCTGAAACCTGGGAAAGCTGTTGCCAGTCTGTATCAACAATATTGAGCTAAAAAATGAACCAATGGTCTTGACTTGCTGTAAGGCAGCTTCCTATGTATGTAATTGGCAGACAGAGCAGGTCTAGAAGCAATGGGGAAAATGCCTCAGAGTGAAAAACCTCCTGCTGTCTAAAGAATCAAAAGAAAAGGTGCTCCTTCAGCTGTTTAGCACATGTGTAACAAGCTCTTGTCTGCAGCCAGAAGGTGGGGACGTGAACACCTTGGCTTCAGTTAGATCTCTAGAACCTTCCTGCATCTGTGTCCAAGTGTACTCACTCCCAAATCTGGGACTGCAAAATAAAGTGAAAGAGGAAAGTTTTATCCAAGAACAGGTTTAGCTTTGCCTTCCAGTAAGTAGGCTGTTAAAATCAAGTTATCACACACTCCTCATTGTATCACAACTTAAACAGCCTTATATTTGATTCCTTTCTTCCAGTTCTTTGTTGCACTGCTATTAATGTTGTTCACATGAATCTCCTCAATATTTTCAAATGAAATATTGTTTAACCAGCAATAGTTTTTGCAAAGCAATGGATATTACACTTCCATTTTAATGCATAACACATGGTTATTGGTTCACACCTCAACTGTTCCAGCAAATATCTGAATACATTTTATACAATACCTCACACTGGTAGACACTTATGCTCACATACTCTAGCCAAAGCAATCCATGAGTTACAAAGACCCTCAAATAAAAAATAATCCTGAGCACTGAAGAAGACTAGCAGTGTAATCCTATGTATGCCTACTCCACAGTAAGTCCCATATATTTCAACAGGTCTTACTTCTGAGCAGACATTAGTAGTATTGCATTGTTAAGCTTTCTCCTTGCTCAGTCCACATACTGTATTTGAAGAACCTGCTTCCTAGTAGATGGAGAGGAGAACACCTGAGCGTATGGGCCACTACAAAGCAATATGCAGGGAAAACAGACTGATATCTATTTATGCTTGGCATAAATTAAGCTCTTTCAAATTACTCACAGCTGGTCCCTGGGGCTGTGGTGGCATCCCTGGCCTAACACCAAGTAATCCAAGAGGACCAGGAGGTCCATGAGGGTATCCTCCATCAGGTATTCTGCGGCGATCATCCCAATGGTGCTGTTCTTCTTCCATCCTCCTCCAATACATGTCCTCCTCATAACGTCTGAAGTATAATAAAGTCATATTCTCAATCTTTAAAATACATTCACTATTTCACATTTGCCTAAAAACAGTTCAAGGGAATTACAAAATGTAAAAAGGAAAAGTAACACAGCAGCTTCAATCATTCAAATAAACAGGAATTGTTAGCATGCACTTTGACGGTACAATAAGCACAAATGGAAATTTAGTTTACATGGCATGGAAGCCATTTCAGGCAAACATTTTTAGCATTTCTCTGTACTCATAATCCACACACCTCATTTCCATTCTCCATCGCTCCTCCTCCTCACGTCTTCTCCAATACTCTTCTTTCTGCATCTGCTTTCTCATTTTTTCTTCTTGTATTTTTCTTGCTCGGATGCTAGGTTTCACTTCAACTTGCAAGTCTGGATTTACTTTTTTCTGTTTCAGAATGAAATAATTTTGATTTTATTTTCCATTTAATCTACTCTTTCTTTAAGATTCATTCTCTATTGGTTGAATACAACATTTACATTGTCAAAAACAGAACTCTGCAATAACCTGAATATTAAACATCATGAGGAGCAAACATTCAGGCTGTTGAGAAACATGAAGATATAGAACCATTCTTCCTTATACCATATCTTACTATACATGTACATACATGTGTATCTACAAGCTGATCAGGCAGCCATAACTATAGCTGAAGGTGGTAGGGGAAAAACTGGAGATAGAGAAGTATTACAACTCAAAGATATAGTATTACTGGGTTCTATCCAAGGAGCACGCTGAAACAAAGTGGCATTTTGTCCTGTTTTGCATGTGGCTGTACAAGTGCATACTAAAGAAACTGAACAATAAGGTGCCACAATTTTATGCTGCCATCTTGTTTAACGTGTTGCACAAGTCATTTCTGCATCTGCATTTCCCTTTGATTAATGAAAGCATAAGTTAGGATACAGTTTTTAGCCCCCTGTTAATAATTTGTATCTCATTTTAATGTGCGCAACTGAAAGAAAACAAAAGGGGAGAATACAGAACATAATCTTTTTCAGGTATTCTATGATACAAAAGTGAAACTAGAAGTACAAACAGTTCTGAGGTTACATCAATAATGTTTAACAAAGATTCCTTTTGTTATGCCCAACAGCCAGTTCTGAACAAGATGGAGGAAAATGCTTAGACTGCTTGGGAAGGTGGGAAAACAGACCCTCGCCAATTGGACTTGCTTGGGGGGAGGTGGTACCCTCCATCATTCACCCTAACTTCCAGTTCATTCATCATACAAAACAGGGCAAGTAAAGTTGCCACTGAGCGGCATCAATGTCAACGGGAAGGAACAGGAAGCTGCTATTACATGCATATACTGAAATGCATATACATTTCAGTGATGACTGAAAACTCCATGCATATTGTCTGTTTTTTTTAATTCCCATAACCTTGAGCTACATTTTGAGCTCATTCCAATGTATACACAAGATCCAGCAATTTTGTACATGTATTAAATAAATTCATCTCAGCATTTCAGAATTTATTAAATGTATGCATTTACAATATAGAAATGATCTTTGCAGATGGAGTACATGCAAAGATGTACAATCTACTTAGTTAAAAGCTCTACCACAATGAGATGGATTAGAAAACAGTTATGTTTAGACTACTTAAGTTCTTTTCTTGTAGATCAACTCACCTTATATTGCAATCTGTGCCGTCTTCCTTTTAGATGCATTTCCTTGGCATTTGGATCATTAAAGCTGCATTCACAAAGTTTGCAATGGAAACGAATCACCTTGCCTTCATCATTCCGTACCTTAAGAAAAAGGGAATGTAATACCAGAATTTTCACTTAAGGCAATTATGCCTTTTGATAATCTGAATTCAATGTCCTAATTACACTGGAACACATACAGTATTTTTAGCATATTATATATGCAGTACAGACGAGCTGTAACAACCAACACTAGCAATCTTCATCAATGTAACACACCGACTTTCTAAGATTGAACACAGCTGCAAGCTGGGAAGAGATTTATCATTAAATCTGTATCACTCCTGTTTCAGTTAATGGCTAAGAACCCAATTTCCCACTACCCAGGTTAGAATGGGAGAAATCTTTGGCTTTCCCTTCCCTTCCTCGCAGCCAACAAAAAAAGAACCCATGCCCACATAAATAGTTCTTCTGGATGACAATCCAGATCTATTCCTCTGCTCCAGTTATGATGGTACAAGCACCTGCTTAAAGCTAAAACAATTAAAGAAACACCCTATGTGAGGTAACCTTGTTTATTCAAACCCCCCTTACTAAATCAATATTATTGGACGATATTCACAGGGTCCTAGCTAGATAGCTATCCCAGCCATTAGGATACCATCCTCCATTCCAGTATTCTCTTTGGCTGCTCCCCTAGTATCAGATCTGCATGTACAGTGATAATTACTTTTGCTCCCACCAGGGCCAGCCTTAGAAGCTGCAGGACCCAATTGGAAACAGTTTTTACAGGAGCCCAGGTTCACAGCCAAGGAATTCTGTATAATTCCTATATTCCTTGTAGAGATATGAATAAAATTTATTAGTCTTTGTATCTCCATAGTAGAATGGTAAGCAAACAAAATGTGCACTTAAAAGGTGCATGAGAGTTAATGGACCAAATGGATCTAAGCACATTTTAATATAAAATTGTATATGTGTAAGCCTACAACTAACACACAAAACAGGTATATTACTTTTGAAAAATCAATGGTTACAAAACCTCTTGTTTTAGTGACTGAGAATGGGGGGCCCTGAGGAGCAGGCCCAGGGACCACTTGATCCAGCTGGCTTAAAGTTGGCTCTGGCTCCGACAGAAGGGTTGAAGACAACTTCCAGTACTAGCACAAGAACATTAGATATCTCTCTGTGCCAGCACTGGGAGATCTGACCCAATCTTATGACCTGTTGGTATTATGCAGCAGAGAATGTAAAATTAAGTTTTGCCATATCTGGACCTTATGCATACACAAACACATCACAAAGCTCTGTAATCACCACATTGGCAACACTTGTTCTCTCCTCATTCATTCAAGCTAGCAGAATTCAACTGGTAACAGCCAGCTCCTCTGAGGCAGAAGAACGACTAGATCCAGAGAGGAAGTGATCAGTGTGTCCTAGCCCAGCCTTACTTTCAAGAACCTGCCCCCTAGTGGGTGGGATCAAAGAATACCACAGGGTTTCCAAAATCATAGCTTAAAGAACTGCTTTTCTTATAGTTGTAGCAGCAATTAGAAATCCAAGCGACCTCTTTCCCTTCACCCATAAGAATGAATGGAATTAAACGCTTTTGCATTCTATTCTTAAGGGAGCCAGGCAAAGGTGGGGGCAACATACATCTTTAATTGACTGCCTGTCTACAACAGTAAGAAAAGCTGTTTTCAAATCACATTTGTATAGGGAAGCATTTTTTTTTATTTTACAATTGTTTTTATTTAATGCAGGGGTTTTTTTTGTATCAGCAGGGAGTCCCAGAACCAAATCCCCAACAGATGCCAAGGCATGACTATATAATGCATTGATAGCATTGCCTTTGAAGGCAGTTGAGAAACTAGTCTAAAATATAGCACCTAGAATTTTAACAGGAGTAGGCTGTATGGACCATGTAAAAGTGTCTTGAAAGATCTACATTTGTTACCTATTTATTGACCAGCCCAATTCAAGAAAATGCCTACAACCTTTAAAGTCTACATCAGTGTTTCTCAAACTGAGTCAGGACATACTAGGTGGGTTGTGAGCCAATTTCAGGAGGGTTTCCATTCATTTCAATATTTTATTTTTAATTTATTAGACTTAATGCTACCATGGAATGGGACTGCATTGGGGGAAATATTACAGACCTGTACTTTTAACAAGCTACTATGTATATTATTTTAACAATGGTAGTCAATGGGACTTACTCCTGGGTAAGTGTGGGTAGGATTGCAGCCTAGGATTGTAAAAAATTTCCTGCTTGATGTCACTTCTGGTCATGATATCACTTCTGGTGGGTCCTGACAGATTATCATTCTAAAAAGTGGGTCCTGGTGCTAAATGAGTGAGAACCACTGGTCTACATGATCTGAATCTTCGGAGTCTGAAAGAATGCTCCTCCCATACAAGATCATTTTATTCCAGAAGACTTATCTAAGATAATTATAAATTGGGAGGTTGTTTGTTGCAATTCTTGCTCGCTTGGGTTTTTGTGCTACAACAATTTTATAGAAGCTGTTGCTTTATTTTTTTGGGTTTACTATAAACTGCTCAGAGCTATGCTATTGATCAATGTAAAAGAAATATTAAAATGAAAAAAATTTAAGCTCTCCACCGCCATCCTTTTTTACTGCCTAACCCTTAGTGTGTTCTAAGAGCTCTCCCTCAGAAAAGGC
Organism: Tiliqua scincoides; assembly: GCF_035046505.1. NCBI lineage: Eukaryota > Metazoa > Chordata > Lepidosauria > Squamata > Scincidae > Tiliqua > Tiliqua scincoides. Next base: position 14,175,485 of record NC_089822.1, read on the forward strand.
AAAGAAATACATGAGTTCAGAAAGTTAGGAGTCCTCCCAAATAGCAGACCAATAATGTGCAACTGTACCACAAATCTATTCCACAGCATTCACCTCCACTCCTTCCTTTTACTCAGCAGCGCCATGCTTGGACAAGCACAAATGTACTGACTACACTAGCGAATGTGCAACTGTACCACAGATCTATTCTACAGCATAAAACAACCATTGCTCAACAATTGTCCTATGCCTCAACACTTTTACAAGGGCAGAATTTATGCCACCTACTGCATCGCTCTCCACAGCTTTGAAGAAGCCTCTCATATCCTCAACATGGATATGAGAGGAAAAATCTGGGAAAAATCTGGAGGAAAAATCCATTACGGGGTACAAGCCATGATGTGTATGCGCAACCTCCTGATTTTAGAAATGGGTTATGTCAGAATGCCAGATGCAAGGGAGGGCACCAGGATGGGGTCTCTTGTTGTCTGGTGTGCTCCCTGGGGCATTTGGTGGGCCGCCGTGAGATACAGGAAGCTGGACTAGATGGGCCTATGGCCTGATCCAGTGGGGCTGTTCTTATGTTCACAATCAAAACTGCAAAGACAGAGACTCAGTAATTGCTCTACTTTTCTCAAGGCAATGACACTGAAGCCAGCAGCAAGTGCTATTCTTTCTCAGTGCAAGCCTATGAACCATTTCACAGACAGAAATAGTTAACAGAATCATTCAAGTAGTTTCCTCATACGAAGGACCTAGCAGTTGTTGGGCTAATATGATTAGCTTGATTTCATGCTTTCAGGGCACATGAATCAATTTATCATAATTTTTAGGTTATGCTCTTTGGTATAACAGGAGTTAATATACACACCTCTTCCACATAGTCATGACCCACAGGCTGGACATCACTTTGCAAAGCAGCAAGCGCTGTAGGAGTTACAGGTTCAGTAGATACATCTGGTTTAACTTCTTGTGTCTGCACTGCAGCAACAGAAGGTGTAGTCTTGACATTTTCAACTGCTTTTAATTCATCCACTTTGCTTCCTGTTGTTTGTAGCTTATTGCCACCTAACATGAAATATTTCAAAGTGAAATTAATTTTTATGGCATTTTCTGGTTAAAGATATTAGTTATAGGATTTCTTTCCACAGCTGGGGAGCTGCAGCATAGTTCAAAAATTATTTGGCATGAAACTTTGGCTCCATTTTTTTTAAAACTCTTAAGCCAAAATCTTTACATTGGTTGATGCAAGTTTCATAATTTTGTTTTGCTAACATTCTCCTGTGCCTATTTTTGTGTATTCCAACAGGACACTGATATATGGTTGCCAGCAACCCAAAGGAAGAGGAGAAAAGACAGTTCATTAGACTTGGTCCCAGACCTTGGTTTGAGGAAACATGATACAGCCAAGTTGCTGAAGCTCAATAGGACTATGTTTGTCAGTACCAAGACAGGCAACTCCTAGATATACCTCTTGTGTTTCATGCAAAAGGCATGATATAAATGTAATATATGAATGAATGAATAAATAAGGGTCCACATATTCTGGTTGGCCTTGGTAGTCGATTTGTCTGCTATTCAGCTTTGAAGTTCAATCATACAAAACACTGTAGAAACTTCCAAAGAGATATGAGTTTCATCAAACAGTCAGTCCAATCTTATTCAACTTTTCAGCACCAATGCAGCACAGGATAAGGGAACGAGACATTCCCTTACCTTGAGGAAGCCTCCATGACTGTCCCTCTACTGCAAGATGTGGCACACACCCCATTGGTATGGCTGCATTGGGGCTGGAAAGGATAGGATAGGGCCCTGAATGAAACCTAACTTGGATTGGTCTACTTTTATGAACCCATGATTTTTTAAATTTAAATGACTGACTATTTTTTCCATTTCTAATTTTTGAGGCTGATCAACCCTGCACTGATAAAATTCTAGGAAAAGCTCTATTATCACTTCATGTATCTTGCAGACCATCCATTTATATTACTGTGTTTAGATTACAAGTGGAAACAGACAGTGTTGTGGATTTGTTAGAAGGGAAAGCTCACTATGGGTTTTATCTTAAGTTACCCTCTCACTTGTGTAAGAGGATTTGAATTCATGGAAGTGTTAGCAAAAGGTTGTTGTGCACAGAAATCCAAATGAAATTCTGACCAGGCTTTGCATGTGCACAACGTATTGCACAACATGTAACTGGTGAGCATAACATTTTAAACTCAAAAACAAAGCATTGACAACAAAATCCTAGCAATCGATGACCACTAGATTATATATAAAAGTTCAAAAGCGTATAATTTGTAGAATTTAGAATAAAAATATCAGTGCTCACCAACAAAGTTAATTTTGGGTGTAGATATTTTCTTTACAGCAACATTAGCTGGAATTATTGTTGCTTTGTTGTTGGATGTTGCACTTAGTAGCACACTAGAGGAGGGAGTAAGAATTTTCACAGCTGAGGATGCCACAGAAGAATTCACAGCACTGCTGCTAGTTGCAATACTTGAAGAAGCAGCTGTTGGTTTAGATGCAGATGTTGCAGATGTAGCCTGGGTTACAACGTTTGGTTCAGTTGATGGAATGGGTTTGCCAAGTTTAGTGTGCAACTTAACCACCTAAGAGAACCAACAAAAGTAGTTAACAGGATCTACAGAGAAGTGTTACACATCTTCTCAGAAACCCATTTGTACTTCTACAAGTGTAAGTAATACATGTTTAAAAACTTTCAAAAACATTAATCATAAACTTTTATAAGAGACAAATGTGTTCTTGCACACTCATGGTCCACAACTGAAGCTGTAGACATGAGAAAGGATTTCTTGGCAGCCTTTACAATCTATGAAGCCATCCTAAAAGTCTTAATCACTTCAGCATATATCCCCATACCAATCTTATTTCAATGAGAAATATCTTAAATAAATCTTAGTTTATTCAGTGTAAATCAAACCCATTGAATCTGTTGTATGAAACATCTCAGCAAAAGACAGTTTACAAGCCAAACTTAACATGATTTAGAAAAAGAACTGGGGGAGGGGATGGAGAGAAAAGATCTACTTACTTTCTGGTGTTTGGCTCCACGAATATGGGCAGCGTAGGCATCAGCTCCTGTGCATGACACATCACAGAGCTCACAACGCAACTGGTTCTGAGTCCCACGAGCAGATGAACTGTTAGTGGTGGTGTTCTGTGATGCTTTCAATGCTGCTTCTTTCTTTTTATGTTTCTGTCCCTCCAAATGTTCTTTGTAAGTCTATTTAAATTGCCACAAAATATTAATATTTATTTTACTTTATTTATATGCCACCTTTCTGCATATGTATACCCAAGGCAGTTCACTGAACAATTTAAACATACCACAGCCAAAAAAGAAGCACAATAAAGACACAGTGAAAACAGAACTATTGCATTCCTTCTTCATCAAAGGCCTTGTGAAACAATTTGGCTACATGAAAGTTATAGCCAAAAGGGCATCCCAGAGGAGGGAATTCTAGAGCTTGGGTGTTATGAGGAGGCTCTGTCCCATGTGCGTCAGTAGGCACAGATATGTGGATCAGAGCTCTTCCAAACTATCTTAATGGACAGCTTGAATTATACACAAACATATGATTATTAGATATTTGAGACTCAAACTGTTTAGGGGTCACAACCAGAACCAGGCACGCCACTCACGTGGCTACAGTACAAAACAAAAATTAACAATTTTTTTTTTGCTAGGGTGAAGATCTTCCTGTGTGCATCACAGCTGGCAACAGTAAAAAGACTGCTGAAATAAGCCCAGGTCACACATATCTCCACAAAATTAGTTGGCCAAAATTGAACTTGGCAACTTATAGAACACAATAGAATGCCATTCAAGATATAACAGTTAAAACTGTAACAATGCAGAAGATAAGAGGTGCTTCAATAAAATAAAAGTATTCAACAAATTTTATTCTGCTCAATTTAAGAGATTATTTTTTACTTCCAAGAGTTCTTCTATTAAACCTATTTTCAAACTAGAATGCTAATCAAACAGAACAATCAAATATTTCCCAAGAGGGAAGATCAAGCACTAGAGCTCAGCTGGTCAATAATTTAATCTTAAGCAGAAACAAGGCCCAAAATGTCTGACAGGACACAAAATAGCCAGTACCCAAAAATCCATATAACCAGTTCAATACCCAGTTCAACAGCCCAAAGTAACTCTAGATCTTAACAAACCTCTTGCATGCAAGTACTGCTGCTACTTAACAGAACCAATCCGAACACACAGCTTCTCAAACGACTTAGTACTGGTTACTATAAAACAGACTTTTAACTAATATATCAAAGAACTTGTTTGAATCCCTAACACTTACAACAAAATAGATTTAGCTTTAGAACAAACTTTCGCTTTTATGAAGAAAGGAATAATGGTACCTGTGGTCCAGCACAGCTGATCTTACAAACATCACAGTAGTGGATCTGGGGTGGTTTGGGGGGTTGTTTTGGTTTCAACTGTTTATTTTGGAATGGAGCCTTTTTCGTAAAGGTGGTCCCTGTCCAGGCAGCGGTGGCAGCAGCAGCAGCAGCAGCTGCTGCCGCTGCCTGTTTCTGCTGTTGCTGCTGCTGCTGTTGATAATAAGATGAAGCAGCGGAATACACTGCAGCCTCGTAGCCAGAGTAAGAAGTACCTTTAAATGATAAAGAACAAAGATGCTGCTTGCGTATACATAAAGTTTAATCATTAAGCTAAATTAAATTATTCATCATTATACATAAATACAAACTGTTTCTCTGGGACACATTCTATATTCTTTCAATAGATCATTTCAACCTTGTGCCCAAATCTTGATATTAAAAAGTCAAACCGAACTTCTTCATCCCATACAGGGATGCAGTACAGCGGAACGAGGGGTTATTTGCAAGTTACAGAAGCAAACTCCTTGTATCAGAATAGCACCAATATCAGCTGATCTTGTGGAGCTGAACTTCTGCACTAATAACCAGAAACAGTGAGATCGTTTACAGAAAACAATGGAGAAAAGGAATGAATGAGGACGCCTATATTCACTTTATTATTATCTAGCATACTCAGCTCCAAGTGGCAGCAGCTCCTCACCACAGCTTGTACGGGGGGGGGGGGGGGGACACACAAACAACATTGATTCCTTTCTTTTAATCACACATTTCCTGTTCTTTTCTTATTCTCTGTCTGATGCCCAAAGGAACCACTTCAAGAAAGCCACAAACCTTTCTCCTCATGCTTTTTCTTGCTTTTGTATACATGAATCTCTAGACATATATGAGGCTATAACAGCGTAATTTACTACACTTGAAGTGCCCAGAATATATACCACATAGAATAGGTGGAACCTTGCTTCTCCAATCTCTCTCTGAGAATTACTCACCAGAATAAGTAACGGCTGTTGTACTGTATGTAGCACTTTGGGTATACGAAGGAACAACAGTAGCTGCAGCTGCAACTGGTTGCACAGTGGAAGATACAGGATAGATGGAGAACGTTGTGGTTGCTGGGCTTGGGGTGGCTGGTTTTATGGCTGTCACTTGTCGAGTTTGCTGGGCTTGAGTATATTGAGTTGCTCCTTGGCTATAACCAGCTTTTGGAGCTGATAAAAGCAGAAAAACCAAATTGTAAGTCTAGAACATGCAATAGTTTTATAAACATTCAATAGATCTATAAACAGCTGCGATTTAAAAATGAATTTCATATTTTTTTCATTTCACCAAGTCACTGTAGACAGATTATATAGGTACAAATGCAGCCCCAACTTCAAGTTATAGTTCTTGGTCCTTTAGCAGTATTTAAGAGCAAATATGGTATGATTTGATATACTATACAGAACTGCCCTAATTTTCCATCAGATTCCTGTTCCAGGACCCAACATGGAGAAGGAAATTTGCGGGTTTTGGGGACCATGTAATCCTGTACTCCCCTCACCTCTGGAGGATGTTCTGCAGGCTAGGGAAGCCACACATGGCCTCTCTGGCCCTCAGGATGCCTTCTAAGGCATACCCTTACCTTGAGGAAATCTGTGACTGCAGCCCCACCACAGGATGCAGCACACACCCCATTGAGACAGCTGCAACTGCACTGGAAAGTTGGACAGGATTGGGCACTCAGATTCCTTACCAGTATTCAGAACTTTTTCATTGTTGCTTTCGTAGCCATCAATATCCGTAGCCACCTCCTCCCAGTAGCCTCCCCCCTAAACCCTTCAGCGCTTCCCAGGCTGATGGGTCACGACCCACCTGTTTGGGAGACACTGTTCTAAGTTATGGTACACGTTCGGCACCCTCTTAGGAGCAGCAATATTTGAGAGTTCTTGTGAACAAAGTTACAATTATAGTTCAGATTAAATTTTTTATTTTCTTGGTTTTTCTATTTTTGCAGTTTGTGTGACATGCAGACTTTGAACTCAACAGCTTTTCAAAACATTGCTGCACATTCAAAGTTAGGGGCTACAGACCATTCTAACTAATGAGATTCTGAGAATTTGCATAAAATATTCATCAAAATGATATCGCAAGACCAGAACTATAATTTTCTAAAATAACCCCCACATATATTTAAAAGCATTCAACCAACCTGTCTGGTAGTAAGATTCAGCAACAGAAGGCTGTGGCTGGGCAGCAGCTGCCACTGCAGCTGCAGTAGCTGTAGGTTGCTGATAATATTGCTTGCTGTCATAAGCTACAGCCGGGGCAGTAGATCTAACATATGAATAGGAGTCCTTGGAAAACAAAGAAAAAAAAGACTTGAGGACCTGAGCTTTCCCCTTGAATGTTACTGTTAATTGTTTTGTTGTTTCCATCTTTACAATATTACAAATATTTAAAGGAATTGATGACTGAAAGGAAAAAACTGAACTTCCATTAGCAAAAATGTGAAGTGAATAACGTGCTTTCTGTTAAGTACTTACTTGATAGTTTTGCGTAGTGACTGGAGGTGGCGGAGGGGGTGCTTCTTGCTGCCTCTGTGTGTAACCGTAGTCCGTTGCTGTATGCGCTGTAGGGTAGCCACCATAGGCTGCAGCTGTTGCAGCAGCTGCAACAGCCACTGGAGCAGGTCTGGCTACTGCAACTGTTGCTGCTGCTGGTGCATAGGCTGCAGTAACTGTGTGTGCAGCTACTGGAGCTTGATGTACAGTGTAGCTGGCAACTGTAGTTGGATGGGAATAGGCTACACCCGAAGCTGGCTGCTGGCTATAGTAGGAAGATGACAAGTATTATCATCAAGTAATGAAATATGGTTCTCAGCAGCTAAGCACTTAGTGTCCAACTGTAAAGGACTAAGCTAAACTGGAAATAGAAATAATCTGTCTTATCTAAATTTAGGTCTTAGAATACAAATTTTCTAAAAACTTTCATGAGGCCCAGTTCTATTATCTTGAAAGAGAGACCAGTTACACATACTGAGTTCTGCAAGTACAAAGGGAATATTGGAAAAATGCTTTCTTTCCTTATGAAAACAAGTGTCGGGTCAGGCTTTAAACTTCTCTTCAAAGCCCTCCAATTTTGCTAGAGGGTTTGGAGATTTAAATGTGGTCTTTTTACTTGAAGAAAATTTTAGACAACAGAAACATTGAGGAAAATGTCCACTTGTTTGTTTCTTGCTTTCTTTGTAAGAGAGAGGAAACTTTGCCTGTCACTGCACTCTTGCCTGTTAGCTACAAGGACACACAAAGTCTTTTTCTTGCAAAGAAATCCAGTTACAAGCAGGCATCCTCCCAATCTTTGTGCTCTCCAAGCCGCCTGGCAGTAAGAGATCACACCTCTCCATCTAGCCTTCCCAACTTGCTTGAGAGCTGAAGGGAAACGGCACAAAAACATCAAGAAAAACACCTGCTTGTTTTTTGCTATCTTTGCTATAGGCTGGGGGGAAGCTTTACTTCACTTGCAAAGACAGCAAGAAATAAGCAATCATTTCTCCCCAAGAATCTGTTCTCTAAAACATTTTGCAAGCGAGAAGACCATGTCTCTCCTCCAGCCCTCCAATCTTGCTAGAGGCTGGAGTGTGCGGCAATGTCTTGGCCTCACTTTCAGGAGGCTTTAAGAGATGAGAAACAGAACAAGGAAAACATGCCAGCTTTTTCATGTTTTCTTCCTTCCTTAGACACAAAGCAATCAGGAGTGTGAGACTTTCTTACCATAGGGTCAAGGAGTACTCACTTCAGGTGAGTGGGGTTGTTAAAGTTTAGTTAACTAAATAATGCCTGCATAATCATGCTTGTGAGCAGAAGTACAGGCAGGCATCACATTACCCTGATCAATCTTCTGATTTTGAGATAACAATTACAAATGTTAAACATCAAATTATAGCAGAATACGATTTTAAAACATTTGCAGTGCACAATTAAAGGAAACTGTATTTTGTCAAGGTACAGAATGGTCAGCCTTAGCATTATTAGTCCTAAGGCTAATGTTATTCTATAACCACATTTACTCTAGCAAACCTGTTCCCCTTGCTTCTGCCACACCAGGCAGAGCCAGTGATCGAGTTTGCAGATCTCACACACACTGTGAGATATGAACTCCTACCATTTGGGAAGACAGCCCTGAAACCTGGACCACCAGGTATACTAAAAAGAATTGATCAATTATGCTGATTCTTCATAGTAGGAATATATAAAGAACACTGCTTGCTGAGCAATTGAATCAAATAACTCCAATCAATGATAGGGATTATGAAGTTATTTTTCTCCTACTCATTTATTAGAACAATTCATTGTGAGGACAATATACTCTCATCCCACTTCTTGATGACACCTCTCTTCTCCTCAACCATGCACTCATAAGAATTCATCATTGAATTAAGTTTCTAAAACTTTTTGTGGCTATACAGGTATAACCTAATTATCCACAGATTTTTTTACCTGTGGCTTTATCTCAACTTGATGAGGACACTTAAAATTAAAGGAAAAAAATTGTTTAACAATAATTAATGCAAGAGAGGGCAACCTGCTGACAATCCATCAATCATTCTCTCACCAGTCACTTAGAACAGCTTCACTCCAAGCCAGTAACTCCTCCTTTCCCCCTGAGCATGTGAAAGATAATCACTTTGCACTGGATGAAGGGAGGGGTTGCTGGCTCAGAGTGAAGCCTTTCTAAGCACCTGGAGAGAGAGAGAGAGAGACTGATTGATGGATTGTCTGCCTAATGAGCTTGCCTTAAACCACAAAGGTCAGCAAGGCTGCTTTTAAATCTCCTAGCAAAGGGACATTGTTTTTAAAATGTATTTACTTTAATGTGATTTTTGCCATCCAGGTGAGTTCTGGGAACGGAACCCTCACGAATAACGAGACTCAACCTGCACACTTCTTGAATTCTCTATTCCCTTTTCTCTCATTTCAAACTAGTGGCTCTATCACAGTAAATCTTTTATTTCCTTAGAATTACATACCAGAATAATTTGGAAATACCAGATACTAGAAACCAAAGATAAGGGGGATCCTATCAATATGGCCCCCCCACAGCCCCATTATCTTTGTTTACGTGGATTACATTCATGTGAAGAGATAAAGTGTTTTGCTTATACAAATACTATAAGTAGAAGTGTTTGTTTCCAGGAAGTGAGACAGAATTATAGTTCAAGACTTATAGAACACAATGGGCTTATTTCTGAGTAATGTAAATAACACCGTTTTCAAACACTTCTAGCTATATAAGCAAAAAGCTTATAACCAGAGAGCAGCCTAAACCAAGAGCAAACGTTCATTTCCTATTTCCTACTTCCTGTTGCACTTAGTCTCCCTTCTAGGCTACAGGTTGCTTGCCTGCTCAATTGGCTATAAACCTTTTGCTTACAGAAGTTGAACAAGCAAGACACCTTATCACTCTGTGCAAGCTTAATCCACATAAACAAAGGTAATGGGACAGCAGAGGAGGAGGCTGCAGATAACCAGATCTGCAGATACTGGGAGATGTCTGTACATCAAAGTTCTCAGTTTCTGAGGCTGCAATCCTAAGCATTTACCTTGGAGTAAGTCCCATTAAAGTCAGACTTACTTCTGAGTAGACATGCCTAGAATTGAGCTGTATGCCAATGTTCTCTTTCTCCCCAAGCTTTAAGTTAATTGTTTAGCCTTTTCAGATGATGTTTTTTATTCTGATATACAATGAGCAAAAGTAGTACTGTACTCTAACTGTACTACTGGAAACCAAAGGTCTGCCCTTTCCTGGAATTACACCCAAGAAGAAATGGAACTTTCACCAGGCTGAAACATTCATTTCCTATTTCCATCAGGAAGAATGAATGAGGAAAGAAGCAGGTTTTAGCTGTGCATTGCAGCTTCAATGACATACAAATATGGGATCTCCCTGGTTTTTATTTATCTCCTCCCTGTGAAAAGGAGAAAGGTAGGACGGAAGGCAAAAACCCAAGATCCACATTGCTTTACCACTACACATAAGTGTCCCTGGATCAAGCCTTCTATTTCAGCTTCCTGTATCGCACACTGGCCAACTAGATGCCTGTGGAAGCACACAAGACAACAAGATACCTATATCCTGCTGCAGTTCCCTTGCATTCAGATTCAACTCCACTCTAATTTCACTGAAGCCTGACAACAGCTGTCCATTGATCAAGACTACGCACCTGACCATGGCCAAAAGATGGGGGCAGGATTGTGGTTTCCCATTGTTGAAATAGCCATGGTAAAGGTAAAATCTCAAGCCCCCAAACCCCATAAAAGAAATATTAATTAAGTAGGTGTGTGTTTTGATCTAGCACTTATAAGTTACACTGCACACTGCTAACGCAAACCTCCAAAATTAGAAGGCTAACGAGGAACTGCAATGGAACACACAAATCTAGACAGAGAAAAGTCTACATAGCTTGTATAGAGATTTTATTTCATTTTGGTCTGCTTTTAAACTAGCTGAACCTTGATTATTTCCCCTAATTGTCATTTTAATAAACTCTGTTTTTTAAAACTCATGGTCCTATTTGATTCAGATCAAACAGAGAGCTATTTCCCTCTTGCAGATCATTCACGACACTAAGGTTTATGTGCATGCATAAGGTCATGCACACTGGGGCAAAAAAATCAAAACTTTAGATATAGGCTGATGGGTTCTGAGCTGTCTGTGACAGATCAGGAGAGAGATCTTGGGGTGGTGGTGGACAGGTCGATGAAAGTGTCGACCCAATGTGCGGCGGCAGTGAAGAAGGCCAATTCTATGTTTGGGATCATTAGGAAAGGTATTGAGAACAAAACGGCTAGTATTATAATGCCGTTGTACAAATCTATGGTAAGGCCACACCTGGAGTATTGTGTCCACTTCTGGTTGCCACATCTCAAAAAAGACATAGTGGAAATGGAAAAGGTGCAAAAGAGAGCGACTAAGATGATTACGGGGCTGGGGGACCTTCCTTATGAGGAAAGGCTATGGCGTTTGGGCCTCTTCAGTCTAGAAAAGAGACGCCTGAGGGGGGACATGTTTGAGACATACAAAATTATGCAGGGGATGGACAGAGTGGATAGGGAGATGCTCTTTACACTCTCACATAACACCAGAACCAGGGGACATCCACTAAAATTGAGTGTTGGGAGAGTTACAACAGACAAGAGAAAGTATTTCTTTACTCAGCGTGTGGTTGGTCTGTGGAACTCCTTGCCACAGGATGTGGTGGCGGCATCTGGCCTGGACGCCTTTAAAAGGAGATTGGACAAGTTTCTGGAGGAAAAATTCATTACGGGTTACAAGCCGTGATGTGTATGCGCAAACCCCTGATTTTAGAAATGGGCTATGTCAGAAGGCCAGATGCAAGGGAGGGCACCAGGATGAGGTCTCTTGTTATCTGGTGTGCTCCCTGGGGCATTTGGTGGGCCACTGTGAGATATAGTAAGCTGGACTAGATGGGCCTATGGCCTGATCCAGTGGGGCTGTTCTTATGTTCTTACTAAAGCCAGCAAAGTAATGTTACCATTGTTATCTTTATCTGTTGAGGATTTTCAAGCTAAATTTTGCCCTTCTTCCTTCACAAAGCCCACAGAACCATAAACTGCTGAGAGGAGGAGAATCAAGTGAGGTATATCCTTCCTCCCATCTTTTCCTTCTGTAATCGTTGCCCATTATTTGATTTTACACAAGCAACTCCAATAACTTTTTGACTGAAGGCACAGAAAAAATGTTTTTAAAATAAATAGTTTTGTATGTCTGTATAAGTGTAAAGAAGCTGGTCAGGTTAGGGCCCAATCCTATCCAATTTTCCAGTGACAGTACAGCCATGCCAAAGGGGTGTGGTACCACATCGTTTGGTGGGGAGGCAGTCACGGAGGCCTCCACAAGATAAGGTAACATTTGTTCCCTTACCTCAGGGTTGCATTGCGGCTGTACTGGTGCTGGAAAGTTGGATAGGATTGGGCCCTCACTTGGCTCCCCAGACACTTCTTTAGCAACTGGCTTTCTTGCCAAGGGAACCCTTTAACTGGGATCCCACACCAGAAGGGAGAATGTCCCCACTCTTTCCATGGCCATCATAAGTTCCTTTCGAGGACTGTTCTTTTCAGAATTCTGTGCCTACCACAATCTTTCATAATGTCAGGGCGACCCTAAAATAAATAGCATCACAGGCAAATAATGCCCTTAGTGCCCCCCCCCGTCCCCAAGTGATGTGGCTTCTGCAAAATTGTGAAACAGGGCTTTTAAGACTGAGTAACTCGGAAGCAAAATGTTATTTTATGCCCATTTTTTCAATAATTTTTAATTTTTACTTCATTCTCTTCTCATGTAATGCTTTTCTCAGCAGGAAACAAAAGATTAATATTCATACAAGATGCTGAGTTGATCATTACTCCCCACATCTGGGGTGTGGACCTAAGATGATTGCCTCTCCCCACATCTAAGCTCTGCCTAATGTCATAATAGGCTGTATAGCTGTCAAGCTATTCCAGCAATTATTGGAAAAAAAACCAACTCAGAACAAGTTGCCTGCCATTTGCTATCGTCCGACGCACCCCACCCCAGTGCACTCCTGCTTTGATTCTAGGCCCTCAATTCAGCCTACTTGGCTGTAAGCAACCCTAGAGACAAAAACAAGGCCTCCAGAAATTTCCAACATTACAACCTCATGAGGAAAAAAGCCCTTCTACAAATTGTATCCATCAGAGTTTGCAGACCTACTTCTCAGAGGAAAAACAAGCTGAGAAAGATGGGCCTGTTGGGAAATGTAGGCTTCCTTCCTTACAGCAGAAACCCAGTTCAATCAAGGACATTCTTGAAGATCTCTCAGATTAAGGTTTTGTTAATTTTCTTTCACAACTTGATTGTGAGCAGTTTGATATTTTCACAACTTGCAAAAATGCTTTCTAAGAAGCTGTCTAGAGCTCAAAACAAAATGTGTAAAGCAGAGCAACAGACCTAACTGCAGATATTGCAGACAGTCTGCAGAAGGTCCTCTAGCCTGATGAAGCAGTGGGCTCTACATGCTGTGATAATGAGAACAGGCAAGTGCTCAGTGATTCCATTTTCATGAATCTTAAGATGGCAAGAGCTTAGTCTCTCTTCAGAGACTGAGTGGAATAGTAACAGAGGAGGAACATACAAGCTTAGTCCAACACTCCCTGGCACCTGAGATAGTGCGGCAAATGCTGCCCTCATATCTGGTGACCTGCCTGCCTCTGCATGTCTGACACTACAGCCCACCACTCCTCCCCACTGGCTCTGTCTCCCTCTTTCTTTCCTAATTCAGAGAAGGGGAGGGGGAGCAGCTTTAGTTGGCCTCATAGATGGGCTGGTTCTGCCTACATATCATATTAATAGGACCGCTGATCCTGCACTGTTGCCACAGAGAACCCAACTTCCAATTACAGGTGGAGCCTATTTATTCGCGTTAGCTCTGTTCTGTGACTCAGCGTGATTAACAAAAACGTGCTGTGCTAAAATGCCATAGAGTTACGCAAATTCGCTGCAGCCTGACACTTCCGGATGGAAGGAAACTAAGGCAGCTGTTATCAATCCCCTCCCCTCCGTACTCAGCTCTCCTGTTGCCAGCTGTCCTGCTTCTTTCACAGTTGTAATGGTGAGCTTGCTTGGGAAGCCTCATCCTCTGTGTCCCAGGCGGCCTCTCAACAGCACTGCAGGTTCTCCTTCTCCGCTGCTGCCGCTCCTGCAGCCCTCTCCGGCCACCATCATGGAAGCTCCTCTGCCCCAGAGCATTTTGGGACTTGTAGTCTGGCTCTCTGCTCACCCTCACCTGTCTCTCCAAGGCTTCCCAAGGCTTGCTTGGGAAGGCTTGCTGAAGCAGGAGAGCTTGCATCATGGGGAGAGGGGAATTCAGCAAACACTCCTTGGGTTTTTTAAAGCAATCCCCTCTCCTCCCCCTCCTGAGCCCTCCCCATTGCCAGCTGCCCAGCTTCTTTCACAGTTGGAATGCTGAGCTTTTAAGAGTCCAGCCCTATGCGTTTCTACTCAGAAGTAAGCCCCATTCCAGTCAATGGGACTTACTCCCAGGAAAGTGTGGAGAGAATTGTAGGCTAAATCTCATACTTTGCTTGGTGGGAAGGCTTGCTTGTGTCGTGATTGCCTGCACCATGGGGGGGGATTCAGCAAATACTCCCTGGGTTTTTTAAAGTAATCCCCTCTGTTGCTACCACACCTGCCCCGCGTGTGTGAGTGAGAGCTCCACGCTGCACATGTTCTGGTTACACAGGGTTTTCCACCCCCCTCTTCAGCCTCGGCTCACTCAGGGGCTCCAGGAATGTTACCGTTCCTTTGTAAGGGGAACCTCTTCCAGAGCTATTCCCTGCCTGGGCGAGGTGGAGCCTTTTTGCAGTGTTTTGGGCTGCCTGGAAATGGATCGAGATGCCAGCCAGCACAGGACAGAGGAGGCAAAGGTGTGCGTGACTTTCAGTACCCCCACCCTATTCGCGTTGAGACAAATCCGCAGATAAAAAATCCGTGGATAAATAGGCTGCACCTGTATAGATATAGCTGTTTCTACGAGGTGTTTGAAAATGGTGTTATTTTACTCAGAAGTCCATTGTGTTCAGTAAGACTTAGAACATAAGAACATAAGAACAGCCCCACTGGATCAGGCCATAGGCCCATCTAGTCCAGCTTCCTGTATCTCACAGCGGCCCACAGCAGTTTATGGTTCTGTGGGCTTTGTGAAGGAAGAAGGGCAAAATTTAGCTTGAAAATCCTCAACAGATAAAGGTAACAATGGTAACATTACTTTGCTGGCTTTAGTAAGAACATAAGAACAGCCCCATTGGATCAGGCCATAGGCCCATCTAGTCCAGCTTACTATATCTCACAGTGGCCCACCAAATGCCCCAGGGAGCACACCAGATAACAAGAGACCTCATCCTGGTGCCCTCCCTTGCATCTGGCCTTCTGACATAGCCCATTTCTAAAATCAGGGGGTTGCGCATACACATGATGGCTTGTACCCTGTAATGAATTTTTCCTCCAGAAACTTGTCCAATCTCCTTTTAAAGGCGTCCAGGCCAGTTGCCGCCACCACATCCTGTGGCAAGGAGTTCCACAGACCAACCACACGCTGAGTAAAGAAATACTTTCTCTTGTCTGTTGTAACTCTCCCAACGCTCAATTTTAGTGGATGTCCCCTGGTTCTGGTGTTATGTGAGAGTGTAAAGAACATCTCCCTATCCACTCTGTCCATTCCCTGCATAATTTTGTATGTCTCAATCATGTCCCCCCTCAGGCGTCTCTTTTCTAGACTGAAGAGGCCCAAACGCCGTAGCCTTTCCTCATAAGGAAGGTCCCCCAGCCCCGTAATCATCTTAGTCGCTCTCTTTTGCACCTTTTCCATTTCCACTATGTCTTTTTTGAGATGCGGCGACCAGAACTGGACACAATACTCCAGGTGTGGCCTTACCATCAATTTGTACAACGGCATTATAATACTAGCCGTTTTGTTCTCAATACCCTTCCTAATGATCCCAAGCATAGAATTGGCCTTCTTCACTGCCGCCGCACATTGGGTCGACACTTTCATCGACCTGTCCACCACCACCCCAAGATCTCTCTCCTGATCTGTCACAGACAGCTCAGAACCCATCAGCCTATATCTAAAGTTTTGATTTTTTGCCCCAATGTGCATGACTTTACACTTACTGACATTGAAGCGCATCTGCCATTTTGCTGCCCATTCTGCCAGTCTGGAGAGATCCTTCTGGAGCTCCTCACAATCACTTCTGGTCTTTACCACTCGGAAAAGTTTGGTGTCGTCTGCAAACTTAGCCACTTCACTGCTCAACCCTGTCTCCAGGTCATTTATGAAGAGGTTGAAAAGCACCGGTCCCAGGACAGATCCTTGGGGCACACCGCTTTTCACCTCTCTCCATTGTGAAAATTGCCCATTGACACCCACTCTCTGCCTCCTGGCCTCCAACCAGTTCTCAATCCAAGTATCCTAGAGGCCAAGCACCTCTACCAATAGGCCAAGCAAAATCAAAGATATGGCTTTTCCTCCAGATGAAAACAAAATCCAGTTCTGAAAAATTTATAGAAGGAATTTTAGTATGGTGAAAAGGCCTCAACTATTTTAATAGTACCAAATAGGTTTTCTGTTTCTACTACAATACATTTCCAGACAGCACTACTGCTTGTGCTTCACTTGGGAATACTGAGAGCAGTGATTGGAAACACTTGTGTGACATTCTGCAGCAGCATGAAAAGTCATCCAGTCATTTCACTTCCATGTGGATGGAAACTGAATCCAGGTTCAGACTGAGCAAGAGTATTGATGCTGAAAACCAATGGATTATAGAAATTCAGCATTGAGAGAAGTGCTTGAATGCCTAATGACCATTACACAGTTTCTGGCAGCACACAACTTGGCTTTTCAGGGATTTTCAGACAAGCTCTTCACAGACAACAATGAAAATTTTCTGGGACTTGTATAGGTGCTGGTCAAGTATGCTGAATACAAGTGCATATATTGAAAAGAATGTAACGATCGCTAGTGCAGGAAAACCATTCAGGATGAACAGATGATCCTTATGGCCAACAAAACATTAGAAAACATATAGAAGAAGTTGAACAAAGAATTACTCTATCATACTGGATTGCATATCTGATGTAAGTCACTCTGAGAAGATCTCATTTACAGTGAGATTTGTGGACAAAGTTGGAAGCAAGATTTGTGTAAAAGACAACTTCCTAGGCTTGATGAACCAACTGGAATTCATGAATCAACTGGAAAAGGACTTATGAGCACACTGAGCTCTTGATAAAACATTGACTGCCACAGTCGAGGTTATGATAGTGGCATCTACATGAAGGGACTAAAGAAAGGCATCCAATCAATACTACTTAAGGTTGAACAAAAAAGCTTCATTCATACCCCATGGCTGTCACCCTCTCTTGGTCATTTCAGACCCAGTCTCATCATCAAAGAGATCTACTACTCTTCTTGGTATGCTGCAGCACATTTTTGTGCAATTTTCTGTCTCAGTTTAACAATGACAGAAAGTGTCCAACTGTACTGTGAAGCCATTCCCCAGTCATTGGTACTTGCTAGGTAAGTTGCATAGATACCAAACTGAACAAAAGAATGTACTGCATGCTGCTCTGATGGAATTACAGGGCTGTCTCAAGCAGATTCAGGTCTCTGCCATGAAGCACAGTGCCAAACAGACCAGCGGATGTTCCTGATATCAATCATAATATGGTATATGGTATTATCAACTCAGAAACTGTGTTCTGATTATTTTTGCCAAGAACAAATGAAATCAAAGTGGAAGCAGAAAAATAAACATACTTAAATATGTTAAGTATTTTAATATGTTAAGATGTTTAAATAAGTTAAACATCTTAACTGGTGTTAAGATACTTTCACCAACTACACTAGGTAAATCCTCTGAATAAACACACTGCATTGAAGATGAAAACTACACAAGTAACATTATAGATTTTCTTCCAGTCACCTTTCTTCTATTCACCTTTCATTCTCACATCAGAGAATCAAACAATTACCTGGATTACAACAATTCATCAGACTTTAGCAATTGCCTACTAAAGCCTATGACATGACAGGTTAGCTTTTAAGGTGACACTGAACTTTCTGCTTTTGCTACAAATTATGTATGACCCTCAGGAAAATTCAAAAGATAGGTGTTACAGCAAATCCTCTTGCAATTTATTCATCATACAGAGAATACAAAGTTATTTCAAAATGGAAACTGAGGATAGAAAACACTGTTTCAGACTCTGTTTTGAGACAGGAGGAATGAATTAGTTCTCTTTATATTCGAATTTGCTATCTGTGACCAGCACCTGCGACCAGCGCAGACCTTTTTAAAATGGCCAACAAAAGCTTCTGCCAGTCATTTTACAGGGATCCGCATCCACTGCAGGTACCATTCTCAAGGTCCTCCAGAGATATTTTGGCACTTTCTAGTGCACTCTGCTGGCTTCCTGAGGGTCTCTGCAGGATTCTTGTAATGGTAGAGAAAGTACCCCTTTTCCCCTCCATATAAGATCAATGGTTCGTTATCTGCCAATTCGCTATCCGCTAGGGCAGTGATTTTCAACCACTGTGCTGCAGCACATTGGTGTGCTGTGAATGGTTCACAGGTGCATTGCAGAAGTTTGGGGGAAAGCCATTTATTAGTAGGGCTATTGAGGAATGAGAGCCCCTGGCCAGCAGCGTGGTGTGCCTTGAGATGAAAGAGTTAGAAAATTGCTGAACTAGGGTTTCCAGGAACCTAACACTAGTGGGTAATGAAGACTGACTTGTAAGCATTAGTACAACTTACTTGGAAACATAGGAACATAAAAAGAGCTCCACCAGAGCAGGCTAAAGGCCCATCTAGTTCTGCTTCCTGTATCTCACAATGGCCCACCAGAAGTTTCAGGGAGTAAACAAGACAACAAGAGACCTGCATCTCAGTGCCCTCCCTTGCATCTGGCATTCTGAGGTAGCCTAGTTCTAAAACCAGGAGCTTGCACACACCCATCACAACATGTAACCTACGATGGACTTTTCTTCCATAAATTTGTCCGATCCCCTTTTAAAGGCAATCAGGCCAGACACCATCACATCTTGCAGTAAGGAGTTCCACAGACTAATTACACACTGGGTAAAGAAAAGTTTTCTTGTGGTTGTCCTCGCCCAACATTCCACTAAACCAGCGATTTTCAACCTTTTTCATCTCATGGCACACTGACAAGGCACAAAAATTGTCAAGGCACACTATCAGGTTTTTGACAATTGACAAGGCACACTATGCTGTCTATGGGGGCTCACATCTCCCATTGGCCCTACTACTAAATGACCATCTCCCAAATTCCTGTGGACCACTTGTGGTACACTAGTGTGCCATGGCACAGTGGTTGAAAATGGCTGTGCTAAACTCTAAAAGTGGAGTAAACGCCACTAAACCCTTAATACTGCTTAAACATAAACAGGCATAGGAACAGTCTGTTTGACATAAGGCAAAGAAAGGTGAGTAAATAGGGGGATGAACAGAGGTCTGAATCTTGCGGGGTGGGGAGCACTCATTTTAATCACAGGTTGTAGGAAAAGTGATGCTCCTGACACCGCCTCCTCATGGGGCTGGGTGAGCACAACCATACACCGAACCCTTCCAAGAACATGTGATGGGTGATGAGGAAGGTGAGGCAGAGGCTCCCCACCAGAGTCCTTCAGAAAGCACCACTGGCTGTAAGGTGTGGAGGCAGGTGAGGGAGAGCCTCCCTGCTGGAGTCCTTGAGAAAGCGCTACTGCCTGTGAGGCATGGGGATGCAGGTGAGGCAGAGCCTCGCCACTGGAGTCCTTCAGAAAGCGCCACCAGCTATGAGGCAGTGGGTGGGGAACCAGGGGAGGCTGTGCCTCACAGGCGGGGGCTTTCCTAGGACTCTGGCGGAGAGGCCCTGCCTCCCGCCCCACAAGCCCCGCCCGGCGCGGGAGGCACCTCCCCTCCCAGGCCCTCCAGGGCGGCCCGGGCGGCGCTCACTCACCTATACTGGGCGGCGGCGGCCCCCGTGTGGGTGAACCCGAAGTAGTTGCCGGTGGCCATCTTGGCATCTTCCCCCAGCCGGCTGGGCACTGCGGGGGGAGAGAGCGGCGTTAGAGCGGTGCGCAGCCCACCAGGCCCGCGCCCCACCGCCCCGCTACTCACCATAGGTGAAGGAGACTACCGGGCATATGGGAATCATGAGTCCGACGGCTGGGCTCTCCTGCGCTCTCCCGCGGACTCTCGTCGCCTCGCCTAGCCGCTGCCGGAGCTCTCCTCACGCCACCCACCACCAAGGTTCCAACGGCGACGGACTGAGGAGACGGGCTTCGTCACTGCGCATGCGCCGGTGTGGGAGTGGAGCGGAACCATGGGAAACGTAGTTCCCAGCGGAGGTCAGGTAGCCACGTGGGCAAGGGGCTGAATGTGCGCATGCGTAGGGGATGCATGTGGTCTCAGAGACTCGGTAGTATGCATCCGTCACGCATGCGCACATTCAGTGTTTTTCACACTGTGTCGCGAGCCCATTTCAGGTGGGTTCCCATTCATTTCAGTAATCTGTTTTTAAGATACTGGACTTGATCCATGCACACATTCCATGTTTCTCACACTGTGGGTCGGGACCCACTAGGTGGGTTGCGAGCCCATTTCAGGTGGGTCCCCATTCATTTCAATATTCTAAGATTTTTAAGATACTGGACTTGATCCCCAACACATGCACACATTCAGTGTTTCTCGCACCATGGGTCAGGACCCACTAGGTGCGTCATAAGCCAATTTCAGGTGGGTCCCCATTCAATTCAATCTCTCTTTTGATGCTAGATCAGGGTTTGTGTTGCACTTAGAAAAATATTATTGTCATTAAAACGGTAGGCATGAAGGAAGGTGCAAAGAACTGTGAATGGAGGACAAAATGGCTGGGATGAATCAGAAAGATCAAGATCCTAAATAGCTGCTTTGTACTGAATTGGAGCATTGGTCCAAAACTGACTTAGGGGCAGGAGTTTTCTGATATCTCAAGAGAAGGCCTCCGTGTATTTATTACCATCTGGGGTCTTTCACTGGGTATGCCAGGACAGGCCCTGCAACTTGCAGTTCTATGCACAACTGACTTTAGAATAAATGCTGTGGGCTACTCTGGAGCATGGTTGGTCCCAGGAGTGATTGATGTTGGGCATTTGCTGAGATCTAAAGAACACTGAGGGAAGCACCAAAATTCCTGACTGCTGCCATCTTTGTGCATATGCACCTTGCCTCCCTCAAATAGCAGCAACAATTCTGGCATGACACAAGGCCCAATCCTATCCGACTTTCCAGCGCTGATGTAGCTGTGCCAATAGGGTGTGCACTGCACCCTGTGGTGGGAGGAGCAGTCACAGAGGCCTCCTCGAGGTAAGGGAATGTTGGGGCTGCATCGGTGCTGGAAATTTGGATAGGTTTGGGCCCATATAGAGCTACTGCTGATGGCATAACAAATCAGGTGCAGGTAACTAGCTGGAGGCAGGACGTACATAGAGTTCTATAGCACTAAAACACATGAAATGTGAACTCTATGCCAGCCATTTTCAACCACTGTGCCGTGGTCCACAGGTGTGCCATGAGTGGTCCACAGGTGTGCCACAGGAATTTGAGGGAAGATCATTTATTAGTAGGGCCAATAGGGGATGTGAGCTCCCACTGTCAGTATGGTGTGCCTTGTCAATTGTCAAAAACTTGATGGTGTGCCTTGACAATTTTAATGCCTTGTCAATGTGCCATGAGGTGAAAAAGGTTGAAAATCCCTGCTCTATGCTTTTCATCTGCTTAAAAGTAAAAGCCTTTGCCCTGGAAGTCACTTCCCCTTGTATCGGATATGGGCAGAAGAGAACTACGTCTAGCTGTAGTTATGCAGTGGGTAAGAAGTCAAATTACAGTTCTATTCACGCTTACCTACATATAAGCCCTATGGAATTGAGGGCTTACTTCTGAGTAGACACACCTAGGATTGCACTGCATATTGTGTAGCATGTTAGAACAGCAGCCATGCTGGCGGATTTACTTGCTAGGGGCTGCCACCTCCCACCTGGAAGTAATTGCAGTAACATCATCATCACTGCAATTGTCTCCGGCCTGCCGCCTTCTCTGTTCCCACTTTGAAAAATAGGGTTGAGGGATGGAACCTTCCATGGCACTGCTAGGGAGAGTGCAGCCACTGTCAGTGTGTTCAGTTCAGTTCAGTAAGACCTTTATTGGCATAAAATACAGAGAAAGAACAGAACAGGAATATACAAAGACCACACAACACAACATAAGCATAAACATCAGTCACTGCCCAGAGTCCCAGGGCTCTGCCTGGCTATTACCCCAGATAAAAAGGAAGCAACATTATCCAGAGTCTCAGGATCAGGAGTGGAAAGGAGAGACTGAAGCATGGTTGAATCCTCCCAGCCCTGCATCCTAGCTAGCAATGGACCTAGAAATTTCTTGTGTGACACAACATGTAGCGGGCAGTAAAAAAAGGTACGCATTAAAGTCTCAACGCAATCCCTACCACACTTGCATTTCCTCTCTAAGTAGGGGATACCGCTGAACCTGCCCGTTAACAAGGCTGATGGAAGAGCGTTACACCTTGCCAGTGTGAAAGCTCTCCGGGCCTGTGGGCATACCAGGTGGTAAAAGAAGGAGGCCGGTTTCCCAAAACTGACTGGAATATGAAGATGGAGTGGAGAACATGTGGTTCTGGCGGCACTAAACAGCTCTTGTTGTTCAATATCCAGAATTCTTCCTTTGACAATTCTGTAAGCTGCATCACAACCAATCATACCTAACTGCAGTGTCCAGCCCTATTGACTTAATTTTAGTTAGAAGATCAGTGATCTCTATAGGCAGGACTGGATCCGATAATAATTGTTGCATTAGATCAGAAGAGGTGGGGTTAAATAAAATCCTAAACCAAAATTTCAGAAGTCTTAACCATACAGTAGTCCTTAGTCGAATTAACCCCACCTCGAAACACAGGACCGAGTAGGGAACGCACCTGGGTAAGCCCAAAATCTTCCATAAAAAGGAGGCTTGGATGCATTCTAGTGGTTGGTTAATAACCTTATACCAGACAGGAGAGCCATAAAGAACCTGGGAAAGAACCTTTCCCTTAAACGCCTCCAGAGCGGCCGGAACATAACCATTGCCGCAGGTGAAAAAGAAACGGGAAATGGCTGAGGAAGCTAGTTTGGATGCGTTCTGCACTGCCTTGCGATGAAAAGCCCAAGTGAGTCTGTAATGGAAGTTGATACCCAGGTACTTGAAATGCTTAACCTGTTCCATTTTGTTGCCATTACAAGACCACTTAAAAGCTTTCCATCTGTTAGCAAATATCATTATCTTAGATTTAGCATAATTGATCTGCAATTTGTTGGTCAAAAAATACTCTGTGGCACGACTGAGCAGACGTTTCAGGCCAATCCTAGTACGAGATATCAGTACTGCATCATCCGCGTACAGAAGTAGCGGCACTTGGCTTGCGCCAAGCTTTGGACAATGGCCATCTACTTCCTTCAGAGAAGGGGCAAGATAATTTAGAAATAGATTGAAAAGCATGGGGGCCAAGACACAGCCCTGTTTGACCCCTTTGTTAGTGATGATGGAGTGAGATTCCCCCTCCAGGAGCATCTAACCCTGCACGAGGTATTTAGATGGAGGGACCTAATCAGCAGCAGTAATCTTTTATCAATCCCCATGTCTTCCAACTTGGCCCAAAGAAGCTCTCTATCCACAGAATCAAAGGCACCTTTCAAATCAAGGAAGGCTACATAAAGACGAGCCTTACATATCCTGACCTGCTTATAGGCCAAATGAGACAGGATCAGGCAATTATCCAAAGTTGATTTGCCCCGACAGAAGCCAGATTGCTCGGGGCCTAAGATGCCTTGCTAAGTAACCCAGAGAGTGAGTTTATTGCAAAGATATTTAGCATAGATCTTACCTAGTACAGAAAGCAAACTAACAGGTTGAAAGTTTCCTGGTATGGTAGGGTCACCCTTTTTATGAATAGGCATGACTGTTGCTGTAAGCCAGGCATTGGGTAATAGGCCAGAGCTGTCGATCATTGTAAAAAAGTGGGCAAGTAACTGGGCCCACCATTCTGGGTCACCTTTTAAAAGCTCGAGTGGTATTTCATCTGGCCCTGTGGCCTTCCCTGGCTTCAATTGCATAATTAGCTCTTTAATTTCATCAGGGGTCACAGGAGGCCAGATAGCCACCCTGGGTCCCTTTTTGGGAGAAGGGCGGGATAAAAATAAAGTTTTATTATTATTATTATTATTATTATTATTATTATTATTATTATTATTAGGCAGATCCACAGAGGTAGTCTGGGTAGGTGTCCGGGGATTTGCTCTTATCATAAAAAAGATCTGTAAAGTGTTGAACCCATGTGGACGAAAGGATAATAGCAGGGTCGTATGTTTCTGATCTACATGAACCCACTACAACTGCCCAAAATTGTTTATTATTTTTGTGTTGAATCGCTTGATGCAGCTTGTTCCATTGAGTTAAACTTTTTCTTTTTCTCTGTCAATAAAACTCTGAGTTGTTTTTTGAGAATGGAGTGTTTAACTAAACAACTGGGGTCATTGTACTTTCTAAAATCTAAATAAGAAGCCCTGATACACATCTTAAGATCCCTACATTCACTGTCAAACCAATCCTTTTTGTCAAAAGCACTGCATGTCTTAACCGACATGGGCCTGGTACTCAGGGCCTTAAAAATGTATCCAATAAAACCTTCAAAGGATTTGATTTGAACAAAGGGATCAGAGTCCTGTCAAATGGTCGATAAAAAATCTCTGCTTGCTGGTTCCGTACATAAACGATGGAAGTTTGAAGAAAGAGCACTGTTAGCCACAAATTTATACCTACACTCTAGATTTGGCTCTACCTCAGCTTGTGATGGAACACTCCCAGAATGGAGGTCAAGGACCAAGATTAAAGGTAAATGGTCACTATAGGTTACATCCCCAATGGTAAAATCCTTCACATGGTGCTTCATTTTAGTGGATACCAAAATGTAATCCACAACGCTGGCGCCACGAGAGGATACAAAAGTAAATTCATCAGCATTGGGGAATTCTTTTAGACCATTAAGCCAAATCATGTTAGTGGTAATGGAAAACTTAGCAAGGGCCATACCGTTGGCATTATAGTGTGCATCTTTGGACCACCTGCTTAGTGCACAAATGGGGGGGAGGGAGCTGTCATCAACCACATCCCAGGCTCTGCGGAAGATTGCCACACTGCCACACTGTCAGTGTGGTTCCTGGCTGTGGGGGAGAAGCCAGTGGTGGGGGAGAAGCGGGTTGTGGTGCTGCCCTCCCAAGTGCTTAAATGCACTGTGCCTGGGGCATTTGCACCCCTTGATCCCTGGGTATACTACTGCAAATGGATTAAGTCCTTAGGACCCAATCCTATTCAACTTTCCATCACTGGTGCAGCTGCAATGCAGCCCTGAGGTATGGGAACAAATATTCCCATACCTTGAGAAGCCTTCTGTTATTGGCTCCACACCGCAGGATGCAGTGCACACCCCATTGGCACAGCTACCCTGGCACTGGAAAGTTGGATAGGATTGGGCCCTTAGTCTTTAAGGGCCCAATCCTAACCAACTTTCCAGCATAGCTATGCCAGTGGGGCATGTGCTGTATCCTGCAGTTGGGGGGCAGTCATGAAGGCCTCCTCAAGGTAAGGCAATGTTTATTCTCTTACCTCAGAGTTGCACTGCCCTGATGTCAGTGCTGGAAAGTTGGTTAGGATTGTGGCCTAACTGACCAGAAAATTCTCTTGCAGTAAGAACACAGGGTAACATGGTTACCTGTCTAGAATGGTGTAATGCAACGTTTCTCAAACTGTGGGTTGGGACCCACTAGGTGGGTCACAAGCCAATTTCAGGTGAGTTCCCATTCCTTTCAATGTGTATTTTATTTTTAATATTAGACTTGATGCTACCATGCTATGTGACTGCATTTGCAAAAATGTTACAGTTCTATACTTTGAACAGGCTACAATGTATATGCTTTTAACAATGATAGTCAATGGAACTTACTCCTGGGTAAGTGTAGGTAGGATTGCAGCCTTTGGGATGTTTAAGGAGTTTTTTTAACCCATTTTTGCCTGGTCCACAGATGCACACATTTGGTCCCTGTTGCATATATGCAACATTGGGCAGAAATAGCGTTGACGCAAAAAGGGAGCCAGTCACTAACAAATCCACATTTTTTAAAATTCAGACATCCCTCCCCCCAATAACATTGGGCAGAAATGGCTTAAACAGATCCACAACTGCTTGGAAGGGTTAGGATTCTTCTTAAATCTTAAGTGCCCTTCAGGGAGAAAGTTGGAATATGAATCCAATAAATAAATAAATAAATAAATAAATAAATTTTTAAGCCTATACTTATTGTAAACTTTATTTGTAAATTTGATTTTGTTGTAGGGGGGGTGTTAAAATTTTTACTGCTTGATGATGCTACTGCTGGCCATGACGTCACTTTCAGGTTGATGACCTCACTAGCAGTGGGTTCCCTCTGGTGGTCATTCTAAAATGTGGGTCCATGGCTTAAAAGTTGAGAACCACCAGTGTAACCCAAATCACTCTGTATGGACTGCAGGCCAGCTACTCACTGACATGCTCACCCAAAATGAGTTGGGGAGAAAATAGGTACCGAGACTAAAAGCCCAAGCCTATGCCTGTCTACTCAGAAGTAAGCCCTATTACAGCCAATGGCCCTTTCTCCCAGACAAGTGTGGACAGGGTTGCAGCCTAGAGTGAGCGGGCCACACCGGGAGGTGCCTTGTGCGAGAACCGTGCAGGCCACTAGGGGGCGCAGAAGAGCAGCGACGGAGGGGGGGTGAGGGAGGGCGTTCTGCGGCTCTGGCTGGAAGCCCCCCGCCCTGAGGCGCGCGCAGGTGCTGCTCCTGCGCGGCCACTCCCACGCGGTCTGAAAGTGGGCGGGCCTTGGGGCGCACGTCACTTCCGCTCCTCCGGTGGTGTGGGGAGCTAGACTCGGAGTCGGCAGGGAAGGAAGCGCGAGGCGGCACTGAGAGGAATGTGAGTGTGGTGCTCCCCCCACCCCGCAGGACCGCTTCGGGAGGGAGGGGGAGTGGGGCGCCTGCCTGGCGCGCGCGGGCGAGGCCGATTGCGCCGCCATGTTGTGCGACTGGCGCCCGAGTGCCCCCAGCCGAGGAGGGGGCTGCGGAGCCCTCCCAGAGCAGGTCCGGTGTGGGGGCGGCACCTGCTCCGCTGCGAGGCGGCAGCGCTGTCCAGTGGCTGCCATGTTGGGCTCGGGAGGGGGCCGGGAAGGAGAAAATGGCGGCTGGGAACCGCCCCCGCCTCGCGTGGCCGCCCCTCCCCCTCTCTGGCGGAGTGTGGCCCCCCCCGACTCGCGTCTCGTCACCCGTTCACACGTGCCTTCCGTGCTTTCCTCGGTCGCCTGCTGTTGCACCGGGGACGTGCGGTGGGTGGAGAGGCAGGTGAGGCAGAGCCTGCCCTCTGGTACTTGGGAAGGCAGCACCGCCTGTGAGGCGGTGGGGGGGGACAGGTGAGGCAGAGCCTCCCCTCAGGCGAGGGGACATGCCCCTCACCCACCATCTCAAAGGCAGTGGTGCTTTCCCAAGGACTCCAGAGAGGAGGCTCTGCCTAACCTGCCTACCTACCTCACAGGAGTGGGGAGGCAGGTGAGGCAGAGCCTCCTCTCTGGAGTCCTTGGGAAAGCACCACTGCCTGTGAGGCAGTGGGTGGGGCTCAAGCACTCTCAACCCATGCGTGGTGTTAGGTGAGGCAGAGCCTCCTCACTGGAGTCCTTTGAGAACAACCATCACCATGCATGGGTTGAATGTGCTTTAGCCCGTCACATGGTGGTGGTGTCATTTCTCAACGGACTCAGGCAGGGAGGCTCTGCCTCTTCTCACATGGTGGTGGCGCTTGTCAAAGGACCCCTGAGGGGAGGCTGTACCTCCTCACCCACTGCTTCGTATTCGGTGGCACTTCTTGAAGGACTTCATTGGGGAGGCTCTGCCTCACCTGCCTCCCCACGCCTCACAGTCGGTGGCGCTTCTTGAAGGACTTCGGTGGGGAGACTGTCTCACCTGCCTCACCACCCTGCGCCTCGCAGAGAGTGGCATTTTCCCAAGGACCAGAGAGGAGGCTCTGCCACACCTGCTCCCGCACCTAATGCCTGTACCTGCATTATACCCTGGTCTCGATCTTTCTTTGGAAGGTCCAAATCATGCTTCTCCGCACTTGAAAAAGCCCTCCGATCTCCCCTGAGCCTCTTACATGTGTTTGACACTTCACATCTGGCCTCCCAACCCAGAAGTAGTCGGTTAGGTGAGGCAGAGTCTCCTCACTGTAGTACTTTGAGAACAGCCAGCGCCATACATGAGTTGAGTGTGCTTCAGCCTCTCACATGGTGGTGGTGCTTCTCAACGGACTCTGGCGGGGAGGCTCTGCCTTGCCTCACGTGGTGGCACTTGTCAAAGGACCCTTGTCATCGCCAGTTATTTCCTGTGGTACTGTGAATAGGTGGACCATGTGAAGTGGTATGGCAGATGACAAATGTTGAGAAACACTGGTCTAAACCCTTGGGTTTGTCTTGCCTCCCCCCCCCCCCCACTGTGTAGTTCCTCCTACTCTTGTGGCAGCAGGGCATGTTATGCCACTATAATGTGAATAAACTAGGCTTGCATGTTACTTGAAAAGGGCGTGTCAGGTTGTTATCTGTGGGAAGCGCGTAATCATATTTTTAATCCATAAGTTATTTGCAACTCATTTTCAACTGCGCCATTACAACTCACTCTAAACCACTTCCTCTGTTAGTCTCTGCCTGCTTCTTCTTTCTTCATTTTTAAAGCACATACTATGTACCACATACGTTTTATCCATTCAGGACTCCCTCCCCATCGCCTTTGCTTTGTTTTGCTCCTTTCCTTGTTTCATCTGTCTGAGTTAGGTGTCAAAAGCACACACAGCAATGATTCTCTCAGCAGTTCACATAGTGAGGTGAACTTGGGTAAGTAGGGCATGCAACATGGCTGACTGAAAAGAACAAAAAAGCTGATCCAATTCACCATGTGCCTTTTGAGTCCTGAAAGAGGAGCAGTTCAGGCATAGTTGTGTAGGTGTTTTACCTTCCCTGGTTCTTGATGGGCCCATGAGATCTTTCCATAAAGATAGGAAAAAGCCACAAACATTACCCATTTGGAATTTGCCCAGTTGCTGTAATGGGGCAATCAGTAGTTGACCTGTGGGCCTTACAATATGTTGGCATGTTCTTGTGTGAACATGCTAACTACCACTCATGGGTGGTAGTTTTTTAAAAGTGATATTCATGTAGTCTAGGGCTATATTCAGTGACTGAGAGTTTGGTATCTCCAGTGCGCTAGGCAGAATTCTGTTTACATAATCCTTCCTCATGGTTTTCAACATATTCCAATATCCAGGTACAGTATTCTAGCTGTATCTTTACAGACCCACCACTTGGTGGCCTATTGCCCTCAACATACCTGTTCTCTTATTAATCTGATTTATCTCCTGCATACACTTGACTTTTCTCATAATTGTATGTATGGTTGTCCAACATTCATTTTGTATTCCATGGATTGTGCCTACAACTACTTTTCCTGCCCTTTCCTTTTGGCTTCTCAATAAAATGCCTCTGTTCACACCCACACAACCTTTCCCCCCACTTTTTGACCTATCTGCCATTCTTCTCATTTTCTGTATTTCAAATGTTTTTCGTTTTCTTCTCCTGATCATCACCGAAGCATGAAGTAACTGAAGACTGTTTTCCTGTATCTTGATAATGCAAGCAGGTGCTTTGTAGCTTCAGAGGTGTGGAACTATCATGTCAGGAAAAGAATACGCATATCCATCTCCAGAAAAGCCTTATGAAATCCAAAAAAAACTGCTACCAGACACTCGCATGCATGTGCCTTACCTTCCCGTTATTGTTTGAGATGAAGTCGTCAGAAGACCTATCCTTTCTAGATTTGATGTAAAAATGTGGTAGGTGGGAAGAATTCCAGGTGCTTAATACATAGAATACAAGAAGCCTTCCTCTAAGTCTGAGATGCTAACAGGGCAGATTCATCAATTTTTTACTTTCTCTCGGTGAAATTATAATCAAGATATATAGAAAGTGTGCCCACGGTTTTGCTCACAAAGAAAGAAGAATGGTTTTTTAAAAGTTGTGATATATTGTTGCTTTTTTACGTCTCTGGGTTTTGATAATACCTCAGCTATTCCTCTGTAACTGTGAATCACCTTTTGCTTGATGCTCTTAGCTTTGCTTACAAGCCTAACTGCCTGTGTGAGAGGGGTTTGTGACTACTTAACCACTGTAAAGAATAGAGAAGCCTCTGATAATTCAGAAGTTTAGTGTCCCTGTTCTGAAGCAAATGCATACAGTATTTACATGTTGACCTGTGCTAGCTACCTATCGTGTTTCTGAACTTCTTAAAGAAATTGAATGTTTAGTTTGTTCTCTAGGTGAGACCTATCTGACTTGGTCTTTTCACCATCTTTTCTTTGAGAGCAAAGACCCATCTAAGTAATAACAGCCCATGCTCATTATAGATTTTGTTGTGTATTTGATCTGTTTTGCACATAGTTTACAACATTTCACAGGGCTGATCCAAGATAAAATATTGTCTCTGTGTGCCATTTCTGGTCCTTAAGTCAAGATAATGCCAGTTAACACCATTCTGTGCATGTTTACTCAAAATGTCCCACTTAATTTCTTTGGGGGTTACTATCAGGTAAGCATGTATAGGATTGCAGCCAAAGTGAATGCTATTGAAGACACACAAAATGTCAGACCTCCTAAGGACCAAACATTTTTTGGTTTCTTCTTTCCCTTGCTTGACCCCACATTCCTGAATGATAGTATTGGGATCCTTGAACTATTTGGAAGCCTCTCAATTCAGTAAAATAGAGTTTGGAATGACAGCTGTAAAAGTTTAAGACACATGATAGTGAGATGAGAGAGTACTTTAATCCTATGGGAAACACTTATTTGTGTGTTTAAAATGTCTGTAGCGCACCTTTCCTCCCATAAAATGAAAGTTACTAATCTTTTTAATGCATTTTTCTTCCTAGAATGCCTAAATCAAAAGAACTTGTGTCTTCAAGCTCATCTGCCAGTGATTCAGACAGTGAAGTTGATAAAAAGGTGATCTAAACTTAACTGGTCTATGTGCCTATCGTTTCTGAAGGAGACCCACAACATTATTAAAGCATGTTCCCCCCCCAAATATAACCACAACCAAAATAGCATACAAGAATAAATCAGTGGCATAAGCCATCCGCATATTGACTTGAAACTTTTTTCCTCCACTTAGCCAAAGGCCTTTATATACAGGTGAGACTTGCTTACTTACGTAGCCAATAGGAATAGGATAGCCAGCATAGCCAAAAGGAACAGGAACATACCTGGGAAGGCGGTGATTCCATAAAACTGCTTTCCCCTCTTAATATAGGGATTAAAATACTTCCCTTGCATCTAGTCAGGACAAGAAATTTTAACTATACATGCAAATGGTGCTATTTGTTACCATTTAAGTGTAAGGTGTAGAATGTTCTTAGGACTGATTTGTCTAACTTTCAGATCTGCTTAATCAAATTCCTGGGGTCTTGTGGATTTGTAGTTAAAAATATGTTTTGGTATAAGCTTGCACAGTACATAACTTGTCAAACAAATATGTGATATCAAAATTCATTTTAAGGTAGAGATACAAGGATTCTTATTTTGTATTAAAAGCTAATCCCCCCCCAGCTAATATTCCAGGGAAAAATTGCTACTGTTACTTAAAAAAAAGCATTTTACAACCAGCATAGTCCTCCAAAGGAGGGGAGGACTCATCCACAAGTTTAGTTATTTCCAAGTTTCTGTTCATAAGATTTCAACCATAGTGTTGAAGTACAGAGGATGAATCTTAAGTCCTCCTTTTCTAGGCTTTTGTTGAAGTTTTGAGTCAAAGCCTAGTCTAGATTTTCTTGGCAGCATGTCCCAAACTGAGTGAGAATAGTAGAAAATGTTGGAGTTTTTACAATGGGGAATTGGAAGAATTAATACTTAACCCTGTCTGCTGAGTCTTTTCTCTAAAGCAGGGGTCTCCAAACTTTTGGCTAGAGGGCCGCATCAAATATCTGGCATGGTGTCAAGGACCAGAAAAAATGTAAATATAAAATTTAAATATATTAGAGATGGAATTTAGATGAACGAATAAATGAATGGGCTCAAATTTCCAGGATTTCTCCAAGCACCAACACACACTTAAAATGGACTCCCATTCCCCCACCCCACAAGCAGCTTACTTAATTA
This sequence comes from Tiliqua scincoides, assembly GCF_035046505.1. Lineage (NCBI taxonomy): Eukaryota > Metazoa > Chordata > Lepidosauria > Squamata > Scincidae > Tiliqua > Tiliqua scincoides. The sequence goes on from NC_089822.1 coordinate 14,207,730, forward strand.
TACAGGAGTAAATATCTCAGAACCACGGGATCACAGGAAGACACCCAGAGCGTGTTCTGAAGGCCAAGGAGACCTCCTTCACGCTCAGAAAGCCATCTAGAGCTTTCAGAGGGCAGAAAACAGAAGTTAATTTCTGTTTTTTTTGGGAAGTGATGTCTTTAGGCCTTTAAAAGGCGTTCTGAGGGCCACAGAGGCTATGTGCAGCCTTATCAGCTGTCAGAAAACCCTTTGGATGTGACCAGAGTATAGCTCCAGTCGTGTTCAGTTGCGTGGTCCAGAGACTGGCCACAGGCCAGATAGTCTCGCCATAGGCCACATCTGGCCCTTGGGCCAGGGTTTGGAGACCCCTGCTCTAAAATACTCTTCCAACAAGTTTTGCTTCCAATTTTTGAGTATAGTTGGGGATAGATCCTGTTTAAAATGTTGAGGGGAGATGGCATTTGTTATTTAACCTCAGAGCAGGAGACATAACCCCTCTTTCTCCTGCCTTCTGATTCTTGCAAATGGCTCCCACTTTTTGGTTTTTGTTGTCCAGGAAAAAATAGGGCTGGGAATCCTGCAACCTCTAGCTTGGCACTGAAATGCCAAACTTCATACAAGCACAATTGCTAATCCAGCACCAGAATATGGTTCTGCTAATCTTATATTGGAGTTCTGCTATGAAATTTTTTTAAACGAGCATTTTCCACCTTCAGGTACAGTACAGCAAGAAGATTAAACAAAAGCCCTAGGCAATTACACACAAAAGACTTTTTGTACTTGATAGCTATATTAACTGTCTGCTTTTAGTAGAACCAGAGAGGGACTAATACTGAATGCATTTGATCACTCTTTCCTTTTGCATTGGGTTGTGGGAATGAGGAGCAATGTTCCTTATAAGGGATCCATGCCATTATGCAGACACTTTCTGTTGCCATGCATCATTGCGACTGCTTTGCACTGCTGTCTTTGGAGGCATGGCAATGACTTCATGGGTTACAACTGAACTTTGGGTTGCCATGCTTAGCAGGAACAGTGGTGAGGAGACAATTAGTATGAACTGCTAAGTGTTGCTTTTTAGGAAAATACTTAACTTTCTTTTTTTTATGTCAAGGCAAAAAGAAAAAAACAAGCAGCACCAGAAAAACCTGTAAAGAAACAGAAGACTGGTGAAAGTTCCAAAGGTGCAGCCTCCTCCAAGCAAAGTAGTAACAGAGATGAGAATATGTTTCAGGTAAAAATAGTGGCTCTCATTTTGGAGATGTCATGTGATCTTCAGGTTACACACTGTGTGTGGTACTAGATTTTTATGAAATGAAAGACTTGGCCCCAGGAGGACAAAAATCTGTGCCTTGCTTTCATAGATCAATTCACAAACCTCTAGAACAGGGGTGCTCAATAGGTGGATCGCGATCTACCGGTAGATCGCGGAGTGCCGACCCCCCCTTCAGGTGCCTCTGAGAGGAAACGCCGGGAGTAAGGCCCATTGTACTCAATGGGCCTTACTCCCAGGTAAATGTGGCTAGAATTGCAGCCTCACAGCCTAATCCTTGGCATGTCTACTCAGGAGTAAGTCCTGTTATACTCAGTGGGGCTCAAGGTACACCAACATACACTATACACATAAATGTTATATGTTATGATGGCGCGAACATTGTAAAAAAAACTCTGGTAGATCTCTGGGCCTTGCTGGGTTTCAAAGTAGCTCTCGAGCCAAAAAAGTGTGAGCACCCCTGCTCTAGAATGTATGTTTTCAAATGTAGCTCTTTCTTGAACATAAACATGGCTGCTGAAAGGAAAAGGCTTTAGGAGTCTAGCAACTTCATGTTGTAAAGTTTGTCTAGGAGTGACTGTCCATAACACCCAAGGTGTGCCACACAACTTTCATATTGCATCAGTAGGAGAGTTTGGGTAGCTGTCAGTGTTGTTTGTAAGGCCAATAGGGGCAGTTGCAGTAACCTAGATTGAGAGAGAGGGCGCTTTCTGAGTATTCAGTGTTTCACCTGCAAGACCATTCAACAACCCTGTAAGGTAACTAAGCATTCTTATCCTTATATTGCTGTTTGGGAAGCTGGAGGTGTGTGGCCTTAGGCAAGCTACTTTGGTAGTTCATGTTCATGGTTCAAATTAATTATTTGTAAATGGTTTTAATTATTGTTTTTAATTGTTAATTTTTAATTTTGTATTTGTTGGAGCTAATTGTTGTAGGCCGCCTTGTGTGCCCATAGGGCAAAAAGGCGGGATATAAATTAAAATAATAATAATAATGTCAGAGATGGGATTTGAACAAGGACAGTTCTGATTTGTACCTCTGTCCCTTAGTTGCAACACAATGCCCAAGTCAGGATGGAATCTGAACCTCCTGAATAACAATCTTTTCTATCTAAAGATTGGTGACCTTGCATGTTGTGCAAAGGTTCACATATTTCTGATTCACTGTGGTAGCCAAATCAAAGTATGTGGTTGTCAGAACCTTGCCCCCTCATCTTTCAGCCAGTCTTACACAGGTTTACTTAAAAAAAAAAATCCCCAGATCTCTTGCATTTCCATTTGACAAATTTCAACACTGCTCTCATTTTGGGAGTTTGGAAAGCATTCCTTTAATGCTGAGCAGGCAGGGAGTACTTCTGCCATCCAGCAACAAAATGACCAGTCCTGGGGCTGAGTTTCTTTTAATGCTGGCAGAAAAGGTACTTGGGATGTGTTGGTTGCCCAGTACTAGAACAGCTGACCTGTCATTCCACCCACATTGGGAGCATTGACAGGAACCTTACTCTCTTTTCTTCCCCCCTCCCATGCCCCTGATTTGATCTGGAGATGTGGACAGATATCTTCCCCTTGCTGTGCTTTACTCTTCAGAACTCAATGTGCACTTGGACTTTTCTGCCCTCACCCTAGGTCTAGTCTGGGAAGAGACAGAGGGTCTTGGACTTATTTCATTGTCCTCACTGTGGCAGAATGGAAATGTGGAGCCATGCATGATATTGAGAGCAATTGAACTGGACAGGCTGATATAATTTATTTGGATTTCTCTAGCTTCAGATTATGCCAAGATGTTGTAGTTTCTTTTAATGGCATAAGTGGGAAGTGCATTAAGTAATCCTGCTTTGCTAAGCAATTTGGCCCACACCAATGGAACATGATATTGAACTATGGACTGGAAGGCTGTATTGTGAAATGTTCAAGTGATTGAAAAATTGTACTTGTATGGTGTTTCTGACTTTCTGCCAAATTGGACAAAGATTACTGGACCTAATTGTGTCTGAGTTTTATTGGATAGCCTGCTTTTCTGTGTTTGTAGTGTAACTATTTGCTTATCCAGCATGGGTGAAAGATTAGTGAATTCTTGAACACAGACATATGAGGAAACCAAGAGTATCAAGGAAATATTAGAATTTAAGTTTTGTAACCTAATCTATTCACTATTAGCAGGTAATTCTATTCACTGCTTCTATTTCCTTGGACAGTTAGTTGGCAAGTAGTATACTAGTTAAGAGGATGAGCTAAGAATTAGTTCTTGGATGAAACCTTGTCTCAACTATAAACTTGCTAGGTGACCTTAGCAAGTGATTGTTTGTCACCTTTGAGATGAGACTGTAACTAGCCTAGTCTAACCTACCTTGTTGTAAAGATTTCTGAAATAATGTATGTGATGCTTTGTAGTGCTTAAAAGTACTACATAAATATATTAGTGACATTACCCAGTCATGTGGTCATCCAAGAGCTTATACATTTTATGTTGGTTACCATGGTTGCCCAAGTGTAACATTTTGTCTTGTTACTTACTCCTCCTCATATGTGCGTCCTAGCGCAGAAAATAATAGGTGTTTGATGCCTGTTTGAGATTGGAAAAAAAGGCGATGAAGCTTTGTATGTGGGCTGAAACAGTGTGTTTGAATTGCCATTGTAGTAATTAATGGAGGGAGTTAGTTCTGGGTTGGGATGTTACTGCAAACAGGAAAGAAATTATTAATGTGGGGAGAGTTTGGGGTACTGTAAACTCTGTTTGCTCAACTTGTATCTATGACAGGACATGAAGCTTGTGTACCAATGCTTAAAAAAGCATATCAGAGGTGATATTGCATCTCTTGTGTTACAGGAGGTATTAAGGTTCCCTTATCAACATTCAGTTTGTCCACACTATTGTGAAATCTTCCAAAAGATTTTAAGATTTTTTTTTGAATCTCCAGCACCGGTTATGTGCTGGAGAAATCAAACATTTTCCTTAATATTCAACCTTGCAAACGTCTTAGACTTATATGGGTCTTGGTATAAGTTTAGACCCCAATTATAAGTGAGGAAACATGTTAGTATTTAGGTTTCACTTTTCCATCAGATTAATGTGGTGTGGTTTTCGAACAGCCCTAAGCCTAAGCCTTTTTTGTGTGTGTCTTGAGAGTATAAGTTAGGCTACTGAGTACAATAAAGAATTACTTGCAATTATTATTGGCTACTTGACAAATTCTAGGTGCCAGGTTGCTGTGGCACCTGGGGAATGGTTGGGTCCTTCTTGGAGGGTTTACCTTGCTTTTCAAAAAGGTTTACCTAGCCTTTTTGTTTGTGTGCTTCTCTCAATCACTGATTTCTGGATGTGTCACTGATTTCAGATTCTCTTTGAATCAGTGAAATCACTGACTTCTCTTTGGGCAAGGCTGGTATTTGCCCCCCACTGTTCTTCTACATGGCCAGTGGGAGAAAGAGTGAGAGTGCCCGCACATGCTGGCAAGTGGAGGTGACTTGACCAACTGGCAAACTTCAGTGGCTTTAAGATTGCATGTGGGTGCCTTATTTCCTTTGCTGGTACTTGGGCTGTGCAAAAGAGTTCTTGCTGTGTTATACTGGGTTGGAGCCAGGAATGGTAATAGAAGGAGGCAGTGTTGGTGTATGAGTGCCAGTCAAGGTGGGTTAAAAGCATGGGGATGGGATTGTCATGAACAGATTAACTTCTACCTGTGGATGGGAAACAAGTCTCCTGGCAGAAGGATGATGGCTCCCTGGGCCTGCCATCTTCTTGCCCTTCCCTGGGATAGTGGGGGAAAGGGAGAATGCTTCATTCTGTGTATGCTCCCCATTTCTCTCTCCTCCATACCATGCAGACTTTTGGGGTGCTCACGTGTGTGGCAGCCATCTCCCTTATTTTCATGTGCAGCTACCTTTTTTTGTTAGTCTCTCCTTAAAGCCCTGGATGATGAGGGTTATATCTGGCTCCTAGAGCCTAAGCACATTTCTCAAACCCTTGGCTACTACCATTTCTAATATTAGCATTCTGTTTAGGCTGTAGTTTCCTGTGTTAATGGTTTCAGGTTTTGTTCTCTTGCCTGTGCTTCCTGAACACTAATCTCTGAACTACTTACATCTTTGGTGCCACTCAACATAGACTCGATCAACACTGCATACATGATGAGGTCAACTTCTGTCTGGATCCTCTAGTTGGAATGTGGTTGCTTACTACCTTGTGAACTATAGGTTCATTTTAGCCTTTAAATCAAGTCATGAACTAGCATCAAACTATTAATGTATCTGTTTTTGAAGACCAAAACCTAATCTAATGTATGTATCATTTCTGTACTTGAATGCATTTGATTTCTGAAATTAGAGAATGGAGTGGTGATTTTTGCTTTCATTAACTGAGGATTAGATGTAGATTCTCTATGAACACTTCCATACCTACTGACCATCCTTCTATAGAGAGAAAAGATAAACTCTTCTGGAAAATGGATTAATTAGTGGCAATTAGTTGGAGATGGCTCTTTCCCAGCAAAATAATTTTTTGTAGGAAAACTGAATTTTGAACTCCTATAGGCTTTGTTACTTGTGAGAAACTTGTGAAAGGGCAAGTGAGAAGATGCCCTTGTTTCTATAATCTTTTAACAGAATTAAACTATAATTCTGTGTTCCATCACGAGACAATGTCTGAAGAATTAATGTATGTGTAAAATAATTTCTCTACTTTATTTGCAGATTGGTAAAATGAGGTATGTCAGCGTTCGTGATTTTAAAGGAAAAGTCCTAATTGATATTAGAGAATACTGGATGGATCAAGAAGGTGAAATGAAACCTGGTAGAAAAGGTAACTCTTTATAGCAAACACTCTTGCTGTGCAAAGTTGTAGCTAATCTTACTGTGTTCACTATACTGGGGGTATGCACTATATTGCACTATATTGGGGGTATGCACTATATTGGGGGTATGGGGGTATTGGGGGTATTTGGTATCTTCTACCAAAATGTAAGGCATTGTAATTGGGTAACATGCAGTAAACTACAATATAGAGCAGAGCTTCCTAAACTTTGTAGTATTGGGACCCATTTTTTTTAAAACAGCCATCTATCCCAACCCACATAGCTTCACTAGACAAAAAAGATCTAGAAAAATATACAGGTCCAACCTTGTTATACACAGATTTTTTATATATGGATTTGATTCAACACGAATGGCCACTGCAAAGGAGAAGGAATGCGCTGATCCTGGAGAAGGGGAAAAATGCATCCCTTTAAAATCACAGTTTAAAAAAACTGCTTTTCTTACTGTTCTAGAAAGACAGTCATGCAAGTGATTACAGGTGTTAATTATCCAAGAATTTTTCACCCATGGAAAAATCTGTGGATTTTTCTATCTCAATGAGATGAGAAGGGCCCTTTAAATTAAAGGAAGACAGTTTAACAATAGCCTGTTAATGTGAGAACATCAGTCATTCTCTCTCAAGGCTTTACTCTAAGGCAAGAGATCCCTCCCTTCCCCCTGGGCAGTGAAAGAAAGATGATCCCTTTGCTCTGGCTTAAGGGAGGGGTGGCTGGCTCTGAGTGAAGCCTTTCTAAGTACCTGGAGAGAGACTGATTGATGGATTGTCTGCTTAATGACTGGCTTACATCACAGAGGTCAGCAATGCTGTTTTTAAATCACCTAGCAAAAGGAAATTGTTCTTTTAATGAATTTGCTTTAATGCCCTCGCGAATGAGACTAAACCTGCATATTATTTATCAATATTAATATTAAATAAATAATAAACAGGCTCCTGTGCTCCCAAGGCTACTAGAGACCTTACATATGGGGTGTGTGTGTGGGGGGGGGGGACATTTGCTAGACTTGCCCTAGAAATGGAGTTTAAGGACTGTTTCCTCCTAACCTTTGCAGATATTCCGGGATACCCAAGAGGCTGAACTAGAGAGCAAGATGTGCATTTAGGGATTTTCAAGCCAGATAAAAGGCTGAAAACCATGGCAGGCTCCTCTTCTATGTCCTCCTTGGCACAGTCATTTCTGTCTGAGCACTCTTTAGAGTTTGATCAAATCTTACGATTTCCCCAATTCTTGAGCTTGCTGTCAAGTTTACTGGTGCATTAGGGATGCAAGACAGGCAGTTTGCAAACTTCTTGAAAATGAAACAAACACAAATGCTTGTAGAAAGCAAAAGAGCGGTCTCTCCATCTGGATTGCCCACTGCAGCGGTTTTCTTCTGCAAACCAGGCACAGGTGGTTGCAGAGTTTGTTTGTTTTTTAAGTTTCAAAAACGTTTCATGACCCACCCAAAAGCAGCTTGTGACCCACTGGTGGGTTATGATCTACAGTTTGGAAACACTGGTATAGAGAGATTCTTTATCTTTAGTTTGGCGAAGGGGCTACTGTGACACACAGGACTGGTCTTCATTTGTAGCAGGATGAGATGGTAGAATTCTGGGGTGGTGTAATGGAGTGTACAGCAGCAAGTGGAGAACAATATTTTTGAATGTTGTCCTATGTGGAAAAACGCCCTGCTGGTAGAAAATAGGGAGAAACACTTCCAGCTGGGAGGTCCTGAGTGAGAAGCTTTTTCTTGAAGTGCTAGATTTCTTTTAGTTGCAAGAAGCATTTTACATGAGGGAAGCGCTCAAAAGTGATCCACCTGCAGTCTGTAATACATTAATAAAGTCCTCATTCTGCTACATTGCGAAATAGCCTAGACGTAATTGTTATCTATAAAAATACCCATGAATTCTGCTGTCTTGTATCTAGTTACCCTGTTTGAGTGACCTGCATTTAAGTTGGACTCAAGCAAGTACTTTTCCAACATTTCCTTATTCTTAATGTGTCTGCTTCTTGGGCACTAGCTAGTCAAATCTGTTCTGAGTATCTGTTCATGAATCAAATAGTGAACGTCTCCCTCTCCCTCCTTTTGGTTTTACACTCTTATCATTCAGGGTCTGTCAATAGATGAAGCAGGGAAAGACACCACATGATTCCTTGGTTTCCTAATCTCTAGCTTTTATGTCAAAACCAGGCATATGCAGGCAGAAGACTCTGGATGTTTCTGAGCTTAATGGACTATAAAACAAATACAAAGGCATGTGGATTAGGGAATGCACATTGAAAGGGGCGGAGTTTTGTGGGGTACTATGGATATCCCTTGTTTGGATTTGCCATCCATATCAATGATCCAACTCAGTACTTGGGTCTGCTGTTCCGATAGTGTGAACTAATACATAAGGTGCTGAACAAGCATGTCAGAGCCCCTCCAATTTTAAGGCCTTTGAGATTTAAGGCCTTAAATGTCAAATATAGCTGCTTTTAACCTTCTATGGAAGTGACACCCAAGTGTTCTAAACTGGGCTTGGAAATTTTGTTTTAATATAGGTTCTTGAGTGAAATTTTGCTGCTGCTGCTCCAGGCTCTGGGCAGTGCAGCATGCCCCAGGGAGCACACCAGATAACAAGAGACCTCATCCTGGTGCCCTCCCTTGCGTCTGGCATTCTGACATAACCCATTTCTAAAATCAGGAGGTTGCACATACACATCATAGCTTGTAACCAGTAATGGATTTTTCCTCCAGAAACTTGTCCAATCCCCTTTTAAAGGCGTCCAGGCCAGATGCCGTCACCACATCCTGTGGCAAGGAGTTCCACAGACCAACCACACGCTGAGTAAAGAAATATTTTCTTTTGTCTGTCCTAACTCTCCCAACACTTAATTTTAGTGGATGTCCCCTGGTTCTGGTGTTATGTGAGAGTGTAAAGAGCATCTCTCTATCCACTCTGTCCGTCCCCTGCATAATTTTGTATGTCTCAATCATGTCCCCCCTCAGGCGCCTCTTTTCTAGGCTGAAGAGGCCCAAACGCCACAGCCTTTCCTCATAAGGAAGGTGCCCCAGCCCCGTAATCAGCTTAGTTGCTCTCTTTTGCACCTTTTCCATTTCCACTATGTTCTTTTTAAGATGTGGCGACCAGAACTGGACACAATACTCTAGGTGTGGCCTTACCATCGATTTGTACAACGGCATTATAATATTAACTGTTTTGTTCTCAATACCTTTTCTAATCATCCCAAGCATAGAATTGGCTTTCTTTACTGCCGCTGCACACTGAGTCGACACTTTCATTGACCTGTCCACCACCACCCCAAGATCTCTCTCCTGATCTGTCACAGACAGCTCAGAACCCATCAGCCTATATGTAAAGTTTTGATTTTTTGCCCCAATGTGCATGACTTTACACTTTCTGACATTGAAGCGCATCTGCCATTTTGCTGCCCATTCTGCCAGTCTGGAGAGATCCTTCTGGAGCCTCTCACAATCACTTCTGGTCTTCACCACTCAGAAAAGTTTGGTGTCATCTGCAAACTTTGCCACCTCACTGCTCACCCGTCTCCAGGTCATTTATGAAGAGGTTGAAAAGCACCGGTCCCAGGACAATCCTTGGGGCGCACTGCTTTTCACCTCTCTCCATTGTGAAAATTGCCCATTGACACCCACTCTGTTTCCTGGTCTTCAACCAGTTCTCAATCCACGAGAGGACCTGTCCTCTAATTCCCTGACTGGAGTTTTTTCAGTAGCCTTTGGTGAGGGACTGTGTCGAATGCCTTCTGAAAGTCCAGATATGTAATGTCTACGGGTTCTCCCGCATCCACATGCCTGTTGACCTTTTCAAACAATTCTATAAGGTTCGTGAGGCAAGACTTACCCTTACAGAAGCCATGCTGATTCTCCCTCAGCAAGGCCTGTTTGTCTATGTGTTTTGAGATCCTATCTTTGATGAGGCATTCCACCATCTTACCCGGTATAGATGTTAGGCTGACTGGCCTATAGTTTCCCGGGTCCCCCCTCTTTCCCTTTTTAAAGGTAGGCGTGACATTTGCTATCCTCCAATCTTCTGGCACCGTGGCCGTTTTGAGGGACAAGTTGCATACCTTAGTCAAGAGATCAGCAACTTTATTCTTCAATTCCTTAATAACTCTTGGGTGGATGCCATCAGGGCCCGGTGATGTATTGATCTTTAATTTATCAATGAGGTCTGAAACATCTTCTCTTTTAACCTCTATCTGACTTAACTCCTCGGTCAGGAGGGGCCGTTCGGGCAGCGGTATCTGCCCGAGGTCTTCTGCCGTGAAGACAGATGCGAAGAACTCAGATGGCAGAATTTCTCTGCCATCTCTAAGTCTCCTTTTATCTCCCCTTTCCCTCCGTCACCATCCAGAGGGCCAACCGCTTCTCTGGTAATGTGAATTCTGCAGGCTGAACAACTTAAGTGCAAGTTGTGTGTGTTATCCTCAATAAACCTGCTACCTTTCAGAAGGGTCAGACCTCTATAGGGTCCTGAAGAACCCCCCCCCCCAGCTGTTGAAAATCTGATTCAGGCCTGCCACCCCCACTTCACCTGATTCTTTTGAGCATTTGTTAGGCTTGCTAGTGTATTTATAGCCTTAAAGACACTTTATATGGAGGTATTGTTCTGAGGCATGCTGAATTCTGTATCAATAGCAAATGGTGCAATTGCATCTTTTTTGTAGCATGGTTGTGAATCTAGAGATGATAAATGTTGTAATGCATTTCTTTTGGCTTCTTTAGGTATCTCCTTAAATCCAGAACAGTGGAGCCAGTTGAAGGAACAGATTTCTGATATTGATGAAGCAGTAAGAAAACTGTAAAGACGAGCCATACAGAAACTCTACTGTTATAGTTTAAGTAGTCTTTTTACATTGGCATTCATTTTCTAAACTGTTTGTTTTCCAAGCTATTGTATATTTGGATTGCAAAACAATTTGTAAGATGACCGCTTTTTTTAATGTGCATTAAAATTGTATTCTGAGTGAAGTTAGAAATGTGTATACTTTTATTAAACAGGTGTTTATGTTCTCACATCATGGTGTAAAATAAAAACACGTTCAGTTAATACTCTGAGTAAGACACAGTTGTCAGTGAACTTCTTGACTGAAAATGCAGAGTCCTCTTAAGACAATGATATGAGTGATATGTCTGTCATCTCTTACTGTCCTCATAAATGTAAGCTTTTGTCTTGCTCTGGAGACATGGTCTATTGTACTTATCTTTCACACATGTGCTCATGTATGTACATAATAAGCCATTGTGACTTAGCAGGATATAAATGTAGTTAATCTTTTTGATTAAAGAAGTCCTTCAAATGGATTCTCAAAACCAGTCTAGAACTTCCCTATAGACTAGGGAAATGGAATGTGTCTTTAATATCCTGTTCTTCACTTGTGTGGGACTGAAGGATACATCAAGTTCACAACATAGTAACACACTTTTCTGCTTGCATCTTTGCTAATGGTAATTATTTGAAATGCTCAAACCCTGTTCCTTAACATCTAGTTCTGTGAGACACATTTTTCCAGCATTGTTTTTAGGAGGTACTGGCTCTCTTTCCCAGACTTAATTAATGGTCCTTGGGGGGGGGGGGGGTCTGAGCACATTCTTGTACTGCATTTTGTACTCTTGTACAGACAGTAGGATGCAAAAAACATAGTGTCAATCAAATTCAGGTGAGTGAAACAGACTATAGTCACTTGTTAAACATGAATTATAAATCGTGAAATACCATCATTACACACTTGTGTCCTTCTTGCCTGGCATGTGGATTTTGTTTGAATGTAGAATTTTAAGTGCACAATTTATCACTTGGGGTAACAGAAGTCAGAAATTGCATTCGTCCCAAGTCGCTGTCACACATTGTCCAAAATCCATGTAGATTCTGACTAGTCACTCAGCAACTGTCCCTCTCCAGTGTGCACCTTATCCTACCAGCATGAACATCACAGGGGTTGTCATCCACAGCCTTTTTGTAAAGTGGCCACAGCATTTCCTTGTCTGTTTGGAGTCAAGTGTCAAGGCAGGAAGAATGTTCATCTTTCATTCAGATCTACAAAGGGAGGGACCAAATAAAATGCAAGGCATGCAGTGAACATAAGAACAGCCCCACAGGATCAGGCCATAGGCCCATCTAGTCCAGTTTCCTGTATCTCGCAGCATCTGTGCTTTCTTTTGCACCTTTTCCATTCCACTATGTCCTTTTTGAGATGTGGCAACCAGAACTGGATGCAATACTGCAGGTGTTGCCAGTGGATGACTATTCTTATGAGGAGCTAAATACAATTTTACATTGGTAATGATGTGTAATAGTACAATTGGAAAAATATTTTTATTCAAGCCAAGTCAAATGTCTTGGTAAATTCATTTGTTTTTCATTGGGCTTCCCCCCTCCCTTAAATCTTTTGTACTGTGGCCTTAAACTGGCTTTTAACTCACTAGTACAACAACCTAAGGGATTGCTGGAGCCTGTACTGTAGTGGCTAGAAAGCCCCCCTCCCCCCCACAGCTGAGCCTAAGCCCCAGTATTGGGAAATAGTGTGAATATAGCCTGGAGTCCTCCTGATAGCAATTGTGACACACACACTGCCTGGTCCATAAAGGACAGAAAGCTATTTAACATTTACAAACAAATGGGAGTTTAGTGTATTTTTGCAGAAACTTGGGAACTGGGACATGTTAAACAAAGTTGGAACAAATCAATATTGAACTAGTTTAGATAACCATCTGAATAATCTGCTTAGGTCCTCTGGTGACCCATTCGTTTCCACTCTTGTGTTCTGAGATGCTGTATCTTTGTCATCTGCCTTTAGTTTTTCTCCTTTAGCATCCAGACTTAAAAAGAAATTCAACCTTGTGGATGTTTGTCTTTATATGCAATTGTAGTTGTAAGACCAGAGTGGCCACTAGATGGTAGCATAGCTCTTCACCATAGCTTTCAAATCTTGTCTAATTCAACAACTGTCTTAATTGTGGAACACTGAGAATTTTTCTAGGCTTCTATATTCCTTAACTAAAGCCCTTCCTACCTTAATTTTATGGGTCTAGTCTTCTGTTTATTTAAAGTCAAAGTAGAGGAGTACATCATGTAGAAGAGTGTGAAATACAACTTTTGGGGTATATTGAACATTTGAGTTCTGCTCTTGTTAGAGATAGGGTGATACCTGGAGAGAGAGAATGGGGCTTGGGGAACAAGAAAAATATCTCAGAAACTCATTTCATCTTTTGGCATTAGCAGTACTGGCTCTATGATGGCGGGTGCCCTTGGCCAAAGTACTCACAGTGCCCTCCTAAAGGGAAATAGTTGCAAGATAAGTAGCATAGTTCATAATAAACAGAAAAGTTTATTATAGATTGTGTTCATTCATGTTTTCTGTGAAGGTGGAGGAGTTTGTCCAAACAAATTTCAACTGGAGCTGTTGAAATTTCAGTTTCAAAACAATGTACTGAATTCATGAAAGGGGCTTTAAAAAGCGTAGAGTTACAGCAAGTTAAAAGTACTATTTATTCTTTTAAGGCCACAATCCTAACCAACTTTCTAGCACTGACATAAGGGAAATGCAACTCCAAGGTAAGGGAACAAATATTGCCTTTACTTGAGGAGGCCTCCATGACTTCCCCCCAACTGCAGGATGTAGCACATGCCCCACTGGCACAGCTATGCCAGTGCTGGGAAGTTGATTAGGACTGCATCCTATAACCTTTAAAATTACCACAGTTGCTGTTCCACTTTTTTCTCTTTAAAACAAATGCTTTGCAGATTAAAAGCAAAAAGGTTTAGATAAACTGCAGCTCTGCTTTACATGTAGAAGATACTGGGTTCAATCTGTTGTGTCTCCAAGTAGGGCTGGGAAAGACTTTTCTCTGAAACCCTGGAGATCAGCAGCCAATAGTGAACTAGAAGGACCCAAGAGTCTGAACCCCTTACAAGAGAGCATCATGTATACTATACAGCAATAAAAATAAGTAAACTAAAACCACAGATTATGTCAAAATTAGCAGCTCAAACTTGAAATTGCATAGGTTAAAGGCCTGCTGAAACTTAAAAGTTTTAAATTAATTCTGCAAAGCAGAAAGAGAGGGCCCGGTGGCTCTGTTTAGAGAGCATTCCACCAGCTTGGTATCGGCAGAGAGGGTGAAAAGTCTCTTCTCCCTATGTACAGCTATTTCCCCACCCCAAAAGAAAGCTCCCCTTCCATTTTGCATATGTGTACGGCTATCAAGCCTCTGAAGGTTAGCACCAATAATAGCTCATTTTGTTTTTATGAAATCCCAAGCTCAGAAGATGTATCAGCTCTAAAGGAAAGAATCAGTTCTGCTAAATATCCCACCAACAGATACATGATCAGCTTCTTTGACACGCCCACCCATTCCCCTTCTAGAATAGATGATTCTTGTTCCCTTAATGATGCTTTTATAGCAAAGTTTTAAGAGTAGTCAGTAATGTTTAAAAATTATATATAACTAGTAAGTGTTCTTTTCTTTTAGCCTTAATTCAGCTGAGACTATAGGGTCATGTGGTTCAACATATGGAATGCATTCAGCTAATATGAAAGAATACAGCTTTGCTGGAGGGTATGGAGTAAAAATAATGTGCCTGTTAGTGATGAGAAAGCACAACAGACTTTTCTTTGATTTGAAGCCAGCTGAATATTATCAAGGTCAAAGTTGCCAAGGAACCATCTTTTAAACTTAATTAGCTGTTACTTCTGTTTAAAATCAATGCATCAGTCTATATGGATGTATGCATGTCAAGTATATGCAGATTCCCTGAAAACCTAGTGTAAGTTAAGCCATTTCTGCCCAACATTGCATATACGCAACAAGGACCAAATGTGTACATCATTGGGCCAGGCAGAAATGGCTTAACTGCAATCTTATATGGTCTTATTACCCTCTCAGAAATGCCCATAGCCCACCAATTTGTATTAAATTTACAAAACAAACATTAATACTCAGAATCTCTTTACAATGAAGGCTTAGCAAATCTGTTTTTGATGGTTTTAAGTATATTCACTTGCTTAAGAAGACATATCTTGCTGGATTAGACAGATCCACTGACAGTTCAGTCTGAGTTCAACCATGTCTACTCAGAAAAATACCCTATAACATTCAATGGGTCTTACTAACAGGTAAGTGTGCATAGGATTGCAGCCCTAGCCCAGCATGCTTTTCAAGAATCCCAGTAAGAGCTACTAGGTGATCCTACTGGAAACTGACCAGTGGTCATATGAGAATACTAGGGCTGCAATCCTATACACACTTACCTGGAAGTAAGTCCCATTGAACTCAGTTGGATTGACCTCTGAGTAGACATGTACAGTATAGGTTTATTCTGTAGCTCTATCTTTTGGAGACTCTTGCGTGGCCAAAATTATGGAGACACTGGTCATCAAAGTAATTTCTAAAACAAGTAACTCACCATGACAGGAAAGGGGGACTAAAGGAGTGGTTCTGAAACTGTTCTGAGAAGCTCACTGGAGTTCCTCCTCTGAGGAGTGAGCTCTTGCAGTCTCCTAAATTCATGGAAATTGGATCACTGAGCACTTGCCTTTCTTGTTATCACAGCAGGTAGAGCCCACTGCTTCATCAGGTCAGAAGACCTTCTGCAGATTGTCTGCATTTTCTGCAGTTAGGTCTGTTGCTCTGCTTACACATTCTGTTTTGAGCTCTAGACAGTTTCTTAGAAGGCATTTTTGCAAGTTGTGAAAATGTCAAACTGCTCACAATCAAGTTGTGAAAGAAAATTAACAAAACCTTAAACAGAGATCTTCAAGAATGTCCTTGATTGAACTGGGTTTCTGCTGTAAGAAAGGAAGCCTACATTTCCCAATCCCATCCCAATCCCACCCAGTCCCATATTTCTCGGCTTGTTTTTCCTGTGGGAAGTAGAGCTACGAACTCTGATAGATGCTATTCCTAGAAGGGGTTTTTTTTTTCCTCACCAGGTTAGTCACGTTGGAAACTTCTGGAGGCCCTGTTCTTGTCTCCAGGGTTGCTTTCAGCCGGGTAGGTTGAATTGGGGGCCGAGAACCAAAGCAGGAGAGCAGTGGGGGGATGACGAGGACGACAGTAAATGGCAGTTTGTTCTGAGTTTTTGTCTCAGTCATTGCTGTAAAAGAGAGCGACTAAGATGATTATGGGGCTGGGGCACCTTCCTCATGAGGAAAGGCTATGGCGTTTGGGCCTCTTCAGCCTAGAAAAGAGGCGCCTGAGGGGGGACATGATTGAGACATTCAAAATTATGCAGGGGATGGACAGAGTGGATAGAGAGATGCTCTTTACACTCTCACATAATACCAGAACCAGGGGACATCCACTAAAATTGAGTGTTGGGCGGGTTAGGACAGACAAAAGAAAATATTTCTTTACTCAGCGTGTGGTCAGTCTGTGGAACTCCTTGCCATAGGATATGGTGCTGGCGTCTAGCCTAGACGCCCTTAAAAGGGGATTGGACAAGTTTCTGGAGGAAAAATCCATTACGGGTTACTAGCCATGATGTGTATGCGCAGCCTCCTGATTTCAGAAATGGGCTACCCCAGAATGCCAGATGCAAGGGAGGGCACCAGGATGAGGTCTCTTGTTATCTGGTGTGCTCCCTGGGGCATTTGGTGGGCTGCTGTGAGATACAGGAAGCTGGACTAGATGGGCCTATGGCCTGTTCCAGTGGGGCTGTTCTTATGTTCTAAGCTTGACAGCTGCACCACCTATTATGCCACTAGGCAAAGCTTAAGTGTGGGGAGAGGCAATCGTCTTAAGACCCACACATGGAGAATGGGCCACTAGAATTTGAAATGATCAACTCAACATCTTATATGCATATCTATTTTTTGTTTTCAGCTGAGAAAAGTATTACACGAGGAGAGGATGAAGTGAAAAGAAAACACTGATTGGAGAAAAGGGCATAAAATAAAATTTTGCCTCCAAGCTTCTCAGAGCAATACCGCGGGAGGGGAGGGGGCTGGGCAGGGCAGGGCAGGGCAGGGAACCATTCCTTGCCTAGGGCACTATTTATCCTAAAACTAGTCCTGACCCAGTACCGTGTACATTTGTATACGTGTCAAGCAATAGCTCTAGGCTCTCAAAAGGCGGATTTAATGTGTTTTATTTTTTATGATGCACTAGCAGTTTTCTCATGTGTGCCTCACACACAGTTTGAAAAGGATTGTCCTGTGATGTGCACAGATGCAACTGACTAGACTTTAAGAAGAGCCCCAGGCATGTCACATCCTAATTGTTGAAACATGTTTTTCTTGCAAGTGGAAGAGAATAATCCCAACCATCTGTTTTGCTAGTGAACAGGGCTTATGTCCCACTGCAAGAGCTTATCCCTGCAATGATTGCTCTGCTGAGAAATTCAACTATTTTTTTTTCACTGTTTCCAGACTGAAAATTGATGGTATTGGAGTTGCTTTCCGTATCATGGAGGCCTGAGCCTTCCAGCCTTCAACCTCCTGCTGATGTTATAATTATGAAATCTGTTTAAAAATCAAAATAATCCATGAACTCAGCACTCAGGACTATTTTGATATTTGTCAAAATGAAATCCCACAGCTTGGCCAGTTGACTCATTTCCAGCTGCATTATTCAAAGGGTGAATTTTTGAAACTATCCCTCTGGTGGCCCAAATGGTTGTTTGTTCATCTTCTGGCAGCAGCAGGTGCTGTGCTGAATGTCTTGAAAATGACTGCAATTATTGACCATTGTTTGAATAAATCAGGTTAAATCCATACTGGATAGAGAATGCAGGATTATTTGCCAGTTTCATTTGGCCCAAGGATGTGAATCATGTCTACTTGTTTCCCCAATCACATCAGCATTTAATTATATGGTATATAATCTCCATGAAGAATTTTTGTCAAGGTTGTGGGGCCCTCTGAGGCCTGAGAAGGCATTTCTTGAAGGGTTTCAATCACTAGCAGATGATTTCTCACTTGGCTGGTTGAACTAGGGATTCTGATGGACTCCAGTGTTATTTTGGGTTTTGTTAAACATGTACCTTTTGAGTCTCAACATGTGAGTGCTTGGATGACACTGTCCATATATGGCTTGATTGCTGTTTTTACTAAAGATTTTGTAACTGCAAAGGCTTACATTGACCTTGCTTTTCAACACTGGACACTGGAAGATATGCCTTAAAATCTTCTACTCAGAATTAGCCCGTATATACAAGTCTGAAGATAGCAAAGCATAGAATGAGATTGCTTGCTGTAGGAGGTTTCAGAATACATTTTCCCGAACTCCTGTATTTTGTTTTTGAATACATGTGTATTGGGGAGGTCTCTTTCCACATCCTCAAAGCAGATACTTGCTCCAAGACAAGATAGACCAATAAGGATCACGTTTTGGGAGAAGGCCGAAGTCAACTTTGGTAATGGAAAGTGGCATCTGCTTTTCCAGTGACACTCCAAGTGCTTTGGTTACAACAGATTGCCTTGTCATCTTTCACTTTGCACCTACATCCCTACCCTTATCTCTGTTGTGGTTCTTCTTCCAAAATGCTGAGAGATTTTCTAAGTCTCTTAACAGGGATGCACAGCTGGGGGAATTCTCCAGATGCATTTTTAGGCCCAGAACTATAAGCCTGTGACTACAGTCAAGCAAACTATGGTTAAGATAAAAGAGAAAGCCCTGCCAAACTCCCATTACTACACTGTTTAGAATGGCTCTTTTTTTTTTTTTTTTTAGGCCTTGGGTTTGTGTCTGTTTTTAAGTGGTCCTTGTCAAAAACACATTTGCCAGAAAGCAAAGGCTATGTAATGTGTTTATTACTGCAGCATAAAGGAAGCCAGACAGATGGAGAACTGCGCTCTGGCTACTGCAAACAATGTGGCTTGGGAGAGGATTACTGAAATATAGCTCAGGACAAGACTTTGCAAATTGCTCCAAGCTCACTTCTTCTGGCCCATTATTCTGTCTGCTGAACAAAGCCTTTTATCTGGTTTGTAGCTGTTGGCACTGTGGAGTCATTCTGCACGTCTTCCTTATAGTATTTTATGGCAGAATGCCTGCTGGCGGCGCTGCTGAGTTCAAGCAGTTTTACAGCAGTTTTGCAGCATTTTGATTCATTCACTGCTTCCAGCACAACACACCCCTTAGAGCTGCCAAGCCAGGTACTAAACATTTGTGGCTGTCTTTTGAGTTGGAGCTATTCTATAAATATCTGTTGTGTGACTAAACACTTTATGAACATTCTCCATGGTGGTACTCCAGGCATGTGTTTTGAAAGCACCTGGGCCTGGAGCTCAAAACTGCCTCCCAGTTGGAAATACAGGGCAGAACTAGAGCAGGCAGAGCCAGCTGGTACCCAGGAGATTTGGGGATGGAGACTGAAGAAAACAGGTTGGAGCAGAGCCCTGCTGCAATTTTGTACATCAAGACCAGGGCAGGTCAAGTGATGAAGCGAGGACGGCACCTGCTGAATTATGGGCAGAACCTGGCAAAGGCTGGATTTACTGGTTTTCCTGCAGAGCAATTAAACCGGGATGAAATAATGTGATTTTAAGAACTTTTTCTCAAAGGGAATGATTCATTTCAAATCTATGTTCTTCTGGAAAAAAATATTCATAATCTTCTCAACGTGACTTTAGCTTCTGCTGTTTTGTAAAGGATTTTAAAACATCTGATGATAAAAACACAAGAAGTTCTGACTTGTGGTGCTATATAAGGGCCCAATCCTATCCAGTTTTCCAGTGCCAGTGCAGCTGTGCCAATGGATCATGCACTGGACCTTGTGGTGGGGCAACAGTCACAGAGGCCCCCTTAAGGTATGGGAACATTTGTTCCCTTACCTTGGGGCTGCATTGTGGCTGCACCGGTGCTGGAAAATTGACTTAGGACTGGGCCCTAAGTCATTGACTTGTGAATTTGACACTCAGCAGAGGAGACACTCAACCACTTCACCAAGAGACCAAGTCTGACCAGATCCATTCTGAGGCACAGAACAGATGAAATGTGGGAGATTCCTAATCAGATGATTCAACATTTTAATTTCACTACTGAAGCAACAGCAAAGGTTTGGACAGTGGTAACGAGGGAATAGCTGCTTAAAATGAGATGGGGGGGGAGTGTTTAATATTTTTCTCCATACCATTTTCCCAATAGAAATTGCCCTGTCAAATATAATTTTAATCTTACTGGAGGGGGAAAAGTATTTTGAAAAATATCCAGTTTTTCCATAAACAGACAAACATATGGCAGCTTAAAGTATCTATATGCATAGTATCTGCTTTTTATCCCCAACTGTGATGATTGAAATCCTCCTCCCCAATTCCTTTAAGGCAAACCCTGCTGTCAGGTTCGATAGGGAAGAGGCTTCACTGAGGTACTTTGAGGCCGTCGCTGTTACAGAAAAACCACCTAGCCAGACATACAGAGTGTTTTGTGAACTGGCCATCTTTATTGTCTAGGTCAAGGGTCTCCAAAACCCAGCCTGGGGGCCAGATGCAGCCTGTGAAGTGCCTCTATACGGCCCTCAGCTACCTTCTGATCCCCTGAGAGCCTCTGGCCCAGTTGACCAAACACAACCAGAGTTGTGCTTGTGGGGTGGGGGAATGGGGGTCCATTTAAGTGTGTGTGCTTTATTTCTTGGGCTGTGTTGGTGCTTGGAGAAATCCTGGACATTTGAACCAATTCATTCATTTCAATTTAAGCTCTAATGTATTTATTTAAATTTTATATTTAATTTTTTTCCCCCTGGCCCTCAACACCGTGCCAGATATTTGATGCAGTCCTTTGGAGTTTAGAGACCCCTGATCTAGGTCAGAAGAACCCTAGGTCATGTCCACCAATTGGGAGATACAGTGGGATGCTCAGGTGATTGTCAAACATCCAATCAGAAAGGAATGGATCATCACTTGATTAAGGTTACTTAAAGTTAAGCCCTGAATGCTTGTGTGTGTCCAGATCTGGCTCCCACAAAGCACATCTGGGTGTGGCTAGATCCTCCTACCTCCCAGCATAATGGAGACGGAAAACCGATTCCTGGATAAGCTCTGGTGAGGATCAGTGAGTTAGGTGTATAAGGGAATGATTTCTTGTTGTTGGTTGTTTTCAAGTTTGTCTGTAAATTGCCTGCTGTACCTTGCTCTTCGCCTGGGCTCTTCCACTGTGCTAGCCACTTTAGAAGCCTATCCTTTTTCTTATCCCCTTGTATTATTTTCCCCCAAATCTGCCTGTTGCCAGTTGAACTCCATCAGAACTTTGCCCCAGTCCTCCTGGACCATGGGCTGCACCTTACTGTATAGTCTTTTGATAAATTCCCTAGAAAGGAGATGTTCGAAGATCATTTCTCTCCAGCTTGCTTTTGTCTTTAGCAACTAGCAGGTAGCATAAGCTACTGATTTTGGCCCTGGGCAAGGGGTAGAGCTGGGGGAAGGAAGGAAGCACATGGGCTCTTCTCTTGCTCACCACAACGGTGGAGCTAATAAAAGCTTGGGGTGTGTGTGTGTGTTTGGGTGTGTGTGTAACTTTAATAATAATACTCAACATGTACTGTATATAGTGATTTATGAGTGTGCAAAGCATTTCAAATGTATTATCGTGATGTAGGCCTAATAACAACCCCATTAGGTAAGTAACAATGCAATCGTATGCATGTCTACTTTGCTGCTGGGGTGCAAGGCTGAGAGAGGGGCTCATCTAAGCCCCCCTAGTGAGATCATGGTAGAGGCAAGATTTGACCCAGGCAAACCACTGATCAGCTACTTAGCTACTGTGCTATGCCAAGTCTTTGTTTGAGAAAGTCACATGATGGTAAGGATTACACACATGCTTCCCCAATCAAAATAGGAGTATGCACATGTCAATATTTTAAAGGGGAAAATGTTAGGAGAACTGATTGTGGATCGCTGACATTATGTTTGCTTTGAAAATGATTGGACAATCAATTTTTCACTTGTTCTGTTTTTGTGAATGGTAATAATTTGGAGAAATAATCTGAACTGGAGTTAAGCAGGTGATATGCCATCTCTTTCCATAGTCAGTCAGTTGTTTTTGGGTTTTGGAACATTTGGAATGTCTTTGTTTTGGAGAATGTTCTTGGACATGAGGAGAACCAAAGGTATAAATGTCCTTTTAATAAGTATCCAAAGACATAAATTCTAGCCTTGATGCCTTTATGTTTTGGGGTATTTTTTTAAAATGCCGAACTGTTTCTACAATGTGCCCTCTTCCAGAATCCTTGGTTAGAATCGAACCCTAACAACAGCCTTTAAGGATTTACAAATTAGGTCATAAACATGTTTTCAGCTGCTACTAGATTTGCTTTTTGTGGTAAAACTGAACTCCTTTGCCCATCTGATACAGGTAACAGCATAATGTCCCCATCCTTGCACCCCTGTTGGGAAATAACTCAGCAATTTTGCACCATGACTTTTGCTCCAATTCAAAATATTAGAACCTAGCATGCAAATAGCAATTTCTGCCCTTCCCTCATACATTTTGGGCTAGTTAATAATGCCAGCAGTTCCCAAACTTCTAGGCCAGCAGTTCCCAAACTGGTGGGTCACGACCCACCAGAGTAATCAGAAGTGGGCCATTCCCCCTTAAGGGGAGTGACCCAGAAATGAGTGACCTGACGGCACCGCAGCAATCAAATGAGAAGTGTGTTCCTATGAGGATCAGGGAGGCCGGCAGAGAGCCTCCCAGACCCTCCTGGATGTAAGGGAGAAAACCCGCTACTCCTGGCCCTGCCATAATTGCTGCAGTGCCATGGGGTCTCCTCCCACCTCTACCCTGCCAAGACTTACAGAGGTCTCAACTCCCTTGCAGGAGTTTGGGAAGCACTGAGAACTGTTGCAAAGGTTATATAACAGCCAGAATCTGGACTTCCAAGAGCTGAATGCAAATCAGTCTATTCCAGACTAATTTTGATCATATTCTCTCTGTAGGCATCCTGACAGGTTCTTAATGCATCCACGCAGAAGTGCTGGCTACAGTACCTGTTGTGGGGCATGCTGCACAAAATGCTCTTCTGTGTGGCTTATGCTGACCTTGCAATTCCCATTAGTCAGCATGAAACATCATCACTCCAACAACACTAAAACAAAGCAGTTTGCTTTTCAAATGTTGCTTGACATGCACGCAGATTTGTCCGTCCTTGGGCAGAGACTCACAAAGGCAAAAATATTGTGTGAACCTGGCAAATGTGTTCTAATTGAATGGAAGGGGCTAGAAAAGCACCTGCTTTGCATGCAGAATGTCCTCGGCTCAACCCCCAGGTGGGGCAGTTTAAAATTCTGTTTGAAACCTTGGAGAGCCACTGCCTGTCAGTATCAACAATATTGAACTAGACCAGGGATATCCAAACATTTTGGCAGGAGGGCCACGTCATCTCTCTGACACTGAGTCGGGGGCCAGGAAAAAATGAATTAATTTACATTTAAAATTTGAATAAATTTACATAAATGAATTTATTAGAGATGGAACTTATATGAATGAATGAAGTTCTTGCAGTAGTTCAAGGCCTATAAAAGGCCTTGCACAAAGCAAGGCTGGCCTTTCCTTTGCTGCCGCTGCTGCATCACAGGCGTGAAACAGCAAGCAGTGGAGGAGCCTTCGTCCCACAGCTCAGGTGAGAGTTGTCATCATGCTGAGAAAAGTTGTGTTGGGCCAGCATGGGCTCCAGCAAATCTCCGGAGTGCCAGAGGCTTATTGGAAACTGGGAATTCCCCAAGGGCCAGATTGGGAGCCCCCAAGGGCCACAAGTGGCCCCTAGGCCAGGGTTTGGGGACCCCTGAGCTTGACAGACAAATGGTCTGACACAGTATAAGGCCGTTTCTTATTTAATTAGAAACAATTCCTGTGATCATAGCAGAACTTTTCAAAGCCACAAATACATCTACATATATTCATATACACAAACATATATACTCATATACATATACACACAAGCCATAACTACTCAAAGATATGTAGGGCTATATTACTAATGCACAAGTATTGAGTGAGAGCCCAATCCTATATATGTCTACTCAGAAGTAAGCCCCATTAGAATCAATGGAGCTTACTCCCAGGAAAGTGTGGATAGGATTGGACTGTGAATGTCCCTTAGAAAATCAGCAAAGAATGGCCCTTTCTTTAGCACAGCAAGGAAGCATCTTATAAGAAGAGAGGAAAAAAATTAAATAATTTAAATTCACAGTAATTTAAATAGCAACAGATTAATTTGATAAAATCACAGTATCATCAAAGAATCAAATGTTTCTTGGATTCAAACAAATCTTTAGCTTCCACCTACGGGGCGGGGGGGGGGCAGATCTCCCTGGGGGAAGTTGTGACTAAAAAGGCCATGTATTGTCTGCCCACTGGCCACATCTCAGAAAGTGGGTTAACATACAAAAAGTTTGTAACATACAAAAACATACAGAAGGTGGGGTAACATACAAAAACATACAGAAAGTTTGAGACATACAAAATTATGCAGGGGATGGACAGAGTGGATAGAGAGATGCTCTTTACACTCTCACATAACACCAGAACCAGGGGACATCCACTAAAACTGAGTGTTGGGAAAGTTAGGACAGACAAAAGAAAATATTTCTTTACTCAGCGTGTGGTTGGTTTGTGGAACTACTTGCCACAGGTGATGGCATCTGACCTAGACGCCTTTAAAGGGGGATTGGACAAGTTTCTGGAGGAAAAATCCATTATGGGTTACAAGCCATGATGTGTATGTGCAACCTCCTGATTTTAGAAATGGGCTATGTCAGAATGCCAGATGCAAGGGAGGGCACCAGGATGAGGTCTCTTGTTATCTGGTGTGCTCCCTGGGGCATTTGGTGCGCCACTGAGATACAGGAAGCTGACTAGATGGGCCTATGGCCTGATCCAGTGCGGCTGTTCTTATGTTCTTAACACTTGAGTAGGGGTTCTGATGTTGATCTTTTTAGCGGAGTTAAGGGAGTCAGTCAGTCTCACATACAGCAAAACTGACTTTTATTAAGAATTTTACTGCAGCAAGGAAAGAGCTGTGGGCACTGTTGCACAGGCAGAGCAAGAAGACAAGCAAAAGAAACTTATGAGAGGTCTAGTCAAAATAGCAGAGAGCAACACACAAGCTTTTAAAATTGTCTTTCTATTTTGGCATGGCATCTTTTCCAGTGGTTGCTGGTGTCTCTTCTGCATTTCTTTTTACACTGTGAGCCCTTCTGGGACAGGGAACTATTTATTGATTAATTTAGCTTTGTGAACTACTTTTTGTTGAAAAATATAAATATAATCTATAAATTATAACAAGTCTTAATAACAACTAGGAACTATATAGGTAACAGCTCCCCCTACTGATGGGGATGGACATATACATATCTACACCCACTGTTATTCTGTAGATCTAGTTTGCATGCTGTCACTCTTCCAGCAGATCTGAATGTATGGATAAGCAGATATAGGATAGACGTTCCTGTAGCTATGTATAAACCTGTATGTGTACATGTATGTGAAATGAGAGATAATGTGTGTCTGTGAAACCTTTTTAATCTAATGACACACTGACAAGGCGCTAAAATTGTCGAGGCACACCATCTGTTTTTTGACCATTGACAAGGCACACCATGCTGCTTGTAGGGGGCTCAAATCCCCCAATTGCCCTACTAATAAATGACCTCCCCAACCTCGTGTAGCACACCGGTGAACCATCTTTGGCACACTAGTTGAAAATTGCTGCTCTAACCCAAGGGTGTCCAAAGTTTTTGGCAGGAGGGCCACATCGTCTCTGTGTTGAGGGCTGGGGGAAAAAATAATTTACATTTAAAATTTGAATAAATTTACATAAGTTTACATAAATGAATATATTAAAGATGAACTTATATGAATGAATGAAGATCTTGCAATAGCTCAAGGCCTATAAGAGGCCTTGCACAAAGCAAGGCTGGCCTTTCCTTTGCTGCCACTGCTGCATCACAGACATGAAACAACAAGCAGTGGAGGGAGCCCTCATCCCACAGCTTACGCGAGAGGTCAAGCAGTCGCCCTCACGCTGAGAGCAGTTGCATCGGGCCTGTGTAGGCTCCAACAAATCTCCAGAGGGCCAGAGGCTCATTGGAGACTGGGGGCTCCATGAGGACCGCATTGAGAGACTGGGGTTTGGGCACCCCTGCTCTAACCTGAGTAGCAAGAGACAGAGGTGACTTGGATAATTTCTATTCAGTGTCAATAGCTCCAAGCAAATGGTTGTTGTGGATCTTTCTAAAACTGAGGACCTAAAAACAGGTGACTGAACTTCATTGCACTCTGTTGCATTGTTTTGCTTTGAGCTGGGCCTCCTTGAAAGAAAAAGAAGAACAGAGGCTTGCAGGATAGGGACTCTGTCAGAAAACGGAATCAAATCTGATGTCTTGTACAGCGTAGCAGGCCCCTTCACTTGCAACAACCTCCGAGTCCTTCCACATTTGGAATTCAGCTCATCGACTCATCTTTGTCTCAGCTCACATAATACGAATACTTCTCTCGCTCACACCAACCTCTGGGAAAACATTTGGATGGAGGTTATTAATCCCTCTGGTGCCCAAAGTGTCTAGGAGATGTCTACAAAACAGCATGCAAATAGCCTTTGGAATGGATAGAATGAGACGATTGGGGTCCAAATAACAACGGAAGCCTGTCACGCACCTAAATAAACAGGCAGGCATGCCAATGAACACACTCATTTACAGGGGGAGGAGGCAGTGTTAGTGGTGGAGGTTGGAGGCATACTTGTTCCATCAGGACTTTTGGGATGAATTCTTTTTGGCTCACAAGCTTGAAGGCATTGCTTTACAGGGTTCACAAGTCAAACATGGGGCGTTTTTATATGCACCCAGTAAAACCATGGTGATACAGGTGAAATTGTTCCAGACATTGGGGGGGGGGAGGAGGGGAAGGGAAGGTCTACTCTGGTCCTGACCCAGAACATTTTCAGTTCATCCAGAAGGCAATATGTTCCCAACCGCATTGCTTCTCCATCAGTCTGGAACTCGGCAGACGCAGCTGTGGTCAGAAGACCAAACAATGCTGAGTGTCCACCTTGTACATGGATATCTCCTGCCAAACTCCCAGCATTAGATTGTAACCTGGGGACGGTTGGCACAGGTTGTTCTGGATTATTTTTGGAATGTATGGAAGGTTCTGTTGGGCTATATATTACAGAGAATATTTTTTTTCAGAACTTGAAAACTATGACAGAGGGAATGTTGTTTATTTTTATTTATTATATATCACAAATGAAATTACAGAACAATTCTTGCAAACTGTCATGTTACAGAATATACACCCCTTCCATTGATAAAGGGGGAAAAACACATATGGCTGAATCTCATCTTTAAACATTGTCTATTTCCCCAAGAATCTGTTCCTTTGTTCTGAGTTACACATTATTTGATAAGAAGTCAACTTTAAAGTAATGGTAGAATTGTTGTTTATGGGCATTCACATTTTCTGCCCAAAATGATCTTTGGTCAAACAGGGTCTGTGCTTCTAGTGTCTCAAAACCCTGCTTGACAAGAGACCAAAGCAGAACAGAAAAATACATGTGTATATCACAGACCATATTCAGATTTTCATATCCTTAACAATACAATTACTACTCAGAAGTAAGCTGACTGATCACAACCTACAATCACTGACTGCAACCTGCAACCTTACACACACTGTCCCATTGAACTCAGTGGAACTTACTTCTGAGTAGACATACACAGAATTGCACTCTTTATCTCTGAAAGATGACATCTGTACAAAACCTGTCTAAACAAAGATACCCATGAAAACTTCAGATAATCACATTATCTGAGGTTGTCCAGAACTTTTATTATAAAGCTCTTGCCTGAAGTTTGAGGTCAGTTCACAAGATCATTTCCAGCTTGAATCTGTTATTGTGATACACGGCCTGTTGAGTTTACCAACCCATCTCTAAACTGCACCACTCCTCATCCTCCCATTGTATGGTTTTAATTTTCTCACTATACAGTTACTGATGTTATTCCTGAAATAAGGGATATCAGGACACTCACTCCTGAATCTGATATTCTGAAATGAATCCGATCATCTGAATTCTCATAGATTTCAGGTTCTCCAGTTTCATTGAGTTGTGCTTCATGCTCCTAAATCAGGCAACTAATGTACAAAATCCTAAGAAAATAGTAAGCTACTTTAGACAGCAGTAGCAGAAGAGGAGAGTGAAGGACTTGGTCCCTTTCCCCAACTCACTGTGGCACTTACCCTTTTACACCCAAGGAAACATGCCTGGAGCCTCCAGCCCAGTGAGTGGCTGGGATTGTTGTGCCCAACCTGCAAGGGCATCACTGAGCCTAGTGCATGCCCTTCAGGCTGGGTTGTAAAGCTATAGACTGAGGAGGGACAGACAGTGGGTCTGGGATGGGACAGACAAAGCTACACTGTTATTGCCACAGTGTCACTGGCCACTCTCTCAGGGGAGCAGCTCACGTTCTCTTGCTCTTGCACAGAATGGATGTGCTGGGTTTCAAATGGACTGTGGGAGTGGAGGGGGAAGATGCTGGGGAGGAGAGATAGTGATTGATGGCCTGAGCTCCTGAGCAGAGATAGCCAACTGAGCCGCAGAATGGGAGGAGGAACTAGATGATGGAAGAACCGCACAGACATTATGGAAAAGGGGGCTGCCAGACAGTGACTCTATAAAGGAGTACTTTACTGAGGGCACAATTATGTGCATGTCTACTCAGAAGTAAGTCCCATTGTGTTCAGTGGGTTTACTCCCAGGAAAGTGTGTTTAGGATTGCAGCCTGAGTCAGACCATTGGTCCAGCTAACCCTCTGCTAACTCCTTTAAATGATAGTTGAATTTTCAAGCTTTCCCCAGCTGAATTACTTAAGATCCTTTTTTTGAAGATGTCAGACTTGAACCTAGAAGTTTACAGATGTAAACCATGTGCTTCACCTCTGAGTTTTGGCCATTTATATTGTGGGCTTCTCATTTGCTCTACTGAACATCATATATTATGCTTAGCACCCATCAATTCAATCTAGGCGACCATAATATGACATCCAAGTGGCAAACAGACTCAGTTTGTAGGGCTGCATGTGTGAGTAAGGGACTTAAAACCCCTTGGAGACACATGTTAAAATCATCAATTATGTGAAACACTCTCACTTCTTAGGCATACGTGCGAGAAAGTGATCCATGTGTGCAGCTGTGGTTGAGTCAAGGACCTTTTTCCTATAATCACTCATGTTGTGTGTCTTGCCTGGTATATGCCGCACCTGCACTTTAAACAGTCTCTCCCCTTTTGTGGATCTTTATTTCCAGACTTATAGTCCCCAGTTGAATGTTCTGGACTGCATTTTGTTAGCTGCTACTGAGTCTACATATTTATATGCTCCAAATCCTTTTAAGTCTGACTGCAACTTTGTTGAACTCTTGCTGAGTCTAAATTGAAACTTTGGAAGCTTTTCTCTGCAAGCTATTTTGTTTACAGGAATTAAATGCAAGCCAAGGGTCTATGCTGTGATTGTTGATGTTCTCACTTCAGCAGTACCTTTCCAACAGGCATTTAGGTTTCCTAGTCTTCCTCTCCTTAAATCAGGGGTGCCCAAACCCTGGCCCAGGAGTGACTTGCGGCCCTCAGGGACTCCCAACCCGGCCCGCAGGGAATCCCCAGTCTCCAATGAACCTCTGGCCCTCCAGAGAATTGCTGGAGCCCGGGCTGACCCGACATGACTGCTCTTAGTATGAGGGCAACTGTTCGACGACTTGCATGAGCTGTGGGATGAGGGCTCCCTCCACTACTTGTTGTTTCATGTCTGTGATGCAGCAGCAGCAGCAAAGGAAAGGCTGGCCTTGCTTTGTGCAGTGCCTTTTATAGGCCTTGAGCTACTGCAAGACCTTCATTCATTCATATAAGTTCCATCTCTAATATATTCATTTATGTAAATTTATTCAAATTTTAAATGTAAATTAATTTTTTCTTCCCAGCCCCTGACAGTGTCAGAGAGATGATGTGGCCCTCCTGCCAAAGTGTTTGGACACCCCTGCCTTAAAAAGGCTGTCAGCTTTTGAACTGGGCCTTAATACCAGTTTGTTCTGCAGCATGACCTCATGTTTTAACTCAGTGCCACAACGAAATTCAACTGCTTATTTCTGTGTTTCAAAACTCAGTTAAAAGCAGAGGAGCAGGCCAACTTGGGATGTTCTTCTGGTTACCCGATCTTCATGATTGCATTGACCTCTGAGCTTTATGAACAATGCAGTAAAAATGGAACATTTTCTCATCCGTGTTACCTGGTGGGATAATAAGCCTGCTGATAGATTTAAGGTCATTACTCAGCGCGCATTAAATTAGCTTTGTTTCAAAATGGTCAGTAGTTGTCTCTTAAAATTAAGCTCCTTTGTTAGTGGTTGGCCCAAGAAAGAGACATTATGGGCAAAAATTATGCTTAAATGAACTGTGGAACAGTGATGTTTGAATAATCAAAATGAAGGTTCAATCTGGAGTCCTTAGAACTGCTTTTGGCTCTTCCAGCAATGGATTATGTTTGCCCTAACAATTCGCTGCTGGTTTATCTTGGGAATAACAATATTTCTCCCAGTTATTATACACAGGCAATCCACCAATCCATGACTAACCACAAATAGGGCTGTTTGAGCATGTTACAGAACTAAGCCTACCACGAGGGAGGTAAATATTTTTTCCCTGTTAGTGTACAGAAACAATCCAGAAATTGAATTGATCTGGTGTAGTGGTCAGTGTTGGACTTGGACCAGGGAGATCAGGTTCAATCAGCTATGAAATTCACTGGGTAGCCAAGGGCCAATTATGAGCCCAACCAGCCTCACCAGGTTGTTGCAAGGATCAAAATGGGGTGGGAGGGAATTCTGCAAAGGCTTGCAGAGACACAGCATAAAAATGTAGTTAATATGTCATCATCTGTGTAATAGTTGTTGGACTCAGACCTGACCCTAGAAAGAAGAGATCATCTAGGTGCAAAATAATTCATATATTAGGCCCAATGTGATAAATGAATGTGTTTCAATTCTGATCATTCAGAATGTTTTGCATCAGAGTAACAAAGAACACAGAGTGTCTCTTTTCTACAATTTTCTGTTATTTTTATAGCAACCTGGTGAAGATCTACCAAAATATGTTGGGATTAATGATGGACTCTTTGGGCATGACTTCCTTCCTTTTTCCTCACCTTCCTACCTGTAACATGAGGTGACTGCCTCACAAAGCTGATTGAGGCTACCATTAAAAAGGGCCAAAATGTCAGGCGGCAATCCTAGCCACACTTACAAGGGAGTAAGCCCTATTGACTATAATGGGACTTACTTCTGGGTAGACTTGCATCAGATTGGACTTCAATCCTATACACATTTACCTGGGAGTCAGTCTGGTATTACTGGGATTCACTTTTGAGTAGAGATGCAAAGGCTTTCTCTGTTAATTTATTATTATGGATTTAATCCAGGCAAACACAAACTGTCTTGTATGGAATAAGCAAAAAATTGAGATCTTGCTTTCTGCACAATATGCTCTCTTCTTCTATGTGCTTGTCATCCTATTTGCCATCACAAAGATTAAAATCTCACTTGAATAATGTACTAGTTCCCCCATCTCTTATCTGAATAAACATTTCCTGCTCTGCTTGAGTTCTCAGACTTCTCAGGAGGTTTCTAACAGTTCATTCTGGGTAGGGTAGGCCATAGAGGTGATTTATGATGATTGTGGATGCAAGTACAGATCACTTTAACCTCAATTAAACAATAGGCATAATAAATGGGATAACAGAAGGGGAAAACCTCAGAATAATCCCAGGGCAAGAATAAAATAGAATACAATTCTGCATATGTACATTTACCAAACGGCAATGGGCGAGGCCACCCTGAGGGCCTGTGTAAGGCCATGCAGCAGTTTACAAACGCAAAGCATAAATTTCAAAAACCACAGATGGGTGAAACCTTCTGTGGGAATTCTAACCAGGATTGGGCTCAGTGATAAAGCCTGCTTTGTATGCATGAGTCCCCGTGTTCAATCTCTGGCACTTTGAGTTAAAGGATCAGGAAGCTGGTGAGATTGACCCCTGCTTGAGATCTTGGAAAGCCACTGCTGGGCAGAATAGACAATACTGAACTACTAGATAGTTCAATGACCTGACTCAGGCAGGTTCTTATGTTCATTGCACCACTGATAACTCATCCCCCAGTGAATTACTCTTGAAAACTGGCTGTTGCAGTTCACCTTCAGAAAGGTGTGGGCAATAGGGAACTCAAATAATACTGTAATACTGCAGTGTTCAGAAGCTGATAGTAGGTGGTGACTGTGACTGAAGGGCTTCTTTCTCACTGTGCCTATCAGCGCTCATTGAAGAAACACCTTCCCCCTCATCAAAAGTTATTGAGCAAACATCTGCTAGTGCAACCAAAACATCATCTGACCTCGCTCAATGCTCATTGGTAAGCAATTAAATTAAAGGAAAGGTAGTAATCTCTTCAACGGCATGCCTTGATGGCATTTCTTTTACAATTTGGCTGTCAGAGCAAGGCCTGCCTCTGAGACAGGCTGCTGCTGGGCAAGTCTTGGTTGTAGTGCAGAGGTATCTGAGGATTGCTATATAGGGCCAGCTAGGCCCCACTGGTTCCTCGGGTCATTGGGGTGAGGAGTTGCAGGAATTATTCTGGTCTTTATCTGGTCATCACACTGCAGGGAAAAGCAGGCTGATAACCATGGCTAGCACAAGCCTACCCTCATGCCCAAGATGATGATCTGCAACCACCATACATTGCCAGAACCTTGCGCATGCACCCCCAATTCCTTTCTTGCTGCTCAGCCATAGCTACTGCGTCTCCTCCTCCTTCTCTTTGCGCTCCCCATTTTAAAAATGCAGAGTCTGGGAGTGGTAGAGGAACTGGGTGGAGAAGGGAGTAGAGAGGAGCCCTCGAGCTCTGTGACTTGAGCCCATAAATGCTGGAAGTGTAGTAAGAAAGCTTGGATACCTTTGCAAACCACCTGGGAGACCTCCAGACATATTTATACAGCTCCACTCACTGAATTTTCATTCTTTCTGTCATGTTAATGGTATTTGAGGGTAACTGGAAACTGGGCGATTCCAAGAAAATGATTCCAGAGTCAGATTTCTTTTTTAAATGGCTTGATAAGCTCTCCCTAGGGCAATGAAGAGTCTAGTGGGGAAACAAGCTCATTTTCTCCACCTGAGGGGTATATAAAAAACCAGCCAGCTACCCCAAGAAGTAATATGGGGCTTTGAAATACCATGAACCGTTATTGTTTCTTACAGTGAAAGGAATGCTAAGCATCCAAATTTGGAGGCCCCAGACACATCTTGCAGCTTGTGCAGATATTAGCCTAAGCAAATGTTTCCATTCCTGCTCTTTTACAAGTTCTTATATAAAGTGTGGCCACAGTATGGGGCTCTGCTTGGCTGGAGACAGACAATAGTTGAAGGTGATTATGATGATCGTGACGTTGCTGCCTGCGTCATCCACAGCAGGCCGCTGTTGAGTCCTGTGTTCAGGTGAATTAACTGAGCACAGCCCACATAAGGACCACCTTAAGTCTCTGCAGTCCCCTTCCCCTTAGACCAGGACAGCGGTCTCCAAACTTTTCAATAGGAGAGCCACACTGTATCTGTTACACGTTTTCACATGGGGCGGAGGCAGGCAACACATGGCACACGGTCTCTGCTCGACCTATTGCAAAACCCAGATGATTTGTTTATGCATGTGCAAAAATGACGCTATTTCCTTGCTATGATTTGTTTTATCAGCAGGGGCGAGGTTAACATTGAATACTTCTGGTTTGAGAGTTATAAGCATATGGCCCAGGTGGCTAAAAATGAGGGTTAGCCAGGCTGACACGACTCTGGCCATATGAAAAGGAGTGGGGAAGGAGTGTTAACTGTTCAACAGCATAGTTGGGGGAAAATTATTTTAAGTTTCTGAGAGTCAGATAAAATCTTATGGTGGGCAGGATGTGGCCCCTGGGCCATAGTTTGGAGACCCCTGGACTAGGAGAAACTTTGCTTCAGGCCTGTATTTACAGCTCTGCCATGGAGCTCTTCTGAATTCAACAGCAAAGGTTCTGCAAACAGTGCATGTCCACTTGTTGCCTTTGGACAGGCAGGTTTTGCCCAGTTTTGAAACAATGAAAGAAAGAAAGAGGAGAGATAACAGGATGAGGGTGCAACTGCAAAGATGTCATGACAAATGCCCTGTTTTCCTTATTTTTTTAATATTTTATAATATCTGCAATGGCTGTACATATTAAAAGCTGCTGGGACATCCTCCTGTGGTAGCTTTTGACCTTGTTTGACATGCTATTCCCAAACAGCCACATGTGACTGGGTGTGCAGACTTTTTTCTCTGAGTCTGGGATTTCCCTAAATGTGAAGCATTAGCTCCTAGCCAATCTCCCTACTGAAATGGGCATGTCCACTGATGAGGCAGTCAAGCCCAGTTAAAAAGGTAAAAGAGTAGGTAAAAGAGTAGGATGGAGTGGCAAGGTGGTTTCCCCTCAACCAACCAGATGGCCCCATGATATCATCAAACCTGAGTTTCTTAAGCTCAAGCATGGTTGAATGTGCTTTGCCAGGTCAATCATTGGAACCAACACTGGTTCACCAAAAGCACACCTGCTTGTTCTCCAATAAGTGTAGAAGGTCAGCCAGTGGCATAGCTAGGACATCTGGGACCCGGAGTCATGATGTTGAATGTCACCCACCGGAAGTGCCTGACCTGGAAGTAATAGTGATGACATGACGACATCACCACCAATTATTTCCAGGTTTATGGCATACTCTGAGCAGCTGTGAGCTGCTCTGAGCAGCTGACTGCTTTTTCACTTTTTTCCACTGGATAAAAGTGAAAAATGTGGTTGGATGCTCAGAGTGGCTTGGAACTGCTCCAAGTGCCACGAGGGGAGGTACAGGAGAAGTTACTGCAGCAGCAAGGAGGTGTCCTCATGGCCGCAGTGTCTTCTCCTGCAATGCCCCCCCCCCACATATCACAGGCAAGGAGACATAGCGGGTGAGCCAGTTCCAGCTCTGCCTGGCCTCTGGATCCGCCATCAGGGGTTTGGGTTGTTACTCTCTCAAGGCATGGTATGCAAGACAATGTAACCCCCTGTCCCCTTAGCTATGCCACAGAGGCCAGCATTTATGGGACAACATAAGTAGCAAGCAGTTGCAGTTGTATTTCTAGTTAGACATGTTTAGGAAATTAATGTTGCATTGTTTGCTCTTTCCACTTCAAGCCAACCTCCAAACTATCCCAGTGAAGGGATTTTGAGCACTTTGTTATGAAACAAAGCAGGCTCCACCTGCGGGGTATTAACAGATACTGCATCTCATTTGCGGCACAATCCTAACCCCTTATGTCAGTGCTTTCCAGCACTGACATAAGGGCAATACAGCTCTGAGGTAAGGGAACAAACATTCCCTTACTCTGAGGAGGCCTCCGTGAGTGACACCCAACTGCAGGATGCAACACATGTCCCATGGGGACCGCTATGCCAGTGCTAGAAAGCACTGACATAAGGGGTTAGGATTCTTCCTTTGGTTGAACTTTGTATCTATCCAGCCAAGTTCAGGTACTTTTCACCAGCCTGTTTATTGTAGTTGTCTCTACCACCTCCTCATTTTGCTTAATTTCTTATTCTTTAAAAACTGGTTGTAATTTGACTCCTTGCCTGCCTAATCATTATTCACTGATAATTCAGTGGGTTCTCATGTCTGATTGCTCACAACCTAATAGCTGTAATTGGGTTTAAACAAGAACCACTGGATTCCGTTTACCTGTAACAGGTATTCTTTGAGTGGTCATTTGTGCAGTCACACCTATGGCAACTGTAGCTGCACAGATGCTCACTTGAAACCTTCTAGAGTTCAACTTCAGAGATTTTTGCATGAGCCCCACCCCACCCTAAAGAGACTGTGCATTTTCCAACTGAGCAGTACCCTTTCAGTGGGGAGGAAAGGGGGTTGTGTGATTGCACAGATGACTACTTGAAGAATGGCACTTACAGATAAGCAATGTGACTTGCTTCTTCATGGTCTCTGTGAAATCACACCTAAGGGGGCTAGCTAGCTATCTAACTTGGATGGAAGGTGCACTGGTGCTAGCTGAAAAGATAATTGCTCCACCAAAGTCCGCACTGGCATAAATGCAGACCTCTGGGGCGTAGTGGCGGACAAAGGATGATGGATGAGAACATGTACTGGCTCAGTATAATTCTAGGATAGTGAAGCCTCTGTTGAAAACTGCAGAGGTTGACATGGCCTGGACAGAATGTGCTTAGAATGATCTAGGGAGAGCTTGGTGATCCAGCTCATATGCCAGTATAATTCCGGACAAAATCCAGTGAGGCAGTGCTCCAAGGGTGCATTCTTGGCTCAACTTCAGAATCATGATGGGAAAACAGAGAACGTTGCTGAATTAATAAGGAATGTCCAGCCTGTATAAGACATTATAGGTCAAAACCAGCATACATGAACTCTGCAGACTTCTTGGAGTCACCCCAGGACAGAGGGGGCAGTCCTCACGTACTCCAGGGGTGTTGGAGTCACCCCTGGCTAATGTATTCTTTTGTGCAGGAGAAAAAAAATAGTCTTTTGACTTGAGTACATTTCTATGAACTGGAAACAACATGCATTGCAATGTTCCCCTGCAGGCTACGTGGTTATGTGCAGCAACCACAGAAAGCCAGTCATCTGATAGGCCCATTTTTCAGCCGATCGTTCTGTCTAAGCAGAGTTTACTGGATGCTTCATGGCACAGTAAACAACTTTCATTCTGCTGACAATGATCTGAAAGAAGAGGCTGCGATGAAAATGCCAGGGCACCCTTCAAGCACAGTGATGTGAAACAGGTCCTTGGTAACGCAAGCAAATGAAAAAGAGATTAGGCTGATGTGAGTGTTTCCAAAGGGCAGACCTCAACAATCAACTGGCTGAGGAGAGGGCAAGGGGGAGGGATCCATTTAATATGAAACTCAGCAAGAAAGGCAATTCAAAAAGAAAGATTGCCCTTTGAAACCACGGGAGACTGGCTTGGAATGGAAACCCAGCTGGGCCTCTCTCTCTCTCTTGCTTGCTCGCTCAGCTCGAAGGAGATTCCACATGGAAGTCACTTGGTGAGGGTAACCTTTTCAAGCAAAATTGCTGGCTTAGGCTTTATGAATATTTTAACATGAGTAATTTATTCTAAGAAAACTGCAGGAAAGGCAGCGATGCATTTGGGGACATTCTTTTTTGTCAAATGGAACCCAGAAGCAAAAGTGGAAATAGTTAATTCTTATTTGGGCCTAACATAAAATTTATATTATTAATGATGAGATCCACAAAGAGGCTGGAGAGAGGAGCTGACTGATTAACAAAATGGTTGTTTGGTGCCGTACATATTAAGACTGCAGCCCACGAAATCACATGCAGCGCAATCCTATTTTGCGCTTGAACAGGCAGGCCAGGAGGCTCGTGCTGTATCCAGCATGAGGTAGGGCGCCAAAGTGGCTCAGCTGGAGGCAAAGGGAAACTCTTCCCCTTACCCCTGGGTAAGCGACAAAAGCCCCTATAGGTCTCGTTGGACTTGCGCCACCTCCTGAGGTGGCACAAGTCCAAGGAGAGCAGAGTGATTTGAAACCACCCCATGCTGCTTGGGAACGGAGGTTGGGATCTGGCATAAGAGCTGGGTTCCAGCCCCACTTCGCGCTCCCCGCTTGCCCTCTCCCCATCCTGGAACACCTCCCGCCTCCTCCCCCTCCTCCCTGCCCACCCCAGTGCCTTGCGTCAGCCAAGCTTGGCCAACACAAGGCTCCACAACAGAGTTGGCACAGAGGCTGGATGCAGCGCACGTCCTTGCACTGGCCCAGCTGACTCCCATGGAGGTGCAAATGTGCTTTATAGCACGTTTGCGACCCTCCTGGGCCGGTGCAAAGGACTTGTGCCAGCCCAAGGGTGCATTAGGATTGCACAGTTAAGTGGTTATGTCTGTTCTGGTGAATCACAAACTGTACAGCCCTGAACTGGCAGTTTCCATCATGTCCAAGAGACAAGGCAGTTCTTCCTCATGGCAACAATTGCATGACCTCTGGAAACCTTGCTGAATTTAAGTAGGTCTAGGATTGGTTGTTACGTGAATGGAAGACTACTTGGGAATCCTATGCATTGTACTGCTGGGTATGCACTGATTTCCATGGAAGAAAGCTGTGTTATAAATATAATAGATAAATGAAATAATATTTTAAAGCTGACAGACAAAATTGAGCTCACGCCCTGCCGTGTCTCATGACAACTAGTGCTGTAGTTTTGGAGATATTACCAGATTTATTAAGCTATTATAGTCCCACTGGAACTATGCGACTCCATAATAAACATGCCGACTTGGAAGTATTACCTATTGATTTGAATGGCACTTGCTGCCAACCCAAACGTGTATTTGGATCAAAGCCTTAATGCTGCCTGTGTCTGCAATAATGATACCCTTCCCCTTTCTGGGTTCCAGATGTGGTGGCAACGAAGACAGGATGGCCTTGTAGTTGTCTGGTAATAAGGAAAGGAAATGGCCAAATTGTGGACTCCTGTTCCCATAAAACAGTCCACCCAGTTTTATAAATTCAGGAAGCTTGGCTGCTTCAAGTAAGTTTTGGAGAAGCACCAGTGCTTTGAATGCCTCAAGTGAATCCAGAGACCAGACTGTGGTGTGTGCAACTTGTTATAACTTGCATTCTGTCACTTCCTTGTCTTTGACATTTTCCCCCCAAAGCCTTGAAATCCATTTCAGACTCTGCCATATGGAAGGAAGTAAAGCCATTTATTACTTCTCTGTAGTTATTTCTACTGAACAAATAAAGTTGCCACCCAGTTTTATTTTTTAATTAAGCATGTTCCAACCCCCCCCCCCCCAAACTCTTATACTTTATCTCTGCTGCAATTCATTCAGAGGTGGGTTCCCCACCTAAGGTCTGAGTGGGTTCAATATATCTGGACTTCTTTTGTTCATTAAGTTCAGTTTCTATTCTGCATCTATCTGAATGGCTTATGAAAAGATTTCAAACTGTGCCTTACAAATGAAAAACCAAAGACGCAAAGATGTAGTAGGGTCATACCCCGAACGTTCTCCTTTGCAGGAAGGTAACAATGGGAGCTTTTTTCTGGAGCTAATAAATTTATGTTCCCCATAGATTAAGAATTAAAGCCCCCCCCCTGCTTCTGTCCCAATCTGCAGGGAGCCCTGTTCCAGCTACTAAGAAAAAACTAAGCTAACAATACTTGACATGAGACATGCAGTTTAGCACTGAGATGATATGAAAGTTCAAACTGTGGTGATGGCTCATTCTGTGATGCTCGCATTCACCCTGTTTGTTCCGTCATTCACCTGTCATTCATACCGCATTCTTATCAAGTGTTAAACATGTACTTCCAGCGAGCCCCATAAAGCCATTTGTGTAAACAATGTTCGAACTAATTGGTTGGTATTGTAGCCCTCATCTGGCCAATCAAATGGCAAAGACCTCCTGGCACAATTATATTTGCCATACTGAAAATTACAGCAGTTACTAAATTTGCTGAATTCAAACTGGAAGTAGTTTTCAATCATCTTAAGCACTGTGATTTTCCTACTTCCCTACACAATTCTGCAGCTCTGTTTTGATAAGACTGGGGGCCAAACAAGGCATGCACACAAACACATGCTATCCAGGCATGCTTACAACAGAAAGCTCCACTTTTTTTAAATAAACAGGCACATGGGTGGATGACCCCAGTTGAGACAAGGGCAAACAGGGAGCAAGGAGTTTACTCTTCCTCCCTTGGTGTAATTTTCAGGATAGAAAATTGTCTTGACATAATTGTTTGCTCCTAAAGTGGTGATGTGAGAAAACTGCCACTTTAGCAGTAAATTGCTGCTTCCTGGGGGGCAATTTTCAGCATGAGTGGGCAAAGAGTGAACCTCCCCCTCCCTCCACATCCCTGTCCCAACCGGGACCACTCCTCTCCTGTAAACCCATTCTTTGCAAAAGTATAGAGTTTCCAATGGGAAAAAAAGCCTAGACAGCATGTGTTGAATTTGCATGGCTCCAATAAAATCACTGCATAGAGGAGGACAACATATTATATGAGAGAAGCCTCTGAAGATCATGTGAACGCCCTCCAGCTGTGCCAGACCTGGGAGGGTCATTGAAGAAGTCACTGTTATGTAACTGGAGCAATTGTTAAATCTAAGTTAAGGGCCACATCACATTTTATGTAGCACTTGTGTTTGCTGCAATACAGTAGTGTTTCCCACAGGGGAAAAAAACCATATTATATGTTTGGAAGGGCATATGTGCATGTCTAACCACACAGTGACAAATTTTCACAGTGCATCACCACTGTGAGCTGCAGCCCTTTGTGAACGTAGAACGCTTCTCCTTCAGAGAGAAGACCAAAACTGAGAAAGGTGTTTTCAAAGCTGGAGTTTTCGAAGCCTTGGAGTTTTCCAGGGACCGCTGCTGCTCCATTGTGGCTGATACTTCCTGCCCATGTGCCTGTCCACTTGCTGCCTTCTTTGTTAACATATTTTTATAAACAGAAACTACAAAACACCATAACCACAATATAGCACTGAGTAAAAGGGTGCTTAAGGCCACTGAATTCAACATATTTAATCATACTTACTTTAGTGCCAGATTGTGACTTCTGAGTCTCCAAAATTCTTTCTTCTAAAGAAAGTGCCTCCAGAAAGCTGCCCTGGAACCTCCAACCACTCCAGGAAGGGGGAAACACAAAATAATATTTGCAATCATTTAGATCTTTTTTCTTAAATGTATGCTAAATATCACCACTGCAGGAATCTGAAATGGCGTTGCTGACCCCCACAATTCGAGCCTTTGGGATGAGCCAAAAGTCAAACACTTTTAACAGGGTTCCTTCTCACATCTCCCTAACACATTGCTGAGCCTTGGCCAGTCTGCATTCTGGTGTTAGGGATGGAGACAGATATGAAAGTCTGTAATGCTTGGAATTTTCAGAAATTCCTATGCTAATTTTCCACCCACTCAACCGAACCACATTGTCCACCTGGGAACTACTGGTATGTGCTATGCTGCTATAAACATCAGCACATTCTCTCGGCATATGCTACATATGGTGGTGGCATTTACATAAGATCAGACAGAAAAAAGCTGCCATTGTTAAATTGCCATATTGGGTTTAGAACGGGGTTGTCAAACATAAGGCCCTGGGGCCGGTTGCAGCCCTCGAAAGCTTTTTCTCCGGCCCTCAGGCTTTCAGCTTCTGAACAGTGCTGAGGTGTTAATGCTGAAAGGGCAGTCCACATGAAAATTGGGCTGTCCCTTATCTTGAAATATGATCAAGATTTGCATGTTTTCTCTTCTGTCATTTGCAGCTAAGTAAGAAAAAGTGTTTATTTTTGTTTAATGACATCACTTTCTGTACAATGACATCACTTTCGGCCCTCAGCAGACATGATGAATGCTATTTGGTCCTCTGTATGAAACGAGTTTGATACCCCTGGCTTAGAACATATGGGCAAGGAGGACCGAAAATACCAATGGGTGATATTCAGATGAATTCTTCACAGAATGAAGCAAATTGCCATTCTGCTGTCAGCATAATTTCCTTTGGTACTCTGGTCACTTGTACATTTGAGTTTTGCCAATGCAGACACTACAGATCTTTTATATAACGCTTTAGCAGTATTCATTTTCCCCTTATGGTCGACAGGTTAAAGTGCTTGTGCTGGCAATAGAATTCAGGGTATGGACCATGCAAGCTTATTCTCCATTGACTCCCTTATCTACAGGCCCAAAACTTCCAAAGCCCCTCTGCACGTCACTTCCCTGTGTGCTAGTAGCACACAATCCTTCCTGTCCTAGCTTATCATCAGTTTTGTCCTAGCTCAATGTTCTCATCAGACTTTGCTTTCTTCATGTCCGGCTCCTCACCACATCAAGTTCTTCTTCTGCAATCCACTGCATTCTGTCTCATTCCTTTAACCATACTGAGTCTTGGGCCAGCATCTCTACCTGCCTGGCTCTCCTGCCCCTGCACTGCCCTCCAAAACAATGCAGTCTCTCTTGTCTTTAGGTCCTTTGTGCTTCTTTCAGGCCCCCCTTGCTTATTAACCCCCCTTTCCCTGCTCCATTACCCTTTTCCAATTCAGATCTATGTCACATCCACTTTCATTTCTCTAAATCCTGTTTCTTGATTCTTATGGCAGTGCATGCCCTGCTTTTCTGGGCTTCCTATGTCATTACTTACCTCGTAATTCTTCCTTTTCCATTTTATTATTATTATTATTATCATTATTATTAACAGTATTTATATACCACTTTTCAATGGAAAGTTCAAAAAGCGGTTTACAGAGAAAATAAAACAAACAACTAATGGCTCCCTGCCCCCAAAAGGCTCACAATCTAAAAGGATGCAAAAGAACACCAGTAGACAGCCACTAGAAAAGACAGTGCTGGGGTGAGGAGGGCCAGTTACTTTCTTACCTTAATTCTTACATGTCCACACTATTTACCAATTTACACAGTTCCTATGATCTCTAGAGCCTGTAGGGGGAGATATTCCCAGCCAAACCAGCCCTTTGCCTTCTCACTGAAGCTGGACATTGACTGTTTCGGAATATTCATTTATTTGGACCTTTATTTCTTCATTAGAATATTTGTGAACATATCACAGAATGTCACAGCCACTGAGTCAGAACGCATCACAGCCACTCACTGCCAATGCTTTCACAATCACCACCACAAAGTTCTTTAGCAGGTTTCAATACAATCTCTGTATCTAATAGACATATTACTATATTTCTCCCCTCTTTTTCTGCTTTAACAGACATGTTGGCAACCTTCAGTCTCGAAAGACTATGGTATCGCGCTCTGAATGGTGGTTCTGGAACAGTGTCTAGTGTGGCTGAAACCACTTGCTTATACAGCAGCTAGATGGCACCAGTGTCTATAGTACGTACTTCCATTTTAATTTTTTCTTTTAATCAATGCTTGTTTAGAGGGCTTTCCTGCTGGTCTTTCTCAGCTATTCCTTTTGCTCGAGGCTACAGCTTTGGAGTGAAATGCAGACCATGAGTTTGAGATTATTACTCAAAAGTCTCAAGGAAATTTGTTTTCTTATCAGTTTATCACTGATGCAAGCTGAATTCTAATTGAAAAACACAAGTAAAAGTCTGTACTGTTTTCACTTTAAGTAATGGTTTCTGTCATGGTTTGAATGTTCCTGATTCACTAGCTACTAATCAACAATATATGAAAATAATACTAATGTTCTGTTCCAGGATAGTATTTTTCAACAAATTGATTTAATATGCAATATAATCATAGGAGTGTTTACAGAGTGCAGCAGTCTCTGCTCTAATGGGGAGTAGGTCCAATATATATTCTTCAATACATAAAGGAGATGAGTCATGGCTGACTTTGACCATGAACAGATGTAGATAAGATATTTGGAGTGGTGAGCCCACTGTAGATCCAACGTTCAGGATTTTCACCATATATTTTACCTTCCTCAGACAATGTAGCTCATGAGTGACCAGTTTCCAGGAAAAGTCAACTGTGCAGAATGGTGATTGGGTGATCCTGGAGACAGACAAGAGACCACCAATTTCCACTCAACCCAGTTGGCTCAGCAGAACAGAGTACTGATTCTACGACCTGAAGCCATTTTTCCACCTCTTGCTCAGAGCAGTGTTTTGAACCAGGGCAAGACAAACATTTTACCAGATGCTTGATTGTGTCAAACATGACAGATGCTTGACCTTTTTTCTCCCTGAGGCATAAGTGGGGGGAGGAATCTATGCTGTGTTCAGGACCAGGTCAAGATTCAGTAGAGAAGTTAAACTTGTGGGGAGGAGAGCAGAGCCTGCTCCCCAGGAGAAAAAAATCCATGCTGGTTCTTGTAAGGAGGAATGTCAGTAAGCATCCTTCTAACAAGTAAAAGTGGAAACACTTTTTAGCTAATATCCAGAGATGTGCTGGAGCCACAGCACCAAGCCTCGAGTTGAGTCCCGAGTCTCGGCCCTCTTGACTCAAGTTACCCATGAGCCATAATGGTGGCCGTTATGACTTGTCCACAGCTGTTTTTTGAATCATTTCGACTCGAGTCTGAGTCTTTGAAAAGTGAGCCAAGCCCTGTTTAAAAAAACAAGCAAACACATACACAAAACAGAGTCACAAGCACACACAAACATGAGCCTTGATCTGAGTCTATTTGAGACTTTTCATTTGTAGTGTAAAACCCCCAGTCCTGAGACAGTGCCTAAGTTTCTGATACGTGTGGCATGACTTAAGTCCATATGAGTCACAAAAAAGTGTGTTGTTGCAACTTGAGTCCAAGTAATCCGAGTCATGGCCCATCCCTGCTAGTTGATCTGTGCAGGCTGATCAGGCTCAGAAGGGGCCTTGGGATTTAGTGTGCACTGCTGTCACCAATTCCACTCCTTCCCAGTCCCTATCCACCCACTCTTTATCCCACCTCTTCCCTGTTTCACCCTCCCCATCCTGTTCAACCCGCTTCCCACTCCATTCCACCACTTTCAGCACCAGCCTTACCTGCTCTAGTGGACCTCCATTAGTGC
Source organism: Tiliqua scincoides (assembly GCF_035046505.1). NCBI lineage: Eukaryota > Metazoa > Chordata > Lepidosauria > Squamata > Scincidae > Tiliqua > Tiliqua scincoides. Next base: position 14,252,334 of record NC_089822.1, read on the forward strand.
TTTATGGAATTTAATGGCAGCTAGCTGTAAACAACACACATTCCACCCACACATCCTTTAGTTAGGATTGGACTGTGAATTAAGCAAACATAAGTAAATCAACAACAACAACAACAATAGTTCCAGCAATGTGAACAGCCATTCCCTGTACGTAAAAGGCATTTTCCATTCCGAAAACTTTTTTTTTCACCTAGTTTGTAACAAATGGAGCAGAACATCCCTTCCTGAACACTTCAGGAGGAAAAACAAATGGGCCAACTTGAAAAATTAGAAAGATGGTTATTCAGCTCTTGGGAGAACTCAGGCAGTGCAGAGTAAAGCTGTATGGTTTGCATAGAGCAGAGTTCAACCATGAAATTGCACCCTCCAGTTGCCAAGCCTCATTTGCTTTTCTCACAGGTTTCCAGCAAGGGCTTCTTTGAGTTTCCAACCACTGTGCTGCTTCATTGGGAAAGAAATGCATTTCCTCACCAACAGGTTGACACGCAACCCAGTAAAAGCTAAGGTGGTTCATTTGACTCTCTTTGTTCCTCGCTGGAATTATTTTGGTTAGGCTGGCCTAAATCTATACTTAACCAGGGCCCCAGCAACCTGACACTTCTCATGTAACTGGCATAAGTAATTTAGAGCACAATCCTAACTCTGCGCTTGGCTGGTGAAAGTCCCTTGCGCTGGCCTGCGAATGTCACAAATGTGCCATAAAGCACGTTCACAATTACTCCAGAGTGGGGGAGGCTGGCACAAGGATGTGTGCTGGCCTCCCCAGGCCAGATCCAGGTCTTGGGGTGGTACGTTTGCATTGGTAAAGAGTGGCTGGAACAGAGGGTGGAGAGGGTGGTGGGAGGGTGGGTGTTTCGGGGCCGGGGGAGGGCAGACTGATAGGCAGACTGGACCCAGGAGAGGATTTGGACCAGCCTCCTAACTGCCTCCCAGCTGGCTCAGTATTACACCTGGCTGCTCAGATCTGCTTCAGCAATTTTGCTGGCACAGACCTGAGTAGTCCTATAGGGGGTGGCTCCCACTCAATATGGGGTAAAGGGAAATAAGGTGTGGCAGACATCTCCTAACCTGTGCTGGATATGGTGTGCAGATTAGAATTGAGCCGTTATTTACTTAACAATCACAGCATTCAAAGGTGAAAATATTACCATTAGTACACAATTTGTGTGCTAATTATAATTTACTGCCCAATCCTAACTAAAACTTCCACCCCAGTTGATGCAGTTGCATCAGTGGAGGGGGTGGTCCAGAGGCCTCTTTGAGGTAATGGAAATTTGTTCCCTCTAGGCGCAATCCTACCCAGCTTTCCAGTGTTGATGCAGCCATACTGATGGGGCTAGCACTGCATCCTCCAGTGGGGCAGCAGTCACGGAGGCCTCCTCAAGATAAGGGAACGTACTCCCTTGTCTTGGGGCTGAATTATGGCTGCATCAGCACTGGAAAGTTGGATAGTATTGGGCCCTTAATTGAACTTTTTGAACTTTTGATCCCTTACCCTAGGGCAAGCCTCCACTGCTCCACTTGGTCACTTCAGATCTGCTCAAGCTATTTCGTTGGTGCAAGTCCACGTAGAATAAGGGTTTGGAAAGGAGACAAGATTAGGATAAGGTTCAAGCTGATGCCACTGAGAGCTACCCTCTCCCATTGCACCTCCTGCCCAGGCCCCTCCCCACCCAGAAATTCCCAATTCTTCTCCCTCCCATTCCCATTCCATCCATCCTCCACTGATTCCCACTCCTGCTGTCAGCTTATCTTCACTTCCGGAGGTAGCAAGATGAGTAATGCGATTAGACTGGGTCACAAGTTACCAGGGTTGGGAACTCGATTTGGATGACTTGGACTTTGAGTCACAAAAATGCGTGATTTTTGGTGACTTGGTGACTTGTGAGCTGTGCACAAGGATGACTCTGAAAAAGACTCAAGTCAGGGCCTCCCTGACTCGGGACTTGTCCCCATGCATGCTAACTCGAGTCTGCCTATGTCTGGGTGTGCTTGCTTACTGTTTTTGCAGCATGAAAAACCTCATAGGGCCAGCATTCTGATAGGACGAACAGCAGGGAGGTTCCAGCCAGGAGGCAGGAATGGGTTAATATTGCAATGAATGGAGGGGGGAAGGCAGGACTGGGTTCTCTTTTCCTTGTCTCTGCAAGGAAGGAAGGAAGGAACGGATTATCATTGGACGAAGGATGGACATTCTGATATTGGCTGAGGGAGAACAGGAGGAGGAGCCAAGGGGGTTCTTGCCTTACGATGGGCTTGAGAAATCCAGGGATGCGGAGGAGGCAGGGAAGGGGGGAAGAAGTTCATAGCAATCATGTTTTGCACCACATGGAAAGGGAGGAGGAATTTTCATTGAATGGCTGGCTGCAGTGGGACTACTTCTGCGTATGGCTCTAAAGAATCCGGTCATCCTGATAAACCTCCCAGCTGCTATGCGTGACCCTCCTCCATTTTGCTGCTTCTGTCCTGCTCTCTCGCAGTCCCTCCCACCCCTTCCCGCCCTCTTTACAGATGGGCGGGGACATCAGGGGAGAGAATAAAGAGAACTCCGACACACACACCCCCCTCAGGTGCAGTCCCATTTTTTTCTGTGGTGGGCTTTTTAAAGGGGGCAACTCGACTCAAAGGGTGACTCGGCAACTCAGATAGTGCCCCCATTATGACTCTTTTCCAAGCCGAGTTGCACAGGGCGGTGACTCAGCGACTCGACTTGAGTTAAGCCCTGCTGGACTTGCCCATCCCTGCAAGTTACTCTCAGAATATGGGGTGTCTGTTTGGCTCAAGAGGGAAAATAGTGGAAATGCTAGAGATGGGAGACTAAAATGAGAAGCATGGGTGCAAACCCATGTTTCTATGTCAAGTACTTTAATTTGGAAATTTTAAGTGTCTAATGCTGTCTGTGATGGAAAAGAAAACAAAACAATTTGCGGTGTCAAGGTGGAATGCTTATTTCTCACATATGTGGGTCAGAGTTTGTGTTGAGTAATTTTTCGCCATGTTAGTTAATCACTGTGTTATGCAAGGAATTTCAGTTTCCTAACCAAAACAAGCCAGGGATTCTCTTTAGCCACATCATAAAACTGTTATGACGTCTCTCCGAGTAGAATAGGATACACATATATACACAGTCTCTGACCGTTAACGATTTCTGTCTCTCATTCTTTTTGAAACAAAAAAAGTTATTGGCATATGCGGCTGGGACTGGGGAACAAAAGTAAATACAGTCTTTGTGTATTCAAGACAAACAAAGAATGGGTTCTTCCATTTTGAAAGTGTGTCAAGAGACTGCTTTAGATTGTGGCTGAGCCTTGACCAGGGCTTCTGTTCTTTCCTTTCAGTAGCTGAAAGAAAGCACCTACTAGACCAAAATAGCAGAAATTAAAAACAAAAGAAATTCTGGTACTGTATTTTCTGTTCCTTGACTGCAAATTATTTTCAGCCCAGTCCTAACGGGGCCTGTGCTGGCAGAAGACGTGGTCCACCAGCTTGTGCTTTTGAGCACTTCCAAGACCTGATCTACTTTCTGGCCCAGGCATGCCTGTGGAAGGTTTGGAGCCTTCCTGTGCACACTGGTAAAGCGAGGGAGGCATGCCAAAGTAGGTAACTCAAGTGCAAGGAGAGGGCAGAATGGCAAGGAAATGGCAGCAGGGGATGGGAGGATCAGTCCTGGGAGGGAGGTGGTATTGACGGTGTGTTCTGCCAAATCCCAATCCACTGGGCCTCATGTCCGCTTAAGGCTGATTAGTTTCCCTTGTGAAACTCACCAGTGCAGCAAGCAAAAGTCAGAGTCTGGTTCCAGTCCACAGATTCCAAGTAAACCAGTCCAATCAATGAGAGTTGCCAAATCAGAGTCCAGAGCCAATAAGCCGAGTTACAGTCTGAGGTCAGGTTCCAGGTAAGTCAGTCAAATCAGTCAGGGTATCCAAGTCAAAGTCCAAAGTCAATACACCAAGTCGCAGTCCAAGGTCAGATTCCAAAGTCAATAAACCTAGTCAGTCTCCCCTCCAACCTGCACTCCTTCTCCAACCCACACCCCCCCTTCCTGCCTCAGGTGCTCCTTATATCCCTGAGGGCCCTATTGCCTTCAAGTGGCTGCAGCTGTGCAGCACACTATGCTGGATGCCCAGGCCTTACCCTTAAAGGGGCCACTGCTGACACCACATCTACCTCCTCGCCAGATCTTCCGCGATTCCAATACACGGTGCCAGCATGCGCTGTATCCAAACTCCTTCCCTGAACCACCTGCATGAATCAACATGGACTTGCACCAGCAATATTGCTGACGTAGGTCTGAGTTGACCCATTGCGACTGCTGGGGCTTACCCCAGGGCAAGGTGACCTCCAGCAGCCAAAAATCCCCTACAGCAGAAGCCATGCTGACCCCACTCCATCACTGTGTGAGGATTTTGGTAGGATTAGACTGCTTTTCCCCCTTCAAAATTCCCATTAGATTTAGTTGGATTCATGAAGTCTGATGTGGTAAAGTCTAGGAAAGGCATTACCATGAGATATACTGCCCATCTAGGAAATATCTGACCATGTATAAGACCATGAAGGGGCTCATTCACAAGAAATACTCACACACACACATACCACAAGGGAAAACCATGTCTTAAATGCAGGGCCAGCCTTGCTATGAAGCAACCTGAAATGGTCGTATGGAGTGGCTCCCTTGGAGGGGTGGAGAACAGATGAGCCCTCAGTCTACCTGTCTGCTGTCCTCTCCAGGAACGCCACTGCCAACCAGAGGAGGAAGTAAGGCTAAACAGAGAGCTCCAGTAAGTAAAGGGAAGTGGGGTAGGCATGCCTCTCTTCTCCCTCCCTAGCCACAAGCAGGACAGGAAAGCACACCTTTCACCGACGTTGCTCCTCCACAACTGACATTCAGATAGCATATAGCCATCAGGGCAAGTAGCCATTGATAGATCTGTCCTTCATTAATTTGTCCAATCCATCAAAACGAATAGCAATCACGACAACTTGTGGGCATGAATTCCACAGAATAATTGCGCCCTGTGTGAAGACATACATCCTTTTGTCCATCCTAAATTTCCTACTAACCAGTTTCACTGGATGACCTCTAGTTTTAGTACTGTGAGAGAGGGAGAAAAATTTCTCTAAAGACATAGAGAAATATAGAAAATTATGCATAGTATATATATATATATAGAAAAATTTTATGGAAATTGTTATACAGTTCCAAGGGACATCTAAGCCCATAGAGATTAGAACATCTAAACCAGTGTTCAACCTTTTCGTGCCATGACCCCCACAAACAAACAACATATGCGACTGAGGACCCACTGCCAATCCTGCTCCTCTCCTGGTACCTGATCTGCTCACTCCCTGCCCCTGTCACCACCCTTCCCCACCTGTCCCATTTCCCCAACCTTTTGTGTCTTCAGAACAACCATGTGAGGTAGCAGCCTGAACAAGGCCAGCCTTAGAGGTTGTGGGGCAAAACAGTGAGAAGAAGCTATGCAGAATTCTATCAAGAACTCAGTTTTGATAAGGCACTACCATTATTGGGTTGGATCCATATCCCTCTTGCACAGGCTTTGAAAAGTTGCCATGACCCCCAAATGAGACTTCATGACCCCATTGGGGTCATGACCCACAGGCTGAAGAACAATGATCTCAGCAGATGTTCTAAATATGTGCTGGGGGAAGCAGTACTAACTAGTGGTACTACCCCCAAACTCTACATGGAAACAGAAATTAGATACTATCAGCCCAATCCAGAGATCTAACTCATACTAATTCAGATCCACATATAAACAGGAAAGCATATACAGGTCTGATTCCTCCATTGTAATGGTTGGGGAGCTCTTTTATCTGGAACACTTCACAGGACTTTGGTATATGCTATTAAAGGAGGCAAAGTTGAATAAACTGTAAATAATATGTGGATTGTACTGACACTCTGTGGATAGTTTATATTACCTTTAATGCCAAGATAGCTCTTCTTAATAGACATTTTTCAACTGATGCAGCACACAGGGTGTTTTTTCATGATATTTAAAACAGTTCTTGCATTTCCATTTCTTTTCAAGGCTAGAATGTATTTAAATGACCCTTTTCTGCTTTTTATCCTCCTTTAACATTCACAACATGCTCATATATTGTGCAAGAAGGGCTCATGGTGCTGTATCTGAAAGCACTTTTAATTTATGGGCTACTTTCATCACACTTTCTTAGTTCTCTGAGAAAACATCTGTTTTAAAAACAAAACAGAACAAAAAGAACAAACCGAAAGGATCGTATAGATAGTCTTAGGTCACAGGCTGAAAAAAATAGAATCACATTAACAAGATACAGTGGCTGCAGATTCTGTAGTATCTGATTCTGTAGTATCCACTGCGTATAGCTGCTGGTGGGGAAAGTCTAAGAACAAGAGGGCTAAGCAGATATAGCAAGTGCACCAAAAGGAAATGGTACTTCCTCAAAGCGATTCACAGTACTGTTTCCAAGCTGTTTACTTCCTATTTTGATACCTACCAGGGAAAAAAATGCCAACACTAGTCCTTGATTGGCCTTGGACTTTGTTTATTCCAGCTTCCCATCAGGAAGCAATCATGATAAGGCCTGTGACTCTGTTCTGGAAGGTTTTTCCACATTGTGTTATCGCCTTTAACTGATAAACGTTGGGAACACAGTGCTCTATTCTTGTACTGATTTATTAGGGAGCTTGGGTTGAAATACTTGTAAGTGCTTTTTCCTCTAGAAGAACGAGATGCTGAAAAATACTAAACATTTTGTCATTGGAAGCAATTATATAGTGTGTCCTCACATTTTAGAAGGTGTAGTGCCCGAGTTTCATTTTGCTATGGAGCAGACACAGAGAAGACAGAGTCCTAATGAGCACCTCATTTTCTCCAAATGTATAAAATACATACTAGGTCAATTAAAGGTAGTCAAACCATTCCTATATTGTGCTAGTGTTTCAGTGATGGCCAGCAGCAACCTGTCATTGGGTTTGCCAAAGTCGCCTTCATGCAGGGGGAGTAGAGTGGCATCTTTGGTTATGGCAGAGTAGGCCAGTAGAGGTCTACAAGCCCCAATTTTTGAAGAGCTCCCAGACAACTCAGCCTTGAAGGGACACTTGATTGGAGAAAGGGAGTGGCCAATGAGGGGCCTGGGGGGGGGGGAAGTACTGGGAGAATCCTCCTGAGTTCCATGGAGTTCTGGGATGCAACTTTCACAGTACAGGTTGGGACTGTAGCCATGGCTGAGTGACAGAGCACAGGGATTGCATTTGGAAGGTCCAAGTTTCAATCTTGGCATCTCCAGGTAGGGCTGGGAAAGATTCCTATCTGAAACCCTGGATTGCTGATCCAAGTTGATGTAAGCAATACTGAGCTAGATAGATCAGTGGTCTGACTCAGTATAAGTTTATTTTTTCACGGAGTTCAGTGTTTTCCAAAAATTAGCAGTGCAGGCAGAAAACAGTGTTCTGTGTTTTTATTCAAAATTAACATTATAATTATAATTTATAAAAGTGTACTAGGTAGGTACACTGGAATCCCTAGCATGTATTCACTGCTGAAACAGAGACACCTGCGTTGGCTTGGTCATGTCGTGAGAATGGATGATGGCCGGATCCCAAAGGATCTCCTCTATGGAGAACTCGTGCAAGGAAAGCGCCCTACAGGTAGACCACAGCTGCGATACAAGGACATCTGCAAGAGGGATCTGAAGGCCTTAGGGATGGACCTCAACAAGTGGGAAACCCTGGCCTCTGAGCGGCCCGCTTGGAGGCAGGCTGTGCAGCATGGCCTTTCCCAGTTTGAAGAGACACTTTGCCAACAGTCTGAGGCTAAGAGGCAAAGAAGGAAGGCCCATAGCCAGGGAGACAGACCAGGGACAGACTGCACTTGCTCCCGGTGTGGAAGGGATTGTCACTCCCGGATTGGCCTTTTCAGCCACACTAGACGCTGTGCCAGAACCACCTTTCAGAGCGCGATACCATAGTCTTTCGAGACTGAAGGTTGCCAATACTAATAATAATACTAGGTAGGTGATATAGTTGGTATACTGTCAGCAGATGCAGCCACAGTCATTACCCATGCATCCCACATTAAACAAAAATGAAAACCATATTAAAAATTTTTTTTTCAGATTTTGGTTTTTGGTTTTTTTCCCCCTCAAAAATGTGCAGCAAATGGTGTTAGGGCCCCAATTCTAAATGGCCCTAGTTTCAGCACTAGCGCCAGATGTCACAAACATGCCATAAGGCATGTCCACAGCACCCAAGGAGGAGGGAGCACTGGCACCAGGCCAGTACCAGCATTATTGATGCCAGGTAAGTGCATTTGGCAGTGGTGTGGGCTTTTGGGGCAAGGAGGGAGGCGTTCAGGGGCAGGGGAAAGGCAGGGTGAGGGGAGGAACCAGCCCAGGAGAGGGTGGCAGATCCTGCTCTGCCAGATCCTATCCTCTGCGTTTTTATTTCGTTATCACCGTTTTCTCCCAACTCTGAGTATAAGTCATCTTGTTATGTTCATATGCCCTTGCTAGGAAAGAGGCAAAGAAGTTAGACTGTTCATCAAGTGGGCATCAAGACAGTACTGCACTGCTGACTCTCAGATAACAGATTTGTGTCCTAGCTTCTAGAACTGGGCCAGTCTTTGCTTTGCTGCCAGTTGGACTTCGCAGATGCGAAGCTCAAGGCAGTGGGGGAAAGTCATACTTGGAGCTTGCGCATCTGGCCAGCGTAGGCTCCGGTGAGTCTTCAGCAGACCGAGTGCCCATTGGAGATGAGGGGCCCCCCTGGGAGCCAGATGGGGAGTCCCCCCGGGACAGAAGTGGCCTGCAGGCTGGGGTTTGAGCTGCCCTGTTCTAGAGCAAGCCATGAAGAACCAGACCACAGTTCTTGCAACTCTCTCCTCTGCCTCCAACCTAGTTGCCATGCAGCTAAGACATTTAGTAAATGTATGAGTCCTGTTCCTCCTTTGTTTCTCAGCAGTAGCGGCTTGATATTGCAGCACAAAGCATGTTGCCTGATGGATTTTAACTGAAGATGTGGATTTTATGCTCTTATACTATCAACTCCAGAATGTCTCAGCTAGTTTGGACATAATGACAATTTTGGAATGATATCAGGACAAGTGGCTTGTTTTCAAGCTCATATAACTGGTCAGTAAGAGTCAGAAGTTTTTTTTAAGCTTCTGTGACGCACCTAATTGAGTGGAATCAGTTGTGGCAACAGTGGTGAATTTTAAGAAGAGAGGTCTAGGACAGATGTAACCTTCTGTGGCCTGAGATGTGTGCTTTGTGGAGACAGGCGTTTTACTGCTGCTGTGAGTCACAGTTGAGGAAGCAGCTGCAGAACACCTGATCTAACAAGCAGAATTTCAAAGAGAGGATGTTGAACCACCTGACCGCGAAATAAGGAGTGATTGTGCAAAATTGTTGGCTGACCCTTCCATTTCCCAAGATACTAATATGGTTGTGTTAATGTTTCTGGGACTCTAAAACCGCATATTCAGTATTATCTAAAATGAGCCTGTTAATTTGCTAGATTATATTCATGCACTAATCTGGAACTTTTTAGACACCCATTTCTTTGAAAAGGCTGGAAAAAAAAGTGTGCTTACTTTATTTTTGGTCTAAATGTGTTAATGTATTAAAACATTCATTGGGGATAGAGGAAATGATGTCACCTTGCTCACAGTTGCCCTTGGAGAATAAAAACTCTAGGGATTTTAATATGCTTTTAAACACAGGCTCAAATGTGTTGAAAGAGGTGTTAGCTGTTTGAAGTCCCGGGAGGTTAGAAGAGTTACTCAGGGCAGGGGGTGGATTCCACTTCCTACATATTTTGGCTACTGGGGAGGTGTTAGGGTGGTGTTCGGCTGCAGTGCTGCAGACTGTAAAAGAAGGGAGCCAAAGCCTTTTATCTGATGATATTTTCTTTTCAAACAGCAAATGTACAGTTGTTGTTCACTTATTGGGGAGTGTGTATCCAGGCTATTTTTCCAAGATAGCAAAGTAGTCACAGTGACTATGATAGTGAGTGTGCTGAGACATCTGACCCACTACACCCTGTCCTTGTCTAAGGGCGCCATTGCTGCTATATAATTCTCTTGACAGTGCAATCTAGTATACATGTTTACACAGAAGTCCCATTGTATTCAATGGAACTTGCTGTCAGATAAGCATGTATAGATTGCAGTTTTAGGGCCCAATCCTATCCAACTTTCCACCACCGATGCAGCCACAATGCAGTTCTGGGGAAAGGGAACAAACGTTCCCTTAACTTGAGGAGGCCTCTGTGATTACACCCCCATGCTGGCACGACTGCACCAGCACCAGAAAATTAGATAGGACTGGGCCTTTAAGTAGTTATTTTTCTTCTTCCCTGTCCAGAAGAATGGTTTCACTTAAAACCATTTTAAAGTGGTTTCTAGTTTTCTTTGCAACTGGTCCTTTTATACTTTAAGAACATTGTCTTTCATCCTCTTAAGGTTGGTTGGTGAGGGACTAGCATAATTCAGTGGCAGAGCACATGGTTTGCATTCAGAAGTTCCCAGGCTCAGTCTTTGCCATCTCCAGGTAGGTATGGGAAAGTCCCCCCTCCTCTGAAACCCTGGAGAGAAGCTACCAATAGTATGCTGACCATACTGACCTAGGTGAACACATAGTCTGATTCAGTATAAGACAGCTTCATATTTTGTATGGATTTTGGATCTCTGGCAAACGTTCTTTTTATATAATCTTGGATTTATATGAGAAGAATGCTGCTTGTTTCTTATCTCAGTCTGGCCGCTGCTTCGGTGGCTGCACTGGCTGCCAGTTCATTTCCAGGCTGAATTCAAAGTGATAGTTTTAACTTTTAAAGCTCGGGTCCAGGGTATTTGAGGGACTGCCTCCTTCCATATAATTCAACCCATCCTCTCAGGTCATCAGAGGGGGTCCTTCTGACTGTGCCGCCACCAGTGGAGGTGAGGGGGATGGCAGCAAGAAAGAGGGCCTTCTCGGTGGTGGCTCCCCATCTGTGGAACTCCCTCCCCTGAAACTGAGAACAGCTCCCTCTTTAGAGTCCTTGTGGCGGGGCTTAAGACCTTTTTATTTAAAGAAGCCTTTTAATGCTGACACAAAGGGGACATGGCTTATTATTATTATTTTTTCTTTTTATTATTTTTATTTATTTATTTTAATTTTGGGTTCCAAGTTTTATTGTTTTTAAATGTTTTATTTTTATAAATATTTATATATTTTATGTTTTTATATGATTTCTTTTGTAAGTCGCCTTAAGTGCCCTTTACTGGGACAGAAAGGCGGGATATAAATTCTATAAATTTCCATATAAGTGATAGTGATATTCCATATAAATAGAATAGAATATAAATAAACCTAGGATTCCAGGTTTGTCTTTCCCAAAGCCAACTGACTCATCTCTAATGCTATGATTGACATAGAGCACATACAGATGGAATCATCTCTCAGGAAATTGGGAAATTTTGGATAAGAAAAAAATAGGAAATTTTGTAGAAAGTGAGGTTCTGCCCAGAGGAGATGGCTTTTACTGGTTTTCTTGATTGCCTTCCAGACTTAAGATTATTGGAGTTATTAAAAATGTAACAGAGACAACCACTATAACCTTACCAACAGGTTGATACCTTAGCACAGTAGAACAGTTTTTTTGTTCTTCCAGTAGAACAGTTTTTCAACATAATGCAAGGTGAGACAGAAAACAAGATGCATAATGTATTCTGATGGGACAATAGCCTTGGCTCCGTATTTTGGAGCCATAGGAAGCCACGTTATCTTCAAATAGGCAAAACTAGCTGTTTACATGCCTATGGGTGCAAATCCTAACTATGCCAGTCCAAGTCTCTTGGGTCAGCCTGGGAGGGTAAAGCATGTTTGCGCCTCCTCCAGAGGAGGTCAGGCCGGTGCTCTGAGAAGCGCTGGCCTGTAGAGGCTGACAGGAGCCCCCGTGCCAGCTTCCCCCCAGCTCCTTGTGTTGGCTCGGATGTTCGAGGAGACCCATAAGCACCAGCAGCCCTTACCCAGGGGTAAGAGGAAAAGTTTCCCCTTGCCTCTGGCTAAGTTGCTGCTGGCCACAATCCTGCCTGTTCCAGCACAAGTTAGGATTGCGCCCTTTGTCTGGCAAAATTTCCTTTTTCTTTTTTTAATAAAGAAAAATGTCCTTGTTCTATTCTTTTAGATTTTTTCCTGCATTGAGGGAAATTACTTTTAAATGAACATTCGAGCAATCAATTTACATTGCTTTAACTCTACTGGCTTTTCTCCAAAATAGATATTTGTTCACTCAGAATTGTATCCTCAGGAGCACAAGCACATTTCTTAACCCCTTCCTCAGTAGCAGACTTTGCCTGCCTAACACCCCAGGGCAAAAGTTCACAATGGTGCCCCCCCCCGCAGAATGCTGCCGCCTCCCCATGTGCAAATCCATCCCCCCCTGCTTACCTGGAGCGCATGGAGCCTTGTGCATTCCAGGACGTGTTGGGGAAGCCTCCTGGAGCTTCCCTGACACTTTAAACTGCTTCCGGCAAACCAGAAGCACAGTTAAGAACATAAGAACAGCCCCACTAGATCAGGCCATAGGCCCATCTAGTCCAGCTTCCTGTATCTCACAGCAGCCCCACCAAATGCCCCAGGGAACATACCTGATAACAAGAGAACACCTGATAACAAGAGATAACAAGTTTCTGTTATGCCTTGGAGAGGCTTCTTCGTGGTCCTAGACACACAAGATTCCACATCTGGGCCATTTGCTCCTTTGATTTAATGGCAGGTCCTCCACTGCCCTTCCTTAGCACAGCAGTCCCCTACACCTGAAAAAAGTGCTCAAGAGGGTTGGAGCGGCCTCTGGAAAAGAACTGCATGAGATGCAGAGTACTGCAGGGACACAGGAAGATCAGCAAAGCAAACACAAAAAGAAGTGTTTTATATTTTTGCAAGAGGTACTTTGGATACAGTCCTCTGTGTTCACGGACATTTAGATGATGTCACTGCCAAACCTTTGCATCCCAATGTTTTCTATGCTGTACCTGTGTTACCCATTGAACTCTGATAAAGACACCCTGACAACATAACAGGTTTATTACTGCAGAATAAAATACAGCTGTCTGGCAGGGCTCTCTAAACAGGACTGCATGGCAGCAGGGATTTTTCTAGTCTGAGGAATAGAGGAGTCTGGAGGCTTGTTTGTCCTTAAGGAGACAGTGCACAGTCACAGCATTACACAACACATTGATTTTTATAGTACAACACAGACCTTATTTTCAAAGCTAATTTGTGGCATTTCCCCCTTGCTTAAAATTGCACTGCCAGCCCGTTCAGTGTGGACTGGCAAAGTGTCATTGAGGCTCATCCCTGCTATTGGCCCTTTAATTAATTGTTTCCTGGCACCTTCTAGCTGCAACCAACCCTTTAATTAGTCACTTTCTATTTGCAGACTGGGCAACTATTTGCTTGCTAGTTTGTTTCACTGCAATTGTGATAATTGAATGAGGGTTACAAAGCCCTCCTACTACCTAGTGCTTTTCCTCTGGAACATTGGGCATTGAAGCTGGGTTTCCTGATCAATTGGAGAAAAGTAATGTTTGGGGGGGGGGAGGTTAAGGATTCCCTATCTCACCTTCTGTTGCTGCTGTTTCAGGTCTTTTTGCTCTTTGTAAAGTCTAATACAGGCAATGTATGTGATGTCAGTCCTCTGTGCATCTTCCTGCCTTGACATGCCTCATGGACGACAGGGATAGAAAAAACACACAATGACATCACACCTGAGGTTGTTTGCAAGTGGCAGATAGGCAAGTTACTTTTTATACCAAAAGAAACATAAGGGGGAAGGGAGCAACTCTCCTACCTTCATGCTGTGCTCTGCCGCTTTTCAGCAGTTTTTTCCTGGTCTGACTCTAATGGCAGAAATGATCTAGGTGGAGAAATGCAACAGAGTATGGTGCAGGGGGAGGAGGCATGCCCTCCTCCACATGCTCCTCTTGGTATCACCTTCAGGCTTTGTAGGTGAATGGGGAAGCATGTGTTTAGCAAACACATATTTGCTCCAAATGTCTAGTTTGGCTCTCCAGAGTGCTGGCAGATAAAGTCTCCAACAGTTTGGTCGTTGGCACCTGGGTTTCCAGATCCTAAAAAGATGAGACCTTGGGATCTGACTGTGTGGTGAAGCAACCCACAGTTCAGCTGCTTTGTCATTGTCAGTGATTTTCAACCTTTCTCATCTCACAGCATACTGACAAAGAACTAAAATTGTCAAGGTACACTATCAGTTTTTTGACAAATGACAAGGCACACCATACTGTTGGTGTGGGGCTCACATCCCCCAATGGCCCTATGTAATGGAAATGAGCAAGATCCCTTGAGGAGATAGGGTGTGGTGTCAAGAGTGGCCACTTGCTCTGGTAGGCAAGCATGGGGTTAACAGCAGGGCCTTTAATTGCAGTGAGTGTGCTGCACAGCTGCAGCCACTCAAAGACAATAGGGCCCTCAGGGATAAAGGCAGCACCTGATGAAGGGAGAGTTTTGGTGGGTAGTAGAAGGAGGAACGCTGGAGGAACGAACTGATGGCTTAACGGAGTGAGGAACTAATGGCTGATGGACTAACTGACTAAAGGACAGACAGGTGAATGGACTAAGTAAGTGTATTAAGTCATGCACATTGGGGCAAAAAATAAAAAAACTTCAAAAAAAATCAGCACATATAGGCTAATGGGTTCTAAGCTCTCTGTGACAGATCAGGAGAGGGATCTTGGGGTGGTGAAGTGAAAGTGTCGACCCAATGTGCGGCAGCATGAAGAAGGCCAATTCTATGCTTGGGATCATTAGAAAAGGTATTGAGAACAAAACAGCTAATATAATGCCATCGTACAAATCAATGGTAAGGCCACACCTGGAGTATTGTGCCCAGTTCTGGTCACCACATCTCAGAGGACATAGTGGAAATGAAAAGGTGCAAAAGAGAGCAACTAAGATGATTACTGGGCTGGGGCACCTTCCTTATGAGGAAAGGCTATGGCGTTTAGAAAAGAGACGCCTGAGGGGGGACATGATTGAGACATACAAAATTATGCATGGGAAGGATAAAGTGGATAGAGAGATGCTCTTTACACTCTCACATAACACCAGAACCAGGGGACATCCACTAAAATTGAGTGTTGGAAGAGTTAGGACAAACAAAAGAAAATATTTCTTCACTCAGCGTGTCGTTGGTTTGTGGAACTCCTTGCCGCAGGATGTGGTGATGGCATCTGGCCTGAATGCCTTTAAAAGGGGATTGGACAAGTTTCTGGAGGAAAAATCCATTATGGGTTACAAGCCATGATGTGTACGTGCAACCTCCTGATTTTAGAAATGGGCTATGTCAGAATGCCAGATGCAAGGGAAGCACCAGGATGCAGGTCTCTTGTTATCTGGTGTGCTCCCTGGGGCATTTGGTGGGCTGCTGTGAGATACAGGAAGCTGGACTAGATGGGCCTATGGCCTGATCCAGTGGGGCTGTTCTTATATTCTTACTTTAGAGACTGCAGGAGACACTGGAGATTGGTGTGTGGCTGCCACATCCAAGACCTGCCAAGGACCAACGTGTTGCTGTATTGGCTGGAGAGGAGGACCTCTGCAAGTTGAACAGGCAAGCTACTGCGGTGGTGGGGTCCAGCAGTTCAGAACTAGGGTCATTGTTGGGGAAGGAAGGGGAGCTAATTAGCTTAAAGTGTACATAATTCTCTAAGTGAAGTTTGGACTGGGAATCTGGCAAAACACCCTACTAATAAATGACCCTCTTTCAAACCCCTATGGCACATCAGTGGACCATTCGTAGCACACCAGTGTGCCATGGCACAGTAGTTGAAAATGGGTGGTCCAGGATATGAAAATTTCAAATTGCATTCATTCTTCTCTCCATGTAAAAAACAGATTTCTGACCATTCTTAGTCTGGTTGTGGCAGATCACAGAATGTTCTCTCAGCGGATGTGTGAAAGCAACCTAAGCGTTTATATGCCCACAAGAAAAAACAGGAATCTCTTGCCACTGAAAAAATATTTGATTATAATATTTGGGCTAGAATGACCACCCAGGTATTGCTGCAGACCCGCAAAAGGCCAGATTAGACAGATACAGCTAGTATTATGTTATAAAACGACTAGATTTGGATTCCGGTGGACCACAAAAGCATTCCACTTAAACCAACGAAGACTCAGCTGCTTTTACGTTTGACTGTTTTAAAGCTATTCAGGATATAAACCCATAAAGGGTAACCAACATTAGGTAAATAAAGATGTGTGTGGTCATTGTCTTTAGAGATACTTTCAACCTTCAGATATAACCAGCTCTAAATACAGGAGTATCCTGGGTTAATTTTCAATATATTTGTTTGCATTTCTATCCAACCCTATCCCAAAGGCCTAAGGTGGTTGCAAAAACCTTTATAAGATCAGAAGTAGAAAAATAAATTCTAAAATTTACAGCCAGTAAGATTTCAAGATTAAAAAATTATCAAATCCCAATAGAAGTAAAATCACTACAGTTTAGGGCTCAATCCTAAATGTCCCTAGCACCAGTGCTGAGCTTCAGCACCAGCATTGGGTTTTGCAGACATTCCACAAGTCACATCTGTGGCACCCAGGGAGGAGGGAGCACTGGTACAAGGCCAGCATTAGCAACACTGGCACCAGGTAGGTGTGCTGGATGGTGGTGTGGGCTTTAGGGGCAGGGAGACAGGCATTCTAGGGTGGGAGGAGGGTAGGGTGAGAAGAGGAACTGACCCGGGAGGGACTGGTGGAACCCTGGTCTGCTGCATCCTATTCTCCATGTTGGGCTCGAAAGCCCAAAGGGAATGAAAGTAACTACAGGGCCACTGAATATGGCAGTTGATATTTTGGTGCTGCTGTACCCAGAGGCTCCACCAAGGATAGGATTTAGCTGTTAGTCCTGGACAAAAAAGCCCTGTTCAGATCTTACCTTCACTTCTGTTGTAAAGCAGTATATAAATATTGTTAATAATAACAATGTGCAAACTTAATGTGGTGGGAAGCTGTGAGAGCTCATCGGTATTGGTAAGCCCTGCCCCACCTTGCTTCTGAAATCCCCTCTTTGCATATAGTGTTTGTCTGCAGTAAGTGTTCCAGATCACCAGGACAATCTTTTCCTGGGTACAGTGCACAATTGCTTCCCCCATAACGACTTTAAACACATGGAGATATGACCTGAATAATAGTCAGCCCAAACAAGAAGGTCCCGCAACATTGCTTGAAGGACTCAGCTCAGATTTGACAAGTCTCTAGAATGAGGGGTTTTCATGAGTGCATCAGCTGACCCTGCCTAATCATTAAGATCATCACCAAGGTCCTCCTCCAAGTGCCCTCATCTTCAGAGGTTAGTCTAGTCGTGATGGGGGGGGAAAAGTTGTTTTTAACACTGGCACCTTGTCATAGAACAGGGCTGCTCAAACCCCAGCCCAGGGGCCGGATGCAGCTTTTGGACAAATCTACCCACCTGGTGAGTGAACCTTACCATTCCGCTGCTAGATTTAGTCCTCCTTGACTGGGGGACAGGGATGCTCTAGGTAGTCACATCTGACTGGACATCCTGTCGCACGGCCTTCTGGGACACCAGGCAGCAGACATCACTGCTCAGAGCATCCCTGTCCCCCGATTGACAACGACTAAACATGGCACCTGGGCAAAATAGAAAGATGAGGTCCAAATGGGGACCATGTTTCCATTGTGAGGTGGTAAGATTGGCCACCACTGTCGTAGAATATAACCCTCCCAGACAGATCCATAAGGCATCGACATTATCTTTTAGATGACAGGTTAGGTTTTTTCAAATTTTATTTTGTTCTCCAAAGCTTTCAATGGATGATCTGTGGTTCTTCTACTTTTATTCAATTGATTTTTAAGAGGAGGATTTCAGAACTGATCATCACGCGATACAGTTTCAAACAGCTTTTTGCACATAGATGGTTGACACACGTAGGCAGGATACAGGGAAGCACGAACATGGTCTCTGTATTGCATCAAAAAACAAAAGAATTGCTTTGGTGGATCAGATCCAGCAATCGGTTTCCAACAGAAGTCAGCCTAATATGTAACTCACAGGCAGGACATGAAAGGGATGAACCAGCATTTGTTATTCAAAGGATTGAAAACAAACCAACACACAAATACCACAGGAGTGTCAGAGTGTTCTGCTGTTCTCACAACACAAAACCTTTAGGCCACATAATCTCTACCAGTGTACCACACAGGTAGGCAATGAGAAAACAAGATGCATACATCAAGATTTTGTCACGCAGATAGCTACATATATCTCAAGTCATGAAAGCCACATGTTATCCAGGAAGGCAGAATGTTTTTGCCTAGGTACAAGCAGGAATGTGCCCAAGTCACTAAGTTCATTGTGAACCACTAACCCCATGACTCGACTTGTGAGTCATAGTGTGCACCCATTGTGACCTGACTTGAAAAAATTTCAAGTCCTTTGAGTCATGAGCCCAAGTCATTTCGAGTCCCAAGTCCTTAAGCAAAAATGCACAGTAAAAATGAAAGTGGTGGTGGAATCTGTAAGGACCCAATCCTATCCAACTTTCCAGTGCCAGTGCTGCTGCAATGTAGTCCCAAGGAAAGGGAACAAACATTCCCTTACCTGGAGAAGGCCTCTGTGATTGCCCCGCTACCACACAATGCAGAGCATGTCCCATTGTGTCAGCTGCACCAGTGCTGGAAAGTTGGATAGGGTTTGCCCTCCCAGAGATAGGGACTCAAGTTATTTCAAATCCAGGCCCCAAGTCATGAGTTGAGGACAGTGATGTCCAGTGACAACTCAAGTTGTCAAAAGCAGCAGCTTAGCACGACTCAAGCTGAGTCAACAGGTTGAGTGCCGATCCCTGGGCACAAGTAATTTCAACTCTAAGCGAGACAATCTATTGGATGAACAGACTGACTCAAAACTCATATGTAATTGATTCATGCATATTCATGTAATACAATGAACTGCAGGATCAGTTGGCTCACATCAAGGGGCTGTTGTAGATCTACCACCACAGTAAGAACTCACACACAAGCTTTTCAACAGAGTGTTCATACTTTCAGCTGCCAGGTCATCAAGAGTAGAGAAATAATGTGGGGCATATGCATGTGTCTTCTGAATCTTCCCATAGGAAATCCATCTACTCAGTCTCCCCAACGTCACATCCCTTCCCCTTGCACTTCAGTCACATCCCTTCTCCTTGCACTTCAGTTCATATCAAGATATGTGTAGAGGAAAAAGTGATTCAACTATTTTACAGTCTTAATTTCAGAACATGCAAAGAGTCACTTCTTCCTTCTTCTTACTTAGACTAAACATTTTAATAACAAGTCATATAAAAATCCTATTTGGGATTTTCAGCAAAGGAAAGACAGTTTACAATTTCACACCTTATAAAGAGACATATTTGATCTTCCTAGCTTGCTTGTACATGGCTCATATATTTATTCAGCCCCAAACAAGAGTTCAAATGTTTGCCCTTTTTTTTAAAAAAAAAAGCCAACAAAAGTGAATGACTTTCAATTTATTTCTCTTTTGGCAGTCTTTGGCACCATTTTACATCATCTTAATTGGGCAAATATCACTTGAAAACTTAAGGCAGCTGAGAGGACTGTATAGCAACCAGAAAAACTAGAGATGAACCTTCTTAGATCAGCTAAGAAGTGCTCCTTTAAGAACATAAGAAAGACCTTGCTGGATCAGACCAAGGGCTCATCGAGTCCAGCTTCCTGTGTCTCACAGTGGAACACCAGGTGCCTTTAGAAGCACATAAGGCAAAAAGATAGCGGTATCCTATTGCCACTCCCTTGCATTTGGTATTCAGAGACAGGCTAACTTTAAAACCCATAAGCTGCATATAGTCATCATGGCTTGTCACCTGTGATGACATCCATAAATCTGTCCAATCCCCTTTTAAAGGCATCTAGGCCAGGTGCCATTACCACATCCTGTGGTAAGGAGTTCCACAGATTAATTACACACTGGATAAAGAAATATTTCCTTTTGTCTGTTCTAACTCTCCTGCCAGTCAATTTAGTGGATGTCCCCTGGTTCTGGTGTTGGGTGAGAGGAAAAAGAACATCCCTCTAGCCCAGTGGTTCTCACACATTTAGCACTGGGACCCACCAGAAGTGATGTAATGAGCGGAAGCGACATCATCAAGCAGGAAAAATTTTTACAATCCTAGGCTGCAATCCTACCCACACTTACCCAGGAATAAGTCCCATTTACTATCATTGTTAAAAGCATTACAGAGTACCCTGTTAAAAGTACAGGTCTATAACATTTCTGCAAATGCAGTCACATACTATGGTAGCATCAAGTTTAATATGTTGAAAAATAAAATATTGAAATGAATGGGGACCTACCTAAAATTGACTCACGACCCACCTAATGGATCCTGACTCACAGTTTGAGAAACACTGCTCTATCCATTCCATGCATCCCATTTATGTGTCTCAAAGCCCAAATCTATCTTCCCACCCACCTCCCACTGGTGCAGCAGCACCAAAAGCGAGCTTGCTGTTCCCAGCAGGAGGGGATGGTTTATTGGGAGCCTTCCGAAGGGAAGGGGGATTTAAATTCCCTTGCCTTTCCAAAAGCTTCCCACTGCCAGATCCATCCCCTCCTGCAGCCACCTGCCCATGCTCCTTCCTCCTCCATGCCCCGTTTCATCTCTTTTGCAGGGTAGGCTTATAAACACTCCCCAGACCTCATAACCTGGTCAATTTATGGCACACTCCAGTGGGTCAGGCATGCAGCTTCCAAATTAGTTTTCTAAGCAACCCCATCTCTTAAGTACCTGCCAACTGCTCCCAAGAGATATGGCTATGGCTGATATGATAATCAGTCAGCTGCCATTTTGTGACAGCAAAAGTCTCTTCCAGTGTCGCAAAGTGCTGCATAGAACAGCCCAAGCCTGTATAGGATTGGGCTGTAAGTCATGTCCCCCACATGTCTCAATCAGCCCCCACTCCATTGCAACTCCCATTCAAGTTTATGGGAAATGCACTGACCTCATCTCTGAGACACATGTATACTGTGTGTGCGTGCGCGTGTGTGTTTCTTAATGAATTTAATGTACAGTATACATTGAATCTTAACTGCAGTTAATGAATTAATTTCATAAGATCTCCCCACCAAAGATGGGTAGCCAAACTCTATCTGGGATGCCTGTGCCATAGTACAGCAGTGTCAAAACAGCTGTCACTGTATCCCACAGGACCAGAGACACCCTCTTTTCCACCCTCCTCCTGCCCAGTTTCACCCCATCTCTGCCATTCCCCACCCTCTCCTCACCCCAGAACACTTCCCTGCCTCTCAGTGGGGAATTTACCACCGATGGCTCCTGGGGTTCCTCTGACCAATGCAGAAGCTCAGCCCCTACCCACACTGGCCTCCCTCCTTCTGGCCACTGCGACATGCCTTATGGCACATTTGTGATGGCTGTCTCCCAGGCAGTGTGTGGGAGACTGGTGCTGGCCTGGGCTAGAACTGGACCATAATACTTCTACTCTCCTGTTCGCTTTTATTAAATAATATGGTCTGCTTTGCAGTTTTTATCGTTGATCACCTTAGTCTGATGGTGAAACAGTGAGTCTTTTTCTCTGAAAAAGGTATTTAGGAAAATCATTTGCAAGTAGTACTGCAGACTTGGCAACTTTCCAGCTGTCCATTATGCAGTGATCTCCTTCTGTGTAAAGGGAAATCCCAGCTCTTATTCCCAATGGGGTTTTTGGTAGGTCTGAAGTATATCTTTGTGGTTAGGGGAAAAAAGACATTTACTAGGGAAGAAATGTGTTATGACCTCTGGCATTGGGCCAAGTGCAATAAAAACTCACTTTTACATGTCATTTACGCATTCAGAAAGATTTAGAGAGATTCTGCCACATATCACTTCATATGCTTGCCAAATTTCTGTAGGCTCTTATCCCGCAAGATAACAAGGCAACATTCAAAACCCCTCTATGGAATAAAACCAGATTTTTCAGTCTGTTTTCCCCACTGGATACTTTTTCATAAAGCTGTTCTATTATTTGGTATTTTGGTCCCCTAAATGAAATGCTTAAGATTACTACAGTTCTTCCCTCAAACTAGCACTGCAGCTTGAGTTCTTTCCATTCTCAGTGTTTTCCACGTAATAACATACCACTTCTGTTAAGCCTTCAGTTGCTTACTCTCCATTCCAAAGTGGGATTCTCTGTCCCACTGGTACAGCCCTTTTCTGAGCCCCTGAGTCCTAATGACTTTGGGTCTGATAGGTAGCACATCCATCCTCACCTCACCCAGACCTGCTTCCTAAAAATGCAATCTCAGGCATTTTTATGTATATGTAATTGAGATTACATATATCTAAAGGTGGCACCATTGTTGTCCTAAGGAAAGAAATATGGGTTCTAGATTATTTCAGAAAGTAACAATTGAAGTGGATATTCTTTGTAGCTCTGTTGATCCAGTTATTATGTGTAGAGTTCTCAATCATGAATCAGAAGAGGCAAACTGGCAATGGTGCATGAGTATAATTAGTGCAAGAGTCAGGTTGCTGAGGGCTCTTGAGCAAAGTCTTGCACTAGGTCCCTCATAGTCCCTCCTTCTGATGGTATGTTGGGAGCTACCACTGTGTTTTGCCAAATTCCCTTTGCAAACTTGTTCTAGAGAACTTATGTCCACTTTAAGCTAAGTAGGCTGCAATCCTAACCTCACTTTCCTGGGAGTGAGTCCCACTGAACACAATAGGACTTGCTTCTGAGTAGACCTGCTTAGGATTGTGCCCTTAGTTCCTCTCTTGACTCAAAATAGCCCTAATCCTGCAGAAAGCACTACTGGACCCCACCACTAGGGTAGCTTGCCTGTTCAGCCTGCAGAGTTCCTCCTTCCTCCATTCTTCCACCAGCAGCTTCTCCAGCTGCTGCAGCAACACCTTGGTTCCCAGCATCTCCTGGGCATGGCGGCACACCAGTCTCAGGCAGTCTCCATTCATTCAGTCCATTTAGTCAGTCCATCCTCTTTCCTCCACGCTCCTTCCTTCTGTTCTTTCAGTCACTCCAAGCTCCTTCCTTCTGCACCCATTCCCTTTCCTTCCTCCAGGTGCAGCTTTTAACCAGAGGGCCTTGTTGCCTCCAAGTGGCTACAGCTGTTCAGCACACTAACTGCAACCGAAGCCCTAGTTTTAACTCCATCCGTCCGTCCGTCCGTCCGTCCCAGATCTGCCAGAGCAAGGGGCCACTGTCAACACCACACCATATCTCCTCAAGGGATCTTGCCCATTTCCATTACACACTGCCACTGATATCACTGTTTCAGGGATTCACATAGCCTATAGACCCTCTGATGGGCATTGGTCAGGTGGGACACCTGATGTCACCCCTGAGTCTAATGAAAAGGAACAAGATTTTCTGAACTTCTAGTGCAGGGGTGCTCAAAATTTAGGGATCCTGGACCTTTAAAATTGTGTAGGAGAGATAATTTCAGCAGGTGCAGCTTGTCATCTGTGGGATGACAAGTTGCACCTGCTGAAATTCTCTCTTCTATACACTTGTTAAAGGTCCAGCATCCCTAAAGTTGAAAGTTTGAGCACCCCTGCTCTAGAGGGCCAAAGTTAGCATTTATGCTGCCTTCTGAGAGCTGGAAGTGACATGAAATGTCACTGGCCAGAAATAAGCACTTTGTTCTAATATAGAAACTCATTAGCTGCAAATGACAGACGAGAAAATGTGCAAATCTTGTTCATATTTTCCAGATATGAGAGAGCTCAATTATCAAGCTGGGAGAGCCCAATTATAAGGGGGGGCAGATAAATTGCTTACAGGGGGCACATCCAGCCCACAGGCCTTATGTTTGGCACCCCTGCTCTAACACTATGTAACACAGTATGCAGTAGACAAAGGCCTCAAGGGAGTGAGAAAGAAAAATGGTGTCCCTTCCCTCTCCCCCCTCCTGAAACCCCCTTGCAAGACCCTGGAACAGTACTAAAAGGATTTTGCTCTGCTAGCTGGTATCTTCCTTTTAGCAGCTGGGGAGGCTCTGCACCACATTTTGTTGCAGCTCTCATTTGTACATCCCATAATGGTGTGCAAGTTCCTTATTAGCAAAGAATAGTCTCTTTGCTCATGGACCCTCCCCAAACTGTAGCCTAGAGAACCAATGTTTACTGGTCTTCATGCTCATTGATTCAGGCAAAGTATTTTTACTGGCTGGAGCAGGAGCTGCCAGCTTATGATCCAAAGGAGATCTGATAGGTGTAAAATCACCATGCATTAAATGTGAGATGCCCTGACTCCTTCTCGTTCCATGCTGTCTGCCTGTTACATGGCATAATAGGATGGCTCCCTTTGTATATTCATAACCAATTAAAAACAGGAAGCAGAGAACAGGCCTAAATTTAATCTATGGTGGGAGCAAAACTACCCCCCCTCCCCCAGGTGAGCCACAACAGTGACAGCTTGGGCTGGTTGCTGTGGTGTGCTTCAGTCTTCCATGGAGGAACCCAAAAGTGAACAAGAAGTGGGTCACACAAGAAGTGTGGTGTGTTTATCTTCCCAAAATCACATGGTGATGGTAAAGATAATTGTTTTGAGAGTGGTTTCACAGTGATATCTCTTTCAGTGATGTACAATTCATATACTGTATTTCTTTGGCTCTGTTGACTCTAATGTTCAAACAGATTTTGCAGGTTTTTGAAACCATACAGTGTTTCCATAGGCATCCATATGAGCTAGCTAGAAGTCCACTATATCCAACTGGAACTTGCCATCAATAGATTCTGCTCCTGTCACTGAAGTAAATATGGAGCATGTTTGCGTAACCTTCTCTCTGGCGTCCCTATTCTTCTCTGCACTGCTGTGATGAAGTTAGAGACTAATTGCAAAATAGACTCAGAGACGAGTTTCACAAGTGATCCGCTTTCAGATTTATAAAAGCACTATTTGGCTTACCTTCGTTTAGTGTCCCCTTAGACGCCCAGAAGCTGCAATACAGTTTGCAGTTATTCTTGCAATTCTAACCATTTGACCCCTGAATCCAACCTTTTCCTCTTGGAATCAGTTCAGATCACCCAGGATTCTTTGCAGATCACCATTTCAATGCATGTTGGTCTTCAGCAATTACTTTCAGAGCTCCCACTTGTAATAGTAGAGTCCACATGTTACACCTGGGCAAACAACCCTGGCTGATAGAAGTCTCAAACTGTAAATTTTGTGCTAAGGGCCCAATCCTATCCAACTTTCACTTCAACACAGTATTAGCAGCCTCTACACAAGTGATCTTCAACCTTTTTCATCTCATGGCACATTGAGAAGGCATTCAAATTGTCAAGGCACACCATTAGCTTTTTGACAATTGACAATGCACAATGTGCTGCCAATGGGGGGCTCACATCCCGCAATGGTCCTACTAATAAATGACCCTCTCCCAAATTCCTGTGACACACCTGGAGACCATTTGCAGCACATCAGTGTGCCACGGCACACCAATATGGCAAGGCACAGTGGTTGAAAATGGCTGCTCTTCAACAGGGGTGCCCAAACCCTAACCCAGGGGCCACTTGCTGCCCTCAATGATCCCTAATCTGGCCCATAGGGAGCACCCAGTCTCCAACGAGCCTCTGGTCCTCCAGAGACTTGCTGGAGCCCATGCTCTAAGAGTGAGGGCGACTGTTAGACCTCTCGTGTCAGCTGTGGGACGAAGGCTCCTTCCACTGCTTGCTGTTTCACATTTGTGATGCAGCAGACAGCAAAGGAAAGACCAGCCTTGCTTTGTGCAAGACCTTTTATAGGCCTTGAGCTATTGAAAGACCTTCATTCATTCATATAAGTTCCATCTGTAATGTATTCGTTTATGTAAATTTATGTAAATGTATTCAAATTTGAAGTGTAAATTAATTCTTCTCCCCCGGCTCCCGACACGGTGTCAGAGAGATGATGTGGCCAAAAACTTTGGATACCCCTGCTCTACACTAACACTGGAGAGTTCCAGCCACCACACTGACACCTGGTTAATTACAACAGATGATTTTATAGGGTAGGTATGATGAGGCAGCTTGCAAACTCCTGGAGGTGGGACACAAGAATAGGATCTAAAAAGGGTGGTAAATGAAGTCTCTAGATAGGCCTCTCTGGTCACCAATTCAACAGTAGACCTCACAGGTGCAGCAGCATACTAGACCCCTATTCGCAAGGGCTTCCCCATCACAGCCTGCGTAACAACAGGTCCAGGGCTACCTTTGCTTCTTCTCTTCAATCACAGATCTTTTACTCCAGTTCCTTACTGGGCCTTTGCCAGTTCTCCACACACTTGCTCCCAGGCTATAACTCTCTGTCCTTCACAGTCCCTCCTTTCTCATCACTTCTCTCCAGCAAGGCCTTTGCCAGTTCTCTTACCCTTCTCAGGTCAGTTATTGGTCACAGCAGGGTCCTTTGGGAAATGTAGCCTCATTGCAAGGGTTTTTCTGCAAAAAAGCTGCACAGGAACTGAAAATAAAGAACTCTAGAACAATGTTTCTCAATGTTTGTCCTCTACCATACCACTTCACATGGTCCACCTGTTTGAAGCACCACCAGAAGTAATTGGTGATGACATCATCACTAGTTACTTCTGGGTTGGGAGGCCAGATGTGACATGACAAACACTCAGGGCGGACCAGAGGGCTTTTTCAAGCATGGAAAAGCATGCTTTGGAGCTTTGTCTGCCAAACCAAGCCTTCTACAGCTTGATGCATCACTTTTCTGGTCTTGTGGCAGGGGTCCAGAGGTCCTGCAAGTACTACCAGACACCACCTCAAGTGGTACCCAGATACCACTGGTTGACAAACACTGCCCTAGAACATAAACATTACAGTGCGTACTGCAGCAAACAAAAACTACGGTAGCTTTAGACTGCAGTCCTGTATACATTTCCCTGGGAATAAATCCCACTGAATTTAATGGGGCTTATTTCCAAGTAGACATAACTAGGATTGTGATGTAGGGAGGGTTTCAATGGCTGTGGGGGGGGGGGGTAACTCCCCTTTCCTGTGTGCTACGGCTCCAATCAGGAACAGGCCCCCTGCACTTGTCTTTTGTGGAATAACAGGTGCTTCTCTGGGTTTAAGTATTTCTCTTAAAAAGTATTTCTCATAGGTATTTGTGAACTTTTTGTTGAAAAGCAATATATAAATACTGTTAATAATAATAATAATAATAATAATAATAATAATAATAATAATTTCTCTTAAGTGCAAGTACTGGTTGACTCTAGTAAGACATTCCAGAGACCCAATCAGAAAGTAGGCCCAGCTTCCATCATTTGAGGAGAACTCTGAGAGAAGGAATTATGAGGGAGGCCTTCAGTTACATGATGCTCCTGACTAGGACTGCCAGTTTGTGATTTTAACCAGCACTGGCCAGAGCCTGGAGCAGACCAGTTGGAGCTAGAGCATTTTTTGAGTGGTTTGCAGTAGATGGAGTTTGTCATGTTTTTGATAAGTCAAGTGTGTGGAGTGTGGTGATACCAAACTGTGCACATGGATTGTGAGTGCTTGCACACCTCACACATGGTGGCACTTTTCGAAGGACTCTGGTGGGGAGGCTTTGCCTCAGCTGCCTCCCCACCCACCACACGTCCCTGTACAATACTTGGTGCACACCCCTGTTGCTGACAGAAGCTGGGAATCGGGTTTGAGGCCAAGGGAAAAAGAGAGCAGCTCTCTGCTACCATGGGGTTTTTGCTTTGCTAAGTCTTAATTCAGTTTTATGAAATGGGCATCCTGAACTCTTTCCACAGTTCCCTCTTTTCCTCATTATCTTAAACACATTTCTTGCATTTGTGTTTTTCTGAGACAAATGTGGGAAGGAAAGGTTGGTTAACAAGATTCTCAAGACCCTTTCCCCTAGTTTTGCCCCTGTGTGCATGTGGAGACAGGAAAGAGAACAAGAGTCCCCCCCATTCCCTGTGATCATAAATGATTTACAGTAATATTATGGAAACACCACAAAACTGATATAAAATGCTGTTTTAAACACCATTTCATAGTGTACCTGAATGCCAGTTTCAGGACTATCATTGCAGTATGTTTCATTAGCATCCCCTTTATAATTTGTCGGGGCCCCTCCCAGATGCCCTGACCCCCGACTTACCCTGGAGCAGGCACCCCATGCCCAGGGTGGGGAGGCTTCCTTGCCCTTGAAGGGAACAAAGAAGGTTGGTTCACCCCAACCAGCCAGAGGGGGCTGGCAAGGCAAACAAGGAACATTGTAGGAAACAAGCCAGGAAAGGAAAGGCCTTTTCTGCCTCACCTGGAGGAAGGGGAGGGGCCAAAGGGGGTGGGCTTGCTCCATAAAACAGGGAGGCCAGGGATGAGAGGTGGTCAGTGTGAAGCAGGGAGCTGTGAGGTAAACATCTCCTGCTCCTAGGCTAGGTCTGGCAGCTCTGCTAGGGGGGAGGACAAGGGTGCTGGAACCTCCTCCAGCCAATCTCAGGCCTCCCTGTGGGTGGAACAAGCCTGTTCCAGGCCCCTCCAGGGCAGGGACCCTACATAATTATTGCTGTTACTCAGCTGTTGCCTTAATTACTATTGATTTAGCACTCAAAATTCTGCTGTACAAAGAATAGCATAGCTATACGTCTGTAGGTTTTCATGGCGAGCAATAATACAACAGTTTATCACACCTGGGTAAGAAGACCATGATTGTGTTGTCCTTGAACCTACAAAGGCAGCGTGAGGTTTGTTACCTGGAGTACTACATTCCAATTTAACACTCTGAGGGAAAGTATAGCAGAAAACAGCTTGTTTATTGCTGGTACCAAAGCAAGGCAGCAAGGGGCCAGTTGAGCTAGACAATACAGGAGAGATAAGAGACCGCAGGTACTTTGACGGGGTTGCCCTTGCTCTGAGGCAGAGATTTTCAAACTGTGGGTCGCAACCCACTTGGTGGGTCATGAGCCAATTTCTGGTGGGTCACAAGAAGCTGGCAGGCTCCATCTTGAAAAAGGGCAAAATGAAGTGGGTGGCGCCATTTTGAAAAAGGGCAAACAGACCCTGGGGCGCCTTTTTAGGCTTACAGGCACACAGAGTAAATAAACAGAAAGAGCGGCTTGCACGTGCGCAGGGCAGGCAGCGTACTGCTTTTCCTTTGTGAGCATGCAGCTGCCCAGCCCCATTTGAAGCAGAAGAGAGGAGAGCGTGCTTGGAGACTTTCAGGTGCTGTTCCCTCATCTTTGGGGGGTGCAGGCCCTTCTGTTTGGCTCCCTTTTAACCTTAGGCAGGTGAGAGGGAGTGTGAGAGGAGCCGGTGGGTGGGTGGCAGCAGAGGCTGCAGCACCCACCTGTGCTGGCAAACGCTCAGCCAAGCGGGAGGGAATGTGCAGAGGCACTCTGAGGTGGAGCCTGTGGGTGGCAGGGGAGGCTGCAGCACCCACACCTCTCCTGGCTGAGCTTCGCTCCTCTCCTGGCTGAGCGTGTGCCAGCAGAGGTGTGGGCGCTGTAGCCTCTGCCACCACCGAAGGACTCCACCTCAGGGTGCCTCTCCGCACTCCCTCTTGCCTTACTGAAGGTGTGCCAGGGGAGGTGTGGCCGCTGCCACTGCTGCCTCCCAAGGGCTCTATGGGTGGCGGCAGCGTCTGCACGTCTCCCTGACACAGGCAAGTTAGGGAGCCTGAAGGGGCACCCGGTTGGTCCTTGCTCCATCACCAGGTGTGCTGGGGTGCCCCTTGCCTGCTGCTGGTGGTCCTCGCCCACCCCTCTCCCTCCCTCTGCAAAGCTGCCCCTGCTGCAGCACAGACCCCTCTCACATGGCAGGCTTGTCTCCTGCCCCCTGCCCCCTCCTCCCTCTCCTGAGCATGGAGCTGAGTCTCCTGTGTGCTTGCTTTTTGCAGTCATGGAGGCCAAGGCAATCCTGCCCTTCAATCGTTGTGCCTCGCCACCTCGAGCGTTCCCTTCCAATGTAGCTACCCCTCTGTTTGGCTCCTTTTAGCAGCTGGCAGGAGAACAGTAGGGCATCCCTATCTTCCTTCTTCAGCTGTGAGGGGGATGCTCTTTGCCACCCCCACACTTCTCTGATGCACACCATTAAAAGTAGTCAAACAGATATGATACATCTCTCCAAGTGCCTTGGCCATCTCTTCTGCTCTGAGCATATATCTGAGAAGCTACAGATGGGGTTGGACTAGATGACCTTTTAGGTCATTCCATGATTTTGGTGATCTTTGGGGTTGTATGTGAAATTGACTGAAAGCAAAGTTAGAGTGTGTAGCAGAGAAGCATTTGGAATCTTTAGGATAATTTGTGAAACGGGGTGCGTTACTGATTATGGGAATGGTAATGGTTCTCCTGGCAGCTGAGCGATTTCAAAGCCCACAGGGCTCACTCCTTGCTTGTATCTCTGGTTCAATTTTCAGAGAACTACAGCTCTGCCATGGTCTTTCACCATGGCTGAACCTTTGTATTTCTTCCACTTCTTTCTCTCTTTCCCCTAGTTCCTTTCCCTTCCCACTACTGCCAAATCTCCAGTTTTGCAATCCAAGTCTCCCTGGGTATAAAGCAGCTTCATAGGTATTTAATTCAAAAAATTTTCTGCTGTACTTTCGTTAGGGAAAGATGTAAAACAAATACTATATTTCCTTTCATGTGTAAAATGACATACAAAAGAAAGCACACCCAGCCCAGCCAAAGCTGGTTGTTTTCTGTTGTAGTTTGTCAGCAGGGCAAATGCACAGAAAAGTGAATCAAAATATCTGAATGGGAAATCTGTATGTGTTGGGCTGTTGTCTTACCAGTAATTTTGCTTTACTGTTAGAGCTGACAGTTCTGGCATATGTTTAAAGCTTCCTACTTCTTGGTAATGGTTTTACAGATGTACTTTTACAGATGTTGTTTTATTTTTATTTTTTTTGCTTGATAACAATGGTAGCGGGGAGGGGGGGAGAATTGGAAGAAGCTTTTGAGCTGGAATATTTTCTCTTGTCATTTACAGTTTGAGTTCCTAGGTAAGAACAGTTGTGTCACTTCCTGTTTGATGACATCACCTCCGGCTCTGGCATATCAGTGATGGCACTTCCTATTTGATGAGGTCACTTCTGGCCATGACATCACTTCCAGGTTGATAACATCACTTCTGGTGGGTCCCAGACAGATTGTCATTCTCAGAAGTGGGTCCCGGGCTGAAAAGGGTGAGAACCACTGCTCTGATGTATTGTTGTTACAGACTGACTCTTGAGGCCCCGCTATCTCTAGGACAAGACACTGGGTGAAGGGTGGCTTGCAGCTTCTTGGTAACAAGCATATTTAAGGCCAGAGTCAGAACTCATGTTAAAATGGTGTTACTTTGACCAGAGTTTAGTGAGAGCTCTTAGCTCACAGCATCGTGTATCAAAGGATTAAAATCCATGCTGTTAAAAATCCAACATTTCGTGTGACTTTTCCAGAACTTCATCAGGGTAAGGGTAACAAGCCTTGAGAGGACGCGTTCCTCTCAAGGTTTGTTTCTCTGATGAAGTTCTGGAAAAGTCACAGAACAAAATGTAGGATTTTTAATAGCATGGATTTTAATCCTTTGATACAAACATGGTCTTCTTACTCACGTATGATAAACTGTTGAATAGCATAGCTATTCCACTGTACAAAGAATAGCATAGCTCTCAATCAGAATGGCTTAAATTTAACAGACCCAGCGCAAAAAAGATTGGGGTGGGAAGAGAAAAAGAAGCAAATTCATATACATTGCAATTCATGTGTACATTCCCTTTATGTAATAACCAGGAAAGGCCACTGAGGGAGTCTGTTCTGGAAGATAATGTGTATGATGGTTGGCCCCAGTCAGAATAATAGGAAGTATCCTGCTGTAACCCTCTCTTTCTCACAACCACCAAGCGGAATGGCTGATGCAATTGAATCTGTTCTAGGAGTCTGAGCACACCAGGAGTCCACACGTTTTAGCTTGTCTAGTCAGGCAGCTATTATCTGTGCTTACTGGCACTGCTCCCCCCCCCCCAACTCCTCTCTGTATGCCATGCTTGTGGAGGTGTGGGTGGAGGGGTACCTTTCATATTGCACTGGGCTTTGGAGCAGACAAAAGCCGTGCAAGAGTCTTGCTATGCTTTTGCCTGCTTCAGGGCTCAGGATATACAGCAGGTAGAGAACTGATGCTTCTGCTTCCTCTGAGTTTTGGAGCAGGCAGAAGCTTGCATCTCAGCATTCGCACAACATCAAGTGATCTCACCCTAGTTTTCTGAAATTTGTGGAGAACTTGATGGTTGGACTCCTGAGAACCCTGCTTTCTCACCAAAGGTTCATGGAAGTTCATGGTATAAGATTCATGGTATACTCTCCAGGGGGTCACCATACTAACTATAATGTTTGGTACTGCTTATTGTGGGGATCATGGCCAACACACGCACTCCACATTTCTGTTTGTTTCTGGTTGAAGTTTACAACATGGTGGTGATGATCCACATAATGAGTAGTTCTAAATGTTGTGTGTGGAGCAGGAATCGGTCTCAGTGGCAAGTGTATGTTTTGTATCTTCTGTTATACATAGACACCATCACTTGTAGTTTTTACTGAGAATTTGATTAAGGAACAACTTCATCTACTCCTTTCTCTCCTTTTTGTAACCTCCTTCTTTCTATTCCCTACCAACTCCACTACTTTCTAGTAGATCCCATAAAGGACAAACTTTAAACAATTGATTAACTAGCATAATACAACAATACATAATGTGCTATGGCCCCTTAATGCAAGCTGTTACAAACAATGTTTCATGCTGAATTATACTTCCCTGATTAACATTTTCTTTGCATGCATGGAAAATACTTTAACAGTGTAGGATTTTAATGACCATCTGTTGTTTTTTTAATGCGTATTTTAGTGTTTCGTTTGGCGCATCTGGTTCTAGGATGGCTAGGAGGTGGTGCTTGGAAAACTTCAGTCTGCAGTTGTACAATTGCGGCTCTTTAACAAACATCTCCAGAAACCAGTTTCAGAATCTAATAGTTAGCTGTTCGTGGAACAGTACACATCCAGTCAAAAGCAACCAATGGACCCTGAAATCCTAGAAACATATGATTGGTTGTGGTGTTGTATATTTAGTCAATTTTGTTAGCATTTCTCAGAGCCCAATCCTGTGCTTGGTGGCACGGCTCCATGCTGCCGAGCGCTGTTGCAAACGTGCCATAAGGCACATTTGTGAGCCGGCTGGTGCTGGGCTAGTGTGGGGCAGTTGCCCAGCTTCCGTGGCTTGGCGCTTTCCTGGACCGCCGAGTCACGGTACGGTAAGCGGGGGCAGGGACGGGGGTGGGGGGAGGAGGCGTTCCAGGGGTGGGCAGGGGGAGATGTGCTGGGGGGGGAGGGAGGCATGCCAGGGAGAGGGAGGGAGGCAGGTCTGCGAAGCTCTGCTCCGCAGGATCCAAGGTGCTCAGAGGGCTCTGCGGCCTACACGAGTGCCTTTACTTTACCACTGACCTTCTGGTTGGCAGTAAAGTGAATAGCCCCATTGCGGGGCTGCTTACCTTACCTGGCAGAAGGGGACCAAAGTTCCCTTCTCCTGAGGTGCCTCCTGCTGTAGTCCGGGGCGTGCAGGATCCAGTGGCAGCCCTTCTCGGTGCTGCCAAACCTGGGCATCCCAGGCAGCTCAGGATTGGGCTGCCCATCAGCAACAATCCTGAAAATGCTTCCTTCTGTCCACAGCACAGTAGGAAGCAAAGCAGTAATTAAGATAGAAGATTCTTCCTAGTCTTAAATAAATAATTAACTACTCTATTACCAATTGTATTTTTCTCCCCCTCTTATTGCTCAAGCCATATTACCCAAAACGTCTTGAAAAATAAGAGTCAGTAATTGCAGACAAGAATACTGAGGGGTAACTACAGATATGATTTAAAACAATTTTTAAATCATATATGTCTATGTTGCCATGTCTTTAATCATTAGAAGTTAGTTGCACAAGGCTTGATGTAGCCTAGGAGTGTGGCATATGTATTTTGGGGATAGGTTAACACTTTTCTTCTGAGTTTTAGGGGTAACCTATTTCTGATTGCCTAGGGAGTGGCAACAGGATAGAGATATCTTGTTGTCCTGAGGTCTCCCTGAGGCATCTGATAGACTACTGTGAGATACAGGTAACTGGGCTAGATATGCAATAGCAGAATGCACTATGCACCCCATTGGCACAGCTGCATCAGCACTGAAAGCTGGATAAGATTGAGCCCTGTGTGTAGCATGTGGAAGCACAGTCATGGCTTTTGGTTAATTGCTGGTGTTGGTGCCATGATTCATACTAATAGCCTGGAGGAGAATGACACTATATCCATTACAGAAACCCTGAATAAATTGCCAGCTACCCATAAAGTGCTTGAGCCAGAGAGTCATAATGATTTTCATTAGTTAGTATTTAATTTGCTCTAATTTTTTGGGTATGTTCCGGAGCTGAGTTTGCCAAATCTGCCTCTTATAAAATGTGCAGAAGGCAAAATCTCTCTGCATTGGAATCAGAGTAAATATTAATGCAGATGTTTATCCCACACTTTTGTAGAAAGTGACCTTTTGTTAATAAATTGACCTTTTGTTCAGCATAAAAATTCCTGTTCATCTGAAATTAACTTTTTTCAAGAAGTTGAGAAAAGTTACTGGCCCATGCAAAGTGTTATGCCATACTCTACAAACCCATTACTCAACTATTAAAATAGAAATTGACATGGAGCCTTCAGATCTTGGTTCTTGTTCCATGATCCAGTGCTGGCTGGGTCACCAGACAGTTGTTGTTGGCAACCTTCAGTCTCGGAAGACTGTGGTATCGTGCTCTGAATGGTGGTTCTGGCATAGTGTCTAGTGTGGCTGAAAAGGCTGATTCGGGAGTGACAAACCCTTCCACACTGGGAGCAAGTGCAGTCTGTCCCTGGTCTGTCTCCCTGGCTATGGGCCTTCCTTCTTTGCCTCAGTCTGTTGGCCAAGTGTTTCTTCAAACTGGGAAAGGCCATGGTGCACAGCCTGCCTCCAAGCAGAACG
The DNA here is from genome assembly GCF_035046505.1 of Tiliqua scincoides. Classification (NCBI taxonomy): domain Eukaryota; kingdom Metazoa; phylum Chordata; class Lepidosauria; order Squamata; family Scincidae; genus Tiliqua; species Tiliqua scincoides. Next base: position 14,287,318 of record NC_089822.1, read on the forward strand.
CTCAGAGGCCAAGGTTTCCCATCTGTTGAGGTTCATTCCTAAGGCTTTCAGATTCCTCTTGCAGATATCCTTGTAGCGCAGCTGTGGTCTACCCGTAGGGCGCTTTCCCTGCACAAGTTCTCCATAGAGGAGATCCTTTGGGATCCGGCCATCATCCATTCTCACGACATGACCGAGCCAACGCAGGCGTCTCTGTTTCAGCAGTGCATACATGCTAGGGATTCCAGCTCGTTCCAGGACTGTGTTGTTTGGAACTTTGTCCTGCCAGGTGATACCGAGGATACGTCGGAGGCAGCACATGTGGAAAGCTTTCAGCCTCTTCTCCTGTTGTGAGCGAAGAGTCCATGACTCGCTGCAGTACAGAAGTGTACTCAGGACGCAAGCTCTGTAGACCTGGATCTTGGTATGTTCCGTCAGCTTCTTGTTGGACCAGACTCTTTGTGAGTCTGGAAAACGTGGTAGCTGCTTTACCGATGCGCTTGTTTAGCTCGGTATCGAGGGAAAGAGTGTCGGAGATCGTTGAGCCAAGGTACACAAAGTCATGGACAACCTCCAGCTCATGCACAGATATTGCAATGCAGGGAGGTGAGTCCATATCCTGAACCATGACCTGTGTTTTCTTCAGGCTGATTGTCAGTCCAAAGTCTTGGCAGGCCTTGCTAAAACAGTTCATGAGCTGCTGGAGATGTTTGGCAGAGTGGGCGGTTACAGCTGCATCGTCGGCAAAGAGGAAGTCACGCTGACATTTCAGCTGGACTTTGGACTTTGCTCTCAGTCTGGAGAGGTTGAAGAGCTTTCCATCTGATCTGGCCCGGAGATAGATGCCTTCTGTTGCAGTTCCAAAGGCATGCTTCAGCAGGACAGTGAAGACAATCCCAAACAAGGTCCGGGTTTGTCCCAAACAACAATCCCTGCTTCACGCCGCTTTGGATGTCAAAGGGGTCTGATGTTGAGCCATCAGTGCCCTTCATGTCCTTGTGGAAAGATCTGATGATGCAGAGGAGCCTGGGTGGACATCCGATTTTGGGGAGAATCATGAAGAGGCTGTCCCCGCTGACCAGGTCAAAAGCCTTCATGAGATCTATGAAGGCTATAAAGAGTGGCTGTCGTTCTCTGCATTTCTTCTGCAGCTGTCTAAGGGAGAATACCATATTGGTGGTGGACCTGTTGGTTCGGAATCCGCACTGTGATTCTGGATAGACGCTCTCGTACCTGGAGCCTCTTCAGTGCAACTCGGGCAAACAACTTTCCTACAACGCTAAGGAGAGAGATGCCGTGGTAGTTATTGCAGTCACCCCTGTCGCCTTTGTTCTTGTACAGTGTGACGATGTTTGCATCCCTCATGTCCTGTTGTACTCCACCTTCTCTCCAGCAGAGGCAGAAGATTTCATGCAACTCAGTGGCAATGATCTCTTTGCAGCACTTTAGGACTTCAGCAGGGATGCTGTCTTTCCCAGGTGCCTTGCCAGCGGCGAGTGAGTCCAGGGCCACGTGAAGTTCTGCTAGTGTTGGTTCACTGTCAGGCTCCTCCAACACAGGCAGGCACTCAATGTTGTTCAGTGCTTCCTTGGCTATTGCATTTTCTCAGGAATATAGCTCAGAGTAGTGCTGCACCCAGCGTTCCATCTGCTGCGCCTGATCCTGGATGACCTCACCTGTGGCAGACTTCAGAGGGGCTGTTTTCTTCTGTGTTGGACCTAGGGCCAGCTTGATACCGTCATACATCCCCTTGATGTTGCCTGTGTCAGCTGCTATCTGTATCTGGGAACAGAGTTGGAGCCAGTAGTCATTAGCACATCTCCTGGCAATCTGCTGGACTTTGCTGCAAGCAGCTCAGAGGACCTGCAGGTTGCATTCACTGGGACAGGATTTGTATGCTGCTAGAGCTCTCCTCTTTTCCTCAATGACTGGTGTCAACTCCTCAGAGTGGGCTTCAAACCAGTCTGCCATCTTGTTGGTCTTCTTGCTGAATATGGACAAGGCGGTGTTGTAAACGGCATTTTTGAAATGTCCCCATCTGTTGCATGCATCTGCATCGGCCGGGCCTGGAAGAGATTCCTCAAGCGCTTGTGCAAATTCCTCCACTTTTCCCTGGTCCTGGGTCTTGCTGGTGTCAATGGGAGGTCTTCTTTCCTTTTACATGTGATACAGTCACTTAGTTAGGCAGTACTAAGTACACCAGGCAGTACTAACAACCTTTTTAGAACTGGGTTCACTAAATGTTGGCGATTATGGAGCTGAAGTCAAAAACCAAAATTTGCATAGGTTAGAGTGCAAAAACATTGTCAGCCCTAACTTGAGATTAATTTTCTCTTTTAATACAGGGAAACGGGAGAAGCTGATTGAAACATATGTCTACAATTGAGTTTGTAGTAAGTGTTTTCCTGTTTATCACTTTTGCTAACACACTTTATTTTCCTATTATAAACATTATTTCTGAATAGTAGGGACTTTTGATAACTGTTTTTCTGTGCTTGTGGACTGGATCTTTTAAACATGCTAAGCACAATTATTGGAATGTAAATTCTGTCAAAGTGTATTATAATTATTCTTATTATTAGACAGTATTTATATGCCACCTTTCTCACTGATTCTCAGACTGAGAGTCTTACAGGCACAAGGCAGTCCACACAGGCAGGCTATCACCAAACTCCTTATCTGCAGATTCTGAACCCACAGATGGTCCCTTTAAAGACCTCCCAGACGCGACCGAATCATGTTCCGGTTACCTCTGGGAGGCTTTCTGAGGCCCGCAGAAACCTTGCGCTACTGTGTGTGGCCTCCGCAGGACTCAGAAAACCGCTGGGAGGAGTTTGATATTTTTGGTGGAAAACAGTTTTTGGTGGAAAACTGCGGGCAGCCTCTGCAGGCCTCAGGGGGTTCCAGACGTGCGTTTGGTGGGTCCATGTTGCGCAATCAAACATCCACGATTTTGGTATCTGTGGAGGTTCTGGGAGAGTAACCCTTGCAGATAACAAGGGCTGCCCTGTATTTTGAAATGCAAACCAGAAGTCCAATCAAGGATGCTATCTGTATTCCTTGTTTCTTCTTTAATAGAAAGACCATGTACCTTTCTTCAGTATTAAGTTGTCTTTCTTTCTGAATGCCTGTACACAGCTGTGAAATCCTTTTCTTCTTTTTGCTTTTTGGAGTAACTGCAGACAAAGGCTACTTCTATCCTTTCTGGAAAATGTAGCCATCATTTCATCACAAACTCTACAAGTCAAATTCTTGATTTCTCAGATTGGATTATTTTCCTGTTAAAACAAAAACAAACGTGCATTATGTTTTATCTTTTGTATGTTTTTTTCTGAAAAACTGGGAAGGTATTATTATTACAGACAATTTAAAAACATAACATTTGAAAAGTAGGCTCCAGTTTAATTTGAGAGCAGAAAGCATCATGTTTGTAAGACAGAATGTTTTTCATTTTTGGTCATTTTTCCCCTTGTGATTCAAATATGGGAGGAAATTCAAAGAGAACTTTCATACTGGTGTCTACTTGACTATTTTCTGCACGTTGGGTAGGTAGTATTGGTTGTTCGAGAGGCAACTCTGCGCACATTTGTATCCGTGCCTGATTGATGCTGGGTGGTCATCATGCATGTGCACCTTGGTTGCAGGGCCATCACTGTGCTGCTGCTTTGCCCTGCCATGGCTTCTGGGGCGCATCATGGTCTCTGGGGCTGGGCAGGCTGCTCTAGCATGGCATGTCTTGGCTGTGCTGTTCCTCCTGCTTCCCCTTGCTGTGCTGATTCCAGGATTTAGCAGTCCTCACGCCGTCAGCGGGGAGATGTTGTGGCATTGTTTAAATAGGATTGGGCCATAAATCTAATTGAAATCAAGAAGCTAAGTAGCCTGATTGTATGCTGGATTGTAGCCCTAGTAACTACTGATGTTCTGTTTTTTCTGTGAGTACAGAAGCTTAAGATTTCTTGAACTCTAATGATAATGGCAAGAAGGGTTTAAAAATTACCATTTTTCCTCTTGGTTCACAGCATCATTTGTACGAATGTCACATCCTTGGCAGGAAAACAATCTGACCACCATAAATAAAAAGCATTTTTTATTTTATTTTAACAGGACTTGTATCCACAAATGCTGTTCTTTTGCTAGCTGGCAACAGGCTTCACATGGTTTTGTCGTCATTGGAGGAAACAGCAGTGGGCTGTGAGACTTTATTAACGGCTTTCATTGATTTAAATTTGTCTGTCAAACAGTTGCCTTCCAGTTTTGTACCCCTTACGCACGTCAGTGCTGCCGTCAATTCAATTTTAAAAGAAAGATAAAGATATCTTTGGGGCGGGGATTAGTGTTTAGTTCCAGGAGATGAGTGTATACATAGGATTCTGTCCAGTCAAAATGATGGTTTTACCTTGTATGTGAATAGTCCCTTTACTAAATCTGTTGATGACAGGAACAACAACAAAAAATTAAACCCTTGAGAAAGGGAGACATTAACGAAATACTGAATACACTTCAGAGAACTATGTTTTTCATGAAAGTGCCATAATGAATACTGCTTATTCAAATTTGACTTGAACAATTTTAGTGTTTTTATAATAGTCATTTCTATTATGTATTTATCATAGATCTATTTATTATTTAAAAGACTTGTATGCCCCTTTCCTCCCCACACAATGTGGTGTGCCCAAGGCAGCTTACAGCTTCACAGAAATAAAAGATAGTCAAATACACACATAAGAAACAATGCAATAAAAACAGTATAAACAACAAGCAAGATAAAGATCAAAAATTTAAAAAAATTATAAAATTTTTAACTAGAGATGAGGAGAGAGAGAGGGAGAGGGGGGAGAGGGAGAGGGAGAGAGAGAGAGTGCTAAAAACAGCAGCATCTAAGAAGAAAATTCCTGATAAATTAGAAAGATAATAGAAACTCTAGTAAGAAAGAATTCCAGAGCTGAATAGTGAAAGCTGAATAGTGAAAGCCATGGACAAGACCCTCTGACTTATTGTTGCCAGCTGGTCTTCAACCAATGACAGCCCACAGAGGAGAGCCCACCCAGAAGACTGCAAGGGATAGGTTGTCTGAAAAGGGGGGGGCAGTCCCTCAGATACCCTGATCCTAAGCTGCAGTTAGATTGATTAGGTCATTTACTGTGGCCAGTACTTACATACTTACATTCCAGTTGGTCTGTGCTGGTTTGCGTAGGTTCTCTGTGTGGGAGATGGTGGTTTGAACAGTGTACTGCAGGGGTTCTCAAACTTCTTGGGAGTAAAATTCCTGAGGTAGTTCTTGGCAAGGGAGGGGTGAAGGCTGCAACATGATCTCCAGGATTGCACTGCTAACAGGGGCCAAGGGGGGGTTTACTTACAGTGGGATACTGTAGGCTGCAGAATGCATGGGGAGCCCCGTTGAGCCCTCCACAAGGCTCCCCAAGTTATAGAATACTAAAAATAAGTGTTCAGAAACTACTTCTGGTTTAACAATCGCAATCTGAAAGTGGTTTCCAGTAGTCTAAAAATTGGGGAGCCCAACCAAGGGCACTGCAGGGCTCTCTGCACCTCCTGGAACTCAAGGCACCCCCCCTGTAAGAAAACCCCCCCGCTTCTGTTTAGCGGTATGATCCTGGGGATCGCATCGCTGCCTTCACCCTTCCCCTGTCTCTTAAGGGGTCAGAGTTTGAGGCTTTCTGGCTGGGCCATTGCAGTGCCCCAGTTTGAGAACCTCAGGTGTACTGTATGATGGACCTACGACTATCAAAGCCCAATTTTCTTTCATCACAGGTCACAAGCCATGATAACTACATATAACCTCTAGGTTTTAGAGGTTGCCTATCTCTGAATCCCAGATGCAAGGGAGTGGCGACCGAATTCAGGTGTCTTGTTGATTTGAGTGTCCCCTGAGGCATCTGGTGGGCCACTGTGAGATACAGAAAGCTGGACTAGATGGGCCTATCCAGCAGGGCTCTTGTTATGTGACTGACTTCTGGATACTAGTAATGTGAAATGGAGGAATCTTAAACTCATCCCTTGTTCCTGGCTGTCTCCTTGACAGAAGTACTGCTGGCTGAGCATCTGGTCCATAGGGAAAGCCCTGTCCAGATGCATCTGCAGATGCAAGTAAAAGTATCATCATCAAAATTTACTAAGAGTCCTGCTATGAATAGACAGCAGGGATTTTTGGAAATATGTTTCCTTTGAACAAAAGCTATGTATAAAAAACTGCATCTGGATTTACATTAAGAAGGTTGACACTAGCAAAGAAAATACGTAGCTCAGAGAATGAAACAATATATAGAATTTGCTTTTTCCTTATGATCTCAGCAAGTTCATGTTTTGAGCTTTTTCCCTCTTGGAATCTAACCTCAGAAGTGTTTCTCACAACTATGTGGCTAAATTTAGACAGAACGTTCAAGTGAAATGAAAACAAAGGAACTCCACCTGTTTGTTCTGTCTGACTATTTTACAAGAACTTTGGCCTCTGAACCACCGCCAGGCTTTATTTTTCTTGCTCCTGGAAATTTATTTATGTACTGTTGTATTTCTCTGACTATATACTGTGAAGGAAAAAAGAAGAAATTTCAAATTGGGTGAATTCTACCATCACAGAGCCTAAAGATTATTTAACATTGTTAAGATTATTTAACAATAATTAATATTGAAGGGAACTCCATTAGGGGATTGTTAAAGTGATCAGACAGACATCCACCAATTTATTGTAAGCTTCTTAACAATTAATGTATCTCCTACTCTTTTATTATTTGTAACTGCTCTCATTTTTGTAAGAGATCAGTGCTATTTAAAGTGATAATTACTGACTTGCTCAGGAACAATGTAAGGGATCCTCATTGGGGATGCTTGGGCAATTCATGTTGCTGCTGCAGAGAGAAAGGATTTGGATTTCTGGGGTATCTTTGTGTTATGTATTAATGTGGTTTGATCCTATCTAAGATGTATCAGTAGGTTGCAGATGATGCAATAATTCCTCACATTATTGGTGAGGATCACCCATAGAATGTAGATTTCTTCGCAGCTGCTTTTGGTCAGGTAATAATAATTTGATTACCAATCTGATTTCCACTGTGGCTAATTGTTTGAAAGAAAGATATGTGGACACAATTTTTATATTTTGAATTGCTGTGTTCCTGCACACAGTTCCCCTTGAACTTCCCTTGTCCAGTTGTGATGTCTTGTCTGGGAGCAGCATTGCTGCCCCGGTCCTTACACCCACCAAGCCCCCCCTGGGAGGATGCTTGTAAAGCCACTGAACCCTATGCCAGGGTCACCTAGAAAATTGAATAGCACTCTGCTACCAAACCAGTCACTAAACCACAGCAAGCACAGTAGGCAATAATGGGGTCCTGGGACTACTTGTGCATAGAGGTGTTTGTTTCCAGTAAGATAAGATTACAGCCTAAGTCTTATTGAACACAATGGGCTTCCTTCTGAGTAAAGTAAATAACACTGTTTTCAAACACCTCTACTTATGCCTCTCCCAATGCAGGTTTCCTGATAGCTGGGGCAAGAGGGACACTAGGGGTTGCTGCTCTGAGGCCATCGCCCAGGGTCCGCCAGTGTCATCTCTGCTGGGATGTCCTAAAAAAAAACCCTGTCATGTGGTTTTCACAAATCAGGAAGAGTTATTTAAAGGGACCATGCAAACGAAGGAATTCCTTTATTCACTCAATCTTTTTAAATAAAATCAAAAGTCCTGCATTCCCTGGTTTCGGAAAACTGTGTGATGGAGCACAGTAAGGAAGCTCACTTTTAGTGAGCAAGAAGCAGATCAAGGCAGCTCATGTCTGTAGAGGGCAGGAAAGAGGCAGCATCAGACTTGGGATGAAGGGCACTGCAAATCATTCGCCCCCTCACATCCATCTGTGTACATCTGACACAGGCTGCATTAGTCCACTTCATGGCAGGATGAGCCCTAGTCACAACATTTAAAACAAGGATAGTACTGTAATAAGATACAAATTTCCCCTTCTTAGCAAAATAGAATCCCACAGTAGTCACCAAATGATAAGTTGAACAGCAAGCTCTGCCAACACATTGCCTTTCAATCCTTGTTGGGCCTTCATGATTAAGAGAAAGAATAACCATTCTGCAGTCTTCCCTTATTAATACAAGCATAGTTGCATGTGCAATAGTTGCAATCCTCTCCTTCTGCTTTCTCTATCCAGCACAATCCAGCCTGACCCCTCCCTCCTCCATGTCCCACAATCTCTTCTCTATCCACCACAATTCTGCAGTCCTCTCCCTCCACAATCCCAGTTTGGCTGTACTTGTCATAAGAGGTGACTAAACAGCCACCGGGTAGATAAGGCTCATCAGCCTGGGAAGGTAGCTCATCTAAGAGAAGGAAACCCTGACCTCAAACCTCCACTGCCTTGTGGCTATATCCAGTTATGGAAAAGGCTTCAGGAGTCAACCTCGAGGCAAAATCCGGAGCCGGAGTCCCTGAGGCAGTTCATGGCTGAACACAGTCACGTTCTGGCAACTCCTGTGATGCCACTGGAACCAACCATATTGGCTTCTGCCTTTCCATTGGACCATTCCAGCGATGTGGAGAGGGGGGATTTGCTGAAAGGGTAACAGTCTATCCTCCATATCTACTTTACCCAGGCTTTGCGCACCGGAGAGGACACTCTGTTACAGAACCACTATTCAGAGCGCGATACCATAGTCTCCCGAGACTGAAGGATACCAACACGAACATGAACAGTTGCATGTGCGTATGTGTTGGCATTATTAGTTCTTATGTGTCAAAAATATAACAAACCTAATTTTTGTGCTTTTGGTCCATCAGCAGATTCCACTAAGTTTATGAGGAGGCTTATTTTTCCCCACTTAATACTTTGCATAGTTGGCCATGCATAGTGTAGGGGGTGGGAAAGGGGTTCATTTACTTTGGAAGCAATAGGAATGGGCACTGCTGGAGACTGAATTCTCAATATGATTGCTCAGTCTGGTAGGGTTAAGCTTATGTTTTTATGATTGTTCTCTTTTTCCAGTCACTCTCTTACACAGAAAATATATATGTATAATAAGATTGCCATATTATTTTCTGGCTCTGCTCTTATACCTTTAGCCCCCATCTGACACACAGGAAAAAAACATTTTATGCTTTCTCACCATGCCAAGAAAAACTTTGCTTGTTAATTTCTGAGTCAGGCTCTTATTAAAGATGTTGGGTGGGTAGACTTGTAATGATAAGCAGGTCATGTTCCATGGTACAAGAGGGAGAAAAGGGCAGATGAAAGCATCTGAAAAGGACTGGGAGGGAGCAGCCCTGGCGACTTCATCTCCCATTTGGTTGGTGTGCCTCAAATAATGGTGGTGCCTCATTTCCTATACCTAAATACTACTTATTTTTATGCTGGATAGGCTGCTGAAATTGGCAGAAACACTTCTTAGATTTCATGTAGGAAGGGAAGAGACATTGGGTCTAGACTCAAATTCTATACGGAAAACCACAAAAGGGTACGGTAACAAAGCCTAACCTGTTACCAAATGCCCACTGAGACATGTGGCTCATGACACATTTCCATGGATTGGCATTTAATGGAGAGGAAGAGACAAGATATAGGTGCAATCCAATACAATTTATTGGGGGGCTAAATGGGAGGGGGAAAAATAAGAAATATGCGATACTTAATCTGCACACAGAGCTAAGTTCTAAATGATATTGGTCAGTAGGCAGTACAAAATTAAAAAGAAAACCTTTGGAAGGAGGAGAGAAACATAAGCACACAAAATGGAGGAGAAAGGGAGACGAGAGGTAATATGACATGAGTGGGGAGACATCAGTTTCATGTACCCCACGGGGGGAGAGAACCAAGGGGTCAAAGGTAGGCTTGCGGTCCAGGTGTGCTGTTTTGAGCCAAATAGATCACACCTTTTGTATTGGCAACCTTCAGTCTTGAAAGACTATGGTATCGCGCTCTGAAAGGTGGTTCTGGCACAGCGTCTAGTGTGGCTGAAAAGGCCAATCCGGGAGTGACAATCCCTTCCACACCGGGAGCAAGTGCAGTCTGTCCCTAGTCTGTCTCCCTGGCTATGGGCCTTCCTTCTTTGCCTCTTTGCCTCAGACTGTTGGCAAAGTGTCTCTTCAAACTGGGAAAGGCCATGCTGCACAGCCTGCCTCCAAGCGGACCGCTCAGAGGCCAGGGTTTCCCACTTGTTGAGGTCCATCCCTAAGGCCTTCAGATCCCTCTTGCAGATGTCCTTGTATCGCAGCTGTGGGCTACCTGTAGGGCGCTTTCCTTGCATGAGTTCTCCATAGAGGAGATCCTTTGGGATCCGGCCATCATCCATTCTCACGACATGACCGAGCCAACACAGGCGTCTCTGTTTCAGCAGTGCATACATGCTAGGGATTCCAGCACGTTCCAGGACTGTGTTGTTAGGAACTTTGTCCTGCCAGGTGATGCCGAGAATGCGCCGGAGGCAGCACATGTGGAAAGTGTTCAGTTTCCTCTCCTGTTGTGAGCGGAGAGTCCATGACTCACTGCAGTACAGAAGTGTACTCAGGACGCAAGCTCTGTAGACCTGGATCTTGGTATGTTCTGTCAGCTTCTTGTTGGACCAGACCCTCTTTGTGAGTCTGGAAAACGTGGTAGCTGCTTTACCGATGTGTTTGTTTAGCTCGGTATCGAGAGAAAGAGTGTCGAAGATCGTTGACCCAAGGTACACAAAGTCATGGACAACCTCCAGTTCATGCGCAGAGATTGTAATGCAGGGAGGTGAGTCCACATCCTGAACCATGACCTGTGTTTTCTTCAGGCTGATTGTCAGTCCAAAATCTTGGCAGGCCTTGCTAAAACAATCCATGAGCTGCTGAAGATCTTTGGCAGAGTGGGTAGTGACAGCTGCATCGTCGGCAAAGAGGAAGTCACGCTGACATTTCAGCTGGACTTTGGACTTTGCTCTCAGTCTGGAGAGGTTGAAGAGCTTTCCATCTGATCTGGTCCGGAGATAGATGCCTTCTGTTGCAGTTCCAAAGGCCTGCTTGAACAGGACAGCGAAGAAAATCCCAAACAAGGTTGGTGCAAGAACACAGCCCTGCTTCACGCCGCTTAGGATGTCAAAGGGGTCTGATGTGGAGCCATCGAAGACAACAGTGCCCTTCATGTCCTTGTGGAAGGATCTGATGATGCTGAGAAGCCTGGGTGGACATCCGATCTTGGGGAGAATCTTGAAGAGGCCGTCCCTGCTGACCAGGTCGAAAGCTTTTGTGAGATCTATGAAGGCTATAAAGAGTGGCTGTCGTTGTTCCCTGCATTTCTCCTGCAGTTGTCTAAGGGAGAATACCATATCAGTGGTGGACTTGCTGGCTCGGAATCCGCACTGCGATTCTGGATAGATGCTCTCTGCAAGTACCTGGAGCCTCTTTAGTGCAACTTGGGCAAACAACTTTCCTACAACGCTAAGGAGAGAGATGCCATGGTAGTTGTTGCAGTCACCCCTGTCACCTTTGCTCTTGTACAGCGTGATGATGTTTGCATCCCTCATGTCTTGAGGTACTTCACCTTCTCTCCAGCAGAGACAGAGGATTTCATGCAGCTCAGTAGCAATGATCTCTTTGCAGCACTTTAGGACTTCAGCAGGGATGCTGTCTTTTCCAGGTGCCTTGCCAAAGGCAAGGGAGTCCAGGGCCACATGAAGTTCTTCTAGGGTTGGTTCACTGTCAAGCTCCTCCAGCAAAGGTAGGCACTCAATGTTGTTCAGCGCTTATTCGGTGACTACATTTTCTCTGGAATATAGCTCAGAGTAGTGCTGCACCCAGCATTCCATCTGCTGCGCCCGATCCTGGATGACCTCGCCTGTGGCAGACTTCAGGGGGGCAATTTTCTTCTGTGTTGGACCTAGGGCCTGCTTGATACCGTCATACATCCCCTTGATGTTGCCTGTGTCAGCTGCTACCTGTATCTGGGAGCAGAGCTGAAGCCAGTAGTCGTTAGCACATCTCCTGGCAGTCTGTTGGACTTTGCTGCGAGCAGCTCGGAAGACCTGCAGGTTGCGCTCACTGGGACAGGCCTTGTGTGCTGCTTGAGCTCTTCTCTTTTCCTCAATGACTGGTGTCAACTCCTCAGAGTGGGCTTCAAACCAGTCTGCCATCTTGTTGGTCTTCTTGCCAAATATGGACAAGGCGGTGTTGTAAACGGCATTCTTGAAATGTTCCCATCTGTTGGATGCATTTACATCGACCGGGCCTGGAAGAGATTCCTCAAGCGCTCGTGCAAATTCCTCCACTTTTCTCTGATCCTGGGTCTTGCTGGTATCAATGCGAGGTCTTCCTTCCTTTTTTGTGTGATACAGTTGCTTTGTTTGCAGTTTCACTCTGCTGCACACCAGGGAGTGGTCAGTGTCACAGGCAGCACTCTGATAGCTGCGTGTGATCTTGGTGCTGGGAAGGCTGGAGCCTTCCCAGATCACACCTAGTCAGATCACACCTAGATCACTTAGATCACACCTAGTCAGAAAGTAAGAGGTTCAAGAGTATCTTCATTGCAGTAGAGATAGAGATAATGCCGGAGCCATACCCAAATCGGTATGAAAATAGAAGGCAAAATGCAGGATCTTTATACCTGTGCATTTGCAGCCACTTCTGGTTCTGAAGGCAAAGGGGAGGGGACTCTACACAGGTGTCTCTCTGCCTGAAAAAAACTTTGCATTTAGCCCCCCCTCCAGGAATGCCAGTGCGCTGGAATTCTACATGAAGTAAGGGAACCAATGTTCCCTTACCCTGAGAAGACCTCCAGCTGCTGCTTTGGTTGCGCAGGATACAACGGCAGCTATTTCAGCCTCGTCCAACACCAGGCAAGCATAGGATTGGGCCCTAAATTTTAAACTTCTGTTTCTGCTGAAATGTAAAGTGGCTTTTACAGACAACTGCCATATTGTCTTTCATAAGTATTTGTTCTTTTTTTGGTGACTCATCTTCAGATGATGTCTCCAGAACAGCTGTGGCCAAAGTAGAAACATTCACAGAAGATGAACACTATATGGTAGGGCACAATGTAAGGATTATTTTATAAAGGAATTTTGAAGTCTGTGAGTCAGTGCAAAAACACTGAACTTCTGGGTGGGTGGCCCTAGCTGCTTAAACATCTTTTGGGATCAATATGGTCTCTGTGTGGGTTGTACTGATCTTTCTTTTACTCCTTCAGTGGAACAGATGAAAATTGTGGAGGGGAAAAGGATCCTTTTAGATATTTTTCTCTTCACTCTTTTCCAAGTGCTTTTCCAAAGCAGAGCAATTAAGTCATAACCATACAGCTGCGGTTTTCAAGCTCACAGGGAGTTTGAATCCCGCAGTAAGTCTTTGCGGGGGCGGGGGGGAGCCAGCAGTGCGATCCCCAGGATCGCGCTGCTCAGGGGGGCTGCAGGGGCTTGGTGCACTTGCCCAAGCCCTCTGCAGCCCCCCAGGAGTGCGGGGAGCCCTGTGCGTCCTTCGGCAGAGCTCCCCGGGTCAGGGAACGTGACAACGGAGCGATTGCGCCCCACTCTGCTGAACCGGGGCTTTTGCTAAATCGTTCCCTTTTGACCAGGCTGCAGAGACTGGGGTGCACCTGTCTGCAGGGAGCAGGGCGCGAGCCCTGCAGGGTTCCCTGGGTCAGGGAAAGTGAGAGTGGGGCGATCGCACCCTGCCTCCGCAAAACAGGATCGTGCTGAAGATCATGCAGCGCTCCCTGCACCCCTGGGGGGCTGCAGGGGGCTTGGGCAAGTGCACCAAGTCCCTGTAGCCCCCCTGAGTGGGGCGATCCGCTGCCTCCTCCCTGCCTCCTGTCTGCCCCCGCCCCTTAAGGAGAAAGGAACCAGGACCCTCAGACTGGGGCGTCGCTACGCCCCAGTTTGAATACCACTGCCATACAGGCATATATGCATATTCTATTTAAGATACAGAATTTGTTTTTTATAGAGTTAAATGAGCTTACCAGCACTGCTTTAAAATAATTGTGATGCTTGATTTACGTATACTTTGGATTGATATATAAATAATTGTTTCAAATCTATAAATCAGATTGTAAATAAATTATAAGTGTAAAATTATAAGATTTTTTTTGCATATTCCTGCCACTTGACTGTGAAGACAAAGTTTTTAAAGATTAATATTTTGGAGACTCTGATCCTACAAGGACCTAAACAATTTCAGGGCTAAAAGAGGCTGAAGATGCTCAAACTTGTTCAATAACAAGGCACTTGAAAATTATTACAAAATTGTAAAAATGATCAGTAAGTGAAGATCCTCTCAGGTGGCAGATCATAAGCAATTCACTTAAGTTGGGGCACAATCCTAACTCCCAGGTTCGGCTAGTGCCAGTCACTTGTGCCAACCTGGGGGTGTTGCAAATGTGCCGTAAGACATGTTTGTGCTGACTTAGGAGTTGGGGAGGCCACTGCAAGGAGTTGTGTTGGCCTCCCCATGCCAGATCCAGGCCCGGTGGGGTAAGTTTGTGCCAGCCAAAGTTGGCTGACGCAGGGGCCTGGAAATGGGTGTGAGGAGGGAGGCAAGGCAGGGAGGAGGTGGGTGTTCCCAGGGACAGGTGGGGAGTGGGAGAGGCGAAGCCAGGATCCTGTGATTATCCTGAATCTATTCCTGGGCAGCACGGTGTGTTTTCCCCTTGCCTCGGGTTGCGTCACTTTTGGCCCTAAACATGCGCCAGATGCAGCGCAGGCCCTCTGGCTTGCCTGCTCCAGCACAAGTTAGGATTGTTCTGTTAATGTATCTACTGTGGGACCATAAAGTATTATTTTCCCCTCATCGTTGAACATTGCTTGGAGATAGTGCAAACAGCTAATAATATAAAGTAGGAATTCTGCAGTGCAAATACAATGTATTTACTCTAAAATATCATTATGGATTTGGCTAATATTATTAGGTACAATGGTCTCAGTTCCTTGTATGATGAGGCACAAGTTTGCCTCCTTTTTATCTGACGGATTTTCTATGCCTTCTTAGCCCATTGAGAGGTAGAAACTCAACAGCTAAAGTTTATCTAAGTCTGAAGATGCAATAATGGAGAAGCTCCACCAGAGACTTATTTAATAGATATTAGCTATGTACAGGGATGGTCAACCTTTATTTATTTTGGAATGATAGGTTCCAGGATCATATCAGACTTTTCTCCCTATTTTTGAAGGTTTGAAAATATATTTTATATTGAACTAAGAATAGGGCTAATATTTTTAGATTTGTTGAATTTTGTTTGTGTGTTTGTGCATGTTGTTCAGTTTCTTTCTGTCTTACATTAATTAATTTTGTATGTTTATATCTGCACATCTTTCTCAAAGAGTGTTGAATTTTAAGGCCATTATCTAGGGCCCACAAAAAACATGGCGCTAGGCTTGTTCTTTTCGCTGTCTTATCTTCAAAATGTTCTGCTTATGACCTTTCTGTGTTCTTTCAAACCTATTTAGTAGTCCATATTTGCTGCTAAATAATAGCCCTCTATCTAAAAATGATTGCAGTAGATAGTTGATTATTTATTTTTTATTTATTTATCTCCTGCCCTCCCCCCAATTTTATGGCTTTCTAGACAGAATTTCTCCCAGAAGACCCTTGCACTGGGGCTTCCAGTGGTTTTTTCCCCTGGGAATATTCCTGTTCCTTTAAGAACTGCCTGATAGAAATATCATGTGAAAATCTTTCCACAACTTTCATCTCTGTTCCAGGAAAAGATTTACCTGCTAATGTATTGAAAAGCAAGCAGCTGTTAAAGACATAGATGGGATGACTGGACATAGAGAGAGCAGGGCTTCTGTACTTTGAAAAGCTGTGTAGAAGAGGGAATTTTGGCAGCTGCAGTTTTTCATGCCCAAGTGAGAAAAGCTGCTTTTGCTGACAGTCTCCTCTTCTGTAATATAGAGAGCCTTGTTCTTTTTGCCTCTGGTCATACCAGGCATAGGAGCCTTGTCTGAAAACGATGTTTGAAATTTTCCTTTCTGCTGAAATGGCTTAATTGTTGATTGTTAGGCATAAAGGGTAAATGTTTGTCTTTTCTCTTGACCTGTTAAGTCGTTCGTGTTGATAAAAACATTTCTAAGAGCGAGACATGATATGCTTCAGTTATGTTCCTCAGTCAGCTCAGAAAACATCTTGCTTTGAACTTACCTAGAAGGAAAAGAAAGTGGAGCTTGTGTGAATACATTATATTGTATGAAAATGCAGGCACTCTTTCTCCATTTTGACCACAATATAAATCAGTGAGAACAATGTAGATCTTGGCTTTCAAGTAATGTTGATTTTAAATGATATATGGGGATAGGGACTTACAAAAGCTACTTGTGTGGCAAATTACATTTTTTTAAATCAATGCATCTACAAGAATACTTGATCTGTCTCATGTCTTATATTCTGTATCAAGCTCTTTGGCATGCATAACCGCGGCTTCCCACTGAGCACCCAAACCAATGCTTATTCACTGCAATGGCTTGGCACTTCTGTTTCTGGGTCACACTGAAGTTCAAGGTAGCTAAGCATGGTAGAGTCACAGCACCTCCTCTCATGCCTTCTGAGTAAATATGCATGAGATTTTGCTATTTGAGTGGAAGGAAAAAGGAAGAAAAATCTATTGTCTAATAAGTTATGGTGCAGCCTGGTGGTCAGGGCTGGCCCAAGAACTCCCAGCACCTGAGGCAGCATGTGCCTGCTCTGACTCAGGGTCCAATCCTATCAAATTTTCTAGTGCTGATGCAGCCATGCCAATGGGGCATGTAGTGCATAATGAGGTGGGGAGGGCAGTCATGATGGCCTCCCTAAGATAAGGGAGCATTTATTCCCTTACTTTGGGGCTGCTTTGTGGTTGCATTGGCACTGGAAAGTTGGATTGGATTGTGCCCTCAGTCCCCTCAATATCACCTCTGTGTGTGCACACCCTGTCCCCTATGGATGTGAGAAAGATCATCTGTATGCACTTTCATGCACTCCAGACTATTTACTTACCAGGAGCACAATCTGAAGCCTGCCTAGTCCAAACATTTCCTCACCCAGATGAAAATTCCAGGACAGCCCCCCCCCCCCCCATACGAAGAAATATGCACTCCGGTGGCATAGGTGCATCGGCAGGGGCGGAATTTAGGAAGGATTGGGCTGTTTGGATTACGGTTTCAATTGATTCAGTAAATGAAGAGAAAGGAAGTTTTCCTTTTATTTATTCTTGCAAACTAAGTTCAAAAATGTCACAATTCTACAGGCTTGAATCCAATGTTCAGTCTTCATTTTACAGAAGTGCCATCCAGGTGGGAATAATTTCAGAGGGTAATCCTAGAGATACATAAAGGCAGCTTCTAGGAGATATTCTGTAATACAAAACTGCCTTATAGGGAATCAGACCACTGATCCATCTAGTTCAGTATTGTTCACATTGACTGGAAGCAGCTTTCCAGGGTTTCAGATGTGTAATGTTTTCTACCCTGCCCAGAGATGCAGTGCAAAGCAGGTGCTCTTCCATGGAGCTATGATCCTTCTTTGTACAATGCCTTTTGACTCTGCAGGTGAGAATATTTCTAAGGTGGAATGCAACACAGTCTTCATTAGCTGTAACAACATAGCATTCATAAGCTTGCATGACTTGTTTTCTTCCATACTGTCTCAAGACTAGTACAGGCAGGACTTCTTCTGTTGCCTAGCAACACAAAGTATTAAGAAGTGTTCTGGTGAACTCAAAAGCTGATTCATTACAAGCATCTACTACCAGGCAGGAGGTCTGGTCTAGAGGGTAGAGCCTCCGTCTGCCTGAAGATAACGTCCACAAGGTCGCCAGTTTGAGGCCACCGGCACCGTGCGACCTTGGAGCAGCTGACAAGCTGAAGCTGAGCAATTCCATCTGCTCTGAGCGTGGGAGGATGGAGGCCAGAATGTGAAGCCAGATTGGAATTGAAACACCTTGAATGTAGTCGTTCTTGAAAGAAAGAACCTTCTTTGAAATTGTAAAAATCCCTATTTAATAAGGGATTTAATAAAGCCTGCCTATGTAAACCGCCTTGAATAAAGTCTTGAATAAAGACCAAGAAAGGCAGTATATAAATACCTATTATTATTATTATTATTATTATTATTATTATTATTATTATTATTATTATCCACGGGGAATACGTTCCTGCTCCCCTGTGGATACTGGAAACTGCGGATAAAGGGGAACCCTATTCTGCACCGCTCCCTGCACCTATTACCTTCGTTTAGCTTCCTAACCCTGGCGCCAAGCAAATATGTATCTTCCTTTTACCAAATGCTATCAGCTAGCAAGTTTATAGGAAGGCAAGCAGGCAGGCAGGCAGCCTGAATGCTAGAGAAGACTAAGGGCCCAATCCTATCCAACTTTCCAGCACCAATGCAGCTGCAATGCAGCCCCGAGACAAGGGAACAAATGTCCCCTTATCTTGCGGAGACCTCCATAACTACCCTCCCACCTCAAGATGCAGTGCATACCCCATTGGCACGACTGCACTTGGGCTGAAAAGTTGGATAGGATTTGGTCCCAAGGCTGCAATCCTAACTTCACTTTCCTGGGAGTAAGTCCCATTGAACACAATAGGACTTACTTCTGAGTAGACCTGTTTAGGATTGGGCCCTAAATTAATATTAACAGGAAGCAGGATGTTTCTTGCTTCCTGTGAATATTTGTTTAGTCTTCTCTAGCATTCGAGCTGCCTGCATGCTTGTCTTCCTATAAGCTTGCTAGTTTATAGTGTTTGGTAAATAGAAGACACATATTTGCTTGGTGCCAGGGCAAGGAAGCTAAGCAGACTTAATGGGCATGGGGGGAAATGGGTGGCTGCAGAGAACTGGATCCACAGATATGGGATGATACCTATACTTTGTGAACTACAATTGATCCAATTAAAGGTATTGCCCCGCAATTATTTTGGGGGTTCTTTCTGTTAAGCTAAGGGCCCAATCCTATGGTGCCCAGCTCTGGTGGGTGTCATGAAAGTGCTATAAAGCACATTCCCATTGGTGGTATGCATGTACCACCGACCCTGAGGCAGTGCCTCTGGAGGGCGCGCACTCCCGCATCTGTGCATACGTGAAATCTCAGATATGGCATCCACGGATCTGGAAACCTCCCTGTACAGTACTTATATACTGCTCAGGTTGTTCACTGTTTTGCATGTAGGGAAAGCAATGCAAATGTTTATGGAGGCTTCCCTGGGCTATAATGGCCAAATTATATTAATATAAAGATATGGCTATATATGTATATATAGCCATATCTTTATATAAGATATGGCTATATATACATACATATATATATATATA
Organism: Tiliqua scincoides; assembly: GCF_035046505.1. Taxonomy (NCBI): domain Eukaryota; kingdom Metazoa; phylum Chordata; class Lepidosauria; order Squamata; family Scincidae; genus Tiliqua; species Tiliqua scincoides. Next base: position 14,306,546 of record NC_089822.1, read on the forward strand.
CATATGGCTATATACCCCTGCTAATTGGGTAAGAGGCACTTTTTCAAGTGGGTGCTCCTTTTTTTAGCAGGGGGAGAGTAACTGGCCCATCTCACCCCAGCAGTGTCTGTTCTAGTGGCTGTCTGCTGGCGTTCTTTTGCATCTTTTAGATTGTGAGCCCTTTTGGGACAGGGAGCCATTTAGTTATTTGATTTTTCTCTGTAAACCGCTTTGTGAACTTTTAGTTGAAAAGCGGTATATAAATACTGTTACTAATAATAATAACAATAATAATAATATACAGCAGAAATATGAATTCCTATTATGCATATTTTTAAATCTGTAAACAGAAGGGATGGACAGAAGCTTACTAGGTGCATTCAATTCGAGTGATCGCTGCCAGTTTCATTGCTGTTATTCCAGGAACTGCTTTTACCCAGCATAATTGCCAAAGATGAAACCACACTGTTGGCTAATGGCTAATTTACACTGTCTGCCACGTTACTTCCAGACATAATGCATTTTAAAGTCCGATTTGGAACCTGCGTAAACTTTTTCTAAAAATTGGTTTCAGTCTTGTTGAAATCAACCCTTTGCTGAGATGGTACAACCAGATAGGAAAAGAGGCTTTACACCTGTGCAAGAGGATAGAGTGTGGTAAGAAGAAGTTACCACATCACAGGCAGTGCAGAATTATAAACACTGTTCCACATCTTTTGGCATAAATGTGTGCACCACTGGTCTCATTTTAAATTTTCTCCATTTTATACTCATTATATGATCCCCCAAGAAATGAATGTTCAAAAGCACAGTAGTGTAAAAAGCATATGTATTACTTTAACATTGATGTGCAGAAAATGTTTCTGTGCACTGATCACCATTTTGGATTTCCCCCATGTCCACAGAATGCTGTTGTAGGGAGGAAGCCCTCTATATCCTGGAACTGGGGTTACTGATGTGATGCTCCTGCATGGTGCAGGAACCATCACCCATGAACATGGGTCCACAGGTAATGTGGTGGGCAGGGTCTTGGAGAGGGGGGTAAAGGGGGTAATTTGTACCCAGGCCCAGGGTCCAAAGGGGGGTCCAGGAGCCAAAGGAGGGGGCCTAGAAGTTCCCTGGAATCTTATGTTTTCCTATCTACTCAGACTTGTTGCCTGCACAGGATGCTGGGGACACTACTGATGCCACATGGGTTGGTAGACCTGGGCTCCAAAGACTTTTCTAGCTGTCTTTACCCTACACCTCCCCTGTTTCACCCCTCCCTGCCCCTGTTCTGCTTGCCCATCACCACTCTCCCTAGCTCTGTTTCACCCCTCCTTCTTTGCAAAGGGGCCCAAAAGAAACTTTGTACCACCTGATAAAATTCCTCTCAGAGGCCCTTGCAGTGGGTTGTCACATCTGACCAGCATTTTCTACTCCAGCTCTGCTACCTCATACCCTTTAGTTGGAGAAGTCAGAGGGTGTTCCATGTGACATTGGTGAATGCATTCTATCTGTATTTTAGCCCAATGCTATGCATATCTACTCAGAGGTAAGTCCCATTATAGTCAATAGGGCTTACTCTGAGGTAAGTGTGGATAGGATTGCAGCCTATGTGGTATGCCTAATTTCTGCAGATCTTGTTTAGATGGAAAATCATGGTGATTGAGTGTACCATCTGTATTGATGTATTCACATATGCTCTCATCATGTCATATGTGGTGGGAGGCATTTAGACAGACTAGCATCTCACTACATGACATGTGGGAAATTTCTGGAGATACAGTACCAACATTTAAAAGTTGTTACTTTATATAATGTATATAAATTCTGCCTGTGAATTCTTCAAATTGTAACCTACCTTTAGCCCTTGGGATCAGACAAACTAGCAACAAAATATCTACTCTAATCTAATCATAACTAGATGGCTGCTAATTGAGCTCAGGAACACAGATACAGGCTTTTTTTTTCTTGTGGCTAACAGCTAACAGCAAGTGGCAAACCACAGTCCAGGCGCATGACTGGGTGTGTGCTGTGATTATTTTGTTCCCTGCCCCCTCCAAAGATTCTGGGTCTCACATCTGGCCCTAGCATGAAATGAAGTGTGCTCTTGCCATACTTCTGCCTAAACTAACAGTTGCCTTTGGCATAAATTATAATTGTTCAGCCTCTTTTATGTGTCTGGGGTTCTTATTATGGTAGAATTCCTGTTCTATAGACCCCAGTCCTTAATGATCTGACAGAAAGACACATGGATGCATTTTTTTCACTATTAAACAGATGGTCTTAGAATTTATTAGCAACATTTTACTAGCACTTAGCTTTTAATTTAACATTTCTCCTATCTTTCTGGCAAAAACAATTCAGTGGTTTAATTCCTTGATGTCCCCCCACCCCAAAAACAGCATCAGGATTTGGCTCAGTTTTTGTTTTTTTTAAATTAAGGGCCCAATCCTATCCAATTTTCCAGTGCCAGTGCAGCAGTGCCAATGGGGTGTGCACTGCATCCTGTGGTGGGGAGGCAGTCACAGAGGCCTCCTGAAGGTATGGGAACATTTGTTCCCTTACTTCAGGGCTGCGTTGCAGTTGTACCAGTGCTGGAAAGTTGGATAGGATTGGGCCCTAAAGTGTTCAAATATATGGTTGTTTCTTCAAAATGAAATTACTTGTTTTTGAAGAACTGGAAATATAAGTTGAAGAACATTAGGTGTGTATCAGGATGTTAGTTTTTTGAAGATATTAGAGGACGTTCATTCTTCCATACATGGGTCAGGAAGAAATGTGGCAAAGGAATTGGGAATGGTTTTGCTGCCATCTGTCCACTTTCAGATATACAAATATGCACATCTAAAGGAACAATGGAGTAATGCAAATCTAGCTTTAAAAAAAAAATCTCTGCTATAGTTCCTCTTTGAGCCTTGACACAATGCAGCATCTATGTTATCACTTCTCATATGCTAGTTCAGCTGTGTCAGGAAAGGGAACTTCTAAGGCGAAGGCAGGATTACCCAGAGGAGCAGCATCTAGTGGTTAGTGCGCTCACACCCCTTTCTTCTTCCCATTTTCTCTTTATTGGACAAATAGCTGAATGAGTAAAAACCTTGGTAGAAACCCTACCACCATCTCATGCTATAGACACCAGGCAGCAGAGGGCCGTCTGGAAAAATCTGTCTCCCAGGAGAACACTGAACCCCAGAGGTGCCTATTAAAAATTGCAGTATTTGCAGAGCAAAGAGAAATGACAATTCACGGAATTACCCATGAATATAGACCAGACAAGCCATGGGCCAAAATATAACTGGTTTATTAAACAGCTTTACAAAAAGGATTAAACAAAATGGGAAAAGAAAGGCAAGTAATAAAAGTACAGCAAGATGGTAAAGGATCTTTGGGAAAGATCCTCTTTACCAAAAGGATGCAATAACCATTAATGTCCAGCAAATGGAGCTGAGATGCTGCTTCATTGCATGGGAGAAATTTGTAAGCGAGCTGAAATGATGGCAAGAATGCAAATTAATTCATAAGCTGTACAATCCTAGCTAGATAGTCCCAAACCTAAGCTGGGCAAGGAATCCCCATCCCTTTCACTTGTGGTTCAGAAAGTGGCTGCTCCTCTTTGAGCTCCCAAAAAATGAATCACTCAGCCTGCGGGTTTGGAAGTTTTATAATTTATCTGTAATGATGTCATCATCAAATTAACCGACTGGAGGAGTGGAGGTTTCCTAGTCACTCCATTCCACCCCTTGGATCAGGACAGACAGGCCTAATATCCAATTGCTAAGTGCATTCCAATCTCAGAGAACTAGCTCAGATGGGCTGATTCCACATCTAATGCATTGGCAGTGGTGATTGCCCAACAAAGGGCAAAAGCTGCCTGTAAAGAATATCCCAACAGCTGAATGGCACAGAACCTGTTGGGGAGTTAGAACTGTCCAAAAATATAGAAAAATAGGGAAAAATAAGAAAAAAAAATGGGGGTGGGGGAATGCAGGGGATTCATTACATAGCATACTGTTAGATAGTTAGGTGAAGTAGACCAAGTCTTTGCAGAAGACTTGGAAGGATGTAAAATTTATGCTTAAAATCATGATCTAGACTACTAGAAGAACAATGCCATTAAAAATTTAAGAAAGAATTACTGGGGCTGGGTGGAGTGACTGGCCCAAGGTCACATAGGGAGTTTCATGGCTGAGTGAGGATTTAAGTCTGGGAACCCAATCCTATGGAGTGCATGCTGGTTCACTGCCAGCGCGCACTGTCGCAAATGTGCCATAAGGCACATTTGCGGGCCCTAGTGCCAGTGCTCCACTGGTGCTAGCCCAGTACTGGCCGATGCTGGGCTAGTGCCATTGGAGCACCAGAGCTCCGCCACTCAGTATGGACCGCCAAGCAACGAAGAGGTAGGCAAGGGCATGGGAAGTGGTGGGGAGCAGGTATTCCGTGGCAGTGGGAGGATGGGGAGAAGGTAGGGAGGAGGTATGCCGGGGGAGGGAACCGACTGTCCGCCCGACACAGAGGCTCTGAATGTAGAAATGAGTAGCCCCATTGTAGGGCTACTTGGTTTATCCGAGTGAAGGAGATGATACTGCTCCCAAGGAGGAGGCGGCAACTGCCTGGAGCATGCAGGATGCCATTTCGACACCACTGCAGCCCCTCGTACTGGGCAGCTCAGGATTGGGCTTCCGGTCTCGGAGGTTCTACTCCAACATGCTAACCACTACACCAGGTCTCATTTATTTTCCTCTCATTCCTTTCTACTTACAAAATATTTATTTGAAAAAGGTGGAAAGAGAGAATTTTCTTTTTGTAACTATCCATGCAGTATTGCAGTCCCTCAACTGGAATGAATGGAATTCTTGGGCTCAGGATGTTAAAAAAATCAGACTCTGCAGAGACCGTTTTAGCAGAACTTTGAATGGAGCTTCATATTTCTGGAGACTGAATGATAAAATAATTAAAAACACTGTCGCCCCAGAAACTCAAATTACAATGAAAATAGTACATTCCTGCTGATCAGAACAGAAGAGTGAGCTTCAGTGAAGAGCTGGTTGTCATAAACTTGTTCAGCATTTTTTTTTCTTTTGAAATTACAAATTTCTGTATTAAAGACATTTTTCTAATACATTAATTTTCAGAAATACATTATAGCACTGGTGTGAAGATTGAGCTCCACTTGCTCCTTTCTTGTTCCACATAAATTCCCTTAAGGAAAGCTGTGCAAGGATCAATAAGGAGGAGGTTGCCCCAAGATATTTTGAAATCTGTTTCAGTGCAGAGAGACCGCATGACCAAACAGCCACATCATTTTTTAAATTCACTGCATTTGAGCCTAATCGAATACATGCTGCCCAGTGGTGGTGTAGCTCCTGAAGTGGTGCTGACTGCTGTAAAACAGTCAGCGCCAGTCTTAACAGGTGCTGCAACAGAGTACCTCCACACAAACAGTATAATATGAGAAATGAGAGGGACTGATTTGAGCTCCTGTTAATAGCCAAATGCCATTGTTGAGTACAGTGAATATTAACAGTGTATAGTTGGCATCCTTCAGTCTCAGAAGACTATGGTATCGTGCTCTGAATAGTGGTTCCGGAACAGTGTCCTCTCCAGTGCGCGAAGCCTGGGTAAGGTAGATATGGAGGATAGACTGTTACCCATGCAGCAAATCCCCCCTCTCCACATCGCTGAAATGGCCCAATGGAAAGGCAGAAGCCAGTATGGTTGGTTCCAGCGGCGTCGCAGGAGTTGCCAGAACGTGACTGTGTTCAGCCATGAACTGCCTCAGGGACTCTGGCTCCAGATTTTGCCTCGAGGTTGACTCCTGAAGCCTTTTCCATAACTGGATGTAGCCCCAAGGCAGTGGAGGTTTGGGATCAGAGTTTTCCTTCTCTCAGATGAGCTGCCTTCCCAGGCTAACGAGTCCCATCTACCCAGTGGTAGTTAACAGTGAAGTTTTCTATAAACAACATAATTGTTATTAGTGGCTTGTCACATTTAAGTTACATAAGAACTGTGCACTACCAAATCTTGAAGTTTTGGTTTTGTAACCCATAACTTTCAGTGTTCTGCTGGAGTGGGGTTCACAGTAAATTTGACAGGAGAGATTGTCCAGATTCCATGCTATTCAACAATTACCTTATCACCTCATTGTGGTCTTGGTTATCACTTTCTGTTTTTCTGTACCTCTGTTGATGTTAAAGAAATGAGAAGAAAAAAAGAAAAACACATATGGAACTTAAAATTTAAAGATCATTAGTATTTATGTGTGACCTTTGGAAAGAATATGCAGGTTAGCTAATCCCTGCTGTAAAGAATTTATCCCCTCTTTGCTTCTGAGAGTTCAGATTGAAAAGTGAGTACGGAAATAGAGAGGAGGGCCATTTGATTTCAAAATCTAAGCAATTAAGTTTATTGTGCTACAGCAGTGGTTCCCAAACTTTTTAGCATCGGGACCCACTTTGTAAAATGACATTTTCTGGTGTTAACAGGAAGTAGATTCAGAGATAGCAGGATATCTGAGCAAAGATGAAACTAGCAGCACAACCCTATTCATATCTACTCAGAAGAATGTCTACTCATTAAGTTCAGTGAGACTTAGAGCCCAATCCTGAACTCGATGCGCCGGCTTATCGCTGGCGCGCACTGTTGCAAATGTGCCATAAGGCACGTTTGCGAGCCTTACCGCTGGGCGAGCACCTGGGCTAGCGCCGGGTGGGTGCCTGGCCTCCACTGCTTGGCAGCCGCACAGACCACTGAGCTGTGGCACGGTAAGTGGGGGCCAGGGAGGGGGATGGAGAGGAGGTGTTCCGGGGAGGGGGGAGGAAGGTGGAGGGCAGGGTGGAGGCGTAACAGGGAGGTGGGAGGCGTGCCAGGGGGAGGGAGCGGGGAGGGAGGGATGCGGGTCCGGTGGAGTTCCCTCCACCGGATCCTGTCTGTTCATGTGAGACTTAGTGCCCTACATGAACGCTTTTATCTTACTGCCAACCTTTTGGTCAGCGGTGAATTGAGTAGCCCCATTGCGGGGCTACTTCCCTTACCCGGGAGAAGGGGACAAAAGTCCCCTACCCACGGTAGCCCATGGTGTGTAGGATGGGGCGGCAGCCATTTTCCATGCCACCAAAGCCTTTGGTGCCTTTGGGAGCTCAGGATTGGGCAGACTCTCCTTGGTAAGTGCATATAGGACTGCAGCCTAGATGTGACGTTAATCACATTGTTTGGACATGTGTATTTTTATTTTAAAGAATGTAAGTAGCAGCTGTATGTACTGTTCCTTTTAAGCTGTGTGGCCACATGGCCACACAGATCAAAGTTCTCCAAAGCTGAGCTCCATGCAGTTTGGAGTCTGATGCTCCTAGAAGTTCGGCAATGATGTTAGACATCATTGCTGTGCATCCAAAAATAAGGAGCTGCCCCACAGCCAGTGAAGGGGGTCAGCACAGTGGCATGGACCCTAAGCAGGAATATTGACTGTGTAGGGCCCAAATTCAAAATGCCACCATGATAGGGCAGAAGGCCTTTAACCTGTTGCTTATATTGTAGCTTTGATCTAGATTGAAGCTCAACACAACTGCTATTTCCATTTTAAAAACACAAAGGGCCAAATAACTAAATTAATATAAAATCTAGTTTGACTTTTTATTCTTTTAAGAACTAGAAAGGGGATTGATAATTGTTATCTGTTAACTGGAGTAACAGATTGTTACTGGAGTAGAGAAAGAGAGAATTTAATGTCCTAGTTAATTTCTTACTTTGTTTATTACTCTGTCTAGCTTAGTTGGTATGCATGAAGCATATCTCCCTTATCAACTGTCCAGGCAAAAAAGTGAAAGTAGGGAGTGTGTGAAATAGTTACATAGGAGTTTAGTTTGTGATACATTTTGTTGGCAGGATGACTGGCTATTTATCTGTAAAAATGTCAAGGCATTGATTGGACATTTTAAAAAGTAATTTTTGACTAATGGAATTTTGAAGTTAGATATATGAATTACAATTTGTTTCAAATATTTGGTATAATAAAAGAATAAAAGTTATAAAAAGAAACTTTCTATAATATTAGGCACAGCTCAGTGCCTTTTTTTACTGTGATAAATTAACATACATTCTCTTGTTGTCTTGCATGCTCCCTGGGGCATTTGGTGGGCCACTGTGAGATACAGGAAGCTGGACTAGATGGGCCATTGGCCTGATCCAGTTGGGCTGTTCTTATGACAGACATAATGCTGGCATCGCAATCAGTGTGGCATCAGAATAGGACTGAGCTGTAAATCTGGGCCTGAGTTGTGCATGTAATACAGATGGACTAGTAATTTATAACTAAGAAAGCCAAAACAATCCACATATAAATGGAGAGGCAATTTCACTTAATCCTCTCCCACATTTATAACAAACACTATGTGAGGGAGCATTCATAGGTGTGATCTTCCATCTGCATTCTGAAGTGGCAGAGTTTTGGGGAATTATGCTGCATGCTTTCATCTATTTTTAAAATGTACATCTCGCCTTTTTCAAAAAGAATTCAATGTTTTTTTCTTGAATGTACATTGACTCCTTCCTGAAACAGGCATATCTTCCTGTGATATTCCTCATTTTTCAGAAGACATGTTTTTCCACTCATATGTATTTGTTTGACTTCCCCCCCCCAATCAAAGCTCCCAAAGTAACACTTTACATTAAAAAATATTTTTCTTTATTTACAAGAAGTAAACGATAAGGTTGCATGAGGATATATCATTGGATATATGGTAGTGATTCCCGAACTTTTTAGCGCTGAAACCCACTTTCTAAAATGACAATCTATTGCAACTCACCAGATTTTTAAAAAAGAAATCTAGAAAGATATATTTAATAAAAATAAAATGAAATGAAATAGGGTTCCTGTGCTTCTGAGGCTGCTAGAGACCTTATGTATAGTATGTGTATGTGTAGACATTTTGCTAGACTCTGCCTAGAAATGAAGGGCTGTTACCCCAAACCCTGAATATCACCACTCTGATGTCAACCACTGAGTAATGCATAAAACTTTCTGAAGATAATGGTTCCTCACTTTAAACCAACACGTCATAATACATTGCTTTTCAGAGTAGCTGGTAAAAGTCTGAACATTCCTTTTTATGGGTTTGCTATCCTTAATTCTTTTAACATGCTTTAGACTTTAGACTATTATTTCATTTCAGAAATGAGCTCAATTGTGGGTGGCAAATGGTAGATGTTGTTTTAGTTTATTTGAAAGAGTTGACACTTCTTATTTACTTTGGGCCCTGGCCCCAACTCCACATACATAAGTGGGTAAAATAGATGATCTGAAGGTCACTGACTCATATTTCCTGCCCTAATGATAGTAAAACATGCTGAGCAAAAATACAGCAAAATGAAGGATGAAGAAGCATATGAAATATTGTGAGAACGAGGAGACAAAGTTATCCCTTTCAAAGCTATTCGGTGGAGAAAAGAGATGCTAAATTGACTAAAGGTGCACAACAAAGAAGGAACAAAGATACAAATGTGTTTCATAATTAAATGGTTCTGTGACATACAAGGCATTGCCTCTCTTGCAAGAACACAACTGCATGGGGGAATGAAACAGCCCAAGGGGTTATTGCTGCAAAACATTCTTGCTTCTGTTGGACATGTTTGTGAAGGGCAGTCCAATCTTATCCTGTGCTGGAACAGGCAGAACAACTGGCCTGCACGGTATCCAGTGCAGGGTAGGAGCTGGGTTGCTGTACAACTCAGAGCAAAGAGATATTTATACCTTTACCCCATGTCGCACACCAGCCACCCCTATGAGGCTACTCATATCTGTGCCATTAAAATTGCTGGCACAGAATTGAGCAGCCTGGTGTAATTCCAGGCTGATGGGGAGGGGTGTTAGGATCTAGTCTAATTGTCATGGATGGTCCTGGGCCCGGTTCATCCACAATCTTACCTTCCCCTCCCCCATCCAAACACACTCCCACCTTCCCACCAACCACTTCAATCCCCCCACACTGGCCACCCTTGGTTGGTGCAACCTTATCTTTTACTGGTGCTGCAAAGCCTGGATTTGGCCTCCCTGAGCCAGCACATGTCTCTGCGCTGGCTCAACTGTGCTTTATGGCACATTCTTGACACTCCTGTGCTGGTGCAAGGGACTAACAAGCCCATCATTTTGATCCTGTGGAATGTAATTACAGATTTTTAAAACTGAGTGGTTGATTTACCTAGTTTGGGGTCACAGTGCCAAACTAGAGGTGACAATGGTCTGCTTGAATGCATCTCTGCCTCTTTAAAATTATTCAAATAATAGCTGTGGGAAGAACTGGTTTTAATTACACATGGGGTGGATGTAAATCCTTCTCCCAGAAGGTTTTTCTTAATGAAAGTAGTCCCCAGCTTCTATTTGTTCCACTGCTAAACGTAAATTTGCACATATGGAGAAAACAGCAGCTGAAATCGATACAATAGTCATTGGGAAAATAGTGTGAGGGAAAAGTCAACCCCCTTCACTTCCATAAGTCCCATTTTGGACTCCCCAAGTGGCTTCTATTTGCAAAACCTTTTTAAGAGACGGAGATGCATTTGTGCATTTTTATTGTCATATCAAGTTACTCACATGTGCTGAAATGGAGAAAATCAAGCCATGCTCTAGGATCAGACATAATTTATTTATTACAATATTTATATACTGCCTTTCTCAATAGACTCAAGGCGTCTGAACATAAATCCATTTACATAGGCAGGCTGAACATAAATCCATTTTTCAATGAGCTTTATACAAGTATTATTCCACAAGACAATCTCATCAAGCCTCCATTTCTTGAGTTGTTTTCCTTCATCCTGGCTCTTGCAATTTCTCACAGGCAGCTGCAATTAAGCTTCAGACCAGCTTCTCAAGGCTGTTACCTGTTTTTTTCTTTTTCTTTTTTTGCCCACTGACTCCTCTACACTCCACTCCTCCGCACAGACATGCCAGCAGCCTTGGTCTTCCATCCAAGCTATCAATCCTGAAATGCTGCTTAGCTTTTTCAGGCAAGGTGACAGCTGAAACTCCAGACCACACCTCCTACCCAGTGTGGCTTTAATCATGTTACTGGCCCAGGCATGCTAGCTTTTTGTCATGTAAATGGAACATTGGAATTGGGGTCCTCCAACATTGCAATCCTTTGTGCATACTTTCCTGGGAGTAAGTATCACTAAATACAATAGAGCTTAGTTCCAAGTAAACATGCATATGATTGTATGGCAAGAGAGCTGTTTGCAATGGGGTGGGGGAAGCTTCCACCTAAGTCAAAGTTTTTTCCCCAGGACAGATAAAATGCATGGGGGGGGGGGAGAAGCTGGTCCAAATGGAGATCTCAGTAGGGAATAGGCTTAAAGCTGCCACTCATGCCATGGTCCCAGTCCAGATCTGGACCTCTGCACATGGTGTTTACAGAAGAAAAAGCAGGCACTCCAAGACCAGTGATATGATTAAAGTCACATTTAATTTGACCCATAGTACAATCCTGAACAAGATATACTGGATAACATAACAAGTGAGACAAAGTACCTTTTAATCTCTCATGATTGATTGTACTTAATGCATCATGTAATATTAGGTTCCCTGCTTCTGGCAACAACTTGCAGTTGCAATGATTTCAGGATTGGCAGTGGAATGCCCTGGTATTCATGGCTTAAGGTACTAGAGGAATAATTCTTAAAGCTACAAGCTGTCTTGTGCAGTCTTTTTTTTTTTTTTTTTTTTAAACTCCCTCAAAAAATATTCAGTTGCAGAGTGCTGTGCTGGGAGTACCTGGGGAAATAGTAAAAGGAAGCACAGCTGAAAGCCACTGTGGTTTGACTTCACTCCAGATACTTTGAAAATATGTTGGCAAGAACAAGATTTTAAGTAAAACTGTTTCCTTTGGTAATATACCCAGAACTTCAGGTTTTACATTTTTGTGCTTTATATGTATCGGCCAAAAGGGGGGGGGAGACTTATATGCAAATACCATGCATATAGGAATAGAGCAGCATTGTAGAAAGATAAGGAAAACAAAACAAGGCCACTGCTGTTGCAATGAAATTAGTTTATTTTCTCACCCCAGTTATGCTATTATACAAGATAGAAACGGTGATGGGCAGATGGGAAAATCTGTATGGACTGTTGTTGGAAATACAAGACTTGTTGGAAATACTCCTTCCCCAGTACTGAAATATGACAGTGTTCTACTTCTTAAGACACTGACAAGGGTTTTGTCAATCCACATCTCAACAAAGGGCAGCTCAGCACAGATATCCATTCTGTACAGGGCAAGAAGGTGTTCTAGGTGCATGGATTCTGCTCATGCAAACTGGGGCACACAATATGTGGTAATAGGGTGGGGGAGGAAGTGCTACTGGCCGTGGTTTGAGAACACCTGCAGCATGTTCTCACACGATAGATCCATTGTGTGTGCAGGGACTGACAGCCCAATCCTATCTAAATTCCTGTGAGATGATGCAGCGGTGCCAGTGTGGCTAGCGCTGCATCCAAGGGATTTTGGGCTGCTGGAGGTCTCCTCAGGGTAAGGGGACATTTGTCCCCTGGTCCCAGAGTAAGCTCCAGCAACCACTATGGGTCAACAAGGAACAATATCACTGACACAAGTCCACATTGATCTGTTCAGGTATAGAAGGCCTGGGAAGGGGATTTGGATATGGAGCACACCAGTGTCTCTGATCCCACCTCCCTCCCGATCCTGATCTGCCCACCTCTTCGCTGTTCCACCCCCTCTCTGCCCTCCTCTGTCCCTGAACTGGACTTACCTGGACAGTGTCCTGACAGCCACCATTCAGCAAGTGTCACCATTCAGCATTCACCATTCAGCAAGTGTCCTGACAGCCACCATTGGTGCCCTGGAACGCTCTGGCCTTCCAGCTGGTGTGACATTCTCTCCTCTGTTGCAAAGCGCTTGATGGCACTTTTGTGACAGTGCGCAGTGGTGAAACATGCCATTGCAGTACTAGGATAGAACTGGGCTGTAAATGCAATGGCTAGTGGCACAACTCAGTGGAATGGCATGAAAGGAAGGCAGGATTAAAGGTGCAACAAAGGATAGCTTTATTGTGGCGATGATAATACAACTGGGACAGGGAATCAAAATAAATGGAACGCAATATATTCATTAATCACTTATGCCGCCTAGCCCTAAATGGCAATGGTTTCTGGTACAAAGGAGAGAAAGAGGAAATTTTTACAAGGAGAAGAAGCAGCAGCTAATGGCATAAGAGAAGGAGGAAAGAGCAGAACGTAGAGAAATCTGAAGAGTTACTAGAGGGAAGAACTATGGGTTTTGATGAAGAGGGGAGGGGAGAAAGACTAAGGGAAAGAAAAAGAAAAAGTGGGAGAATACCAAGGTTCAAGACTCAGCATGAGGCTGAATTCTGGTTATCTGTAGTCTGAACTTGAGCTACAGGCAAGTAATTAATGTCTCAGTGGGCTGTTAAGTTACTTCACTCACTTGTGGTGGTAGAAACTTGCCTATCCAATCAGTGTCCCAAGCCTACAAAATGGGAATTAATTGGAAGTTGAAACCTTCCTTGTTCTTGGAGCTCCTGATGAATTGGTTGGGGGAATTGTATGCAGAGGCCTAGGATTCTGTGTCAGACTCTGCCGCTATCCCCACACCCCTCCCAGGCCCAATTCCCCCCTTGTTCCACTCTTCCTCAGCCCAGTTCCACCCTTCCTACACTCCATCTAGGAAGGAACAAACTATGTGCTACCTCTGGGTTCAATAGCAGTATGTCTCTGAATACCCACTGCAGGGGTGCAACACTGGGAAAGAATGATGTCTTTTAGTCTATTTCATGGCTTCCCAGTGGTAAGTCAAAACTTCATATACAGGCTAATGGGTTCTGAGCGGACTGTGACAGATCAGGAAAGATCTTGGGGTGTTGGTGGACAGCTTGATGAAAGTGTCAACCCAATGTTCAGTGGCAGTGAAGAAGGCCAATTCCATGCTAGGGATCATTAAAAAGGGGATTGAGAATAAAACAGCAATTATAATACCATTGTACAAACTGATGGTATAGCCACACCACTGAACACTGTATTGTGTTCAGTTCTGGTCACCACATCTTATAAAGGACATAGTGGAACTAGAAAAGGTGCAAGAGAGAGTGATCAAAATGTGATCAAATTACTGGGCTTTCCATTATGAGGAAAAGCTACAATGTTTGAAGCTCTCCAGTCTAGAAAAAAGGCACCTGAGGATCCAGTCAGAACATGACTGAGACATAAAAAATTATGCGGGGTGTGACATCCAAGACAACCCTCCCCCTTGAGGGCCGTGTAATCCATTTATTGCCTTTAGTGGTAATTAAATGGCCATAAACCCATACAGCCACCTAACACCCCTCAGGCCTCTCCAGTTTCAGTTACCAATTGCTTTTTAACCATAAGAGCCTCCAATCCTGGTAGCCAGGTCAATTTGGGGAACCCTCCCCTGAACTGCACTCCAGCCTGAGCCCCTCTGATGCAGCTTGAACCCAGGAGCAGGTTCTTGTTACTGGGGTCTCCAGGTTCCACTCAGTCACACTGGATTAACTCCCACAACCAAGTACCCTGTTCCACCAATCCCCATAATCCAGTCAGCTGTAATTGATAGGATTTATTAAATATAGGTTTAAAGAATAGTTATACAGACAATACTGCATCAGTCAAAGATTTCAGAATTTAGGGTAGAGCATATCAATACAATACTCAGCACTACTAAAACAATAAAAAGTTAACTCCTAACTCTAACTATCACTCACCAAAGTCTTACACTTCCAGAGTCCAGTCTGACTCATCCCTGCTGCAGTCAAGGGGGTCCATCTTGTCAGAATGATCAAAGCTCAAGCCCTGTAGCCAGAAACAAAGCTAGCACAAGGAAAGCTCTTTTCCTTCACCTTTATAGTTCTCCTGACCCACCCACCAATCAGAACTCGGTTCCAGCTGAACATTCTAGGGGTGGACGTGCCACAAGCCTCCTTACTCATGGTGAAATCCCCCTCCCAACCTGAGAAGTTCACAGCTGTACCTCATTGTTAATCAAGTTGGCCTTCGAGCCCTCTTTGTAGTTTCTGAGGGCCTTGTGAAGCAGTCTCCTCCATAGTTCTTTCAGACCTGGTATGCACTAATTAGAAGTTGGTTACAGCTGGGGTCTTGTATTCGGGCCGAGCAACATGGCTGCAAGCAGAAACTTTCCCTGTTCAGATGTTACCAGGCCATCAATATTCACTTTTCTGTCACACAGGGGATGGATAGAGGGATGCTCTTTTCCCTCTCACACAAAACCAGAACTAGGGGACATTCACTAAAAATGAATGTTGGGAGAGTTAGAAGAGACAAAAGAAAATATTTCTTTACCCAGCATGTAATTAGTCTGTGGAACTCCTTGCTGCAGGACGTGGTGATGAAGTGTGGCCTAGATCCTTTAAAAGGAGAATGGACAGATTTCTGGAGGAAAACTCCATCACAGGTTACAAGCCATGATGGGTATGTACAGTCTGAGATTAACTAGTTGCTCATCATGAGGGCCAGGTAGGAATATTTTTCTGTCATCCAAAGTGGTCATGGATGATGGGTTTTGCCTACCCAGGCAGGTGTGTTTTTTTTGTTTTTTGTTTTGACTGGTGAGGGAGAGAAAGTGTGTTCAGTAGGTTTCCTGTGTTAAAAATGTGTCTCTTGTGTTGATAAAGTGGCCCAGGGTAAATAGAATGCCAGATGCAGGGGAGTGGCAGTGAGATGCAAGTATCTTGTGGTAGGTAGACAGATATTTATTGTTATGGTCAAAGACCAGCAAAAACAAGCACACAGTACCACCCTGCAACAGGCAGAATTTAAAATTTCAACATTAAAATACATTCAACATTAAAATGCAACATTAAAATACAATAAAATATTGTAATCCTAGTATTACAAACAAATAAGAAGGAGTAGCAAAATTTCCTCTCATTATTAATAATGCCCATCCAGGTTTTAGTATCTTGTGGTCTTGTGTGCTCCCTGAAGCATCTGGTGGGCTGCTGTGAGATATAGGAAGATGAGCTAGATGGGCCCTGGGCCTGATCCAGCAGGGCTCTTCTTATTTTCTTATGCTTTCTTTAGAAGAATGGAATTTGCATGCTAGCAACATTTTTGCTGCATCTGATCAAAAGTATATTGAGTTAATCGTGAAATTCAACCCCTCTTTTATTGTTTTCTTTTTCAAAACTCAGCATTCCAGACTCCCCCCCCCCCTTGTTTGAATGTGCTAGTTTCATGGTGAGCTAGTTTTGCCCGCAACATCTGCTGAATTAGCACAGTGCCTGAAGTCGTGGTTTATGAACACCATATAGAATGAAACCTGCTGAATATCTCCACTAAAATGGGCTTGAGTATTGATCTCTTAAACAGAATTTCTTCTGCTCTCTTTTACTTAAAAGAAACAAACTTGAATACATATAACGGATTCCTTCAAAATGTTTTTAATTTGGAGATGCTACAGCAGGTGCTGGTCTTTTTCAACTTCTCTTTTCTAAATGCAAACTGGTTAGGATTAGCAGGGTGAATCCAGGGGAGAGACCTCTACTGGCTGTAATGCATAGCAAGAGTTGCAATTAGTGGTTTCTAGTCCACCTTGTTGGATTTATTGTTTCAGTTTGCAGATTTTGTGTGCAAGTTATCACAATGGAATATTGTCATGATATGGACTTCTAACACTCTGGGGGTGCAATCCTAACCAACTTTCCAGCACCAAGGTGAGAGCAATGCAACTCTAAGGGAGCAAACATTGCCTTACCTTGTGGAGGCCTCCATGACTGCCCCACAACTGCAGGATGCAGCACATGCCCCACTGGCACAGGTATGCCAGTTTGGCTTGCACCCTGGGTCTCAATAAACATTACATGCAACTGCATATGATGAAACTCCAAACATCCTTTTCTTGAAACAGAAAAGCCACTACTGGAAGCAGAGATTCCAGTGAAGAAGTGGAAGCACAAGAACTTTCCTGCCTGTTGCTTTTCTCTTTCAAGTTGTTTCCTAAAGTGATTTTATCCTGTAGGTTTTTGAGCACACTTATCTTCAGAGACACATGTTTCAAATCATATGTGAGTAGAACAGTTGGAGACAGAGAAAGGGAATGAAGCATGTCCTGTCCTTCCTACTTCTCCACTCTTATGGCAACTCCTTCTTGAAGAAACTTTTATTTTAAAGATAAAAGTAAGCTGTAGTTTTGTTATGTGTATCTGTATGTTATGTTTAATTGGGATCTGAAACATGAATTGTTAGAGTAATTGATATTCTAAAATAACAAGTGGAATTTTAAGTTGCATGTTTCTCCAGCCCCTAAGAGGACTGCTGCTCAGGCTTCACAGAGAATAGGGGGAATGAGGAGAGGAAGAGAAAAGCAACACATTTTTTCTGTACTCATTTCCTATACTATATAGTGCCAGAAGGTCAGGTTTGGGGTTGGCCCTGGGGGAGGGGCTTTTTCTTTGTCCTTTTTCCTTCTGAATTATACAGTACCTGGATTGTTCAGGGATGGAAATTCTTTAACTTCACATACATATCTTTCCAAGTATAATCTCTCCAGGATACCTAGTGTAAACTGTTGGGGACTTGGCCAGTAATGGCTCTCCCCTTCCTTTTTTTCATTCACCTGACACTTTCAACATGCCATATCAGTAGCTCAACCACAGAGATAACTGATAGACTCAAATAGTCTGCCCAACTTCTGATATTTTACATGCTTTTTTGTTCTCTCCCAAAGTAGATCTGAGAGCTACTTGTAGATACAAATGGAAAAATCCAGTATTTTAGCACAAGCTGTGGTTGGACTGCAGCAGAACATATACCCTTCCCAACCAAACAAAAGGTAGCAAAATACAAACAGGATTGCTCCCTCTCTAGATAATGAGTTACCGTATTTTCTTGCCTCCTGTCGACTAACTTATTTTTCAGTGGCCCCATTTTACCTCCTGATATGTAGGCCTCAACCACTTGGGTTTGCTTTCAGAACAGTAATCCTATAGCAGGGATGGGCGACTCGACTTGTAAGATTCAAGTCACCAAACACATGTTTACTGGATCTGTGCAGACTTGAGACATGTGAAACCAGAAGTTTCTTGCGACTTGAAACCAGAAGTGACTTGGGACTCTGGAGTTTTTCTCAGGAACAAGTGGAGACTCAGAGCAGCAGAGCTTTTGATTACAATGGGATGGGGACATCAGGGGAGTACTAAATGAGAACGCCAACACACTATTTTTTCTGCGGAGCTTCACCTGACTTTTTTATCAAAAAGACTCTGACTTGAGTCATACAGAGTCCCAAGAAAGCTCTGGTCAAATCACAAAGGCCGCCCACTAAAACTTGTGCACAAGTCAAGTCAAAGGGGCAGGGATTTGGAACTTGACTTGAGTCTGGCCGCGGTGGTTCAGCACATCTTGGTTCTTTAGCACTGTGACTATGTTCCTGGAAAACAGAATGTGGTGTGAAACAGCTCTATAGGAAGTAATTATAACACTGTTCTAATGTGGATGTGTTCGCAATACTGTACTCACTAAGTCAGAACTTGCAATGTAGTTGACTGTCATTATGATAGTGGTGGATGATGTTAGGAGCTGCTCCCTGCTCTCTGAGAGCCCAGCCCTATCAGGTGTACCACTGACACTGCAGCTCTACTGCTGGCTCTGGGCATCGTAAAAGTGTTGTAAGGCACTCCAGTGTGAGCTTGCTGCACCAGCAAAGAGGCCAGTCAGCACTTGGCCTCAGCACCAGGAAGATGTGTCACTGAAGCAGCCAGCGGTGAGGCTTTTTGGGTTAAAGTCAGGCCATCCATCCTTTGTCCAATAGATTGTTTCTTCCTAGATGGAACTGGGAGAGGGTGAAACTGGGTGGAGGGAGGGTGGACCAAGGGGAGGATCAGGACTGGGAGGGGCGTGGGTATAGTGGCAGAGTCTGACACAGAATCCTATGCCCCCTTCCTGTACCTTAAAGCTCAACATGGGCCTTCTGCACTCACTAGAGGCACAAATCCGCGGAGACCCATTGCCGCCAGCAGAGCTCAACACAGGGTTAAGGAATATTTGATCCCTTACCCTGAGGAGATTCTGACGGCTGCCCCAGCCCTGCAGGATACTTCAGTGGCCATTTTGGCACCGCTGTTCTGTGTGGTGCTGGGGCAGTTTAGGATTGGGCTTGCCCGACACTCTGGGCTGCTATGGTGCCAAAAGGGCTGCCATGGCTTCCTGGGTGCTTCAGGCAGCCGGCAGTAGCTGCTCAGGAAAAGGGGATGTTTTCAACTGTTTAGCCAGTGCATCAGCTATTTAGCTGGCACAGAGTAAGAACGCATTATATTGGGCCACGTGGCCTGACACATGGCTCTGGATCCAGTGGTGCTGAGATCTGCCAGTCCTGCTCCCCTCCTGCCTCGCCCCCTCCCCTGCCGTGCCTTCTCTGCCCACTCCAGGAATGCCTTCTCCCCACCTCCCCCCTGCTCTGACTTACCTCTTCGCTGCCCGGCACTCCGAGCGATTACCGGGTGGCAGACCACTGGCCTCTGACCAGCACTGTCGCAGCGCAAGTTCATGCTGGGCCAGCTCCAGTGATGGGCCGGCACTAATGCCTGCAAATGTGCCTTAAGGTATGTTTGTGACAGTGCGCGACGGCGGTGAGCCAGGACTCACAGCTCTGGATTGGGCCCTAAGTGCTTTGGGTTGCATTCATAATATAATGATTTTAGTGGCCTCACCCAAATGTGATGGGTTCATTTTTGGTTGACTTTTCGTATTTGGACTTAAAAATTACAGAAGAAGGATATCTCAAAGAAGTAAAACATGACCATATCTAGTTCATTTTCTGCTATGCTCATCTATAAATAAATTATACAAATTGTTTTGTAATTCAGTTGTCAGTCCTAAGCAGTTACTGGAACGTAAGTGTAACTGAAAGAAATGGGCCTTATTTCCAATTAGGTATGCTTGGAAAAGTCAAAGCTGATGGGGTACTCCACCCTTCCCCCATAAGAGTACTACAAATATATGTAATATATTTATATTGAAGACTTGTAATATGGTAGAGGCTTGGTGTTTTTTGTTGTTCTTTTTACATTTTTTTAGTGTTTGTAACTAGATGGGACAGGAAGATGGAAATTGGGGTTATTTCTGGACTGATGTAAACAGGAAAAACAAGATTGTAAATACATATTTAACTGATGAATTGTTGTAAAAGGCAGATTTTCACAGTGGTTTGTGAGGGTTTGCTTGCATAATTCCTGTTTATTGTAAATAAATGTGGGCCACATGTCTCATTCTCCAAGCCATCCATTTGAATCCAATTTTCCATGTTGTCTTTTAAGAATGAATGTACAATTATATTAAGATTAAATTTTAATAGTAAATAAGCTAAACATCAGCAGGCCAGGTTTATATCACTCCACAGTGATGCAGTTGAACATGTACGTTTCTTTTTTCCTATTCCATGAACTGTGTAGAATTTTTTTTTCAAATCTCTAGACTGCATATTTGATATTACCTCTGTGAGGATCCAATCCTATCTAACCTTAGTTAGAGGTTAGTGAGGATCCTTAGTGTGAGGATCCTTAACCTATCTAACCTTAGTTAGAACAGACAAAAGAAAATATTTCTTTACTCAGTGTGTGGTTGGTCTGTGGAACTCTTTGCCACAGGATGTGGTGATGGCGACTGGCCTGGACGCCTTTAAAAGGGGATTGGACAAGTTTCTGGAGGAAAAATCCATTACGGGGTACAAGCCATGATGTGTATGCGCAACCTCCTGATTTTAGAAATGGGTTATGTCAGAATGCCAGATGCAAGGGAGGGCACCAGGATGCAGGTCTCTTGTTATCTGGTGTGCTCCTTGGGGCATTTGGTGGGCCGCTGTGAGATACAGGAAGCTGGACTAGATGGGCCTATGGCCTGATCTAGTGGGGCTGTTCTTATGTTATGTTCTTAACCTTCCAGTGCAGCTGCAGCTGTAATGCAGCCCTGACATAAGGGAACAAATGTCACCATGGCCAATGGTGTCAAAAGTCATCTAGAGGTCCAGCAGGACTCACTCCGACTGTCCACTCCCTGGGGCAGGTCAGTAACCAAGGCAACTATGGCAGGATGGCTTTGCATAAGCCCTAAGCTATATTCCCAGAGAAAGGTTTCAGTCCTCTCACTGTTTACCACATCAATTCTTGATTGTCATTATTTTAAAGAAACATAAAGTTTGAAGCTTGGTATTTGCAGAGAAAGAATAGTGGAATACAAACATTATTCTTACCTGAGGTATGACTAGAGCTAACAAAGACTCCAGTGGTTGTCAAGCTGAGTCACACAGTTCTGGTCATGTCACCTGTTTCTATGGAGAGAACATAAGAACAGCCCCACTGGATCAGGCCATAGGCCCATGTAGTCCAGCTTCCTGTATCTCATAGCCGCCCACCAAATGCCCCAGGGAGCACACCAGATAACAAGAGACCTGCATCCTGGTGCCTCCCTTGCATCTGGCATTCTGACATAGCCTATTTCTAAAATTGAGAGAATGTTTGTTGTATTGCTGTATGCAGAAATTTTAACTTACTGTTTTATATATCTTGTTATAATTTCTCATTATATTATAAGTTATGATTATAAATAAAGTTGTGCACTGATTAATGACAGGGGTGCAGACTGGCATCCCTGGCATCCAGTGGGGCTTGATGATATGCAAAGCCTGTGAAGGTGAGGGGAAGTTCCACTTCCCTTGCCTCCAGAGGCTTTTCTGAGCATGCCAGAGAAAGCTCAGAATGCTGAAATCGCGTGAGAGACGCGACTTCTGGTTTCCTCCGGGAAACCAGAAATTACGTCTCTCATGCATTCTGGGGCATTCTGAGCCTTGTAGAGGCAATGCACAGGCACTGGCTGCCTGGGAGGCTCAGAAAAGCCTCCAGAGGTGAGGGGAGCAGAGCTTCCCTCATCTTCAGAGGCTTGGAGGGTTCACCTCCTGACCGTCCGTCAGCATACGCTACCTGTTGTTGGCCAGAAGATTATTAAGGGGCACACAAATGTAGTTTATTATAACATCGTTTCAACAGTAAAAGTTTTGATATTTGAACTCCATTGTGCATACACACACGTGACATACGCTGTAATGGCAACGCGTGTGGAAATTTTTTCACACATAAATAATTGTGATACACTAGTTGACCAAATCCAGGCAGTGCATATTATGGAAATCATTTACTAATTGTGCAAATCAAGAGGCAGGTTGGCAGATTAAGCAGATCATCAACCTGCTACACTTCCATTCCAAACTGCCCATCCCCCATGCTGCTTTGCAGCAAGGAAATGGTCCCTTAGGCTTTTTCACACAAATAGTATCTTACAACAACCTTGCAATGTGGGGTTCTTTAATTGATTTTATCTGTAAACCGCTTTGTGAACCTTTTTGTAGAAAAGTGGTATATCAATATTCTTAATGATGATGATGATGATAGTTAATATGCTGATTACTACATGTAGAGCTGACACTGGTTTAAATTTCCATCCAAGAGTCACCCTCATAGAATACCCTTCAGATTATAGCAAAAGTCAATCTACTTGAATCTTCCCCCCATGCTCATTCACAGACCAGATCTTGAACTCAGCTGCATGCAGAAGCCTTTGCTTCACAGACTTAATAAGCTCTTATCTTTGCTGCTACCTTTGTGGTGGTGGTGGGGAACTGGATGGGACAGTGAATGAGTGGACACTGTCCACTTACAACCATGCTAAAATCTTAGATTTATACATTGTATTTTATGAGCAGCTCTCACTTTTGTCCCAAGAAGCAAAAACCCAAAAGTACCAATAGCTTCAGAAAGGAACCAGTAACTTCCACCTGCAGACACGTGAACTGTAATGTTTTCTTATCTCTATAAGTGACATGGTCAGAGGGAAAGAAAGCACATAGTGCTTTTCTTACATTTCAGTCCCAGCTCTGCCTTTCCTCATTGGCTAGAATATTGAGAAATGGGAACAGACTCTTTGCTCGGGGTGATCCCAGAACACTGCTTATATGCTTTGACTAGCATCTTAGGTTTCAGAGCAGCTAAGAACTTTAAAAAATAAAAATGGTTGGAGCATGTGGTAAGCAATGTGGTAAGCATGTGGTAAGCAATTTCCCTGCTAATTGGGTAAGAGGCACTTTTTCAAGTGGGTGCTCCTTTTTTTAGCAGGGGAGAGTAACTGGCCCACCTTACCCCAGCAGTGTCTGTTCTAGTGGCTGTCTGCTGGTATTCATTTGCATCTTTTTAGATTGTGAGCCCTTTTGGGACAGGGAGCCATTTGGTTATTTGATTTTTCTCTGTAAACCGCTTTGTGAACTTTTAGTTGAAAAGCGGTATATAAATACTGTTGATTGATTGATTGATGTGGTGGCATTAACATAGTGGACTGAACTTTCCTGCTTGGGAAAGCACCAGGAGACTTAATCCCAGCTGCTGTGGAAAGATTGCAGCCGAGGACTTCTCTGGATCAAAGGGATAACGAGAGATTACCTACAACTCTTTGGAGGTTGCTCTTTTTGGGGGGGTATCTCTGGGGAAGGCTAGGGAACCCATAATTAGTTTGAGCGACAGAAGAGAAGGACAGACATCTACCTTGGGTCTTCTGTGGTGAGACAAAGCCTGACCGTTCCCCCCAAATTTACTAATTTTGCTTTGGCAAGTGGTGGAAAAATAGTGTAAAGATTTATGGAAGTTGTTTGGACATTCCCTGGTGGAGGCGGGGGCATTCCTCACCAATGGGATTGTCCCTAGCTGCTGCTGGAGGCAGGGCCAACGAAAAGGCAGGCGGAGCTCCACAAGCACAGGGATCCAGTCCCCAGACCGTCCCTGCCTTGCTGGAGTTCATCCATCTCTCTTGGAGCTCCTCCTCAAAGATTTCAAAGCGAAGGGAAAATGGTTTGCTTCAGCCCGTCTCAACTCCCCTCCTCAGCGAGTCGGGTCCGTTGAGTTCCGGAGAGAAAGGAGCGTCTTTGCCTGATGGATGCGACTGAGGCCCGGCTCTCTTCACCGCAGAAACATTTACTGCTGCTTTTTTTGCACCATTTCTCCCGCTGTGAGGAAGCTGGCTGGTTGCGCTGGCAGCACCTGGTCTGCACCTCTCTGAGGTGGCGGCAGGTTTGGGGGTCAGCAGCAGACCCCTGGGTCGACCCGGCACTGTCGCAGTTTTTGGGGGCAATCAGGCAGGACTCTCCATGAGTGCCCAGAGCCTGCCCAATGCTCACAAACATTGGCTCTGTTTTTTTACCTCGGCAGGCGCCATTTTGTATCTCAGCTCTTTGGGCTGACAGTGTCTGGTCCGTGCCTCTCTGAGGTGGTGGCAGGTTTTAGGAACAGAGGTGCACCTGTCAATCAAGGCGCTACTGCAGCCTCAGGGGCAAACGGGCAGGACTCTCCATCAGTGTGCCTAGAGCCTGCCCAACGCTCACAAGCACCGGCTCTGTTTTTTACCTCAGTGGGTATCATTTTGTGTCTCAGAGGGCAGCATTTTCCTCACATGCAGTGAGTGACCCAGTAAGGGGTTTGTTTTCCCGCTCTTTTGGCCCAGCCTCTGTTCGTCCCTCATAAACAGTCCAGTGAACAGCCAGATGGTTATTCTTCAGCTGTTCAGTGTGGTAATATATATTTATATATATATATAGCCTAGAGGTGCTAATAAGGTTAAGGGGACAAGCAGTGGTGCTGCTGTCACCCCTGTTCTTCCTGTCCTGGGTGCTGTAGCTCAAGGGCTTGATTGATGGCAAGCTAGCCTCGCAGGGTCTGCTCACTCTCCCTAAACAACTGAAAGACCAAGGTTGGAAAAGGGAAAGCAACCTCAGGCGCTGAGGAACCCTGTCCCTTCCAGCTGTCCCTCACAATGTTCAGGCCAATCTGACTCCTCAGAGTCAGAGTTGCCCATTCCTCAGTAAAGGACCAAAAAAGAAAAAAAAAATGGTGAGGATGTGGAGAGTGCGGAAGCTCACATCAATGGGAAAAACCTCTTTCCAGAGGGAGTTTTTTTCCAGGATATTTGATAAGGTTAATAAGTCATTGAGCCTTAAGGCCTCAGAATGAGAGCCAGTGCTGCAACTCTAACTTCTTTCTCCAGGAAGTCTCTTTCCTCAGGGTCCACTGAGGCCAGCAGAGATGCCTTTTTCCAGAACCCATCCTAAAATGATGGAGATGGTACAGGGATAAAGTTTTCTCTCCTACCTCACCTGATTGTTATCTTGGAGTTTCCCCTGGATGGCTTAGTCAAGGAGCTTAGAACTTGTTCGCTACATCATCAAATAGCAGCTCTCCAAGGAATCCAAGGGGCAGGGGGTGGGTCTATCTGCCTGTCTTCAGACCCCCCCCCCCCAACATTTTCTCAGAGGGGTAGTGTTACTGAACATTCCTCCTGTTCATAGGCTTCCAAATTGGGATCTGAACAGGATCCTAACATCTTTAATGAGTCCTTCCTTCGAGCCTGTGGCCATAGTCCCATGGAGTCCTGTCATATAAAACTGCCTTTCTAGTAGCTATAACATCGGAAAGAAGGGTATCTGAATGGGGGGACATCCATCCTGACATGTGTATTCCACACACCGTGGTACTTAGGATTAACTCATTTTTCTTACCCAAAGTTAATTCAATTTTTCATTGATCGCAAGAACTAGTTTTACCATCATTTTGTCCTAATCCTAAACATACAAGGAAAAAGGCTTGGCACACACTATGTGTCAGAAGCATCCTAAGCTTCCAAATACAGAACGCACTTGCCCATTCAGGAAGACGGACGCTGTATCTGTAACTTACCATGGGCGAGAAGGTGTCCCTGGTAACTAGCTAAGTGGCTTAGAGTTCACATCCTGATTTCTTTAAGCAATAATAATAATAATAATAATAAATAATAAACTTTATTTATATCCTGCCCTTCTCCCCGAAGGGACCCAGGGCAGCTTACAACATATTAAAAACAGATTAAAAACATAATTTAAACGCAAATAAAAACATATTAAAACACATTAACAGATACCCATAAAAACAGTAGTCAGATAAAAAGTCAGATAAAAAGAGCAAAACGCAGCAAATCATAGAGGAATCAGGCCTGTAAAAATACTAAAAGATATAGAAAAGATGTTTAAAAAGGCCATGAACTCAGAAGGCTTGTTTAAACAAAAAGGTCTTCAGGCCTCGTTGAAAAGTCTCAAGAGAGGGAGCCATTCTCAAATCAAGGGGAAGGGAGTTCCATAATGGTGGTGCCACTACTGAGAAGGCCCTATTTCTTGCCGCCGCCCCACGTACCTCCTTAGGTAAATTTACTACAAGGTAAATCTATCAGCCTCGGTAGAGGCTTCCTTCAGGAAGAAAGTCCTCCAGAGGGTACTGAAGGTGTGAGAGTGAGTGATCTAACTGCCCCCCCCCCGAGGGATACTGCTCTGGTAGATCCCATTGCTGAGGAATGCCCCTGCCTCCACCAGGGAAAACAGAAATTTGCCTTACCTGGGTAAGTCTTGTTCTTGGTGGAGGCAGGGGGCATTCCGCCCACCACACTTCAGGGGATCACTCCCTCTACTGCATAAACATAGATGCAAGGTGGTATTTAGTGTTTCCTATGACCTATTTCCCTTGTTCAAACCCTTCTGTTTCTGGGGTAGTAAACCTATTTATGTGCAAAGCAGTTTTCCAAACATACAATTGTGATGCAAGTTTACAACCAGTCACAGTAGTGTGTATGAGGATCCTGTCACAGCTCAGCAAGTAGTGTCTGGGGATTGGATCCCTGTGCTTGTGGAGCTCCGCCCGGCTTTTCGTTGGCCCTGCCTCCAGCAGCAGCTAGGGATAATCCCATTGGTGAGGAATGCCCCCTGCCTCTTGTTCCTGGTGAATAAGACTTACCCAAGTAAGATAAATTCCTGTTTTCAATATAGGACTGCCAATTAAAGGAACTTGAAATAATTTTAATGAGATGAAAGTTATGCTTATCGGTCGGAAGGAATGGAATGTGGCGCAGCAAGCACTGTGACAAAGAGATGTGTTTCGAAAGCTTCTAACGGTCGAATGGTCTCCAAATGCTTTATTAGGATGTTTTTCTACTGATTAATGACTTTTTATTGACTTTAATGATTATGATATCTAGGATGTTTATATTTTACTTTTATGTGACATGATTACGAAATTTGACTGAATGAACTTTAGAACGGAAGAACTTTAAAACTATAGAGAATGGAAGAACTGCAAAACCATAGAGATTTTGAATTGCTCAAATTGACATCTGCTGGTGAAAACTGGAATAAAGAGCCAAGACTATGGAGCAAATAAAAGTACAAACAAAACAGCCAAGATTACCAATACAGACACCAAAGAGAGAACTGAGTGTGGAATTTCTGAAACATGTTTCAGCAGTTTCAGGTTGAAATTGAATTAGAAATAGACTCAGTTGAACAAGAGCTTAAAGACCTGAAACTGAAATTAAGGCAAGATATGGCTCAGCTGGAAGAATCTGTCAAAGATATTAAACAAGAGACACAGGAGAGCCAGAATACAGTCAATATCATTGATTGTAGTATGGAAGGCCTGAGTTTAGAACAAGAGAAAACATTGGATATGATATATTCGATGGAACAAGCAAATAAAGAAAAAACACTGAGATTAAGAGCCGTACCAAAGAATTTCGGAGAAGTTGGAGAAGATCTGAGACAATGAACGTACAGATCCTAGCTTGGTATTTACAAACAGATGAACAAATCATTGGCTCAGAAGTTGACCAGGTTTT
Source organism: Tiliqua scincoides (assembly GCF_035046505.1). Classification (NCBI taxonomy): domain Eukaryota; kingdom Metazoa; phylum Chordata; class Lepidosauria; order Squamata; family Scincidae; genus Tiliqua; species Tiliqua scincoides. Next base: position 14,334,237 of record NC_089822.1, read on the forward strand.
TAGACAACAAAAAATCTACTGGCTGGATACAGTACAAAAGGCAAGAGACTTTATGCAGAAATTTAAAGAAGAACAGGAGGACTTAGGACGACAAGGGGGAAGATTAGAAGATATACAACAGGATCAATGTCAGGAGGAAGAGGTTTTGATGGATAATTGGATAAACTTACAATTGTCATTAAAGACAAGTCAGTAAAAACTTTTATGGATAATTGGAAACCATTCATGGACTTCCTGTGCACTGAGGGGAAAACGGGCCAAATAACCTATGGATTTGATGAGTAGATATGGAAGTTAATTTTCATGTTTCTTATTTTTTTGTGGCCAATGCAATTTTTAATAAGTCCAGACTGTTTAAGATCTGATAACTAATTTATTGTATGATTTTGTAGTAGAATAAAGAAATGTAGTTCGATATAATGGGCCAAATAATCTTTTGATTTGATGAGTAGATAGGGGACTAACAGCCCAATCCTATGCATGTCTACTCGGAAGTAAGTGCCATTATAGTCAATGGGGCTTACTCCCAGGAAAGTGTGGACAGGATTGGGCTGTTAACTTTTATGTTTTTCTTATTTTTTTTGTATTGAAAATGTATTTTTCAATAAGTGTAGATTGTTTAAGAATTGATAACTAATCTTTTGTATGATGTTATAGTGGAACAAAGAAATGTAGTTTGAGATTTCCACATTTGCCACACAACTTGTAATATCTTTATTTTTTAATTTTTTCTTTTTGTTTGTATTTGTGTTTAATAAAAAACATGAAAATAAATAAAATAAAAATGGCAATCTAGGACAGCTAATGACTAAATGGGCACTGAGTGGGAGGCCCAGAATCTGGTAAAAGCTAATAAAGTGGGCAATATGGCAATCATATACATGGATCACTCTTTTAGATTTCTCCTACGGATACATGCATATAGGGATGAAGGAGTTGTGAGGACGGGGGGGGGGGAGAACATCTGCATCTTGTTTTTGGAATGTATACAGGACTCCTGAACTGCATGCACAGTTCCAAACAAATGATATCCCTTTCTGTCAGGACAAATGTTCAAGCTGTCAGAGCTTGTTTTGTTTCAGGATGCAAACACCAGAATTTGGCACAAAGATTTTGGTTTTCTGAAAAAAGCGTATCAGTGATAAATGTCCTGTTTTCCCCCCTATTTTTTTTCTTATTCTTGGACAATTAATCCCTCAGAGACTTCTGTGTTGGCTCAGCATCCTACAAGCTGCTGGGACATCCTCCTGTGGTAGCCTTTGTCCTTTGTTTGAAATGCTATTCGCAAACAACCACATGTGACTGTGTGTGTAGACTTCTTTCTCTGTGTCTGGGCTTTCCCCAGATATGAGCCATTAGCTTCTAGCCAGCCTCCCTACTGAGATGGGCATGTGCCAAGTGAAGAGGCAGCCAAGCCCTGTGGTCACCATGGCCAAGTCAGAATGACTTAGGTATGATTGCTGCTGTTGTGCCACATGGGAATCACACTCCTAAGCATCTGTACATCCAGCAGAACCCCCAGTCTGTGGACCTGATCCTTCAGGGGGAGCACAATCCTATTCAAAGCTGGACAATGGTCCAACACCTGCATTGTGGATTTCCAGACCAGGAGAAATTGTCAGGGTTTAATTTCAGTTTATTTGCCCACATGCAGTCCCAGCTACCTCCAGACAGCAATCCAGGACCTTGACTGCTCCCTTGGCGTCTAGTGGAAAAGAGAGAAAGAGCTGAGTATCATCAGCATACTGACTCCATATCCAAATCTCCAGATTTTCTCCCAGTGGCTTCATATACATGTTAAGTCGCATGGGGGATAGAACTGAATCTTGTGGTACCCTGCATCTCAAAGACCAGGGTACCAAGCAGACATTCCCCAGCAACATCCCGGAAGAACTGGAACCATGGAGCCTTGAAGCCCCAAGTCAGCTAATTGATCCAGGAGGACACTATGGTCAATGTGTCAAAAGCCACCTAGAGGTCAAGCAGAACTCACTCCCCCTGTCCAGTCCCTGGGGCAGGTCATCTACCAAGGAAACCAAGGCAGTCTGAGTCCTGAACCCCAGCCTGAAGTCAGATTGAAATGGATGTAGATAAACATTCTCTAGGACTCTTTAGAGTTGGGATGCCACCACCTGCTCGATTACCTTGCCCAAAAATAGGATATTTGAGTCTGGCAGGAAATTAAGCAATATGGTGGAATCTAGGGAGGGTTTCTTCAGAAGGGATTGAACTACCTACTGCCTGCCAGTGGTGATCCTTGTGGTTTTCCCACGAGGGGCCACCTCCCTATTCACTGCCCCCCTGACCTAGAAGTAATTGAGGTGACATCATCATTGCAATTACTTCTATGTCACTCCATTACCCCTTTGAAAAAAGGGGGGAGGCATCCCAAGCTCTGATGGAGCCTTCCGCATTGCTGCTGCTAGTGGTGCAGAAGGCTCCATTGGAGATTTTTCACACCACTGGAAGGGACCTAGGAGATGAGTGCCACTTGCCTTCTGGGCACTGTTTTGAGCGGAGTGAAAAACTCCGATGGAGCCTTCCACGTTGCTTAGCAATGGTGTGAAGGCTCCTTTGGAGCTGGAAGTGGCGTGCACCTCCTCCAAAACTGAAGGGAACGCACACCACTTCTGGCAGGCTACCCAGCTGATCTGAGGGCTGCCCTTGTCTCCTCCCTAAGGGGAGGAGAGGAGGGTGGCTCTCAGATGCAGTCAGGAACTATGCCTAAAATGGTGCAGCCATTCCTCCCCTTTAGAGGGGAGGAGAAGAGGGCGGACCTCAGATTGGTGTGGAACCACACTGAGAGTGGCTGCAAGAGCACAGCCATTCTAGGTGCGGTTCTGATCATGCCAGAAACTGGTGGCAGGCAGCAAGCGGTCACTGCGCTGCCCCCCCAAGCCTGGCGATTGGGGCATTTGCCCCATTGCTCCCCCTGGGAATGTCACTGCTGCCTGCTTCAGTGCCAGCGGCATCACTTCCTCTCTTAGAGATGAATTTACTACCCTTGCTGCACATAGCCAGCCCTGTCTAGGCAGATCTGATAATCCATGCTGGGCAGGGGTCAAGCGGGCAAGTAGACGGTCTCACTCTCCAAAGATCTTGCCCACATGTTCAGGTTCTACAAGCTGAAAAGAATCCCAAAAGGTTGAATGGACAGGTGCTGAAGAGACATCATTTAGTACTCCAAATGTGGAGTTCAAGTTGTGCTGGATCTGATTCAATTTATTTGCAAAGTGCTTTGCAAACTCATCACAGTAAGCCACTTATTCCTTCCTATCTATTGGAGGGGTAAAATGGAGAAGCCATGCACCACATGAAAGAGCTCAGCTGGACAATTCTTTGCAGACGGAATGGTGGCAGTGAAGAAAGCTTTCTTAGCTTCCTACACTTCCACAGAACAGGCTCTAAAATGCACTCTAACCCGCATTTGGTCAGACTCAGCACAGGTTTTCTGCCACTGTAGCTCTGGGCACCTGTCCTGTCACTTCATCATCTGCAGCTCCACATTAAACCAAGGGGCTGCTCCAACTCTGTGTTTGGGCAGAGGATGCCCAGGAACAATCTAATCCAGAGCCCTCTAACTTTTTACTTGCCTCTCTATTGCTGTCTGGTCAATGGAAACAGAGGGTGCACCAGTAGCACTGCACACTATGGGCCAGGCCATGATAGGATTGGGATGCTAGAGGCTATATGTTTCCAGATGTCTTTAAGCCCTAGAAAAAACATTCCCTGGTACCTGGACTCACCTGAGACTTGAAGCCCAACCTGGGAGATGACTCCTAAACATTCCATAAACATTAAGCATATTTATGTCATAGCATAACGTTTGGTCCGGTTTGAACCTTCCTGTATTGTGGTATAAGAGACATCTTGTTTGCTCTTATTTACTTTCTCAGCAGTAAATGCATTTTGGTTAACCACAATGGCAAACTTAGTCAAGGCATTTATGTCAACAAATCTTTCTTCTGAACAAAGTAACATTCTTAGTTTCTAGGGCAGCAGACTGGATTCTAAGTAATAAGGTGTTTATAAGTCATGCTGTAAATCTGAGGCTATAAACATGTCTACTTTTCTATTAAACCTGCTGCTGTGTTTGAGGCACAATAAGCTCTCTTTTAAATTTTATGGTGGCAAGCATGTTGGTTTTGCAGTTCTGATTGCTGTTGTTTTAGCAGTTGCCAAACCCTCCTGCCAAGCTCTTGACCTCAGTCATGCTCCCTGGTGATGTCATAATGCAGTTTAGAACGTAAGAATTGGTGGTACCTGCTGGGAGGCTGTAAGAGGTTTCTTACATTTCCTCATTCCTCACCCTCTCTCCCCTTTTTGTTTTAGGCAGTTTGGGGAATAACATTAAGAAACTGGTACATTTTTCACTGCTGACTTCTAATTAGTCGTTTTCCAAAGTAAATACACACTGTGCAACAACAGTTCGAATCTGGAAGGGTTTTATGGGCACATTCCTTTGAATTCTTTGTTTCCACACAACCCCAAACTCTGGTAACAGTGGAACAGTTCCTGGAATCTTACTTACTAATCCTTAATCTTCTTTTTACAATTGAGTAATCCTCATCTGCAAACATCCTTCCACTAAGGACTATGAGATTCCTCATTATATAAGAAAGTTCTCCTACTACAAGTAAGGATGGGTCACCAAACTTGCATCCCAAACTTCCTTCCTTCCTTCCTTCCTTCCTTCCTTCCTTCCTTCCTTCTTCTTCTTCTTCTTCTTCTTCTTCTTCCTCCTTTCATCTACAGTGGCACTAATAAAATCAACCAAAACTTGCAACACCTCCCAAAACATTCATTTGGTTATGAATTGCAGTCCACAATGTCTCCAAGAGCCCAATTCTATCCTTTCCTTCCCCAACTGCACCTGTGCCAAAAATTGGCATGCTGTATCCAGAGGGGGGAGGGCAGACTGGGAGATTTCAGCAGGGAAAGAGGATCTATATCCCTTTACCTCTGTGTGAGCCTCCTGATCCACAATGGGTGTCTTTGGACCTAATTTAGCGATTTCATTAGTGCAGGTCTGAGAAAAGGGGGCAGGGAGGCAGCAAAAATGGTGGGTAGGATTTGGTAAGATTCAACACGTGTCATTGCCGCCAGATCTAACCCCTCCCACAGTCTCCCTATTCCATCACGCCCCTCTCCTGACCTAGTTTTGCCCCCAGTGTGTCCTCCACCTACTTCCCAAGGTGGCTTACCTGCTCCTGCAGGTAGCTGGAGCTTGGGTGATGCAGGTAGAAAGGATCCAGTCTTCCCACCAGCTTTGGGCAACGCATTGCCAGAAAGGGCTTTTTGGCACTTTTTTCAAGAGTGGCTGCCGGCCAGAACCCATAGGACTGGGCTGTGAGATTCTTTGAATAACCTATTGAATGGTATAAGGCCAAATCCAAGCTCTTCAAGATGCTCTGTATGTTGCCCTGTTGAATGTATCAGGTTTCCTTAAAAAGGAAAGAAATGTGTCTTCCATGGGATGGACAGGAGCAAAACTTTAGAACTAAAATGTTCATACTGAAACTAAGCACTTTTTAATCCTCTTATTTCTTTTGTCCCTGTCTTCTGCTTCCATTGTCTCCAGTAAGTAAATCACCACACTCCATGGTTTTTGTTATTGTTATGCCTGGCTCTGACTGGCCCACTTTTATACCTTGACACCACTTCAGGCACTTGCTGGAGGCATTCTGTTTAAGACAGACAGACAGTGACATGAGAAATAAAATATTTAATTTCATTCAAAGATACCAAATGACATCAGTCCTGGTTACATAATCTGAGAGGACAGCTGCAGTTGCAAAACTGACCAGGGAATGTGTCAGCGGGAGGTTCTGAATATTTTAATTTTTTTTCTAGAAGCAAATAATGGAACAGTTTGTTTCAGTAAAACATTTCTTTTAAAATAGGCTGATGATGTATATGTCTTGGATTAGGAAAAAAGAGTAAATGCCTACACTTGTATGTTGTGAGCAGGATAGGCAGCTGCCTGTTCTGAACAGGACATAAGGAATCATCCCACTCAGGTACTGCACTTCCTACCACCTCTTATGGCACAATCCTGTACTGTGTTTGTGCCAGTGGTGGAGTGTGTGCCCCACTGGCGTGTGCTGTCACAAACATGTAGTAAAGGATGTTGTGACAGTGCGCCTTCACAAAGTGACGGAGCGAAGGCTAGATCCTTCCTACTGATGCCAACTTAAGGAGCAGTGCCCACCAGAGTAGTAAAGTTCAGCATTGTGCAGTGCAGGGGCAGAAGAAGGGCAGGTCCAGTCCCCCCCCCCCCGTCCCTGCATTCCCCAAACACATGAGGTCCTTAAATGTTACTTCCGGTTTTGCTAAAAAACTGGAAGTGACATTCTAATGCCTTCTGGAGGCCTTAGAAGGCCTTCTGAGGTGCATGGCCTCCCCAGATCTCAGAACATCCTCCAGAAACAACCGGAGCATAGCTCCAGTCACATTTGGAGGGGGCACAGGTGCAGCCCAGGTCAGGGGTGGCCCTGGAAAATGTGCCTCAGGGCAGCACACCTTTTGGCTTACACTGCTGCATTGCATTGTCTGTTTTTTTAAGTGCATTTGGCGTGTCTTGTGTGTCCCGTGTAGTTCTGTTTTCTATCTTAAGCAGCATTTGACCTTCAGGATTTTTAGTACTAGTGTAGTGTAGTACTAGTGAAGTATTAGTGTACTGGTGTAGTTCCTCTGGGCAGAACTGCTAGAAGCTTCTGACCACACCACCAAGGCCATCAAGGATGGACTAAAAAAAAAATAGCACTGTCACTGACCTTTATGGCAGTCCTTGTCATATTCCTATTCTTGTAATAATTTTTAGAAGCAGATAATCCTTGTTACGTACAGATGAAAACAGAGACATTACAAGAAATCCCTTAAGGGGATTTTTACAATCATAGAAGGTTCTCTCTTTCAAGAACCACACAACATTTCAGATATATCTTCCTGGTCTGATCTCACTTCTGGCCTCCAGTTGTCTCCCACACAGGCTGACAAGCAGCTCCTTCATCTCTCACATGGAGGGCAGCCAATACGCGTCTTCGCTCACACCAAAGAGCAGATGGAATAACTCAGCTCAGTTTGTCAGCTGCTTCAAGGTCTCACCGTTCAGGGAGCTGTCGGTGGCCTCGAACTGGCGACCTTCCGATGTTATCTTCGGGCTAACAGAGGCTCTACCCTCTAGACCAGACGTCCTACCAAATACAAAATAGGCAGTGAGTGTGTTTCTGGTTGGGGGCCTCATGCACATGCAATTTCATTGACAGTATGAAGAAAAAATGAGACTTCAATGCATCAAATACCACAAAAAGTAAAGAATAATTGCATACATGTGAAGAAAAAATGCTTTTGAAGAAGTCTAGCTTAAAGAAGCTTTAGAGCTTGAAGAAATTCAGTATGCACATATTTTGAGTTGTGCTCTTCCACAATGTTGTATACCAATATAGTATAACAAGTATTTAGTTGTCTTTCTGGCACTTAGTATGTTTACCGGTAGTCTTACTAAGAAAATTCAAGGTTCTTTTAAGCTCTGTTAATACTCTCAGTTTGACTCTTGGTGGTAACCTTGAAAAATCTTTGTTGACTTTGCTTGGTAAACCTATCAGCAGACACACTGAGAGTAAGTTTTGTGTGGGTTTTTCCCCCTCTTTTTTTGCCCTCCATTACCAGCAATCCCTCTTTGATTGGTACAGAATATTCCTGAAGTGTCACAGAATATGTTCATGTTGGATTTCCTTTCAGCTTAAATTTGACTTTTCTCTGCACCCATGGACTTGTTCTTCCCCCCTTTTTTGGCAAATTCATCTGTCACATATGGAAACAAAGATAAACTGCTGGTGAACAAAATTCCTAGCACTGACTCTTGGATAAAGAGAAAAGACAATATCATCTTTGCTTCCACACTACCTGTTTTCTCCAGAGTGGAAATAATTTGTTCACTTGGTTTTTAAGGAGAATTCAGAAGATGGAACTGCCAAAATGATTCACTGTAGCATTTTCTGTGTTGTCCTTTTCTTTAGACCTGATTTGTGGTAATTTTGTCTTGAAACACACTGCTGGCTAATCCGTTGTAGCCTCACTAAAGACTATTTAAACATGGAATATTATCACTTTAATTAGTAGACTCCTTCTTGGTACTTTCTTTTAAAGTAGCTTCTGTCCCTGTAATTGAGGCATTCCTAAATTGGCTCATAGCTAGTCTATTCCTGCATAGTATAGGGTAGTGGTAGGAACTTTCCAGGGATGGTCTCTTGGTCCCTGTTGCAAAAACTCTCATTGCAAAAACACGCATTTTCCACAACTTCAACCCTGACTTGCAACTCAGGGCAGTGACTTGGAAAAGAGTCATGACTCGTATAGACACGAGTAATGGAGACTTGGGTTTTTTGTGCCTGAGACTTGGTTTTGTGTCTGTGTGTGTTTGCTTGCTATTTTTTCACTGCTTTCACACCACACAAAAGACCTTGTGGGTTGATCGAGAAGCCGTCATTCAGACCAGCGTGAGCAGCAGCAGACATGGTGAGAGGAGGGTAGGTTGATTCCAGGAAGCAGGAGCTGGGGTGTGGAGGAGAGGAGGAAAGCTTAAAGAGGCTGGGAGGAGGAATGAGAAGGTGGGGCACCACCGAGAGAAGGTGGGGCAGCTAGGACATGAGGACAGAGCGGGCTCTCTTGTCCATCTTGGATGGAATGGACGATCCATTGAACAAAGGATGAAAATTTTTTTTTTCTGGACAAGGAAGGGGAGAAGGAGGAGCCCAATGGATGGGGGACGGGGTTCTTGCAATAGCAACTAGTGGCTGGATATGTCAGGAAGGAGGCAAAGGAGGCTGGCAAACCAGGGTGAGGCATTTTCTATTACAAGGAGGAAAGAAACCCATTGACTGTAATGGGACTTCTTAGTAGAGCTGCAAATGATTGGGTTGTAAACCTCCTGGCTGCTGCATGTGACCCTCTCTCCCGCCTACTGCTTCTGACCCCTCACACTGTTTGTCCCCTCCCTCCATGCTGAGCTCGGATGAAAGGAGCATTCATCGCATGCCTGAATACATGTGATTCACATGTAGTCTGCACTAGTGACTTGTCCATTTTTACTCCAGATGAGAGTGACAACATTATACCAATTCAGAATCTACAGTCTATATATCACATAGTGGTACTACTAGGCACACCTTATGGCCCAATCCTATCTGGGCCTTGTGCATGAAACAGTGCTAATGGTGTGACAGTCACTGCGACAGCACGCCGGCCAGGGCTACCTGCTCACTGATTGCTTTAGAATGATGTAGCATACACAGAAACAGCTGAGAAACACCAGCATAATAGCCCAGCATGTGCAGATACCATGAAATGATTATTTGACTAGATGCAAGTGATGTGCTGTAAGCAAGGCCAATCAAAACAATATTCAATTAGCTTATCTATCCTGCAGTGGAGGCACAATTAAACTATGCCTTTGTCCTTTGATGTGATCCTGCTCTTGATCACAAAATTCACACACAGGAAAACTCCATTTATCTGCCTCTCAGCCATAGTGAATACATATTTCATTCTTTTCATAATCAGTTGTATAGCTAGCTTCTTAATCTTATTAATTCTCTTTATTTGTCCAACTTGGTGCCAAAACTTGTCATAAGAATTTCTCTTAACTAAAATGCCATGATAATATTCTAGGTGTGTTCTTAACAAAATTTTGTAGTGAGGGATTATCACTTTTTTGCTCCATTACTTATGTCTCCACAGCCAATAACCTTCCTTCCTGCTATATTTTTTGTATTGGCAACCTTCAGTCTCGAAAGACTATGGTATCGCGCTCTGAAAGGTGGTTCTGGCACAGCGTCTAGTGTGGCTGAAAAGGCCAATCCGGGAGTGACAATCCCTTCCACACTGGGAGCAAGTGCAGTCTGTCCCTGATCTGTCTCCCTGGCTATGGGCCTTCCTTCTTTGCCTCTTAGCCTCAGACTGTTGTCAAAGTGTCTCTTCAAACTGGGAAAGGCCATGCTGCACAGCCTGCCTCCAAGCGGGCCGCTCAGAGGCCAGGGTTTCCCACTTGTTGAGGTCCATCCTTAAGGCCTTCAGATCCCTCTTGCAGATGTCCTTGTATCGCAGCTGTGGTCTACCTGTAGGGCGCTTTCCTTGCACGAGTTCTCCATAGAGGAGATCCTTTGGGATCCGGCCATCATCCATTCTCACGACATGACCGAGCCAACACAGGCATCTCTGTTTCAGCAGTGAATACACGCTAGGGATTCCAGCACGTTCCAGGACTGTGTTGTTTGGAACTTTGTCCTGCCAGGTGATGCCGAGGATGCGTCGGAGGCAGCGCATGTGGAAAGTGCTCAGTTTCCTCTCCTGTTGTGAGCGAAGAGTCCATGACTCGCTGCAGTACAGAAGTGTACTCAGGACGCAAGCTCTGTAGACCTGAATCTTGGTATATTCTGTCAGCTTCTTGTTGGACCAGACTCTCTTTGTGAGTCTGGAAAACGTGGTAGCTGCTTTACCGATGCACTTGTTTAGCTCGGTATCGAGAGAAAGAGTGTCGGAGATCGTTGAGCCAAGGTACACAAAGTCATGGACAACCTCCAGTTCATGCGCAGAGATTGTAATGCAGGGAGGTGAGTCCACATCCTGAACCATGACCTGTGTTTTCTTCAGGCTGATTGTCAGTCCAAAATCTTGGCAGGCCTTGCTAAAACGATCCATGAGCTGCTGGAGATCTTTGGCAGAGTGGGTAGTGACAGCTGCATTGTTGGCAAAGAGGAAGTCATGCAGACATTTCAGCTGGACTTTGGATTTTGCTCTCAGTCTGGAGAGGTTGAAGAGCTTTCCGTCTGATCTGGTCCGGAGATAGATGCCTTCTGTTGCAGTTCCAAAGGCCTGCTTCAGCAGGACAGCGAAGAAAATCCCAAACAAGGTTGGCGCAAGAACACAGCCCTGCTTCACGCTGCTTCGGATGTCAAAAGGGTCTGATGTGGAGCCATCAAAGACAACAGTGCCCTTCATGTCCTTGTGGAAGGATCTGATGATGCTGAGGAGCCTGGGTGGACATCCGATCTTGGGGAGAATCTTGAAGAGGCCGTCTCTGCTGACCAGAAAACAGAAAACTCCTGCCCTAAAGCTGGGCACCTGGAACGTTAGAACAATGACACCTGGCTTCTCTGATGACCTGCAAGAAATAGACGATGCACGCAAAACAGCTGTCATCGACATGGAGCTGAGCAGTCTGCAGATGGACATCGTCGCCCTTCAAGAGACTAGGCTGCCAGATTCTGGATCTGTCAAGGAGAGAAATTTCTCATTTTTCTGGCAGGGAAAACAACCAAACGAAACCAGGGAACATGGCGTTGGCTTTGCGGTCAGAAATACCCTGCTGAAATCCATCATCCCACCTACTGTGGGAAGTGAAAGAATTTTGTCCCTGCAGCTCCAGTCATCAGCAGGACCTGTCACTCTCATCAGTGCTTATGCACCCTGTCGTCTCCAGCAGAAGCCAAAGACAAATTCTATGATGACCTGGCCACCACTGTCAAGAAAATCCCTGTAAAAGAGCCATTGTTCATTCTCGGCGATTTCAATGCTAGAGTTGGTGCTGATAACAGTTCATGGCCCACTTGCTTAGGTCGGTTTGGCACTGGGAGGATGAACGAAAATGGCCAACGCCTGCTAGAGTTTTGCTGTCATCACGGTCTCTGTGTCAGCAACACGTTCTTCAACACAAAGCCCCAACATAGAGTCTCTTGGAGACATCCAAGATCAAAGCACTGGCACCAGCTCGACCTGATCCTCACCAGACGCTCCAGCCTTCCCAGCATCAAGATCACACGCAGTTATCATGGTGCTGCCTGCGACACTGACCACTCGCTGGTGTGCAGCAGAGTGAAACTGCGAACAAAGCGACTGTATCACACGAAAAAGGAAGGAAGACCTCGCATTGATACCAGCAAGACCCGGGATCAGAGAAAAGTGGAGGAATTTGCACAAGCGCTGAGGAATCTCTTCCAGGCCCAGCCGACGCAAACACATCCAACAGATGGGAACATTTCAAGAATACCGTTTACAACACCGCCTTGTTCCTGCTATAGCACCCCTATAAAGTAATGTCAAATTTGCTATCCAGGGTCACCTCATAATTTTTTAAAAAATGGTTTTTAATCATCAGTACTTTTCTCTCTCTCCAACCAAATAAATACTGCGCTGGAGAGTATTTTCAATCTCAAGGCATAATTTTACCCATGTTTCTAACATGGCCAAGAGATTGTTCATTAACTGTACTACATATTACCAATACCCTGGGGTCTTTAAACAGTGAGACACTGCATTCAATCATACACATTACTAAATAAATGCAGGACAGAAGTTAGTAAATTATCACATATTTGTGTTTACAACTGCTATAATTTACTACAGCATTTCTCAAACTGTGGGTCAGGATCCACTTGGTGGGTTATGACCGATTTCTGGTGGGGTCCCACAGAGCCTCCATTGAAAACAGGGTGATGGAAAGGTCAGATAACTAATTGCCTCAATACCTGAGGCTCTTCAAAAATCAGATCACTGCTCACTGCGCTGCAAAGATCTGAGCTCCCGCAGTTTGCATGATAGCTGCTAATTGCCTTGCAAACAGCTGAGCTCCTGCAGTTTGCAAACTTGTGTAAATATAGTGAGATAGTGTCTTCTCTGAGTCTTTTTTTTCTGGTGTGTTTTATTCCCAAGTCTGTCAATGACAGGTAGTGGGGGCAAGAGCAGGCTGGGTCACATAACTAAGCCCCTCAAGCCTTGAGGCTATTCATTAGGGCTTCCTCATGAGAAATGAATCAAGTTTTTTGCAAATAAACTCAATAAACAAAATATTACTTGTAAGTAAATAAATAAAATATTATTTCTTTCTAGATCACCTTTTTTAAAAGTCTTGTAAAGTTAGGTGGGACCCGATAGAATGTCATTTTAAAAAGTGGGTCCCGGTGCTAAAAAGTTTGAGAACTGGGACCTACTTGAACCTACTTAACCACTACTTCTTTTTACTTTTTAGTAATTTCTACTTAGAAATTACTTCTATGGTTACAAAAGCAGTTTCAATTGCTTTTACTAAAATGTAGCTAAACAGTAGTGAAACAACTTTTGAGGTAGTAGTTAGTAGTTGTAATTAGTACCTATCAGTGAACTCAGATAAGTTAGGAAATATTAGCACAATTCTACTTTTTGATAGCTGGCTGAAACTGACGACACTCCCTCACTTACCCCAGTCATGTCCCTATGGACGCTTTTCATTTAGGACTCCAGTTGACCAGTCATTCACTTCCCCTGTCTAGTATATTTGGGTTTCACTCTGTGGCTCCTTAGGCTTGAATGTTGTAATTATCAAGTACCAGGGTAGTGTTTAAGTGCTGCATTCCAAGAGGATTGTCACCTCTCTGACCTCGTTTGCTCTGGCAGAATTATGGAGAGGTTGCTCTAACCTCTGGGGGGGAAAAGTATGGAATATCTGGCTTGTAAGCTTCAGTTACTTGGGCTGTATATATACATTGAAAAATTCAGGCTCATTGTACCATTGATATGGTTGTCCTTTCTGTGCACAGTCAGTTGTTATCAGTATAATCACCTTCTTGTAAAATTAAAGAATTTCAGCATGCTTCTGTTTCCTTTTGGAACTCAGAATGTCAGCTCAGTGATGGATAACTCTTTGCATGTGGAAGGTCCAATATGCTATGATTGCCATTATGGTTACTATTTTGTATGAACATTTTGGCCCTTGAACAAGTTACATGGCTGCAATAACTTTAGCAAATTCCAACAATGATATTGCTACAAGTGAAACTATTTGCATGCCCCTAAAACCTACTTGTATTAATAAATAATGTAATCTGGCATAGTTTACCCTGTCAGGCTCATGCAGAGCCTCTGAGAGAAATTTTATTACAGGGTACAAAAGTCTCTTTTGTGCCCCTTCTCAAAGGGGGTGGGGAGGGAGTGAAACAGAGTGAAGGGAGGGTAGCAGCAGTTGGAAATGTCTTTGGACCCCAGGTGTACTGGGCTTCCCAGTGTGGTGTCCGGGTGCACCTGTCCATGCAGCATCAGCAGCTAGATACAGTAATACATAAAACCAAACACACTCCTAAGTCTCTCTAAAATCTCCAGCTTCCCACGCAGGCAACGAGTCTGGGCGAGATAGGAAAATGTAAGATCCCAGGAAATTGCCGAGCCACTGGCATTGGTGCGTTTAGGACAGGGGTTGTGAGAGGGGAGTAATGGTGGGGAGGGGAGAGGGGAGGGCAGAATGGGGATTGGGGGTTGGATCAGGCCTGGGGGGCGGGGTAGGATCAGCAAAGGAGGCCTCTGCCATATCCTGAGCCTCTTCTCAGGTCTGAAAGCCACATAGCTGTCTTCTCAGATTTGCACCAGCAATTTTGCTAGTGCAGATCTGAGTAACCCCATTGAGCAGGCTTGACATGGGGTAAGAGAACATTTGTTCCCTTAAGCCAAGAAGAACTCCAATCTGCTCAATTCCAGCGCTAGATACAGTGTGGGCCAGTGCGGCTCCACTGTACCAGTAGTGGATAGGATTAGGCTGCTGGTTCCAGTTTCAAGTCATGAGACTCCTGGTTCAGGTCTCTGTGTTTCTGATGCCTCTTTTCTTCCTATCATCTGGGGCATGGATTGATGTGATCTGCACTAGTTGTATACAACTAGCAGATTCCAGTTGTGGTAAGTGGCTACTTTGCACATTGAAAGAGCAGCAAAGAATGGATGAATGAGTGTAATAATCTAACTTGTAATATGTAAAATGGTCCTGAGTCACCTGCTAGTCACAAGCTCACAAGTAGATCATCCTGAGCTACAGCACACTGGAGTCCACCATGAACCTGGCGATGTAATGAATCATTCTGTGGTGGCTTTGAGGACTGTGTACCTTCATATACCATCGCCATAGTGGAGGTGAGAACCTTCTTGTATTCTTTTATTCATTAGGTATGATCTGCTGCAGCACATGGCAGGGATCTTAATGGAATTCTTTGTCTGAAGATGCTGGCTGTATCTAGAAGCAACTAAAATCTTTTTTCTATTTAAGAAGTGTTTACTGAATTTTAAGTAGTTCTAGCGCCATCCTAACTTGCGCTGGAACAGGCAGGCCAACTGTGGCTCAGCCAGGGGCAAGGGGAAACATTTCCCCTTACCCTGAGGAAAGCCGCAGTGGCCCCAATGGGTCTACTTGGATCTGCACCACCTGACGAGGTGATGCAGATCCAAGCAGAATGGAGCAGCCAGGAGCCACTCTGCGCTGCCCAGGAACGGGGGCTAGGTTCTGGCATAACTGCTGGGTCCTGGTCCTGCCTCCCACTCCCTGCCCACCCACCGCTCACCTTCCTCTGCCGTGACAGGCCCGCCTCCCTCCCGCCTCCTCCACACCCTCCACCTATCCTCTAGACCAGGGGTGCTTAATAGGTGGATCGCGATCTACCGGTAGATCGCGAGGCAAAATGAGTAGATCGCGGAGTGCCGACCCCTCCCTTCAGGTGCCTCTGGGAGGAAATGCCGGGAGTAAGGCCCATTGTACTCAATGGGGCTTACTCCCAGGTAAGTGTGGCTAGGATTGCAGCCTCACAGCCTAATCCTAGGCATGTCTACTCAGGAGTAAGTCCTGTTATACTCAGTGGGGCTCAAGGTACACCAACATACATTGTACACATAAATGTTATATGTTATGATGGCGCGAACATTGTAAAAAAAACTCTGGTAGATCTCCGGGCCTTGCTGGGTTTCAAAGTAACTCTCGAGCCAAAAAAGTGTGAGCACCCCTGCTCTAGACCCTTGCACCAGCCAGCCACGGACTTACCATTCCTTGCCACCATGGAGGCTGAATTTGGCCTCCGCCGGCTGGCATACCTCCGTGTACCGGCACAGCTTACTCCCACAGATGCACAAACATGTTTTAGGGCATATTTGCCACCCTCCTGGGTTGGATTAATTAGGATTGTGCTCTATGTTTTTTATGTTTTAATTATTTTAATTATTTTAAATTCTGTCTTATTTGATTGCATCATGCTTTGAGTGGTGCAAACAAACATTTGATATAATCATTATTGGTATTTAAGGGCTACTGTGCATTATTTCATTATAATCACCTATTAAAATTTATTATTATCAACAACCTTATTAACAGACTATTATTAACAGTTTTGTTTTATATAGTTCTTGCTATATGTACTGGATCATTGACTTATAGCACAATCCTAACTATGTGCTCTGGCAGGCCTTCTCACATGCACTTGTGCTTGTGGAAATGTTCTGGCCATCCCACCAGCACACCAGCTAGAAGTGTTGTCACAAAACGCTTTGTGGTGGACACTTCACCAGTGCACCAGCTCAATGGGATTGGACCGTTACAGTGTGAGCCTATACAAGTTTACTTAGAAGTAAGTTACATTTTATTTAATAGGGCCTACTCTCAGGTAAGTGTGCATAGGATTGCAGCCCTAGGGAAAAATGTGTCAATTTCCCTTGAAAGCAGGTTGATTGCAACCAAATAGAAGTTTCTCCTTTTTGAACCCTTTCTGATTGTTGACTTATAACATCGATTGTTTCAATTTTTGGAAATAATGTGTTTTTAGGTATGTTATTGTTAGTGCTTTGCATTAACCATTCATGAATTATGATCATTTGAAGGCGAGTATCAGGGCTAGTGTCATACAACAGACCTGACTGGGCACAATCTGATGGCCCACAGCAGTGATAGGGGTCACATCCATGCCCAGCTACATCTGACCTATTGCTGAGGTTACTGCCATCTTCTCCATGGCCTGGTAAACCATGGGGCACTTACTGGGCAATATCCATATTGCAGGTTGAAGCAAGTTGCAGTGAAGCAAGTTGCAGCTGCAGCTGCAAGCAGATGAGAATTATCCTTCATGCCACAGTTGTAGTCGCAACACAAAGGTGGTTTTCTTTCCTTCATTCTCTGAGCAGAATTTCCTTCTGCTTTCTTTCCATCTAAGCAGGGGCTGGGCATAGTTGGCATGCACATCTGGGGAGGCCCAGAAAATCTTGAGCCGAAGCTCCCCTTCCTGACTGCTCATGGCCCTGGCAAGCATGACAAAGATAAGCGTAGACATAAATATATTTTAGAAATTTTAGAAATATATTTTAGAATATTTGATCACATATTTTCAGCTCATTACCAGTTCCTAGAAATGCTTTCTTATAAAAGCACAGATCATGTTCACCGTCTTGTCACAGTTTAAACCAAGTCCTGTGAGGAGCATTAAAAGAGCTAGGTATGTTAGCCTACAAAAGACAAGACTAAGGGGAAATACTGCAGTTGTCTTCAAGTGTCTGAAGGGTTGTCATGCATCTCTTTGCTGCTGAGATGGAATCTACTTATTAGTTGAATCTGTTCATGTAGAAAGTAGTTGTAGGGAAGTAGATGAAGGCTAGACATTGGGAAGAATTTCCTAACTGAAAATTGTCCAGTACAGAAACAGTTTACTTTGTGCATTAGTGGGGTCTTTCTCTCACTAGAAAGGTTCAAGCAAACATTGGTCAGCTTCAGCCTGTCTGCTGCAGTCAGGGTTGCTACAGAAGGTTGGACTAAACAAAGGTTGGACTAGATGATCTCCAAAGTCACTTCCAGCTCTAATTGCCCAATCCTATTCTCCCCCCACCCCCGCTGGAACAGCTGTGTAAAAACATGCCAGCTGTATCCAGGTGGATTGGGAGGCCTTGGAGATGAAGGGGATTTAAATCCCCTTGCACCTCCATAAGCCTCCATAAGTGATTTCACTATCATAAATCCAAGGAGAGAAAGGGGGCAGGATGACTGCAAGAAAAGGTGATAGGATACAGCATGCACCATCACTGCTGGATCCACATCCTCCCAGAGCCTCCCCACATCCATTACACCCCCCCACCTAGTTTTGCTTGCTCCCTACCCCTGTTCCGTCCTCCCCTTGCTTCCTCCTGCCTTCTCTGCCATCTGTTGGCAGGCAGCTGGGTATCCACTGGCATGGACAGGAAGGCTGCGGCCTTCCTGTCAGCACCCCAGCAGTGCAGCTCACTGCCAGAGATCATTTTATGGCCAGCATTTATGGCCAGTACTTTATGGTAGTAAATGCCAGCAGAACTTCTATTCTGCTGCTGCCTGGCTCCAATAAGATTGGTCTGTAATTGTGATTCTCTGAATAATAATTTTAATGTGTTTCTACCTGTAAAATTCATATTGAGTTTAGTTAGACCCAGTTCCTTGAAGCAATTCAGTTTTACTATCTACCTCCCATGAGTCTTGCTTTATTGGACCTTTTCTATCTGTTTTTCTGTTACACAGTGTTTTACAATTATGTGTGGCAGAAGAAAATGTTTGTCTTGTTTTGGAGGGTGCACAGCGAAGCCCTTCCAAGATGTTCCATACAAGTCCCACAACCTTCTCTACATTTATGCCCTGCCTCCAGTTCTTTCACAGACAAAGGACTTTAGCTGGTGTAGTTGTGTTCTTAGAATTGTCACTTGCAGTGGTGAGAATGAGCCAGCAGAGGGAAGAACAGCAGGGACTTCACAATTTAAGTGTTGAACAGTTTGGTTTTCCTGAGGCTCAAACAAGTGCTAAAAATGAAATGAAATAGAATTGCTCATGTGAACCTTAAGAACCACAATAATTTTCTTCTCTTTTTTGTCATGGTTATATACACATAAAGGTAAAACTTCATGGATATGGTGTAGTGAACAGTAGTGCACAAAAGCTTGTGCTACACTACATTGTGTTAGGTGTCATAGAATTTTATTTTTTTAATAACAAACAGCACATTTCTGTTTAATTGTACATTTCTGTTTAATTAGGGCACAATCCTAATTAAACAGCACATTTAAACAGCACATTTCTGTTTAATTGTACATTTCTGTTTAATTAGGGCACAATCCTAACCAGGTCTACCAGGTAAGACCTATTTTGTTCAGTGGAGCTTACTCTCTGGAAAGTGCAGTTAGGATTGTAGCCTTAGGACCAAATCTTATCCACTTTTCCGGTGTCGGTGCAGCCGTGCCAATGGGGCGTGTGCTTGGTCCTGTAGCGGGGAGATAGTCACAGAGGCCTCCTGAAGGTATGGGAACATTAATTCCCTTACCTTGGGTTTGCATTGCAGCTACACCAGTGCTGGAAAGTTGGATAGGATTGGGCCCTTAATCATTCTCTCCAGGCTGCATCCTATTAGCTATCCATGATCCAGTCCCTCCAATCCAACCCACTCCCCCATTCCAGTTTTGTGCATACTGCAGCCTTTTATTGCAGGACCCTTCTTGTGTCATACTATTTATGTTGGTTTCTGCTGCATCACGCTGACCTGCAGAGACCCCCCAAAGTACTCTTTGCCCTTTCCACCTCCCAGAGAACCTACTTTCTGTATTGTTTTCCAGAAGCATAGACACTTCTTATGGGAACTGGTAAATGTAATCAGATTGTTTGTGAACTGATGGTACTTGGAACCAAACTGCATGTTGCACCGTTTTCTGTGTAGCTTTCCTCAAAAGTTGCAGCCATCCCAGACTTCAGTCAGAAGCAAAGGAAGTGAGGTGGGGCTGGGTGGACTTAGCCCCTTTCCTGAAGACATCTTTTTCTCTCATAATTGCCACTCATTGCAGGAAAGCTGCCTTTCCTGCACTGAGGGGAAGAAATAGGGACTTGTATCTCCCCCCCCCCCCCCGGGAAGAAAGCAACTTAGGGGACAATGTTTACAGTTGAAAGGACTGGCAGTGAAAGCACTGAACAGTCTTTTCCTCATGTGCCCATGATTTGCTCCTGGTCGCAGGCTTCAGTGTTGCTTTTCATATTAAAAAATGAGGGCAACTTCCATGGAACTCCTTGTGACATGTAGTTTAGCCCTTAAATACAATGTTTTACCTCAGGCTAACTGGAGGGAATCTGGATCCCAAGCTCTGTGGGAAGAGATGAGTTGGGTGTTTTATTCCATTGATCTGATGAGTTATTTTCCAGAAAGGGCTCTGAATTCTTAAATATATGGACTTCTTGTTTGGATCACTTGACACCTCCTGGTCTTTCCTCCTTGGGGCATAAACAGTTCTAAATGACCTGTCATTTTGCAAAATTTCATGAACCACAGCAAATGCAAACACTTTACATTTATGAAAGGTTTCAGCTATAATAATATTTACATTTTACATTTTGTTCTATCTATAAATCCTTATTATGGCAGGAGTAAAAAAATAAGTAAATGTTATATGACATTTTTATTACCTATTTATTTAATATCTCAAATTAAATGCCCTACTGCTGCAATTTGGAGGTTATGAAAATGTTGAATGACACCCTGCTATGTCTGCAGTTCTCAATCCACACATTTAAAAAGTCACTTAAAAAAAGCAATTTGTGACATTCAGGAAAAAGTGAGGATCATGGCCGAGCATCCAGTTCTGAAGATAGACAGTTGATCCTCAGTATCTACAGAGTATCTGTTTCCGGACCTCCGATGGTTTCCAAATCCACGGATAATGAAATCTGCGATTGGGCCTCTGGATGTGACCACAACTGCTTTCCTGTTGCATCTGGAGGTGTTGGGAGGCTGTCTCAAAGGCCTGCCAGAGCCTTCTAAAAGGCGGTACTGGTTTAGCTAAAAGGTCATGTCTGGGAGGTCCTCTAAGGGCCTCCATTGCAGGCTTGTGATCCATGCTGAGTCAAATTGAAGGATCGCAAACCTGCAGATGATGACTGACTATATCGCCACAATAGTAACAGATAACATAGTTGTGACATTGCCACAGCAACATTCTATGTGAAGCAAGTAAAGACTGCCCACTCTACAAACATACTAAGGCTTTATATATGTTTGTAGGTTTTCATAGCCAGCAATGTTAAGGCTTTCATGGCTGGATGAGTTTAAAACATAATTTAAAATGTTGCTCAAGTCTTTAAGCCACGGATTAAAACGCACTGTAGGAACATTGTCCCAACATTTCACTTTCAGTTGTGGAAAACATCTTCAAGGGGTTACAAAGAATTTGCATCCTCTCATCTGTTAGCTGGCCACCGGCTTAATTGCTAGCTCCTGCTTGAATTTTTAAAGGCACATGAACACTCTGCCTGTTCATCATTACCACAGTCCACATTACACATTACACATTCATTACACATTACCACAGAAACCATTACCATAGGTTTCTCCTCAAAGTTTTTTATTCTATTATATTTGAGGCTTTACATATACTGATGGTCTCTTCTTTTTTTTGTTCATATTGTTTTTATGTTTTTAAATTTCAGTGGCCTCTCTATAGATTCTAGTGTGGTATTGTTGCACTGCAGAAAGAACCTGAGGGTGACATTTATTTGATGACCAGTTCTCACAGCATGCTCTGCCACTGCTGATTTTTCACTTTGTGAAAAACTTAGATATTTGTGTTTCCTTAGTATCATGCTCCTTTTTGTGGTCCCTATGTAGACTTTCCCATGCTTGCAAGGAATACGATATACACCATCCGTGGAAAGTGGTGGTCTTTTATCCTTCATGGACCACAACGCCTGAGATATCTTTTTGGTAGGTCTATAAATGGGTCTGAGGTTGGCTTTCTCCAGTATCTTCCCAATTTTATCCATGATGTTCTGGATATAAGGCAAAAATACTTTTGTTCTGGTGTCATCTTCATGTGCAGTCACTGCCCACTCAGCTTCAAACTGATTCTCCTTATAAAATAGTAATTTCTGGAAGCAGATTCCAGAAAAGCAACCATTTTCCTGCCTCTAGTCTCTACAACACCAAAAAAAAATTGCAGGGATGGGGTTGTCACTTTCGCTTTTTTGCCCAACATGCAAAAGTATTCAATACTGGCATGGATTCTACTCTGCTGTTTTGCAGTTGCTTTATAAGCTCTTAGTACTGCATTTTAGGATTGTGCTAACAAACCTTCTAAATAAGTCCACAAAACGTATTAGCCAACAGAATATTTAACTAGCCTGCCTGCTTCCCGTCACACACTAATATAAGTCATTGTACCATATCAACATGCACAATATCAGCTCTATAACAGTTTTTTTTTTTTCCTTGTCTGGTTGCCTTAAAGCAATTCCTACATGTGACAGGCAATTAGCTTTTTTGAGACTGGCCAACAGAGATGGTCTGGGAATGCAGAAATTACCTTAGCATATGTCACAAACTAGCACCCCATTCAAGAGGAAGCTCCTCTTTTTTCCAATGACAATGACAGCACACTGTGTACCTGAAGCTGACCTAGGAATCAGCTTATCACATTCTCCATTCTATCCAGAGCTCCAAGTTGTATACCTGCTAACACCAACCAAATCCATATTGCTAAAGTTATTCAATTCAATCAATTCTGAGCTGATGGTACCCGAGACAAGAATTTCCAGGAACCAAGAGCTCATTTTCTGTAATAAAAATTATGCTGGTTCATTAATTCAGAAATTATTTTTACTTTGCAAAGCTCTGCCTAGAAAGAATGAAATTTAAGGTCAGAACCCTAGTGACATTTTGCTAAACGTTCTTCTTCATTTTGACCCCTTTGCTTTTGCAATGACTCATTGGTTCCATCCTTAAATTAATAAGAAATGTTCCACTGTTATCTCTAAGCAAAAATGGGTACTGTGTGTGGAAACTGTTTCCCCACATTAAATCATATTTTACAGTTCAATCATCTGTAAGTTCTCCATCTGTCATGTTGACATTCTCTTCCTTATAAAATGCAGGATAGATTTAAGCAAAAAATGTGTAATGGTTTGAAAGAAAATATGGAGCAATAGCCATATAATTATTTTATTTGATTCTGGGCGCAATCCTAACCCCTTATGTCAGTGCTTTCCAGCACTGACATAAGGGCAATGCAGCTCTGAGGTAAGGGAACAAACATTCCCTTACTTTGAGGAGGCCTCCCTGAGTGCCACCCAACTTTAGGATGCAGCATATACCCCATTGGCACTGCTATGTCAGTGCTGGAAAGCGCTGACATAAGGGGTTAGGATTGCACTCTACATGTTATGCATTTGTTTTGTAGAAGGATTTTAATTGGGAAGGGAGGCAGTGCCCTAAGCTCTGAAATAAGACATTTTTTAGAGTCTTATCCCACCCCGTTTTTATTGCCTATCTCAAGTTGTGGAAGAATGTCAGGTGTCAGAGAATCTGTGTATTCTAATGTAATAACTGTCCAATGTAATGACTGTCTATTTTTTAGAAGACATAAAATTATTCTGTTTTCATTTGGAGAGAATAATATTATTTATAAGCCCTTCTGGTACATTGGACTTGAAATTTCCAAGTAGCTGTTTTGTATTCTTTGTTTCTTTTTTTGTTTGGAAGTTACTGAACAAATGATTCAGCTATTTTTTTCCTAAATTCCTCTGCTATAATTAAGGGTGCAACTTATTTTTCAGTGATTTCTGGATATCTTACATAATTTCTGAACATTGAAAGAGAAACAGAATCCTCATTATGCATGTTTTCTGGGCTGCAGAAGATGATAAGATAATAATAATGCCTGTAATCATTTAAAGGGAGTAAGAGCCGGGGCCACATTCTGTCCTCAGTTACTCCAAATAACTCAATTGACGTCATTAGTGTATAATTGAGGTCGGAATTTAGCCTACAGAGTTTAAGATCATTAATCCTGGCGATTCTAAGTACATTGCTGTGAGAAGGATGTTGTTTAGAGCTATGTAATTACAAAGTGTGAGGCCTGGTTTTGTGTATACAGTATAAAACGTAGTTATACAGCCAACTTGTATATTCACAGAAAAATAAAATTGTACTTTCCACAGAAGTGACAAGTATAGGATGAAAGGCTCTCTCACAAGAGTATAACTTTCATGGCAGTACTGGACATTTGAGAAAAAAGAAAAACTTGAACTGTGATAGTTCCTCTCACTATTAGGATATTTATCTTCTAGCATATAACCTATTCTTCATGTACACACAGGTGGGAATATATTTTAGTTTTCTGGGTGCCCAGAATAAACAATTTTGTGCATTACAGATTCTTATTGCTAAGCATAATAATGTTGATGTTTATGAAATCTCAAGTATTCCTATAGTATCTTACCTTGTTACAGATAAAGCACTTTGATGAAATGTTGCTGCCTAGACTCATTCCTTGTTCCTTCCAACTGATACCCTTTTTATTTGGTAGCTTACAGCTTGAGTACTGTTCACAAGGAGAGGATCCTACAATGCACCCTTGGCTAGCATGCCCTTTCCCTGTGATAAGCTTTGAGTGTATATTAGAGGAGGATAAGCTGTCTCATCCCCAACCAGTACTGTACTTGGGGAGTAGCATTGCATTTCTTGTTCTCTCCTCCCACAATTTCCTACTAGTACAGTTTATATGATAATTGAAGAAACACTGGTGGCACGTGTGGAAGTATTTTGGTGCCACTTCCACATCGGGATTGTCTGCTATTGATTCCAGCAGTCCATTGTGGTTAAGGATGATGTACTAAGGTAACATTGGAAGAAGTTGATGTGCATATTGAAGCACTAATGGTTCAAGAATTATTAGAATCAACCTTCTAATACTTTGGAGGAATTACTCCAGAGTGTAGCACACTCACTATGTTCCATTGCGTAGCTCCTCCCACTTTGTTATTTTTTAAAAGTTTAACATTCCAATTCTAGACCCTGTCAGCCCACAGCATGATGTGCCACTAATAGAGCTTGTGCTGCATACTATGGTGGGGGGTCAACCAAAAGACGTGGGAAAGGGAAGTAAAAATATTTTACTTAATCTGTGGGCAGCCTGCCTCCATTGGGTCTCCATGGACCTATGCCAGCTATTGATAGCCAAACCTAAAGGTGGTACTGCCTCTGGGTGCAGCGGCGCCAAAGCGGCTACTGTTGCATCCTGTGACCCTGCAGCAGCTGCCAAGAATCTTAGGGGAAGGGGACTTTTGTCCCCTTCCCCCAGGGAAAGCCCCAAGCCCCACAATGGAGCTTCTCAAGTTTGAGTCAGTTATTTTCCCAGTACAGACTCAAGAGACTCCATGTTGACCTTTCTTCAGCCTGCTGAGCTATTGTTATGTTTTACTGACTACAATGTGTAGTTTCACCATGAGGGGCATTTGAAGTTATTGCCTGTGCCTTGGTCACCTCTTGCAGTTATGGCTAACTCATAGCCCAAGCCTATGTATGTCTACTCAGAAGTAAATCCCATTGTGATCAGTGGGGCCTAATCTCAAGAAAGTGGGCATAGGATTGTAGCTTTACGCCCATATAAGTTTGTATAGGCTTGCAGCCTCAGAATACCTTTAGGGATAAATGAGATTAGGATTTACAACAAACATTGCCAAACTGCAGAGGAAATTAGTATTTACGCAGTTTGCAATTTGGCAATGTTTGTTGTAAATCCTAACCTCATTAAAGCTATAAGATGACATTGCTATTCTTTCAATTTTTTTGTATAAGTAGGAAAAATAATTTTCAGACATACCCCCTTATCTGTGGGAGTTCCATTCTGGAACTCTCTGTGGATACCTGTAACTGCAGATATGGATGAATTCCCATCCCTGTGGTCTGGGGGCTGCCCTCCTCCAAAAGTGAGGGGAGCTCTGCTCCTCTTGACTCCAGAGGGGCTTCTGAGCCCAGTTTCAAGAGAAACCAGAAATGACTTTTTAATGCCTTTAGGGCCTGGCCTCCCAATGCCTTAGAAGACATTAAAAACGTCACTTCTGGTTTCTCTATGAAACTGGAAGTCACATGTTTTGAGCCATACTGCTCTGTCTGAGCCCGGTAGGGGCCTGGGTTGGATGTCCTCGGCTACTGCTGGGCTCAGAAGCCCCTCTGGAGGTGAGGACAGCAGAGCTCCTCGCTTCTACTCAGCGTGTAGTTGGTCTGTAGAACTCCTTGCCACAGGACGTGGTGACGGCTCTGACCTAGATGTCTTTAAAGGGGGAACTGGACAGATTTCTGGAGGAAAAATCCATTACGGGTTATAAGCCATGATGTTTATGTGCAACCTCCTGATTTTAGAAATGGGCTATGTCAGAATGCCAGATGCAAGGGAGGGCACCAGGATGCAGGTCTCTTGTTATCTGGTGTGCTCCCTGGGGCATTTGGTGGGCCGCTGTGAGATACAGGAAGCTGGACTAGATGGGCCTATGGCCTGATCCAGAGGGGCTGTTCTTATGTTCTTATTTTCTAGAAGAGGTGCAGGGTGGCCTGGACCCGATCCACAGATAACTGAATCAGTGGATACAGGATCCGTGGATATGACCCCCCCGTATTTATATAATTTAGAAAAAAATATGACATGTATGTTGTTTCTATTAATAATAATTTTAAAAGCTGGAAAAACAGATTCTTTTCCCCCCACAGATTTAACATCTTTTAAGCCAGTTTTCCCTTTGACATCCTCATTTTCTTTTTGAGTGGTTTGTGTGTAAATGGTGAAGACTAGAAGAAAAATATTTCATATGGTATTTTAAAATTGTATCAGAAAAAAATTCCTCTTCTGTTCATGAACCAGGAGTGAATAGAAGTATGCCTGGAATGTTTCAACCCTGTGTGTTACTTCCAGATGCGTAGGAAAGGGAAGAAAGTGACATTGTACCAGCTGTAACTTTAGGCAGCCATTAGGTGAGTTTACACAGTGGTTTTTGGAGTTCACTCTAAACCACAGAAACTAGAAAGCAGTTTACTGAAGTACCTACACTATACTCTGCTAAATAGCATCACATTCTGAATCATAAGATGACTTCTTTATTCTTGATCAGACTCCTTCAAAGGCAGCAATTTAATGTGATATACCTACTGATGGTTTATATTAAGCATGAGACTATATCACGTGTTCTCTTCTCTACTGAAGCAGTCTTTGGAAGACTAAGAGTTTAAACAGATAAATAGTGGAGAGAAGTGATTGCTTAACTGTTTCCACTCTGTGCTTTTTCTGCTCAAACACTCTCCCCTCCAACTGGTTTTCTCCCTGGGGAAAGAAGTTGCTTGGGGGACTTTGAACTGAAAAATTCAATTTAACCAGTTGCTCCTCCTGTACCTCTAGTTATATTCACAGCCTCCAGAGGTAGCTTTAGGTTAAAAAAACCAAAATGTTTATGAACAACTTCATGCTATGTCTGGCTTGACCCTGAGGGGAGATTTGTGCCCAGGTCTTTCCAGGTCAAATCCAACACTCTAGCCCCTGTGCTCTCTAAAAACACGAAATCTCTGAGGAGTTGGAGTGTACAGTGGTTACCCCGTGGTGAACAGGGTTGCCAACTGGCCAGAATTTTCTCCTCTTGTCAGCAGCCCAAAGAGGAAGATGCAGTCAGCAACAAAATGTGTGTCATTGTATTTATTATTGACTAGTTTTTATATTAGATACATTGAAAAAACATAAGAACAGCCCTGCTGGATCAGGCCAATGGCCCATCTAGTCCAGCTTCCTGTATCTCAAAGTGGCCCACCAAATGCCTCAGGGAGCACACAAGACAACAAGAGACCTGCATCCTGGTGCCCTCCCTTGCATCTGGCATTCTGACATAGCCCATTTCTAAAATCAGGAGGTTGCACATAAACATCATGGCTTATAACCCGTAATGGATTTTTCCTCCAGAAATCTGTCCAATTCCCCCTTTAAAGACATCTAGGCCAGAGCTGTCACCACGTCCTGTGGCAAGGAGTTCCACAGACCAACTACACACTGAGTAAAGAAATATTTTCTTTTGTCTGTTCTAACTCTTCCAACGCTCAATTTTAGTGGATGTCCCCTGGTTCTGGTGTTGTGTGAGAGGGTAAAGAGCATCTCTTCATAACAGATAAAAAAATGATACTGCCCATACACTAATTTTCCCAAAACTGCTTCCTGCCAGAAGTGAAAGGCACTCTTTTCATTCACGGAAGTTCTCTTAGGTCTCTTTTGGCAATTGAAAGCAGGCTGTTTTCACAAAGAGAAAGACAGTCATATGTGATCACAAGCACCTGACCTGATGTGCTAGAATAAAAAATAAAATGAGCAACTTCAACAGTATCTGGTGAAGGAAGTGCCTTCTACATATATTCAGAGGGATTATGTTAATATTTTAATATTTTAGGTACTCCAGGAATGGGGCTATTGTCCTATGAAGCCCAGGCTGTTCCCCTTTCTTGGGTTTAAAAATTGTACACTCCACTTACTGTGCAGAGGTACATGGAATAATCCCTAGAGAAAAAATGCCAGTTGGTAATAGCAGGTGGGCTGGCAGAATTTGAAAGTTATTCATTTTTTCTTGTCTTTATTCTCTTAATAAAAGTTACCTGTTGAACACAAGTACCTTCCTCAAAAGAAACACCTCAAGAAAGCCAGGCTGCCCAGCAAGGCAGTCTAGAAAAAGGTTTTCTAGTCTAGAAAGGCAGTATAGAAATGCTTTTCAGAGGAACTGGATGTACTCTGAGGAAGAAGTTACCAGAACAAAGCATGGACACTAACTGAGCATGTTCTGTTGCAGGTGAAGTCAGGACACTACTAGATGTGAAGATGATAAGAAAGAAAATGTACATATAGGAAGCTGCCTCAAAAAGGATAATTGGCAAAATAGATGCTTTGGGTAGAAAGGCTTGTATGACTGACAAGAGAAGTTGAAAACAAGATATGTAATGAGGGGTTCTCATTTTTTATTATATAATTATAATTTAAGTTAAAACACCAAAAATTAACAAATACAAGCTCAAAAAGTTGGAAATAAAAACAAAAACAGGTATTAAAAGTTGTGTAGCAAGTGCGGAGTTTCAAATCTACATTTCTTTGTTCTTCTATAATATCATATATTATGTATCATATCTTAAACTGTCTATAAGTTATTCTAAAATACATTTTCAAGAACAGAGAAAAATTATCTATATATCAATTATCTATTTATCAAATCCATAATTCATTTGACCCATTTTCCCCTTCATGCGCAGGAAGTCCATGAATGGTTTTCACTTGTCCATAAAAGTCTTTACTAACTTCTCTTTAAGAAAAATCATAAGTTTATCCATTTCAGCAAGATCCAATATCTTTACCCACCATTCTTCAACTAAACGGGTCTCTGAAACCTTCCAGTACTTAGCATACAATATTCTTGCGGCAGTTGTCATATATAAAAATATATTTTCAAAATCTTTCTGAATCAAATCATTGAGTATTCTCAACAACAACAAAAAAACTTCTGGTTTCATTTGTAGATTTACCTTAATTATCAATTGCATTTGCTGGTGTATGAATGATGAGAGGTTCTTATTTTGAATTCAGGGAACAGAAGAATGGCTGTGAGACAGACAACTGTTCACTGCCTATCATTATCACACTCAGGTTTACAGAGAAGCCATAGAGATTTATCAACATTGGAACATGAACAGGAGAGAGGAGATGTTGAGTTTAAACGATGCTTGGTTACCAGCGCTCAAAAATACAAGTATCCGGGACTTTAAGAACTGAGGTAGAACAATAGGTTCTTGGAACTTTAAGATCAGAATATCATTTAAATTAGTTATACTGGATAGTTTGA
Source organism: Tiliqua scincoides (assembly GCF_035046505.1). Lineage (NCBI taxonomy): Eukaryota > Metazoa > Chordata > Lepidosauria > Squamata > Scincidae > Tiliqua > Tiliqua scincoides. Next base: position 14,363,689 of record NC_089822.1, read on the forward strand.
AGAGCTACTTGTTATAGCTTCATCCTTTGAGAATGCCTACCACAGCAGTAGGCAAAACAGTAGGTGAGAACCGTTTTGTTTGACCGAAGCCTATCAGCCCAAACATTGCTAATTTCAATGTCACAAATACTGGCCATGTATTTATATCACATTCAGCCTTAGGATTTATATCAAAGACAACTGTATCACACAAGGAGCAGAACCAGAACAGTAAGCTTCAGAAGTGTTAATGACAGGACTGTTCATTGTTAAAAGAAAATTGATTTGCTTATCTAGGAACAAACTTGGAGACAGTGTGGAGAAACAGAAACACATTTATTCATACATGTGGATGATTATGCATACAAGGGTACACAACCATAAAAAAATAAAATTATAGGAGAACATTTGTTAAACAGCCCCTGCAAGCTGAGCCAAGAGGCAAGCTTTAAAGTGGTGGTTCTTGTATTTTTACAAAGGAGATTGCAACTGTCCCTTTTCATCCAGCATAATGTAGCAACCAGTGGGTTTTGCTGGTGTGTTTCTTTTTAGGGTATGAGCCCCTTTGGGAGAGGGAAACCAGCTTGCGGCAGGAGAATGTTATGAAACATTCTTGTGTCTATGAACGGGTTAATTTATGTTGGTGGGCAGAGAACCAGAAGGAGGACTGCAGCTGTCAGGACTGTGGCTCTGTTAAGTTCTGGTAACTGTCAGGTTCAACTGTCGGTTACTAGTCGACCTTTTGGAATGTTCAGCAGGCCATATGTATAATGAGGGGGAACCCAGAGGTGGGATATTTTTTAAATCCTGAAGGGTTTTTTCCAGCTGTCATCCTATGCATTTATTGTTTACTGTTATTCCAAGGTGGGTTTAAGATCGATCCATCCTTTTAGTTGGAGTGTTTATTATCTTAACTCTCAGTAAATCCCCTGTTCTATTCATCTGGTGTCTGTTTGGTGGGTTAATCCTTGGGGGTCTCAACCTTGTGACAGTCAGTGGTGAGTATTTTCAGGACAGGAAAAGGCAGGAAGTGGGGAGCGAGGGGAGCGAGGGGAGAGGGAGGGGAGGATCGGGCCCAGGAGGGGGGGCAGAGACAGTGGGAGGGTCTGCTTCCGAATCCTAACCTCCCACCTGGCCCAGGCAGCCTTACACAAGCCTTGTGTCTGCACCTGCTCAAAAGCGGGTGCAGATCTGAGGAGACCCATTGGTGCCACAGCTGTGTTACTCAGGGCAAACCCTTATCCGAGGAGACTGCCAGCTTTCTGCTGGGCAAAGGTCCACGATGGCATCACCTGCAGGATGCTGCTGCCCCCCCCATGTGCAAAACCACCACCCCTCACCTGGAGCGTACGGTGCCTTGTGCGACTCCAGGATGCGTTGGGGAAGCCTCCTGAAGGTTCTCCAAAGCTTTAAACTGTGTTTCCAGCAAATTGAAAGCCCAGTTTCTGTTGATCATTCATCAGGAATGACTAAAACATAGCTGCCACTTCAATGCCAGGTTTTCCAAAACAAAACAGCTATGACTCATTGGGTCCATTCTTCAAGAAAGATGTTTATGAACTAGAAAGGGTTCCGAGCACAACAAAGCCTCCCTGCTCAATATTAGGGGAATTAATTTTTTTTAAACACACCATAGCAGGAGCTAGATCAGATTGTTTAACATGAAAAATGTTGTCTTCCATAGTCCTGTGGAACAAAGAACTACACCCCCTGGCCACTGTTTCCCTGATCTACCTTGCCCCTAGAGGGTGTTTTCCCCTGTGGATTCAAAATACATCTAGATCCATGGAGGGTGGCAGAAATGCAGAAGTAGAGAGGAGAGAAGATTGCTTTGGTTTAGCCTGATTTATATTCATATAAGGTTCCTGTCTCTTTTTGAACTTCTAGGTATTAACACATCTGAAACAAAGATTTATGCTATATTCAGGTGAGTGTGAGTTCTGTTTTCTCTCTAGTACATAGTTCTTTGCCGTAGGTATTGTTATGTACATATATTGAATGTGCATATGTGAATCTTCAATTAGGTTTATTTAGTAGCTTGATACTTCTGAATCTTCTGTTCTACTGTATTTTTTATGGCACAAACCTATCTAAGTTTTGTGCTGATTGAACTCATGCTCTGTCAGTGCAAGTTCCAGGCTGCTGGTGTGGCATCCACTGCAACAACAAATGGGCCAGGACTGCCAGCAGAAAGGGTCTGCAACCCCGTGCATGCCAAGCCCCTGCCAGAGCAGGTAGGTCAGTGGAGGGACATTTGTGAGGCATTCCAGGGAAGGATTGGGGTGGGATGGGACAAAGGCTGGGGATATGTTGAGGGCAGGCTGGGGGTGGATGTAGGTGGCACAGGTAGTGCCAATATCCTATGTCACTAGCCTGGGCTTGACATACCCCTTTGAACCTTGAACGGTCTGTGGAACTCCTTGCCACAGGATGTGGTGCTGGCATCTAGCCTAGATGCCTTTAAAAGGGGATTGGACAAGTTTCTGGAGGAAAAATCCATTATGGGGTACAAGCCATGATGTGTATGCGCAACCTCCTGATTTTAGAAATGGGTTATGTCAGAATGCCAGATGTAGGGGAGGGCACCAGGATGAGGTCTGTTGTTATCTGGTGTGCTCCCTGGGGCATTTGGTGGGCCGCTGTGAGATACAGGAAGCTGGACTAGATGGGCCTATGGCCTGATCCAGTGGGGCTGTTCTTATGTTCTTATGAACCCACTCGAATTTATGCCAGCCAACGAGCTGGTACAGATCTAAGTAGCGCCATTGGGGACCAGAGAGGGGCAGAATAGGTAGGTGAAATTTACCTCTCCTTTGCTGTCTGGGTCCTTGGCTGACCCATAGCATGCAATGGAAGCTGTGCCAGCATTGCTGCCATTCTGGGCGACCCAGGATAGGATTGAGCTGTTAGTTTTACATACTATGTTTTTTATTCAGTAGAATACAAAATTACGAATTTGGTGTATGTGTGTATCCTTGGGTTGCTTATAATATTTCTAGTAAATGTCTTACAGGTATAGAGGAAACTGCCTTCTATTGAATCAGACCATTAGTCCATCTAGCTCAGTATTGTCTATGCTGACTGACATCACTGATTCAGGGTTACAGATCATATGCTATATTTTCCTGAAAATTTGTGATTCACAAGTTAGAGTGAGTGTTCCTGGCTACAAGCTCACATTGAAAGATGTAGCAGAAAGCTAATAAGCGAACTTTTCATTTTATGTATAGGTCTGGAGTGCAAACTCAGATTTGGTTTATTTCTATGACAACTATAGTGTTTTACTTTAGATCTACATGTATTTATCTGAGCCCTGCATTTAATTCCCACTTTTCATTTCACAGTAGTGTAATTCTCAACTGTAGTTGACAAATATTGTTTGGACCTTATCAACTTGGGCCTAAAAATCTTCCTTCAACCAAAAGGAAAATCCTTTCTAAATGGGAAAAAAGTTATTCTCAGATATTACAAGTGGGATGAATTTAATTGAATATGTTTGAGCAGACCCAAATGGATTATCTAATCCTATTCTCTGTTCCAAGACAATACAATATATCCTTCTTTCAGCTAAAGCACAATTGTCAGTTACTTTTCCTGCTCTTGCAGGAAGATGTCACAAACATCCTAGGCAATATGACAACTGGGTTTGCTGTAGTACTGTCAGCTACCACTTACAATCCAACAGCCTTCTTAACCAAGTCCACCTGTACAGGAGATGGTTGCCAGGTTGGGCACTACATAACATAAGAACATAAGAACATAAGAACAGCCCCACTGGATCAGGCCATAGGCCCATCTAGTCCAGCTTCCTGTATCTCACAGCGGCCCACCAAATGCCCCAGGGAGCACACCAGATAACAAGAGACCTCATCCTGGTGCTCTCCCCTACATCTGGCATTCTGACTTAACCCATTCCTAAAATCAGGAGGTTGCGCATACACATCATGGCTTGTACCCCATAATGGATTTTTCCTCCAGAAACTTGTCCAATCCCCTTTTAAAGGCGTCTAGGCTAGACGCCAGCACCACATCCTGTGGCAAGGAGTTCCACAGACCGACCACGCGCTGAGTAAAGAAATATTTTCTTTTGTCTGTCCTAACCCGCCCAACACTCAATTTTAGTGGATGTCCCCTGGTTCTGGTATTATGTGAGAGTGTAAAGAGCATCTCCCTATCCACTCTGTCCATCCCCTGCATAATTTTGTATGTCTCAATCATGTCCCCCCTCAAGCGTCTCTTTTCTAGGCTGAAGAGGCCCAAACGCCGTAGCCTTTCCTCATAAGGAAGGTGCCCCAGCCCCGTAATCATCTTAGTCGCTCTCTTTTGCACCTTTTCCATTTCCACTATGTCTTTTTTGAGATGCGGCGACCAGAACTGGACACAATACTCCAGGTGTGGCCTTACCATCGATTTGTACAACGGCATTATAATACTAACCGTTTTGTTCTCAATACCCTTCCTAATGATCCCAAGCATAGAATTGGCCTTCTTCACTGCTGCTGCACATTGGGTCGACACTTTCATCGACCTGTCCACCACCACCCCAAGATCTCTCTCCTGATCTGTCACAGACAGCTCAGAACCCATCAGCCTATATCTAAAGTTTTGATTTTTTGCCCCAATGTGCATGACTTTACACTTACTGACATTGAAGCGCATCTGCCATTTTGCTGCCCATTCTGCCAGTCTGGAGAGATCCTTCTGGAGCTCCTCACAATCACTTCTGGTCTTTACCACTCGGAAAAGTTTGGTGTCATCTGCAAACTTAGCCACTTCACTGCTCAACCCTGTCTCCAGGTCATTTATGAAGAGGTTGAAAAGCACCGGTCCCAGGACAGATCCTTGGGGCACACCGCTTTTCACCTCTCTCCATTGTGAAAATTGCCCATTGACACCCACTCTCTGCTTCCTGGCCTCCAACCAGTTCTCAGTCCAGGAGAGGACCTGTCCTCTAATTCCCTGACTGTGGAGTTTTTTCAGTAGCCTTTGGTGAGGGACCGTGTCAAACGCCTTCTGAAAGTCCAGATATATAATGTCCACGGGTTCTCCCGCATCCACATGCCTGTTGACCTTTTCAAAGAATTCTATAAGGTTTGTGAGGCAAGACTTACCCTTACAGAAGCCATGCTGACTCTCCCTCAGCAAGGCCTGTTCGTCTGTGTTTTGAGATCCTATCTTTGATGAGGCATTCCACCATCTTACCCGGTATAGATGTTAGGCTGACCGGCCTATAGTTTCCCGGGTCCCCCCTCTTTCCCTTTTTAAAAATAGGCGTGACATTTGCTATCCTCCAGTCTTCTGGTACCGTGGCCGTTTTGAGGGACAAGTTGCATACCTTAGTCAAGAGATCTGCAACTTCATTCTTCAATTCCTTAATAACCCTTGGGTGTATGCCATCAGGGCCCGGTGACTTATTGATCTTTAATTTATCAATGAGGTCTGAAACATCTTCTCTTTTAACCTCTATCTGACTTAACTCCTCGGTTAGGAGGGGCCGTTCGGGCAGCGGTATCTGCCCGAGGTCTTCTGCCGTGAAGACAGATGCAAAGAACTCATTTAATTTCTCTGCCATCTCTAAGTCTCCTTTTATCTCCCCTTTCCCTCCCTCACCATCCAGAGGGCCAACCGCTTCTCTGGCGGGTTTCCTGCTTCTAACATATTTGAAGAAGCTTTTATTATTCCCCTTAATGTTGCTGGCCATGCGTTCCTCATAGTTTCGCTTGGCCTCCCCTATCACCTTCTTACATTTCTTTTGCCACAGTTTATGTTCCTTTTTATTCTCTTCATTAGGGCAAGACTTCCATTTACGGAAGGAAGCTTCCTTGCCCTTCACAGCCTCTCTAACTTGGCTGGTTAGCCATGCGGGCACTCTCCTGGATTTAGTGGAACCCTTCTTTCTTTGTGGTATACACCTCTGCTGGGCCTCTATTACTGTTGTTTTAAGCAGCCTCCATGCACTCTGGAGAGACTGGACTCTTTTTACCCTCCCTTTCAACCTCCTTCTAACCAGCCTCCTCATTTGAGGGAAGTCCGCCTGTCGGAAGTCAAGGGTTTTTGTTAGAGATTTGCCTGGTATTCTTCCCCCAACGTGCACGTCAAAACGGATCGCAGCATGATCACTGTTCCCCAATGGCTCAGTAACGTTTACATCTCTAACCAGGTCCTGCGTACCGCACAAAATTAAATCCAGAGTCACCTGTCCTCTGGTGGGCTCCGTGACTAGCTGATCTAAGCCACAGTCATTTAGCACGTCAAGAAATCCGGTTTCCTTATCGTGACCAGAACACAAATTGACCCAGTCAATATGAGGATAATTGAAGTCCCCCATGATTACAACCCTGTCCTTCCTTGTCACCTCCATGATCTGTTTCCTCATTTCAAGGTCCCCATCAGATTTCTGGTCTGGAGGACGATAGCACACCCCCAGTATTACATCGCTGCTCAAGCCTGGTAATTTAACCCACAGAGATTCTACGGTGGAGTCGGACCCACCTTCAATCTCTACTTTGCTGAATTCTATCCCTTCCTTAACATAAAGGGCCACCCCACCTCCAACACGCCCCTGCCTGTCCCTCCTGTAGAGTTTATAGCCCGGGATTGTGGTATCCCACTGATTCTCCGCATTCCACCAGGTTTCCGTCATGCCCACTATGTCAATATTTTCCCTTGTCACCAGACATTCCAGTTCTCCCACCTTTGCTCGTAGACTTCGGGCATTCGCATAAAAGCATTTATACACGGAATGCCCCAGGATGGGCTGCTTATTCGCTCCTTTGTCCCCGCATCCTCTCATTGTGCCAAACTGTCTATCACATCCCATCTCCCTACCTTTCCCAATTTCTTCTCCTACCCTGCCTTTGTCTTGTTGTTCTCTAACCTGCCCATCCTCATCCCATAGGGATGAGGAGTCCCGAGCCAGATGCCCCTCGGCTCCTGTCGGCCTTCCCCCAGGGATCAGTTTAAAAGCTGCTCTGCCACCTTTTTAATGTTATGCGCCAGCAGTCTGGTTCCATTCTGGTTCAAATGGTACCTCCTGGTTCTTTTTCCCAGACCTCATCTTGCCTCATTGGCAGCCCAATCCTGAGCTGCCTGGAGTGCGGGGCTGCAGAGGTGTTGAAAATGGCTGCCGCAGCATCCTATGCACTCCAGGCAGCCGCCGCCAGCTCCTCAGGAGAAGAGGACTTTTGTCCCCTTCCCCCGGGTAAACCGAGTAGCCCCGCAATGGCTTCTCCTTTCTCCGGCGCAACAGGACGTTCCCTTCCTTGAACGAGCCACTGTGAGGAAAGGGAGAAGAGGCATGAGTTCCTTCCTTCCTCCTCCTCTTCCTCCTCCCCTCAGCTGCAAAGCAGCACCAGCCACTCAAGGGGTGCTGCAAGAGGCCATGCTTTGAAGGGATAGGCTCTCACGGCTCCCTATCTCCTTCCCCTTCAGCCGGGCTAATGAATGTGGTTGGTGCCAGCCAGGGTCACCCTCCCTTACCCTGCAGTTGCTAGCTGGCTCCCCTCATCTTTGGATCAAAGAGACTACTGGATGGCCGGCCAACTGGCCCTCCCTTCCACAGGCTGCTGCTGCTTGGCAGCACAGAGGCAGTGGACGTGGTAAGAGTGGGGCCACCCGGGAGCACAGCTGCAGGCTTCAGCGGCTGTCTGAAGCTGCTTAGCTGCAGCTTGAATGCCCACCATGTGCCGCCACCATATTGGGGGCATGGGGGGGGGCATGTAGCCTGTCATTCACCCACTTACGGTACCCAGGGTCCAGGGACTCCTTGCCCCTTATTTGTTTGCCTGTGCCCCAAACAGACAGGCTCCTAGTCCCTGCAGGGCCCATAGGCATTAGCCTAATGGATAATACAGTCCTCTGACACCTCTTACATGCCCCTGACCCTCCCTCACTTTGCCCTGATCCTCCCCCACTCCCCACCCTGTTATGCTTACCCCACCAACTTACCAGTGTCAGTGGAGATTCTCTTTGTCACACTGCATGCACTACCACCCCATTTTCTTCATGGGTGGCCTTGAAGTGCATAGCTCTGTGTGCTTTTGGATAGCATTTTGTGTTGCCATAAAGCCTCTACCACTACCAGAATGCTAGTTTCAGCAGCAGTAGAGCCCTATAAGATTGGGCCATTAAAAAATGATGTTTTTATTGGGCACTTGGAAGTTTCTCAGGAGCTGGTAACAAGCTCCATAGCCTGAACTTCTCCTTTCTTCCTGATTCAACATTTACTTGATTTGTGTTGAATCATATGTTGATTCTGTTGCATTACATATATTTTGGCTTGAGTCAGGTGTTGGAGGTTATTTGGTATGTTTGATTACCTCGCGGCATTTTAGAGCTATCTATTAAGGCAGAATGCTTAAATGCAGTTTTTATGAGACAGGCTATGTTGTGTATATGAAACACTGTGTCTAGTTTTTTATTTTATTTTTTGTACAGTATCCTTGGCTACCGGATAGTTAAGGCATATATCTCTCTCTGCTAGACTTAAAAAATTTGCTCTCCCTCGGAAAATGTCAAATGCCCTTATATGTTGACTGGTACAATAAACTCTATACAGTCCAGAATACAATAACAGTAAAGAAGGGTAAGCATCATGGGGTGGAGGGTGAGGGGCAGGGTAGAACAGGGGAGGGTTGGGGTTCATCAGAGACAGGAGGTTACAGCACCTGGCAAAAGCAAATTGTGCCCAATGCTGCCCCCTTTGGAGTGAGGCAACACACTCCCTTTGTCTTCTCAGACTTGTGCCAGCTAAATTGCTGGCACAAGTCCGAAGAAATCCATTGCCAGTCAAGGGACTGTTTTGTCCAATTCCCTTTCCAAGCTTGTTCTAGAGAACTTATGCCCACTTTAAGCTAATTAGTTCCCCGGCTCAAACACACTAACTCTAGCAGCATACAAAACTACCACTGTACCCCAGCACCAACAGGAAGGTAACTAGTAGGTAGCTTGTAGTAGGTAGGGGCTGCAGGCCAGGGTCCTCCTCCCAGTCCTCAAAGTAGCAGCTCTTCTAGGTGCAGCAGCACCCCCTCAGTTCTCCATCACTCAGCAGCAGTCAGCCCTTCTACTACTGACAACTCTCCTTTCTCCAGCTGCTGCTTATATCCTGTAATGGTTTCCTGGCTGATCTTGAGCAAGGGGGCACTGCTAGCACCACACCCTATCTCCTTGGGGAGGGAGCCTTTCGTGTTTTCTCCTAGAGGGACTTATAGAGGGATAAGGGAAATTATTTTGTGGATTGTGTTGTGGATATAGTAATTTTAAATGTTTTTTTTTTGTATTGGCAACCTTCAGTCTCGAAAGACTATGGTATCGCGCTCTGAAAGGTGGTTCTGGCACAGCGTCTAGTGTGGCTGAAAAGGCCAATCCGGGAGTGATTTTAAATGTTATAAAGTGAACAAATGGCAAGGCCATCTCTGTTTGCTTCTCATGACAATTTTTTTATTGACCTGCCTTAAGTTGTATTGTAATTGGGCTTTCCAGTTACAAGTATCTGAGGCTATTATTTTTTCATATTTATGCCATGGCATAATGGGGATTTCATGGGGGGCATAATGGACCTGCAGGACCTCATAGACCAAATGTCTATGACAACAGGAGCCCCCCAGCATCACTTTCTGGAGCCTTACCTTCCAGGATTGTTGACTGTAACAGGCAGCAGACAAGGAGGACAAGATTTTTACAGCATTTTAGCAGATATGAGATCATGGTTGGAGGGGGAAACTCTACATTAGAGATATCAGACATGCAGCATTTCTTTGAGAATGCACAATTTAATAAGGGGAAAGGGTAGCTCACAGAAGTGTTTCCCAATCTCCATGGTGGGTTGTGACGTGGGAATGACTTATTGGGAAAGTGGGGAGGCTCTTCTGGGTCATGCCAGGCCAGCGACCCACCCTATTGCCCTGTTTGGGCCTCAGAATGACCTGCAGAAGCCTTGGAAAACCATTTGCAGTTTTCAGATGTACTGTAAACCAGAAATGGCTTCCTGGAAACTGGAAGTGGCTTTCTGAGGCTTCTGTGGGCCATTTTGAGGCCCACAGAAGCCAGTAGAGTGGGTCACCAGACTGGTGCAACCTAGAAGAGCCTCCCCACCCTCCCAGTGGAATGGCTCTGGTTTGGAGCCAAACGGGAGCAAGGGCAGGTGGGAGGGCCCAGGTCGCGACCCACTGCATGTGGACTTGTGACCCAAAGTTTGAGAAACTCTATCATAGAACATTTAGCATCCCTCAGATCACAAATGGGCACACATTTGTATAGTCTGACTGGCAGACTGTAGGATATGGACCAATCAGAAGGAGCATTGCATGGGCCAAACATTGGCTTTGCATGTGTTACAGGACCCCTATTACAGCAGCCAACCCATTTAGCCACCCACAGAACCCATGCCTTTTGTATCATTGCTAGTACCTGCCACATAGTAGTCCCAGCATAACTGTCATTATGCTGCCATCCCTCTCCCCACCATACCAAACCATCTGCTTTTCACATCATGGCAGCTAAGAAAAAGTGGTTCATGACCTCTGAGGAACTTTCCCCCACCACAGAAGCAAGGTGTCAGTGAGGATGCTGCAGGCTCTGAGCCCTGGTAGCAGAGAGGCCCCTTTTCCCTGTCCTGCAGAATCCCACCCTGATACCAACTGAGTTAAAAAAAACAACTAGGTGGGGGGAAGGGATCCGTATCTGCTAAAAAAGCAACAAGTGTGATTGAATCAAAGTCTTTATTGATCAGTCTCAAAGACGAAGCAGCATTTGAAAGAGATACACATAAGTGGCCAACTATCTCATTCCAGCAGGCTCTTGTCTCTTCAGGGCGGACTTTAAGCCAATTGGATCAACTGCCTCAAAATGGACCCAGCACTTAAGGCTCCCCCCTGTGCTAAGGTAATCTAGTCATATGCAATTTTATATTACAATATGCTTAGATACATTCCGTCCATTAACTTACACACACTTTTTAAGTGCACATTTTGATTACTTTCCATTCTACCATAGAGATATAAAGTCTAGAATAAATTTTATTTGTATTTCTAAGATGCTACAGGCTGTGAGCCCAGGGCCCCACAAAAATGTTTCCGATTGGGCCCTGCAAAAATGTTTCCAATTAGACCCCGCAGCTCCTAAGACCCCTGTGTTTCTTTGCAAGTTATCAACAAACAGCAATATAGCAGGTCTGCCTGAATTCACACACACGTGGGAATTATGGTGATGGAGAAGGGCACACTGCACACAAATAGAGCATTTGGCACAAACAGCCTGAGCCCTCACAGCATAGTACATATGGTAAGATACTTTGTTTTCTTCCCACAATTCTTACTGCAAGGACTTTGCCCCAGGAGGACTTTACACGCAAACACCCAAATGGAATCTCCACTTTTCAACAGCTAATAGTAGTGAGTGAATGCTCTCTTTTGGTGAATGTCAGGTTCTCTGTCCATCACCATTACTGGCTAAATATTCATTTGAAACCCTTTTGTTTTTTAGGCCTTTCTGTTTTTCAAGAATACATGATAGGATTGGTTGCTTACACCCACTTAATGCATAAAGGTCTGTTACTCATGTTGGTAGTGATTGCAGATAGCTTTCCACTGCAAACCAGACCCCATATCTACTGGAAAAACTAACACATAGGATACATCTGCTAAGGATAAAAGGGCAATGAACCCATCATTTTTGGCTTGGTATCCTTCATTTTGTTTATCAACAAACATCCAATACCACAGTGCGCAGAGAAATTTTCTGAAAAGAATCCTTGAAATAGCTCCACTCCTTTTATTTTTAAACTTGTCTCTTTGTGACCCCTATTTATTTGTTCCTTGAAATGTCCTGGTGTTTCCTTATTAACCTGTGGTTTTTGTTGTATCTTTATATATGATATTTCTGAGAACTCATTAAAAAATAAAGAATTGCAAAGAAAGAGAATGCGAATAATGAGTTGCATGTAAAGGAAAGATATTTGTGAAGCACAGTGTGCAAACCTTTGGAGAAAGGATCAGGATGTGTTTGTTGTTGATTTACTCCCATGCGCTCTGTGGGGTTGCACAGATGCAAGTGCAACAGTAATGTGACCTTATGGACCTGATATCCTGTTGCTTCAAGCCCTTGCAGAGGAATGAAACATGCCACCAGAGGAGATCTATGCATTATTGCATACACTGTGCTTAGAGGAAATGACAGCCTAAACTCTTAATCTGTAGGGGAGGGAGATTCATTGTTTTAATGGCTGCAAATGATAGAAAGGTCAATGATGGCCTGTTCATCTGGTTAGTAATAGGCATTTCTTGTTAGCGCTACATTATTTCCAAACTTTTAGATAAAGAAAAGCGGTATATATAAATACTGTTAATAATAATAATAAAAGCAAGCATAGCAAAAAAGTGTGGAAATATTTCTAATGATGTGGAAGATCACTTATCCCCAATGTACTTTGAGCCATAATTATGCTATGTGTTAAAATGACAATTTTTAAATGGTTTCAAATTCATATATAAACTGTAAACAAAATATAATACCCTCAGTTGGACCCAAATACCCTGTATTTTAACTGGAATTAAAATCATTAGGATTTTACTCCAATGGGTGGATTTATATTCTTATTGATCATAAACAAATCATAAACAGTTTTAAAACTGTAACATTCACACATCCCCTGAAGAAGCATTTTTTTGACACAAAATGTTTTGAGATAAATTGTTATCCACATCATATTAAACATTTTTGCACTTTTTGTGATTTGTTACTCTATAGTGCTATATTTCAGTTTTGTAGTTCACTGGGCAGGTGGTAACTTTTAACCCTCCAAAAACCTTGAAAGCTGCCACCAGAAGGAGAATTGCTCCCCCCAATAGCATACCCCAGGTGCTCTTCCTCACCCTTCCTTCTGTCTAAGACAGTTGTTCTCACATGTTTTAGGCCGGGACCCACTTATGAGAATGACAACCTGACTGGGACCCACTGGAAGTGATGTCATCAACCTGGAAGTGATGTCATGACTAGAAGTGACATCATCAAACAGGAAGTGCCATCATTGTTGTGCCAGAGTCTGAAATGATGTCATCAAGCAGGAAGTGACACCACTGTTCTCACCTAGGAACTCAAATTGCAAATGATAAAATAAAATATTGCAGCTCAGAAGCTATGTCCAATTCTACCCCCCCCCCCCAAATGGCTTCACAGAGCACAGTAAGCCACAAACTGAAAATCAGGCTCAGAAAACTGTCTTGCTTAGTACAACTAAAAAAGCCAAACAAACAGCAGGCTGCAAAGAGAGCCCAAGGGAGGACTGTTGCCTGCCTTGCATTTCAGAGACCATTCTTTGCAACAGATGCATCTTTCCACATATATCTCTGACAATGTCATCAACCAGTCTCTTAGAGTTAAATTGCATACTATGCACATGTTGTGTTAACAGGACAATCCTATGCATGTCTACTCAAAAGTAAGCTCCACTGTGTTAAGTTGGGCTTACTCCTTACCCCCAGGAAAGTGTGCATAGGATTGCAGTCTAAGGGTATGGGGACAGAAGGATGAGAAGGGCTGGGGGGCAGGGTTCAGTCATTGCAGAGGTGGGGGGGGGGTTTGAAAGAACCAGAAAGAGAGAGGAGGCAAAGCAGTGGGCAGATAAAGGGGGTAGTGTCACAGCATGGACCACTCAGCATCACACTGCAGCTCCAACTTGTGTGAATGGATATTCTCCTCCCCCCAATAATTTGCTTAAGAAAAAGAAAAAAGATCAACCTGCAGTCTGACTGCCCCATTTGAAGTGTATTGTTCCTATTCCAGAAGCCAAATGAAAAAGCAGTCAAGCAATATTTGAATCCACAGTAGGCTATTTACACTTCACCTAAGTGGAGGAAAGATGAGATCAAATTATACTAATAGTTAAATTACTAAATTTAACTCTCAGGTAAAAAAAAAAAAAAAAAAGCTGGAGTTTTGCCAGGGGTGTTATGCAGCCCAGTTGTGTGCAAATTCACTTGTAAGTCTCACAAATGGGATTTATACAAAAGCAAGTGTGCATAAGATTATAGACTCAGGAAGTCCCTGCCGTCCTCTGTTGTCTCTGCTATGACAATTATTTATAAGCTCCTTGAGACAGGGACCTGCTGGGAGGTTCTCATCTGCATCATATGATAATACAATATGCTCCTGCCATCATATCTCTTGCAGAATCCACCTCTCTGCATACCCACATTGAACATTTTCTTCACCAGTATTTTGTATCTGTGTTATCCTCCTTGCTTGGGAGTAAGTCTCACTGAACTCAGAGTAGGGTTTACTTCTGAGTAGATCTGCATAAGATTTGTAGTGGCTCAACTGGAAGTTAATCAGGAAGCTCTTTGTGGCTGTCAGTCCCATGGGGTAGAGATTGTTGCTATCCCATCCCTCAGGCTCTTGTTGCTGTATGATTTAACCTGCTGGAAGTGGTGCACAAATGCATGCATTGTCACTGCAGCTGTAGCACTGATGGAGTGGGTCTTCTGCTGATGGAACATTCATTCCATCAGTGAAAGATGCCCATAGGTTTGGACTATGAAACTTACAGTCTTTGTTAAGCTTTATAACCACCTTGGGAGTTTAGATTTGGCAAGACTTCATTCTGCCCCTCACCTAGTTAGTCTGTTTTCCAGGACGTGATTTTTCTTCACTAGCCTGTACTTACGATACAGTAACAGCCCAAGACAAAGTCTGTGAAAACCATGAGTCTCCTTCACTCCAGTTTCCACACAGCTTCAACAGATCTAAAACTCTCCCACTCTCATGCCAGCTAACCTTCAACAATCATCTCGCTCTCCCCCCAGTTAAACACCAGCTTCTCTAACATTACTTTTTCTCTCTCCTCATTTCCCCCTCCCACCTCAGAACTTCAAATGCAACTCACTGATTGGCAACTCTCAAGCCTATACATTCCCTCCCTGGATGGAAGGTTGAAATATTCCAGACAGGCTGGATCCATTACAGGCGACAATGTTTCTTCAATAACGTTGAAGCTGCAGTCACTTATGAAATCATCTTCACTAGTATGCAAAAACTTAATGTCTCCAGCAAATCTGCGGAAGTCTGCAACTGCATTTTGGACTCTCTTGGTTTTTCCAGTTAAGTAAATTAGCCCCTGGCCCTGACCCATGCAACAGCATTTTCGGAGAGTCCAATGGCATTGAGATAGGTCAAAGCTTGCTTGACACAGGAAATGGTTTTAAATGATAGAGTAATTTACTACTTGCAGGCAAGCAGTAGTCATGGGATAAAGTAGCTCATGAATCCAACACAGGAGGAGGACAGTGTGATTAAAGCCTAAATATTTCTACTACTAGAATAAGGGCCAATTCTATCTATTCTATCCTCTGCTGATGCAGCCATGCTGCTGGAGCACATGCTATATCCTGTGGGGGGGGGGGCAGCCCCAGAGGTTTCCCTCTAGTTAAGGTTGGTAAATCTCCAGGACTAGAACTGGCCAGAACAGTGATTCCGCTGGAACAAGTCCAAATTGACCAGGAAGGTGGATTGAGACCAGGAAGGGGGATAGGATATAGCCATTTCCACTGATGCTGCTGCCTTCCAGGCCTTATTCCACTACCCATTCCACCCTGTCTCCGAAACCTTTTCTTGTCAAATGAATGGCGTATTTTAGAGCAGAGTCTACGAAGGCATATGCAGTTACCAGCATTGTCACAAAGGTTGCAAACCTATAACACTTACCTGTGAGCAAGTCTCATTGAACACAGTGGAACTTACTTCTGAGTAGACATTAATAGGATTGTGCTGTGAGTCACATACTGCTATTTCTTTTACACTTCCTACAGCAGTTTCATACGGCTATATCTTTTAAGGAATCTCTTTGGAAGTAAGGTTTTCATCTGTGAATCATGAGATGAAGATTCAGTGCCACAGAACTGTCTTTCATTCTCTGCAAAAGCTCTGCTACATATTGTTGAGCGGGTGGCAGTGTTAGCCTCTCTACTCTTTATCTCAGCTGAACTCCTGGCTCTTGTCTGCAGCACCAAGGCAAGTCCGGCAAAAGTACCATCTGTTTTAAATTTTCAAATATTTGCTTTTAGAATGACACCCACATTTCTTTGACCACTTTATAGCTAAAGATGAGTCTGTTATTTAGCTAATGTAAAATTTAGTGAGCAGTGTGTGACTTCATGTAAGAAAGAAAAATTAGCATGGTCTGACTTTTATTGTAGTTCTCAAAAGATTATAACAATACTGTATATAACAAAAGCTATAAAAAATTATTTGTAGTTGGACCTAAAGTTGTTACTGCAGACATTTTACAGCTCCTTTTGGTCACACAAACAACACAGTCCAATAGAACTTACTACTTTGCCTCAATAGGACATGGCAGAGTAGAGGCTGATTTTAATACAGTCTCTGAGACCTAGAGGCAAGTGGGAGACCTAGACACAAGAGTGTCCATGGTGTGCACTCTTTTTCTCTGCTGTTATAACTGGCAAACAGGTCTTGAAGTTTTTGAAGCACTGTAAAAACTTGCCAAGCCTTCTAGAAACAATGATGGAATGAAACATGTATATTACAGACAATAATGCATCTCATGCTTCCTTCAGTGCTCTGAAAGAAAAATTAGTTTTTTCACAAATACGTATCTCCAGCATTCTGTTTCAGTAACACTGCTATCTTGTAGACCCCCATCTACCTTCTTCCCATGCTCTAACAGTGTTTCTCAAACTGTGGGTCATGAGCCAATTTCAGGTGGGTCCCCATTCCTTTCAAAGTTTTATTTTTAATATATTAGACTTGATGCTTCCTTGGTATGTGACTGCATTGAGAGAAATGTTACAGACCTATACATTTAACAAGCTACTATGTATATTCTTTCAACAATGCTAGTCAATGGAACTTCCTCCTGGGTAAGTGTAAGAACATAAGAACAGCCCCACTGGATCAGGCCATAGGCCCATCTAGTCCAGCTTCCTGTATCTCACAGTGGCCCACCAAATGCCCCAGGGAGCACACCAGATAACAAGAGACCTCATCTTGGTGCCCTCCCTTGCATCTGGCCTTCTGACATAGCCCATTTCTAAAATCAGGAGGTTGCGCATACACATCATGGCTTGTACCCCATAATGGATTTTTCCTCCAGAAACTTGTCCACTCCCCTTTTAAAGGCGTCCAGGCCAGATGCCATCACCACATCCTGTGGCAAGGAGTTCCACAGACCAACCACACGCTGTGTAAAGAAATATTTTCTCTTGTCTGTTCTAACTCTCCCAACACTCAATTTTAGTGGATGTCCCCTGGTTCTGGTGTTATGTTAAGTGTAAAGAGCATCTCCCTATCCACTCTGTCCATCCCCTGTGGATTGCAAGTGTGGGTAGGATTGCATCCTAGGATTGCTAAAATGGACTCCTTGATGATGTCACTTCCGGTCATGACATCACTTCCGGTGGTTCCTGACAGATTCTCATTCTAAAAAATGGGTCTAAAAATGGTGCTATATGTGTGAGAACCACTAGGAAAACTGACATAGTCACTGGCCTTCCGCTGGCGCTTCCTAATATCCTCCTCCACAGTAACCTGGGAGGAAGGAAGGAAGCCCCATAGACCGCAGTGGTACTTCTGAGTAGAGCTGCAAAGGAGTGGCTCATAAGCCTCCAGGCTGCTGAGGGTGACTGCCCCTCCTACCTGCCTGCCTGCAGCTTCTGTCCCCTCACTCGCACTGCCTATCCCCTCCCACTTTGCCAGGCTTTGACACCTCTCCTATCCATGCTTGGTGCTCCTCCTGAGAGCAGAATCAGGAGTTGTGATGTGAACAGGGGCAGGTCATCACTGCGGGTTTGCTTCTGCACTCACTCATTTAACAGTGGAGCAAGCTTTTTTGTTTGTCAATGAAATGAAAAAGGGTGGTTGAAAAATGACTGACTTAAGCACATTGCTGACAGCAGATGGAATGGGGACATCAGCGCAGAGTGAATGAGAACTCCAACACACATCCCACCCCCGCCAGCACCTTTGTTTATTCTGTGGAGCCACACCTGACTTGCAGCTTGACTCACTTTTCAAAAAGATTCTAACTTGAGTCAAAGTGACTCTAAAAACGGCACCAGACAAGTTGCGAGGGCTGCCTGCTATGATTCCTTTGCAAATTGAGTTGTGGGGGCAGGGACTCTGCACTCAACTCAAGTTTGAAGGGGGGGTGGCTCTGGCACATCCCTGCTGCCTGCCATAAAGCAGTCAGTGCCAGTTGTGAAAGGCGCTCTGACAGGACCATCCCTCCTTGGAAGCTCTTTAGAAGCTCTGGTCCCCAGAACTTCTCGCTGCTTCAAAAAATAGAAAGCACAAAACAGTATCTTAACATCGTTGTACAGATTATTTCTCACAACAATGGGAGTCTCATTCTCAAAATAGGGGGTTCCAATACAAGGGCCATGCAAATATTAACGTTGGAGTCCTCCTGGACCAAACTTCTGGATGTGTAGGTGACAGCTATGACCAGGGATGCATTTGCTCAGCTTCAGTGGATGTGTCACCTGCATTCAGTTTTTTCTCAAACAGATCTAGCCACATAGTATCCATGCCTATTGGCCCAATCCAATCCTCACAATTTATAATCTGCCAGCACATTGTGCATGCTGCCATAGGGTGAGCCACTATGCGTCTTGTTGCCAAAGGTGTGGCAGCTGGTAAACTTCATGCTGCTAGCAACAAGTTGGAGAACAGCTATCAGGGCAGGTAAAATGGCAGTGGGAACAAACCACTGCAGGGTTTGGACTGAGCTGGAGTAATTCAGGGGTGGATGGGCAGGATCTCAGCAGCAGCAGTGAGTTTGAGATCCAGAGCCCCCATCCTAGGCCTGACGCCTCCTACAGTGGTTCAGATTTACACCAGCAAAATAGGTGCAGGACTACAGGGGACCGGGGAGTGGCAGAGAAGATAAGTTAAAAATTTCTTCACTTATCCCTCCTGTCCTGTCTAGTACCCAAGAACCAGCCTATGGGATGCTCCTGTCGGAGTGCCTTTTACAACTGGCACTGACTACAGCAGGCAGTAAGAAGGACCAGTGACAACAACAGCTGGTAAATATAGGATTGCACTTTGAGTGTCATGACCTCTGAGTTAATGTTTTCGAGATCAGGGTGTTAAATTAACTGAGGGCGCAATCCTAACCAGCAGTTATGCCTGTATAGGAGGCCCTGGAGGGTCACAGATGTGCCATAAAGCACGTTTGCGCCTCAGTGGGTGGGAGCCACATTGGTGCATTTAGATCCACTGATGCGAGGAGGCAGGCAGAAGCCTCCACGGCGGCTCCTGCACTGCCGCTTGTGTTGGCGCGCTCGCACTGACACAAGTGGCAAAGGTAGGTGTGGGGGCGGGAGGGGGCATTTCTGGGCAGGGGGAGGGCAGGCGATGGGCGGCCCCAGAGGCGGGCATGTGGGGAGCCGGAGGAGGGGCTGGGACCCGGCGGTTATGTCAGATCCCAACCCCCGTCCCCAGAGAGAACGGAGGAGACCCATTGGGGTGCTCAGCCCTTACCCAGGGGTAAGGGGAAGAGCTTTCCCTTGCCCGTGGCTGAGCTGCTGCACCCAATGAACCTGCATTGCATGCAGCGCAAGCCTCCTGGCTTGCCTGCTCCAGCACAGGTTTGGATTGTGCCTTGAATACAATTAAGCAAATATCCCGATCAGAGATATATTCTGTTGGTATAAATGCCATTGATTTTTGTGCAGTTCACTCACACATACACACACATGCCTTACATGGTAACTTTGCTTTTCAGAGTTTGCCAATCGGTTTAAGTTGAGGAAGATTATTTTAATCAGACTGGACTGCACTGTGGCCTTTGTTAAGCTGAAATAGTGCTTAACTTATATTTTAATGATGTTATATGGTTTACAATCTGTACCAGGGTGCAATCTTATCCTGCACTGGAACAGGCAAGCTAATAGGCTTGTGCTGCATCCAGCGCAGGATAGGGACCCAAAGTGGCTCTGCCAGAGGTAAGGGGAAATTTTTCCCCTTTCCTCTGGGTAAGGAACTCCAACCTCCATGAATCTCCTCAGACTTGCACCACCTCCTGAGGTGGCACAAGTCTGAGGAGAGCGGAGTGGCTTGAAGCCGGAAGGGTCTTGCAACATGCAGTCTGGCTTGTGCTGCCAGTGTGTTAAGTGATAGACAATATTAAATGTTCTTCCACAAAAATATGAAACAGTTTTTGTTTCCATTTGCTGGTGGAAACAACAGGCATTCCCCAAGCCCCCATATTTGGAAGGATTTGCTAATTTTTTGGAATCATCACATATGGAATATGTCATGTGTAATTTTTAACTGGATCTTGTGGAAGTAAATCAATCCAAAAATGTCAGTGTTGGACTTATTTCTGCATTTTTGTACCAAAGATACTGCACTTCCAAAACAGAGAAGTCCTGAAAGATGGGTTTGGTCTGTTTGGAACAATCGTTTTTATAATGAAAGAGACTTCACGATCATCTAGCACTTGAATCTAAATTGTAAATGGAAAACACAATTTTTGACATTTATCCTGAAGTATATTTCTTGCAAATATTTAAAAGAAAAGAAAATCCTGAAGATTTTCTCTGAGATATATAGTTGCCCTAAACCAGTGGTTCTCACACATTTAGCACTAGGGCCCACTTTTTAGAATGAGACCCACCAGAAGTGATGTCATGACCAGAAGTGACATCATCAAGCAGGAAAACTTTTTACAATCCTAGGCTGCAATCCTACCCACACTTGCCCAGGAGTAAGTCCCATTGACTATCATTGTTCAGAGCATATACATAGTAGCTTGTTAAAAGTACAGGTCTGTTACATTTTCCCAAATGCAGACACATACCATGGGAGCATGAAGTCTAATATATTAAAAATGAAATATTGAAATGAATGGGGACCCACCTGAAATTGAATCATGACCCACCTCGTGGGTCCCGACCCATAGTTTGAGAAACACTGCCCTAAACAATGCAGTGCATGCTTATATTACATATTTAAAGTAAAACTCTTTATTTAACTGCTAATGTTTTGATGGGAATAAAGGTTCTTAAAATGCCACTGCCAATACTGTCTATTGGGGGAATAAATGTACTTCAAGGAGCTCACCATTCCTAAGTGATTCCTCGTTAGACCATCATGTATGGGCATGTACCTCTATGTTTCGGTATACCGCTCAGTTGTGTCTAATGAAGAAATACTGCAGAAAGATCAACATACAGTTCTGAAGTTTGTAATGTTACAAAAGGCAACAAGACATTTTGGGTGGTCTGACCACTGCCGCAAGTGATGAGCAGCCGGGTTTATGGACCAGCGGACTAGGGGAAACCACTGGTGCCATTAAGACAGTGCAGGGGGTTGGAGGGAGGCAAGGATAGGTCCATGTGGACTTGCACAACTTAGAGCCCAATCTTGAGCTGCCTAGTGCCCAGAGGAGCAGTGGCACCAAAATGGCTACTGGCGCATCCTATGGGCGTGCGGAAGCCGCTGGAGTTTCCGCGGAAAAAGGGATATTCAACAAACCTTACTGCTATCTAGAGCTCTTCCCTTGCCCTTGGAGGCGCCCGTCTAGTGCCTGGCTCAGCACCAACTGGTGTTGGTCTGGTGCCGGCAGTCCGTACACAGAGGGTGCTGTAAACATGCTTTGCAGCACATTTGCAACAGTCAGTACTAGTGATATACCACCAGCGCTGAAGAGCTCAGGATTGGCCTCTTCTAGAGCTGGCACAGGTCCAAGTAGACCTGGCAGTCCGGCACAGATTTGTCCTTGGCCAAGTGAAGGCCTTTCCCCAAGAAAGGTCTCCAGATGCTGAAACTCCCATGCAGGGAATGGGTGCCACATTGGCACTGCTGTGCTGCCACATGTGGAGTTAAGTAGTCTCAGACTGTTTGTGACATAACTATCAAATATCTGTTTGATAGTGCTCTGTCTTTTCCCGCCACTAACTGCTGTCTGTGAAGACCTGTAGGGCATCAACACCAGGTATGCAGGCTATGGGCAAGAATGGCGGACTTGCATCTGGACAAGCTCAATCTCTGATGCAGATCCATGTTAACCTATGTAGGGCTTTCAGGTAAGGGGGGGAATAGATATTTTAGCGTCTGCTACCATCCCTGACCCCTTCTGGGCCTGAACTACCCTCCCCTCACCCAGTTTCTCCCCCCTCCACCTTCCCCCCACCCTCTCCTGCCCCAGAACACCCCTGTGCTGCTTGGCATACTTAACACTGATGGGTCCTGGTACGCTTCTGACCGGCGTGACTTGTGTTCTGCCTACATTCTTCCACTGGACACCCACCAAAACATTTGGACAGGCACCTGTAAATTCTTTAGAAAAAATATGGTATATAATATAACTGGTTTGTCTTTAATAGTAATGTTGACTGGTGTATGTGCAAAACTGTTTTGCACTTTTCCCCCTAATTTCATTAATTATTTGGGTCATATAGGTCCTTTACAGTTTCTGTTCATAATTCCAAGTTACTTCCGTGAGTGTATTGCACAAAGACCAAAACCTAATATATGTGGCCCGTAATGAAACTAAATAAGATGTGAGAACATTAAAGGAAAGAATGTAGCATTTTAGGAAATGTACTATTCCGTGTGTTCAACATTCTGTTGGTTTCCAAAGGGTGGAGTACATTCTTGTTGATCACTCAGCAGGATTTGTGATCTGCAAGATGTTTTTTCCCACTATCCTATTCATTCCTCAGACGGGTTTTTATAATAATGTGTTGATATGGTTGGAACCATAATAGATCAGCTGCCAGTTAAACCAAGAGCATTATTTTCCAATCATAAGCATTCTGTACTCAATAGAGAATTTCTTTGCTTGAGAGTGCTGTAAAGAGAACAGCAGATCAAGGTAATAGTCTCTTGAAAGTGCAGAAGTCTCTATCAGATGTGCCTATTCAGAAGGCCTTTGTATCTTTATGTTTGTACCTACATTCTTGCTTTTGAATTATTCCTGTGGTGAAAAGAGTATGTGTACAATAAACATTAAGCTGGAATTTATCACTTTTCAGTGGTTTTCAAACTTTCAGCTTCAGGACCCACTTTTTAGAATGAGAATTTGTCAGGACCCACCGGAAGTGATGTCATGACCAGAAGTGACACCATCAAACAGGGAAGTTTTTAACAGTCCTAGATTGCAATCCTATCCACACTTACCCAGGAATAAGCCCCATTGATTATCAGTGTTCAAAGCATATACATAATAGCCTGTTAAAAGTATAGATCTGTAACATTTCTCCAGATGCAGTCATGTACCATGGTAGCATCGTCTAATATATTAAAAATAAAATACTGAGATGAATGGGGACTTATTTGAAATTGGCTCGCAACCCACCTAGTGGGTCCCAACCCACGGTTTGAGAAACACTGACTTGGAAACAGTACGTTAGAAAAGCTCTTCAAGCAGAAGCCACCAAGAATCTAGGATTCTCCACATGGGTCTTGCCTGAAAAGTTCATGAATTATGCTTGTACATGAATGATCAGCTCCAGAGCAGTGGTTTTCAGTTGTATGCAATCACAAACATTTCTCTCAGTTCAAACTTCACTAGTTAATTTTAGTATTTTTGATTCCATCATTCATTTGTACTGTTGGGCAAGTAGGTCTCAAACTGGGATTCTCTGACTCTTTAGCACTAACCCAAGCTGCTGAGTCATCAAGTACAGTTCAGAACTTAATATGTTGATTTGATAGTCTTTCTTTAAAAAGATGCTGTATTGCATTTGTCAAAAAAACTCAAATCAGTTGAGTAGCTGCACTGACTTCACCATCAGTGAGACTATACCAGAGTAAGTGGTCTGAGTATCACTAACTGCTCGGTAATTATGTTTTTAGCATCAGTTAATAAACAGTTAAAATACTAACGGTTAGGGGGAAATCAACCTGATGAAATTATTATTGAGGAGGGGGAAAAGCTTAGCATCAAAGACATTGAATGTGCAGATTGAAAATAAAGATAGTATTAAGGAAACTGGGGATAGTTAGAACATTCCTGCCTGTGCTCTAAGCCTGTGCTTTTTGAAAGACATCTATTGATTAACAAAGAAACAGCAACTATCAGACATGTTTTGTGTCCTAGCTTTCTCAGACCTAGGAACTAGATTTGCAACTGTTTCCCATGACCTTATGCATGAAAAAGGTTAAGATCATTGCCATGGACTTAACCCCCAGGAGCGTAGTGGGTGGCATGACCATCCTCCTGAACAATGTTTTTGGTAGTTGACTGAGCTGTTAGATGTGTTCAAACTGTCTGTTTTCTAGTCAGAACAATATGCAAGGGCTTGGATCCAAGAAAAAATGAGTAGAAGGTG
This sequence comes from Tiliqua scincoides, assembly GCF_035046505.1. Lineage (NCBI taxonomy): Eukaryota > Metazoa > Chordata > Lepidosauria > Squamata > Scincidae > Tiliqua > Tiliqua scincoides. The sequence goes on from NC_089822.1 coordinate 14,387,961, forward strand.
ACACTTGCTTGCTATTATTCCATAAACTTTTGCACAAGTGCCAGTAAAAGACTTCTTGCACTGCTGAACCACAATATATTGGGAGGCTGCATTCCAGTACAAGAAATGTTGTGAATATAGACGATACAGGCCATATCACATATAATCTCTAGAGTTGAAGTATGGAGAGGAGGGTTTGACCCTTCCTTGGCACCATTTTCACACTGAAGATTGTCCTCCAAAGCTGGTATTTGTTCCCAAAGATGCCATTTGCTCAAATGGTCTCTTCAAAGGCAAACAGCAGCCATGTGGGTGATTTTCTCTAAGAAATGGTCACCCCTCTCCACATGTTATGGTCAAAGTCTGAATTAGCCCCACCAGACCACTATTTCTATACATGTGGGAGAGACAGTAACATTTAAAGTATTGTCTAGTGTGGTCCTAAAACTTGTTAACTTTAGAATGCAGTATGAGTACAACCCCTCCAAAGATGTAGAATGTCAGCATATGCAAGCTAATATATCTAACATATATGAACATAAGATTTATATAATATTGTGAAAATTGACCTCTTTTTTCCATCTGTTTTCCTGAGACACTTTGAGGTTGTTGTCATTGCAGAAATGCTGCATGGCCAGCTAGACAGGCTGTTTTGTGAATTGCTTGTCTTCCTTAGGTGGCAACAGAAAAACAATAGAAAATAGCTAGTCCACCTGCTAAGATTGGTATGATACAGTCCACTGAAACAGTCCTGGTGCAGAATGTGGCTGCCTGTAGGAGCTCAACAGTACAGATTTGGCCCCGACTCTTGCAAAGATAAAACATAATCTTTGTTTATGTTTAACTACACCACACAGAACAAACTTTGCTGAGGAATAATCAGCATGGCTTTCTGCAAGGGTAAGTCTTGCTTCACAAATCTTTTAGAATTCTTTGAAAAAGTCAATTGTGTGGATGTGAGTGAATCCATCAATATTATTTATCTGGACTTTCAGAAGGTGTTTGACATAGTCCCTCACCATAGGCTCCTGAGAAAACTCCACTGTCAGAGACGAAGGCAAGTCCTCTTATGGATTAGGTTAGAAACTGGTTGAAGAACAGAAAACAGCATGGATGTAAATGGGCAATTTTCACAATGAAGATAGTTGAAAACAGTATGCTTCGAGGATCAGTCTTGGGATCAGTGCTTGTTTTTCCATAAATGGGGATCAGTGCTTGTTTGTTCATAAATGATCTGAATTTGGGGATAAGCAGCAAGGTGGCTTAAGTTTGTGGATGAAACCAAACTTTCCTGGGCAGTGAAGTTCAAAATGGATTGTAAAAGGCTCCAAAAGGATCTTTCTAAACTGGGGGAGTAGGCAGCAAAATGACAGATGTGTGTCAATGTAAATATGGATACTAGGTCTCTAAATCTTGGCACAAAGGCTGGGTTATCTTCTGCCTCTAACCACTCTAACCAGGCCAGCGGCCAATTATCTGTTTTTCCTCATGGTCCCACCAAGCCACCTGAGCTTCCCTTTCTGGAAACAGAAAAATGTTCTCTACATCTGAAATCACTTTGACATGTTCATTCTTTTTTCACATTACAAAAAAGAAAAGTGTTAGTGCTCACGAGATTCACTGACGCAAATTAGTTTTATGTGAACATTGCATCTGTTTATCCTGTCAAAGGAAGACTGATTCCTAAACACTACATAACATCAAAGATGAGGCGAAGGAAGCCGTTTCAGCTACTCAATCATACCTAATCCTTTTCCAACATTGTTTATAAAGGAACGTGGGCAGTTTTGCTATGTAATTGTTGTTCTAAAGACTGGAAACATTTTTAACATTGCAAATGTAATGCGTGATTATTATTGAGTGTAATACTGAAATGTCCATGTTATAATTCAGCTTCCTTTTCCATTTATAATCAGCCTGGGACCTTACTTGTGAGCCTTGCATGAACCTGTCTTGCCTTGATTCCTGTCAACTATTGTCTGAGGCTGTTGGGTTTGGTAGAATATGGCTGAATACAGATCACATGTACAAAAAAAAATGAGTGCAAGTTTTATCTTGTCTAAAAGACAACTACTGAGAGGAGACCTTTGTTTCTCCTAGAACTCCTAGAGGATAGGCTGGATCCTTATTCCAGATTCTTTGAGGATAGCCTCTCCTCTTGAACAGTGGGCACAGTGGCAGTTTGTGAGAGGTGGTGTGACCCTGCCTTCCCTGCTATCCAACATGTTTATACACATGTGTCCATAGTGCTGGATGCATTGCAGACAAACATGGCCAAGGCCTGTCTTGTGTTATTTTGCTTGGGTTGATAGAAGTAAAGCATCAGGTCTCACAGGCCTTTAAAGGCCAAATTTTGGTCCTTTGGAGCAACTTCCCATCACTGGCTGCTGAGCGTTCTTGTCTTAGAAAATTCCATGACAAGTCACATCTTGCTGGTCAGCCAGTTAAACCTCTACACAATGCCACATCCTGGGAATTTTGTAACTTTGAGATAGATAGAGCATTCATAGTCACAAAAGAAGTATCTTTTCAACACTTGATTAGAAAGTCAGTCATGACTGTCAGGATGGGCACAGGACTCCAGAGCAATCAAGAAACTCTCTTTCCTTGATGAATGGGAAGCACAATCCTATCACTTGCCAGTCCATAGGATTCTATGGTGGAGAGGGGGGAGGGGAAAAGACAACCTGGGAGAGGTAAGTAAAAAACTTTTTTACTTACCTCTCAGTAAGCCACCTGGCTTCCTTGGGTCTCCTTGGACTTATGACAGCTACAGGAGTGCGCCACTTGATGGGGATACCTTCTCCAATCCCTGTTGTTATGTGATTAGATCATTAAGTGAACTTTCAGTCCAATTTATTGCCTTTGTTGTGTAAACAGACACTCCCTGCCAGACACTAGCTGGCTGCACAGGCTACTGGAGCTAGATTTCGTCTTCTTTGCATTAAGAGCCTCTCTGTTGTGTAAACAGACACTCTTCGCAGGCTATGGGAGATACAATGGCATCATTAAGAGCACCTTTATTGTGCTTTGACCGACATCATATATTTGGTCCATTGTTATGCGAACGGTTGTTAAGCAATGCACGCCCTGTATTCAGCTGTTGTAAGTCTGAGGAGCCTCAGGGTGTGTTGGGCCTGAGAAAAAGGGGGAGAGGATTTTGATTTGCACAGCTGTTGCTAAGATCATCCCCTTCCCACCCCCAGATTGTCCTGCACCTCTCCAAACTGCCACCACCTTAGTGCTCCAGTATGGACTGGGTGAACCACTGGCATGCATGTGGTGAGACCTCTAGCTCATTATAGTGGTACAGCACTTATGATGCTTGCCTGGGACATACGGGGCAGACTGCAAGATCTGTTGCTGTTGCTTCCTGTTGGATTGGGCTGTAATAAACTTTTTTCAAGGGGTGTCAAAATATAACCAAGTATGTATAAATGAGAAAACTGAAAAGTTGCATGTCATTTTGGTTCACCTTTCATTCTATTAAGTTCTCTAGTAATACATTTTATAGTGATGTCTTTTCTTTCTTCCCTCGTGAAGTTAAGTATAACAAATTGTAAGAAATGATACCCATTTTTTACGATACGCAATTTTTAAGAAAAGCTGCCCATTTTGAAAACAATTATTATTTATTCTTCTTTGATGAAAATTGTTCATTATAGCACCAAGGAAAATAAATTCTTATAGAGAAATTGTGAATATGGGCAAGCCTAAATTTGTTAAAACTATATGGTCTATGGCATGATGCCACATTTCTTTTGATTAGGAAGCTAAAGTATGGGATTCACTCTGAAAATAGGAAAGCATGGCAAGAACTTTCTTTCAAATGAATAGTTCCCAAATAAACACAGGAATTCCACTGCCATCAGTCTCATGGGTCTTAGCCAGGGCAAACTGGCTGGGTAAAAAAAAAAAATTGCGTCATTAAAAAATAAACTTCCCTCCAACCCAAATCTATTGTATACTTTTGCACTACCCTTTGTCAGCACTACTATTTTCCCCGCATCTCAGTGCATAATATAACAGGGCTTTAATGCTAAATAATTGACCAGACCAGAGCCTGAAGTGGTGCCTAATTTTTTTTATCAGCTCCCCTTTACATGATACAATACACAAACAAAAAATCACAAAAAACAGGGATAAAAGTTGTCCGGAGCAGCAGTTCAATAAAGCAGTAAAAGCAATAAAAACAGCAGCGGATGGTAACAAACATAGTTCCAATTACTAAACAGCAACTAAAAAACAAACAAACAAAAGCCTAGGGGGGGATAGCCCTGTGAAAAAGGAAAGTCTATAACCCTTGCTGAAGGGCGGACAGTGAGGGTACTGATCTTAATTCAAAGACAAGGACGTTCCAGAGTGAAAGTGCCACTAAAGTTAAGGTCCTGTCTCAGTCAGGAACAGCAGCCACAACAGGGCTTCCTTCAAATGATCTTTGAAAGCAAGCCAGTTGATACAGAAGAAGACAGGCTTTTAGATACCATGGTCCTAAACCACAGAGGGCTTTGAAGGGCAAAATCAGCACCTTGAATTGTGATTGGAATTGAACTGGCAACCAGTGAAGCTGCCTGATAGTGGTCAACAGAATCAAACTGCTGTGCCCTGGCCACACACAGGCCATCACATTGTGCACCAATTGCAGTTTCTCAACAATCTTCGGAGTCAGCCCCACATCGTCATGCATTGCAAAGGTCAGGTTTTGAGATCTCTTAGGCATGACCATGGTAGGTCCATCTGGCTCAAGTATGGCTACCACTGTGGAACCAGACTTAGGGCGCAATTCTAACCCCTTATGTCAGTGCTTTCCAGCACTGGCATAGCAGTGCCAATGGGACATGTGCTACATCCTGCAGTTGGGTGTCACTCATGGAGGCCTCTTCCTAGTAAGGGAATGTTTGTTCACTTATCTCAGAGCTGCATTGAACATAAGAACAGCCCCACTGGATCAGGCCATAGGCCCATCTAGTCCAGCTTCCTGTATCTCACAGCGGCCCACCAAATGCCCCAGGGAGTACACCAGATAACAAGAGACCTCATTCTGGTAACCTGCCTTGCATCTGGCATTCTGACATAGCCCATTTCTAAAATCAGGAGGTTGCACATGCACATCATGGCTTGTAACCTGTAATGAATTTTTCCTCCAGAAACTTGTCCAATCCCCTTTTAAAGGCGTCCAGGCCGGAAGCCATTGCCACATCCTGTGGCAAGGAGTTCCACAGACCAACCACATGCTGAGTAAAGAAATATTCTCTCTTGTCTGTTCTAACTCTCCCAACACTCAATTTTAGCGGATGTCCCCTGTTTCTGGTGTTGTGTGAGAGTGTAAAGAGCATCTCCCTATCCACTTTGTCCACCCCCTGCATAATTTTGTATGTCTCAATCATGTTCCCCCTCAGGCGCCTCTTTTCTAGGCTGAAGAGGCCCAAAAGCCGTAGCCTTTCCTCATAAGAAAGGTGCCCCAGCCCAGTTATCATCTTAGTCGCTCTCTTTTGTACCTTTTCCATTTCCACTATGTCTTTTTTGCAGCGACCAGAACTGCGGCGACCAGAGCTGGATGCAATATTCCAGGTGTGGCCTTACCATAGATTTGTACAATGGCATTATAATATTAGCCATTTTGTTCTCAATACCTTTCCTAATGATCCCAAGCATAGAATTGGCCTTTTTCACTGCCGCCACACATTGGGTCGACACTTTCATCGACCTGTCCACCACCACCCCAAGATCTCTCTCCTGATCTGTCACAGACAGCTCAGAACCCATCAGCCTATATGTAAAGTTTTGATTTTTTGCCCCAATGCCCTTATGTCTGTGCTGGAAAGCACGGATATAAGGGGTTAGGAATGTGCCCTTAGCAGTGTTAAGTCCCCCTAGCCACAGATGTACCTGGTGATCCAGGAGAAGCATTGAATCCAGGACTCCCAACCAGTAGACTGGTTGTTAGGGGAAGTATACAGTTGATTGAAGATGGTTAGATTGTATTGGTTTAAATTCCAGCCATTCAATATAAACGCATGGAGATTTTAACCAACTTTCAAATTGCATCAATCGCATAATTGTATGAGTTATATACTCAGTATACAGAAAAAAAAATCAGTACTGTAATTGTTATAGTTTTTAAGAAAATGTACTTCAAAAGGTGTCCAGTAACAGTGGAGACTGAAAATTCCTTCAGCTTACTGACAGAATTATATCATTCACTTTGGCCCCAGTCATATTCCTCACCACCAGTCTTGATGCAGCCACACTGAAAGGGCATGTGTGGCATCCTATGATGGGGGTTGTGATCCAAAGGCAAACAGGAGGTAAGCAAAAATATTTTTTACTTAGCTCTGCATAAGCCCTGGGTCAGCTGATGGATATCCTCGAATGTCCACCACCTATTTTGGTGGCTTATGTTAAAGGAGGCGAAAAGGGCTGGGAGGTTTTCAAAACAATGGATAAGATCTGCAGTGCCCCATTGCTGCTCGATTCACCCATCTGACTTCGTTCCCACTCATGGTTACTCCCCCCTCCCTGCCCACAGATGCTCCCATTCTTCCCACCTACTCTGCTATCCCTTCCACTGCCTGTCCCTACCACTGCCATACTGTTACACACGTAACACGTAAGTTACTGGCAGAGTCGAGTCTCAGTGGCAGACTCGTTGTGCTTGCTGTCATTGTCAGTGAACACAATGTGTGCCAGGATCCACGCACTTCTGCCTGGATCCTGGCACTTCCATGTGTTTTGCCAGCAGAGGCCTGTGGATAGCATTAGGCTGTATAAGAACCAGACAATGCTGAATATTTATAGCTTTTGGTCTGGGTTTTCTTAATACAAATGCTCTCATTTTGTTTTGTTGCACTGTTATCACCTTACAGACCCCAACATTTTAGCAGGCTGCAGTCTGTTAGATGGGGAAAGATGGGGGCTCTGTTTCTCCAGCCACTGTCACCGAACTGGGCTTTACCCTGGCTACAGGTGCAAGTGTAATTGTGCTTCTCTGTGCACTATTTAAAGATAAATTGAATTTAATGGGAAGCTAGTAAACTCTTTTTTAGCAGCTGTGGTGGGGCAACATAATAAAAGGCCTCCTACTCCCTTGTCTTGGGTTTGACCAATTTTGCACACTCCTGCAATATTTAAAAAGGAAAAACCTTGGAACAAAACACAGTATTGTCCTAACATGTAGTTTAGCCTTTAGAAATTATAGTCAGGATAGTAACTGCCCATTTAATTTTTTTTTTTCCAGAGAAAATATCAAACTCTTCCCAGCAGATGATCTGCTAATTTAAAATCCTTTAGCTTTTCTTCTTTCACGTTACTTAGTTGAAGAAATGAGACTGTTCCACATGGGGGAGAGATTAGGAAATAAAATGAACTGAAGCCTCGTATCTAGCTATTGCTTGACAAATGCATTGGCCAACAAATAATTCCCATTGGCAAAAAAGGGGTCTGTAGCCAAGACAGCTGCAGAAAACCTAAAGAGGGAAGTAGACAGCAGCCTCAGCAGTAGCATGGCAAGTCCCAGCTTTGGATGTTTGCAATCAGTAATTTAAATTGGAAGGAGTTAATTCATTTCGGTCCTGGATTTTATTCTTTTCTGCATTCTGCCCATTTTTTAGCATTTTTTCTTAGAAGCAAATCCCATTGGTGGCAGTAGAACTTCCAAGAAGATGTTCCTAAGGCTTGTTCATCTAATAGCTCATGCCTAACCAACTGGCCACCAATGTTGTGCCTGATTGGATGCAGTGATTGGCTCCTTGGACATCATACTGATGATACATGGGTATGTATCATTGACTTCACAGCGATGACACATAGATGTCACACAGGTGATGACCTGATGTCAAGGTGATGTCATGCTGATGTCACAGTGATGACAGCCACTCCATGCTTAACAGGTTATGTTGGTATTTCCATGGATACTGGGAATATTACTGGGAAGGGTTAGGACAAGGTTGGCATTTGGCCCTTGCTGTGCACTGCTTCAGTGTGCTGTTGGTGTGGCATTGCCAGGATGGGCTTAGGATATGATGAACTTGGCACTGGCATCCATGCAATGTAGGAGAAGCTTCCAAATAGGTCTGGGCTGTAATTTTAGCATAGCAAATACATACCTTAGGGAAAGTGGAGTAGTCATGCCGGAACATAGTGCTAAGCAATATTTATGCCAGAAAGAAACCAGAAGGAATTCAAGTCAACCTCTTGCAAGCGTGAAAGCCTTACAACCAACAACCTCCAGTCCAAGCAAACTGTTTCAGGCGCATGCAAGGCTCAGGCACATTAAAAAATGATTTAAGAAATGTTGGTTAGGATTTGGGCTCAAAATGATGAGTTTATATGACTCATGACTCTTTCCATGTAAAAACCCTGAGTTGCAAGTCAGTGCCCAAGTCACTGATGCACATGACTCAGGTTCCCACAAGTCACAAAAAATGCATGTTTTCGCGATTCGAGTTGAGTCCGTGAGTCACAAGTCCCCATCCCTGGAGCAAAGATATTCAGTACAACGTATCAATAATAGGAGAGTGTATAGATTTGTCTCTTTAATGGGAGCTACTTGAAATGTACACATATAATAGTCAATTGACACCAATGATAGTTTAAATGAGTAACTTCTAAAAGAAATAAAAGTACTTCACACAGAGGTTATAGCCACAATCATGAATTCTCGTTCTCTACAGAAATACAATAAACAATAAATAAAAGAACATTATATGCATATAGTTCTACTTACATCAGTACAATATACACTGTGCAACTTTCCATTCATTTTCTAACAGACTGATATTACGCTTCTAGATTATCCAGTATATTCTTTTCTACAACCATAACATTGCCCACAATAAAAGGAGAGGAGACAAAGTAAACCTCCACATTCTCTATCCTGAGTCCTTTTAGTTTTGTGATAACTGCATACTTCACACAACTAACACCCCAAATCCATCTTGTGACCAAAATTCACTTGTTTTCTGCACCAATTAACAGTCAAGTTTGTTCATGTTTCGATAATGATTTCAAAAGGTAATATTTTAATCCACTTTTATTGAATATGCATTGAATAGTTTAATCTAGGAAAAAGTACAGTAACAAAATTAACTTGTGAGTGGCAATTTGAGTGAATGCATTTTAAAATCCAAACACAGAACTGTTGTGAATATAGCTGTCAAAAAGGGGCCAGGTTGATCTGTTTAAGGTAGGTGAAAAATACACTGTGTGATTACAAGGAAATGATTTAGAAGATGACTTTGCTTCATGAAGTCTTACTGCATTTAAGTTGAGATGAAAAACAAAAGCTGTTTAAATGGCTTGTGGATTGTATTCTGACAGCTGCATTTAATATTACAATTCTCATTAATGAAAATGTTTCCCCAAATACTTTAGAAACATGCACCTGTGATTAATAAGGCACACTTTGTCAAGTTGTTGCCAGGCCTTGCCATCCCTTTTCTGACTGTTGATTAGCCACACACATCAGGTATTTGCACAGATGAATTACCTGTGAGGGGAAATGACAATGGCTGTAATGGGCAGATCTGCTGTTTTTTAACCAGAATTTTCTTCATTTTTTCCCCCTGGCAACTATGGTGGCACCTTCCATTTGGCTTGCCAAACCTCTTTTTGTAGAACACAAGGGAGGAAAAATGATTTAGAGATTTGACACTGGAACATCAAAGTAAACAAGCTAGAATTGCAAATGCATTTCACTTAAGCTTATGAACTTGGCTCCTCTTGGTTGAAGGCAGTGTGAGAATTGCATCTTGGAATTCCACTGGTATCTGAAGGTTTAGTTTGACCCTTCTTTCACCGAAGTCAGTGGCAAAAATACTAATTCCAGTTATCAGAGCATAGTCAGGTCTTTTCTTATCACAGACTTTTTCTACATTTCTATTTGTTGAATAATTTGCAAACAGCACTGCCAGAAACAGCACCCATAAGCAGTTCATAATGCTTCCTGTCCAATTCTATCCCCCACCATTACTGACAACGCAGCTGTACTGATGGAGTGCATCCAGTGGTGCTAGGGGGGATGATCAGAAGGCCTGCCAGAGGTAAGCAAAAATATTTTCTGCTTTCCTATGCATAGGCCTCCTGGTGGATGGCCTCTGAGTCTCCTTGAAACCACACCAGCTATATAGCCATTCGCCTGTTTTCCCCCTCCATGGCTCCCAAGGGGAGGGGCCGCTTGCACGCTGTGGGGAGGCTCCCTGCAAAACTTAGTGCCCTGTCCCCCCTCTAGCTTTGCCAGTGCTGTATATACCAGCTATAAAGCTGGTGTAAACCCAAGCAGACAAAAGGGGTGGGGAGGGTTGGAAAAGAGGGGCTAAGATCCTGGTGCATGCTGATGCCCTGAAACCTACCTGTTCCCTCCCTCCCTGCCCATGACATGCCCCCACTTCCAAATTTCTGGCACCTGCAGAGCCTCCAGGAGCCACTGCTGCACACACAGCACCTTTCACCATTTGCAACAGCAGCCTGGACGCACACAACAGCAGCCCCTTAGTAGAAGGTCTTGCACTGCTGCAACTGCGAGTTCTGGCAGTGCAAAGCCCCAAAAGGTTCTACAAGTGACAATAAAATTCTTGTGGTCATCCTTATTAAATTAGCAATCAATTTTCAATTGTTGATACAACATTGTCCCAACAATAGAGGTGTGGCAATCTCAGAACACCCTGCAGTCCTTCAGTGCACTACTGTAGTCCACACTGATGTCTCAACAACTGCTCTGTAACAAGTAATTTACAAATGCTACTTACTCTCTAGCAAAACCAACCATTCATCCAATACAGTATAACTATTCTGGCACCCATGAGTTGCCACCACTGTATATTTAGTGTTGTGGTCTAAAAATAATGTTGGGTACATTTCCTTCACTTGCTCAAGTGTCTTCTAGGAAAAATTACACAGCAGAAATACCAAGCAGGCACTTTATTTCTTTAATAGATAATATCACTGAGCGCATTTCCATAGTATACGTACTGTAGCTTATTATATGAATCTCAGCAGTATCAGTTTCTCTAAGATATTTTGGGTCTGATGTAGAATGTTAATATATTAGTGGTTGACATGAAACTTGATAGGAACACCTCTCAAAAACTATTGTTTACATGCTCCAGATGTTTACTGAAAGTGGTTATAAACTACTGAATCTGTTGCAAGTGGGTCTGTATACCGTACAAATACATCCAATGTTTCTATAAACATTAGGAATTTTAGTCCTGTGAGGCAGTAGCGTAATGAGGATAGTTGACACCCAAGGTGGACTGCTGAAAGCCATGGGTAGACCTAGCCTCCACCTTGGGATTCCCCGGTGGAGGCCAGGGCTACCAGCCATTCAAATTGGAGAGTAGACTTGGCCTCTGCCTCAAGAACTCTGGGTGAGACCAGGTCTACTGGCCTGTCAGTGGTGTATTTGACACCCCAGGTGGATTTGATATCCGGGGCAGACTTACCGCTTTCCCCACTCTTGGGTCACTATAGCTGTGAGGGAACAAACAGGATTCTCAACACATCCACAAAAGTACAAGTCCAAAGGTACTTTTGGGAAATCATAATAGCCACTGCAGTTGTAGATGTGCCCCCAAAAGACTGGTTGTGGCCAAAGTGTGTAGGCACACACAAACTTTTCTGCATATTTATCTTTGCCCAACCCACATACAGAAATGACCCACAAAACATTACTCATCCAAGAGTGCAATCCTATGCATGTTTACTCATAAGTCTGACTTTGTTTGATGGGGCTTACTCCCAGGTAAATATGCATAGGATTGAGCCTTAAATAGGATCCAATGCATAGGACTGAGCCTTAAATAGGTTATTGAGGGCCCAATCCTACCCAACTTTCTAGCACTGGTGCAGCCGCAATGAAGCCCCAGGGTAAGGGAAGAAATGTTCCCATACCTTGAGGAGGCCTCTGTAACTGCCTCCCCACCGCAGGATGCAGCACAGGCCCCACTGGCACAGCTGCACCAGCACTGGAAAATTGGATAGGATTGGGTCCTTAGGCTTTAGATCTAAATTCACTTTTCTGGGAGTAAGCTCCATTGAACACAGTGGAATTTACTTCAGAGCAGACATGCATAGGCTTGTGCTGTAATTTTCAATCTCAGATTAATAAATAGTAGCTGAGTTGATCAGCTCCAGATTTAATGGACTTTTTATATCAAATATCTACATTTTATACAACTACCTTTTATATCATATATCAGCAAACTGAAATGTTGCCAACCTGTGGCATAGCTACGGGTGGCAGGGGGTACATTGCCCTGGGTACAACGCCTTCAGTGGGTGCCAGCCCACACCCCTGTTGGAGGATCCCAAGGCGAAGGGGGCTGGCAGGAGAAGGCACTGCAGTTGTGACAGCACCAGCTTGCCACCGCAGTACCTACTCCTGCATTCCCCCCTTGCAGGCAACAGGAGCAGTTGTGAGCCGCTCTAAGTGACCGACCACTTTTTTTTTTTTGCCTTTTATTTCTGTAAAAAAGTGGGGGGAAAATCAGCCACTCAGGGCAGCTCACAACCATTCTGAGCGTGCTGTAAACCTGGAAGTCATTGGTGGAGACATCATTACATCACTGCAGTTACTTCTGGGTTAGGCACTTTGGGGAGGGGTGATATCCAACATCATGGCCCTGGGTGCGAACTGCCTTAGCTGGCAGCACTGCTGTCAACATAATTTAGCACCAAATAATTACCATTAGTTTGCTTTGGTAATATACGGTAGGCCCTCAGTATCCATGGGGGTTTCATTCCAGGACCCCCCACAGATAATGAAATTTGGGGGGGGTGCACCCATAAACCGTAAGTGCCTTCCAGTCATATACAGGAGTACTTCTGAGACATGGCAAAGCCTCAGAAGGCTCTCTGACACAACTAATACTTCATTTTAGTGATAATTATTAAATGTATTACACTGTTAGTGACAAATTGTTTCTAAATACAATGGCAATAATAGATATTGAACATATCAATCTGATGCAGCAAAAACAACAAACTTTGTTAAAGACCAACAAATTTATAGTAACATAAATTTTCATAAACAATAGTCCACCATTGTATGCATGCAGTATTATTGTCAGGAGAGGGAGAGAGAGAGAGAGAGAGAGAGAGAGAGAGAGAGAGAGAGAAGGTAGTGGGGCCAAACTGTCATGACATGAAAGAGATAGTTTGTGACAATTTTACGTAATGCTTAAATGTATACAAGGTAATCACAATGAGAACTCAATGACAGCAGTAATTGGTGAATAACAAAATCCTGTGGGAAACCCATTTCTTGCTGTCCTTAACAAATAGAATCAAACCTCTTGGTATAGTCTGATTCAGAACTTTCATGCTGGAGTCTGTCTTTGAAGTCTCTTGGTTAAAGAATGGCAACTTTCAGGAGAAGGTTCTGGGAGGCTGGTATATTCACCTACCGGTTTCTGAATGTTGCCGTTTTTAATGTCAGATTTGTGTCACTACTCTTTTGCATAGACCCTGGTCTTGTTTGTCCTATGTAGGCAGCAGAAAGGCACTGTTGATAGGCTGGAGAATAAGCAGGTGAATGCACCGATAGCACAGCTGATGTTATTAACAGCCCAATCCTAACCCACACAAATGGGGAGGCCAACTGGCCTGCCCCATATCCAACAAGTTGGGGTCAGTTGCGGCTCAGTCCGGGGCAAGGGGAATTCCTTCCCCTTACCCCGGACAAGGCCGCAGCAGCCCCAATGGGGCTACGTGGATCTGCGCCACCTAAAGAGGTGGCACAGATCCGAGCAACCCAGAGCTCTGGGTTGCCAGTACTGGGGTTAGGATCCGGCACAAATGCCAGATCCTGGCCCTACCCCCCCCCACTTACCCGCCGCCCTCCCACGGGCCCACCCACCCTCCTTCTACCCTGAAGCACCTCCTTTCTGCCCTTCCCTCCGCCCCAACCCCCCTGCATTGGCCTGGCTCAGCTGGCTTACTGTGGCCTACAACAGAATTATTCTTTCAGTATTGTCACAAACTGTACATCTTGCATTTCATGCCATTTAGCCCCACTGTTTATACTTTTTTTATTTAACCCTATATAGCATGTATATGTTATATTTCATGTTATATAACATGTATATATTTCCCATCTAAGGATAACGTTTCATACAGCTGAAGAATTGGACTGTAACAAAAATGTGCTAGTGTTCAAGGTGCTACAAGGTTTTTTCCCCCTAATTTCCTAAATTTGTGCATAAGATGTCCATCATTCCTGCACACTACAAAGGTCAGTGGCTGCAGTATGGTATGTTGGTTACAATATGCTTGAAATGTTTTGCCTTCAAGACAACTAGCGAATGAAAAAGAATAAATTGATAAAATTTATTGGTCCAACTTCTGCTGGCAAATGTAAAGATCTGAACAGCCTGAAGGGCTTAGTGAAGTTGAAAAACCTAATAGCCCCATCAACAGTTGTTGGTTCAATAAAATGGGTATTCAACCTTATTTACTGTCCGCCGTTCAAGTGGCTCACAGCGAGCATTTAAATTATTATACAGTTTTGAAATTAAATTTCAGCATGTTTTGATGCATACTATTCGGAAATGTTAAGAATTCAATGTACAGTTATATACATTGCTTAGGCTGTTTTTATTTCAAATGCTGTTCAAGACAAACTACACCTGAGGTTAAATGCAGCAGGGTATAGTTACGGGCATACATTTACTTGAGAGTATCAGCTGTGCAGGGCTACAGTTTGAATTAGGAATGGAGTGCAACATTACAGGGCATTTACATTCTGCCTCCTTGCTGTTTTGTCCACTGAAAAGCAATATTAACTTAGTGCCAATGTAGCAAATTGCAATACTCTCTACTTCCATGATGCAGTTCTGATACAAACTGGCACCCCTGCATAGCTGCTACTCCCAAGTAACCATGAGCCTGTTACTTTACACTGACGTATTTCACATCCCATGTAGTTTAGCCCTTAAGCGCATCTAAACTTGATAAATCTTATTGTAGATGTGTGAATATATGCATGGGTGATCTACTTTGATGAAGCAGAATTTTGTTGATATTTCATTTTTATTTGTTCTCTTTAAGAATCTGAAACTTCAGAAACACATTAAATCTAGAGAACTACTTTGAATGCTGACAAAGTTACAAAAAGTAAAACACATTTATTTAAGGAAGGAGCAGCAGATTATTGTTTTTTAAGGAACATTTTTTGCATTGAACGCTCTAAACCAGTGGTTTTCCATCTGTGTTCCAGGTTTTCCTGAAATTATCGTGGGTTTTTAAATAAGAAGATCAGCAATGGTGGGTCAAGCTTCTCAGAAGGATAGCTGGTCCTCTGTTACTGATCTTCCCCTGTAATGTACAGCCACAGGAGTAGTTTGATTGTATTATATCACTAGGTCACTTGCTCCATTTGATGGAGGGCAGTGGTGAGGCCCAAAAGGACTGGCCCATGCCCTGCATTAACTGAATGCATTCCTAACATGGCCAGACTCTTCTCCCATCTGCTTGGTTCAGTTACAGCCAGTGAGGTGGTACTGTGGGTGGCAAAAGGCAGAAAGAGGCCACCTCTATGGAGTAGGAATATGACACCTTATTAATGAAAGACATGAGCTGGCAGTAATGGTGGCAGGTAGTGGCTTGGTTCAAGCAGGTGTGTGGCTGTTTGGAAGACTAGAATTCTCCAGTTTTGCATGCTCTCTCTCTCTGTAGGCCAATAGGCGCATTTCCACTGGAGGCATGCAGAGGTTTTGTGACAGATCTGCTGGTGTAAAGAAACCATAACCGGATGGTTGAAAGTCTGAAAAACCTCGTATCTAAACGCACTTTAAAAGCCAACATCAATATGAAGGATTAAAAAAACAACAACATTCCTTAAGAACCATGCACAATTCCAGTAGCAGAGATTGCTATACGAACTCAGAACTCCTGTTGTGATCAATGGAATCTTGTAACTGATGGGCAACCAAACAGCCACTTGAGCCAGCATATGCCTTCCTGCGCTGGCTCCAAGTTTTGCAAAAGTGCCATAAGGTATATTTGTGCCAACTCAAGAACCGGTTGGGCTGGTGTGTACACCCACACCAACTCTGTTGGGCAGGATCCCAATACTGTGCCAGTTGGCACAGGTGGGTTTGCACTGGGCAGTACAGGGGGTGGGGAGGGGTGTTTCTGGGTGGGGGCAAAACTGGGGAGAATCAAGCCTGGGATGGGGGCAGAAACAGCGGCAGCTGCACACGCCATCTCCTAACCCCTATCCTGGCTGGCCTGGTGTTAAATAGCTGGGGCAGATCTGAGTAACCTCATAGGGCAGGCTAGAGTTGTACATGGGGTAAGATGCCCCTGAGGTGACCTCCAGCCTGCTCCTAACCTGCATTGAATACAGTGCAGGCCACGGTGGCTTGGCTGTACTGGTGCAGGTTAAGATTGTGCTGTAAAAGAGCCAAGCCTCAAAAAGGAGAGGGCAAGATCCCACTGAATATTCAATGGCTAAGGATACTACGTTATATCTAAGAGGTTCGGTACTCATTACTATTCATGCTTTTAAAAAAATAGCTCTTCATATGCTCTCACCTTGATTTTACAAAGTGAAATAAAACAAAACCAAACAAAAATAAACATTGTCTAATAGAAAAATATAAGAATACCTAAAAATAAAATGTCAACCCAGCAAATCACCCTTTATACAGTAACAAAGAAGCTTTGAATTTACTTGACTGTACAAAACCACTCAGATAATTAATATTTACATAGTTTGGGCCACACAAGGGAGTTGAAATGTGGGAGTGGGACATTACCTTTCTAAAGTACTTCAGAGCAGGGATGCTATGATGCTTCCTCCTATGCATTTACTCAGAAGTAAATATCACAGGCTTCAGTGGAACACACTACTGAGTAATGGTCTAGTTTTCAAAAGCAGCTGCATTATACAGTCTCATCTGCATGCCTGGTGCACATAGCTCTGCGCTGAAACCTCATGCCTTCTTCACCCATGTAAATTTCTGTGCTGGTAACTAAAGGCTGAAGGAGCTGGGCAACCTGGTGGGAAGAGAGAGCTGCAGACAAAGACCCAGATCTTTGCCTGAGCTTCCAACACAGTGTAGAGAAATCACCATAAGGCACCTCAGCAGAAGCAGAAACCTCAATTACAGTACTTGGCAATAGTAAGGCCTGGCCTAAACAAGACGGCAAAATGAGATGGGAGAGGCCTGCCGTGGCATGGATTGAATCACTTTGAACGACAGGTGGGAGAATTACATTTTTAAATACTTCTGCACAAAACAAACCTAGCAACTAGAGTGAAGGGCTAAACTAGCAAGTTTCTCCCCAGTATGCAAAGGTTTTCTTTTTTAACTTGCATGGCGATTTTCTTGTTTTTGTAAGTGCTCATTCAGAAATGGCTGAAGTGATACAGTCCACATGACCACCTCAGGACTCTGCCAGCACATACTTCTTCATGAACAGTATCCCCCTTTGGGCTTACATTGTATAAGAAATGTCTCTAGGGCAGTGGTTCTCAAACTTTTAGCACAGGGACCCACTTTTTTGAATGAGAATATGTTGGGAACCACATATGTCATGACCAGAAGTGATGTCATGACCAGAAGTGACATAATCCAGCAGGAAATTTTTTTAATAATTCTAGGCTGCAGTCCTACCCCCACTTACCCAGGAATAAGTCCCATTTACTATCTTTGTTAAAAGCATGTACATAGTAGCCTGTTAAAAGTACAGATCTGTAATATTTCCCCGAATGCAGTCACATACCAAGGTAGCATCAAGTCTAATATATTAAAAATAAAATATTGAAATGAATGGGGAACCACCTGAAATTGGCTCACGACCCACCTAGTGGGTCCCGACCCACAGTCTGAGAAACACTGCTCTAGGGCAGTGGTTCTCACGTTTAGCACTGGGACGCACTTTTTAGAATGAGAATCAGTAGGGACCCATGACCCTGATGTCATGATGATATCATGACCAATGATGTCATGACCAGAAGTGACATTATCAAGCAGGAAAATTTTTAACAATCCTAGGCTGCAATCCTACCCACACTTACCCGGAGTAAGTCCCATTGACTATCATTGTTAAAAGCATATACATAGTAGCCTGTTAAAAGTACAGATCTGTAACATGCCCCCAAATGCAGTCACATACAATAGTAGCATCAACTCTAATATATTAAAAATAAAATATTGAAATGAATGGGGACCTACATGAAATTGGCTCGTGACCCACCAAATGGGTCCTTACCCACCATTTGAGAAACACTGCTCTAGGGAATTGGAAATCTGCTCTTAAATAGGAAATCTGTGCCAGTGAAAGATGAATCATAGAGTGAGCTCTATGGCAGGATTCCTAAACTATACATAGGTTGTATAAATGAATGAACTTCCTGGAAAATAAATTCTCTTTTTTCTTCCTCAGAACACTGGCATACAATTGTCTTACTCGCACCAACTCTAGGGATGGTGTTGGGGTTGGCCAGGTCAGGTACTGGCCAAGGGCCCATGTCCATCAGAGGGCCCAGCTGACTAGGCTGGCCCCAGAACCTTCAGTACCAAAGGCAATGGTAATGTTCGGTGTGTCATGGGGGAAGGGAGGCAGAGGTACCACTGTAGGGCTTTGCCCAAGCCCCCAGCACAGAACAATTCTACAACATATCAGCAAAGGAATCCTTTCAGGGGGATTTCTGTGGGAGTGATCTCATAACTGGGAAAAAATACGTTGTGTGAATTACATTGTTGTGTGAACATTATGTTCTGTGAACTCTTTCCTCAGCCCTTGGATTTCTTATATTTCATGAACTAATGGGTGTCCATCCTCTTTCCATATGTTATCATACTGTACTGTCAATGTACTCCCTTCCCAGTAAGCCCTGTCATCCAGCAGTGAATATATATCTGCTCCTACTGTAAAGCAGCACCTGCATACCTGAGATCACATTTCTTGTATCATCTGGTGTGAGATGCAGCAAAGAAGGCCCACTTGAAATTCAAAAGAAGGCATCAGAAAAAACCATTCACATCTCCAAGAAACAAATGGTTAACCAGAGCAACCAGTCTTAGAACAACACTAAGTGTTCAGAACATCTTGCCACAGATAAAATGCACTTTGTCATTTTCCTTTCCACAAGAAAAAAGGCCATGTGGCTAATAAATCATTCCTGAGTTTCTGAAAGAGATTAAAACAAAATTACTCTCCTTTTAAAATGCTGAGTCCTTAATGAGCTGCTTCATTTCTGGTGCTGTCTTTGGTAGTATCCATTTTTCTACAGATTTTCCCCACAAAACAATGTTTCTCTATACTTCATGCAGCAGAAAAATGAGATCTTATAGATTCTTCTCGTAATTGCCAGTGCTTGCCAATGTTGTATTCTTCCAGCTGATTTCGCCTCTCAATAGTAATCTTGTATTTTTTTCTGCATAAAGGGAATAAACAGCACAGAGTAAGAAAAGCTCCTGCTTCTGTTTAGGATAAGTAATAGGCATTCTTTTGTGAAGGGAGCTCCATGAAAGACAAATGGGTTTCTAATGATAAACGAGATGGATGAATACCACTGCCAAAAGATTAAAAGGGTGTGCCTTGGAGCATTTTTGCCTGCCTAGATGTCAACAGTCATATTCAGAGATTTTAGACAAATTACCCCTTCTTTCACAAATTCCAAAGTAATTGATCAGAAAGCCAGTATGTTGTGCAACGGATGCTTTGATGTTATGGCTGCAGATAGTGAAAAGTTTGCTTGTCAGGGTTCTCACACATTATGTGGAACTACTTGTATGGAAGTAGCGTCTAAATTGTAGCATGTGACTGCCCATTGATTTAAAAAAAGTACATTCTTGGCCTTCAAGATTTCCTCTGCTAATTAGGCAGCAAGTAATTCCTCAAACACGACCAACATCAGCTCCCTGGTTTCTTCAAACAAGCTGGAGTCATAGGTAGTGACTTGGGCAATGACCTTTCCTATCAATTACAGTAATACCTCAAGTGGAGGATCCATATGATCCTGTAAATGTAATCCTCATGTAGAGAATCCATTCTGGAAACTCAAGTGCTGTGTGAAACTGTAGTATATGCAGTCAGTGATGTCTATGAGGAAGGAAACTGGCACTGATCAGCTCCACATTTAAAGAATGCCCTCCTCCCATTGGCTTGAATAGCTGTCAATCATGTTGGGACAAAAAGCACTGTAAAACATCAGCACTGAAGGAAGTAGTGTTATGGGAGGCAGTACTTCTTATTCCTTTTTTGGAGATGCCTGCAGTTATATCAGGTAGCCAGCAGAAGAAGCTATATTAAAAATTGCCCTTGGCTGTTAGAGGACTAAGGGGCAAGCGTTTCTCACTCCTGCTCTTGGTGATCATGAATTTTATTTCATTAAGCTGCCACCTTAGCTTTTTAGTGGCATTCTTGGCTCCATGGAATATTGTACAATATTTGACAGTGATCAGACAACAAGTTGCAAGTTGACAACATCTAACTGGTCAACTGAATGGCAGCCCAACCTCAACAAAGGTTCCAAATGATATTTCTTTATTTAGCTGCTGATTCTATCTTGCAACCAAAAGAAGAAAATGATGGCAAGATTGTTTCCACAGAGGCTGGCCTTTCTTCCATCATATATATGCTTATGACTTCTTAGAAAAGTGTGAATGGCAATTTTGGCTCTACACTGATCTAGCTGAAAACAGTCCCAATGATTAAAGCCACATGTTCTACACCTGACACAATCATGGGAATCACTGAGGCAGTTTCTGTGTATAGACTGATGCACTCTATCATTACTATATGTAAAGAGCTGCAGCAATAGACCCTGAGCAGCTGGAAATGATCACATAGAGAATGCAAACTGTAGTTGACACCAGTAAGAGTTTTATTCCACATGAAAAAAGAACATACATTTTTAGTTTTGACAGCTGCCTTTTTCTATCCTCCTTTGTGGAACAACAAATTACAAGTGAGGCCAAGTATGGTGAATAATTGGAAGAAATGTTTTTCCAAATCTGAGCCAACCTGAAAAAGTAGAATGCCATCAACAGTCCCGCTCCCAGCAAGGCACCCACAACGATTCCTGTAACTGCTGACTCTCCAAGGCCACCTGCTTGGAATAAACAAAGAAGTAAGCAATGGCCATTCACACAGAAAAATGTTCATGCTCATAAAACCATTGAATAAATGACTAGTGTAATATATGGCCAAGTCCGCTCAAAATCCATTTTGGCTAGGTTTCAAAAGTGCTTTTCTTTAGCTTCACTTCCTTTTGTGCTCTTTCTTTATGTTTTATGTTCAGTTTGAAACAATTCTCCAAAATCAATGCGAAACTCCATCACAACTGTAACAGAAATGGACCACACCAAAGTGCTTTTAAGGAAAAGGCATGCATATGCTTCTCAAATGACATGAGATGCTTCAAATATACTGTAGAATTATAAGTTATGGCCCAATCCTATACTCACCAGATGACATTCTAGCACCTCTTCCACTGGTGCTGACTGCTGTAAAGCAGTCTGCATTGTTGTAAAAGCTGCTCAAGCAGCACGCTCAGTAGCATGCTGCTAGGGGCACTGGAGCCTTCCTGCCCACGTCATCAGCTCTCACCATCCAACGGAGCCGGTAAGTCAGCAGGAAAAGTGGGAGGAGTGGTGGGAGAGCAGAATGAGTGGGGTGGAATGGGGCGAAACTGGGTGGGGAGTGGTGGTTCAGGTCCAGGAAGGGAGTGGGTTCAACGGCAGAGGTGGCAGCTGAATCCTAACCCCCTTCCCAGACTCAAACCCGTGACATGGGTCCATGTGGACCTGCGTGAGCCATTTAGTTACTGCAGGTTCAAGTAGACCCCCACCCACTGTGCCAGAGAAGCTTATTCCCAGATAAGGGAACAGAGGAGGAGGAGACCTCCCCAAATGCCTCCCTGCAGGATGCAGCGTTAGCCATTTTGGTGCACTGCTGCGTCAGTGTGGGGCCGAAGAGAATAGGACTAGGCTCTTAGGCAGACAATGACAGTTAATTTAGGAGAAGTCCTCCAGTAACTTTCTGTATCCATGGGCTACTTCAAAGTGATTCCCATATGAAGCATCAGGATGGGTCACCTGTGCAATGAGTTTCTAGCTCAGTACTCCAATTTATGGAATTGCATCCTTTTAAAAAATTTGCTAGGTTTTCTACACTTCACATACCACTGAACATTGTTAGTTCTAAGTGTACTAACTTGATCCTAACCACTTTCTGTCCCTTCTCATTTGTGCAGCACCTGTCCACCTCCACTCCACAATTGTTTCATCCTACTGGCAGGCAGAGCGCCCTCTCCAAGAGCTCCACACCAGTGACTGGAACCTGTCAGCAGCTGTACAGCATCACAATGATGCCTCCAGATGTTTGGCAATGACATCATCGCTGAACTTCCAGGTTGCCAAACTCCAAACTGTGCAGAGTTCTGTTGGGAGGTCTGTGGCCGCACTACCACACATTTTAGGGGAACATTGCTGTCAGGTGGTTGCTCTCCTCCTCATGTGTCTTATCTCCTCCCATGCAGCCCCTTAGCTCCATCTACAGCCTGAGGTGAGTGGATCTTCAAAGGGAATTATGACCCATTCCTCCCCCGCAGTGCAACCATCCACTGTTGGGAAAATTCTGATATTGTCAATTCAATACGCTATGTCATTTGCACAGATCCGTACTCCTGGTGTCTCTCATCTACAGTCTGAGAAACACTCACAAATGCTCCCATGCGCTTTAACTATCCACAAATCAAGCAGTTTCCTAGCTTGGACTGCTGTCTGTTATGGTTTTGAAAAGCAGAAATAAAACTTGGTAAACTTACATGATTTGCAGGGCGTGTTATTTGAATGCTCCAAACTTCGAATGTCATCTGTTCTCATTTTATTTTCCCACAGGTAATTTACATTTGGAAGCATTTCAAGTTGCCCCTGCTTTCCATAATAGTTCCCAATAACCTGTGCAGAGAAATGACAACATATTTCCAACCAACTTACTCCAGGAGAAGAAAAATAACTGGGTTATATCAACTGCATATAGCATGAACCCATCACAAACAATGCTATCAAACAAAAATGCTTATCGCTGTGGGGCAGAACTCCATAAATCTCAGGCATATAGCATTTCAAATCTTTTCTTCTTTAAAAGTCAAACTAAATTATGAATACATAAAGGAAACACAAAGGTTGTGCCTTTTTAATATTTTCCATGAGAGGAAGTTGTGCACAAGTTCTTGGGCTCTTCTGGCTTTGCTGTATCTGCTGAATGTGTTCATGGAATCCATAGGTTATGTAGTTCCTGTGGAACTCCTTGCCACAGGATGTGGTGATGACATCTTGCCTAGATGCCTTTAGATGGATTGGACAAATTTCTGGAGAAAAAGTCCATCATGGGTAATAAGTCATGATAGGTATGTACAAGCTCCTGATTTCAGAAGTAGGCTACCTCGGAATGCCAGATGCAGGAGAGGGCCGCAGGATGCAGGTTGTGTCTTGCTGTCTTTTGTGCTCCCTGAAGCATTTGGTGGGCCACTGTGAGATACAGGAAGCTGGACTAGATGGGCCTTTGGCCTGATCCAGCGGGGCTCTTCTTATGTTCTTAGAAGGCTGACCCTAAATAATATTAACCCCTTTCCCAAATCAAAACATGAAATTAACTGTATTCATTTATTAAACCCTGTGGGACTTCCCCCTTCTGGACTGCTCTGAAATCTTGAGGATAGCAGCACTTTAAAAACATCACAGACTGTAAAAGTAAAATATAAAAGAGGGGGCACACTATATATACTTCCTGAAACTTTCTGGAGGAGGGAGTGAGATAACAATAATAAGTATCCCAGCTGCTAGTTCAAAACTTTTAAGTTTTACTTTGAGGAAAACTAACAACACTGAAGTAGTGTGCATGCATTAAAAAAGATTTTGAGAGGGAACCACGTTCTGAGCCCACCAACTCCCTGTGTTTGTGAAGCCAATCACAAATTTGCTCCAAGTAGGGCTTAGCAGGTCTGTCACTTGAGCGGTCTGTGATGTAACTCTGTAATTTGTATCTGGCTGCAAGATCTGTTTGGGTTACATAGGGTTAATTCTTGTTTTTGCTTTTCCAAACCATTCTGCTTTTCCTGCAGCTGTATTTCAAGCTCTTCTAAAATACGTTTATTTTTAATGTTTGTTTTTATTTTTGAAGTAAACTTCACATTCTAACTTGTCAGGTCAGGATTTGCTGTCATGTTAAAATTGATTTGTCTAAGTTAAAGTTGTCATGATCAGTGGGAAGGAACCAATGAAATAAACAAACACTGCCACCAGCTTCATCAAAGAGAGGTCAGTGTTCTGCATCAGGAAAGGGGTAATCGCAACAAAATGAATGACATGAACAATAGCAAAAGGAAAAGAAACCAGGACCCGAAAAAGGAGGCATTTAAGGGAAACGGAAAGAACATCCAAATATACAAAAGGACGAAGCATGCAAAAGTTAGACTTCCTGTCCAGTAAGAAAATTGCACAAGAACATCGGCAGCAACTGGGAAATCCTTCCTGCTAACTCTTATTTTTTTTAGGCTGTAGTTTTACATGTATTATCCTTTAGTTTTTTCCCCATGTCATGCCTCTTGAAACTATTGAACATGCTCAGTTCATGCCAGACTTTTCTAAGGGGCTGTTATCTTTTTATTTGCAAACTTATCTATTTCTGTACACCTAGGGTGTCCTCTGAGTATGTAAAACTATTACCCTGTGTGTGAATAGCCTCATTTCTCATACAAATGAGACATAAAACCATCTGAGCTAGGTATTAATATGTAGCAGATCAGAGGTTTCCAGCAACAAAATGTTGCAGTATGCACACTCTTTGGATTTGAATGTGGATTTGTATGCACATTCTTTAGTCCTACTGGAATAAAAGGGGTTTATCTAAGAGTAAGGATGCCCTGAACCACACTGTTAAGTCTGGTTGAGAGTTTTCAGAATTGAACATGCCAGCCTGATGGGTCACCTTGGACCTGCGCCAGCAATATAACTGATTAAGATTCACATGGATCCGCAAAGGCAAATCAAGCCTGGGAAGAGGGTTTGGATTCAGCAGGTGCTGCTGAATCTGCCCCTTTCCTGGTCTCAATTTGCTCTCCTCCTCTCCTGTCACTGCTCTTTTCTACCTTCCGCCTCCCTCCCATCCCTTGCATGGACCTACCTGGGCTAGTGGGCATCCAGAGTCTGCTGATGGGTGGAGTCAGCTGCTCACTAGTGGCGGCCAGTCCCCACCCTTTGGCATATCACCTTTTGCAATAGCCAGAAAGTGCCATACACTGCCCAAATGCTTGTTTTGGTGGTGTATGGCAACAATAGGATTAGGTCATCAGATTTTAACCCTTAGATTCCTCGGGAAGCAAAGCATTTTGAGGCTTTTTCCCTCTCTTGAGTTTTTAAGTTTCAAATTTCTCCAGAATTCAGGGTGTACCCTCAAAACCCATCTTCCTTATGTGTGGTCCCATTGGAATTTTAGAAACAGCAGGAAAGATTGTGCTGATGCTGCGCTCTGTTCCAACCGTTGGTTGCCTTGAGACACAGACTAGAAAGGGAGCATACTCTACCATCAGTCAAAGATCCCAGGGAGGTTGCACCCTGTCAAACAGAATGGGCATCACAGGAAAGGGAAGACCAACCTGGCTTTCGCCTTTGGCCAGTGAAAGAGCAGCTGCAGGGAGCTCACTTTCTCTCTTCTGCTGGAAATAACTCTGCTTTACTGCTCCAATTGTTCAGATGCTGTCAAATAGAACACTTTGGTCCTTACCATCAGCCAGAGACGAAGAGATGCAAACTTGTGTGCAAGGCTGGTGTTGTCTGACAAACTGTTTACAGTGGTGCCTCGCATAACGAAATTAATCCGTTCCGTGAGTCCTTTCGTTATGCGAGTTTTTCGTTTTGTGAAGCGCGTTTTCCCATAGGAATGCATTGAAATTTAATTAATGCGTTCCTATGGGCAAGAAAAGTCAGAACAAAGTCAAATTTGGTTTACAAAGTGTTTATTAAGTGCTCTTTAAAGGCATACATACTGTACAGAGGATTTCAAAAACGGGGGGGATGCTGAGTGGGGAGCTTGAAGGCTGTAATCCTGTGCACACTTTCCTGGGAGCAAGCACAATGGGACTTACTTCTGAGGAGACACGCACAGGATTGTGCTCTAAGCTGGGGAGGACAGAGCAGCTGCACTCAATTGCTTGCTTTTGCCGTGATCATGGGGGGAAACGTGAAGGAAATGGGGCAGTGAGAGGGTGAATGAGCGATGGGGGCGATGCTGAGTGGGGAGTTTGAAGGCTGTAATCCTGTGCACACTTTCCTGGGAGCAAGCACAATGGGACTTACTTACATAAACTGACATGAAGATCCTCCCCTTACTAGGGTGAAAGGGATCATAAACTGACATGAAGATCCTCCCCTTACTAGGGTGAAAGGGATCATAAACTGACATGAAGATCCTCCCCTTACTAGGGTGAAAGGGATAATAAACTGACATGAAGATCCTCCCCTTACTAGGGTGAACGGGATCATAAACGGACATGAAGATCCCCCCCTTAAGACAAACCAAAGCAAAACAAAAAAAAAATTTGTTTTGCGAAGCATAGGTCATAAAAATTCATTGTGCGAGTTACCAAACTTTGCAAACACTTTCGTTCTGCGAGTTTTTCACTGCACGGGGCATTCGTTATGCGAGGTACCACTGTATTTGCATTTTTGATGACAGGTTTACAAATTTTGCTCTCAAGTCTCAAAAATTCAAGGAGGATTGGAACTTCAATCCCCAAAGCCTCCTTCTTTAAAGATGGATCCTATGTCTGCTGTTCTTCAGTCTTTTCTAACATCAAGGCCTGTCTTCTATGAGTTGTCAAATGCAATCTCTATGATCCAATGCATTGTTGTGGTTAAGAGTTCTGGTCACTGGCTGTGAATATCAGAGTTCAAATCTCACTCACCTAGAGGCTCACAAAATGGTCTTAGGCCAGTCACTTTCATTTAATCTAAGCTACCTCATAGGTTTGTTGTGAGAATGAATTGGGGCAACCCATATCTATGTACATCACCCTGACCTTACTGAGGGAAGGGCATAAAAATTTCCAGTCATTTAGAAATTGACAAAGCTGGCTCCAAAGCTGGCTTTAGTGATTTGATTTGATTTAATATAATCAGACTCTATTGACTTCTTCACTCAAATTATTCAAGTGTTCTCTGACATGCTCTTGTACTTTCCTGACCATGTGCTTCTTGTACCAGTCAGTAGCATTTCGAATTAAATATAGTTCCTCACCTGCTGTGTTCCAGTTTCTAGATCAGTCATTGCAATTATAGAGAAATCACCAAATCTTTCTCCACTGCCATCTATGGACACAGGTCCTGCAATGCCTAAGAAGAAGCATATGAGGAATTAGAAAATTAATGAGCTGAAAATACAGAATGTTTTCAAGAAAAACAAAAGAGGGCAGATTTTTTAGAGACTGATATAGCAGGAAATCTCATCAGTCTTCCAGCACTTTTGTTGACATTCCAAAAGAAATTGTAATTTCACCTCTGTGTCTGCATTCCTAAAATTCCAAACATTTCTTCTTTAAAAAATATAAAATAGTGTGAGTCTGTTCAGGAGAGCAAACGGGGGAAAACTATAATAAAGCCCAGTTCCAGAATAATTGGATTATAGTGCTAAAATAATAAAATAATAATAATAATAATAAAACTTTATTTTTATCCCGCCCTTCTCCCAAAAAGGGACCCAGGGCGGCTAACAACATATAAAACAAATTAAAACATAATTTCACAGATAAAAACATATTAAAAAACACATTAGCAGAACCCATAAAAACAGTAGTCAGAAGAGTCAGAATAAAAGAGCATAAAACAGCAGTTCTTAGAGGAATCGGGCCTGTAAAAAAGCAACTAAAAGATATATAAAAGATGTTAAAAAGGCCAGAACGTCAGAAGGCTTGGTTAAACAACAAGGTCTTCAGGCCTCGCCGAAAGGACTCAAGAGAGGGAGCCATTCTCAAGTCAAGGGGAAGGGAGTTCCACAACGTTGGTGCCACTACTGAGAAGGCCCTATTTCTTGCCGCCGCCCCACGTACCTCCTTAGGCGGCGGCACTTGCAAAAAGGCCTTCTCTGATGACCTGAGAGGACGAGCCGGATTGTATGGGAGTAGGCGATCTCTAAGATAACCTGGCCCAGAGCAGTATAGGGCTTTAAAGGTCAAAACCAGCACCTTGAATTGGGCCCGGAAACGAATGGGCAGCCAATGTAGCCCCCGGAGAAGCGGGCTGACAGAGTCGAACCGCCTAGCTCCAGTGACCACACGGGCCGCCGCATTCTGCACTAATTGCAGTTTCCGAACCGTCTTCAGGGGCAGCCCCACATAAAGCGCGTTACAATAATCTAACCTCGATGTCACCGTAGCATGGATCACCGTGGCCAGGTCTGCACGATCCAAGTACGGACGCAGCTGGCGCACCAGCCGAAGCTGAGCAAAGGCCCCCCTAGCCACAGCCGCCACCTGGGAATCCAGGAGCAGCTGCGAGTCCAGGTGGACCCCCAAGCTGCGGACCTGCTCCTTCAGAGGGAGTGCAACCCCATTCAGAGCAAGCTGATAATCCAGCACCTGCATCGAGGATTTCCGAACCAGGAGAGCCTCTGTCTTATCCGGATTTAATTTCAGCTTGTTAGCCCCCATCCAGATCCTCACTGCTTCCAGACAGTGCTCCAGGCCCTCAACCGCCACCCTGGAGTCTGGAGGAAAGGAGAGATAAAGCTGGGTGTCATCAGCATATTGATGACACCCCACTCCAAACCCCCGGATGACCTCTCCCAGCGGTTTCATGTAGATATTAAATAGCATGGGGGACAGAATTGAGCCCTGCGGCACCCCGCACCTCAATGGCCAGGGTGTCGAACAGGCATCCCCCAGCACCACCATCTGGGACCGACCTTCCAAGTAGGAGCGGAACCACCGCAAAACAGTGCCTCCAACTCCCAACTCGGCCAATCGGCCCAGAAGGATACCATGGTCGATGGTATCGAAAGCCGCCGAGAGGTCCAGCAGGACCAACAGGGACGCACTCCCCCTGTCCAGTCCCCGGCGTAGGTCATCCACCAAGGCGACCAAGGCAGTTTCCGTCCCAAAGCCCGGCCTGAAACCAGATTGAAAAGGATCCAGATAATCCGCTTCATCCAAGACCCTCTGGAGTTGGGCCGCCACCACCCGCTCAATTACCTTGCCCAGAAACGGGATGTTGGAGACTGGCCGATAGTTGTTCAACACATTGGAATCCAGGGAGGGCTTCTTCAGGAGGGGGCGAACCACCGCCCGCTTCAAAGCAAGCGGCAGTGTCCCCTCCCCCAAAGAAGAGTTGACCACCCTCCCCGTCCACTCAGCCAGTCCCCCCCGGGCAGCTCTTATCAGCCAAGCTGGGCAAGGGTCAAACAGGCAGGCAGACGGCCTCACACTCCAAAGGAGTCTGTCCACATCCTCAGGCTGCACAAGCTGAAAAGAATCCCACAACACTGGACAAGCAGTTGCCAGGGGGACATCGTCAGACACTGTCAATGTGGCATCCAAGTTGTGACGAATACGATCGATTTTATCTGCAAAATGTTGTGCAAACACGTCACAGCGGCTGACCGTGTATTCCTCCTGGTCCACTGGCGGGGCCTGATGGAGGAGGCCCCGCACCACACGGAACAGCTCTGCCGGACGGTTATCAGCAGACGCAATGGTAGCAGAGAAGAATGATTTCTTCGTTGCTACCACCGCCACGGAGTAGGCTCTGTAATGAGCTCTACTCCGTGTCCGATCGGATTCATCACGAGTTTTCTGCCACCGTCGCTCTAGACGCCTGCCCTGCCGCTTCATCAGTCGCAGCTCCTCAGTGAACCAAGGAGCCGCTCCGAGTCTGCGACGTGGCAGAGGTCGCTCCGGAGCAATCTCATCCATTGCCCTGGACATTTCCCTGTTCCAGAGGTCAACCAGGGCCTCAGATGAGACGCCAGTCTTGGCAGTGGGGAAATCCCCCAGAGCCCTCAGGAAACCTTCAGGATCCATTAGCCTCCGGGGGCGGACCATAGAAAATGGTCCCCCGCCTCTGCAGAGGTAGGAAGTCGCAACCAGTCTAAACCTTACCAGGAAGTGATCTGTCCATGACAACGGAGTGATCTTGATCTCCTCTACATCCAGATCACTGCCCCCATGCCCAGCTGTAAACACCAGGTCCAGCACATGTCCTGCAGTATGTGTCGGGGCCAAGATCTTCTGGGACAGGCCCATGGTTGTCATGGCGGCCATGAAATCCTGAGCTGCACCTGACGCAGGGGCCTCGGCATGAACATTGAAGTCCCCCAGCACTAACAGGCGGGAGGCCTTTAATGCCACCCCCGAGATCACTCCAGTCAGCTCAGGCAGGGAGACTGTTGGGCAGCAGGGCGGGCGGTACACCAACAGAATCCCAATCCTGTCCGGTCCTCTCAACACAACATGCAGGCACTCGAACCCAGCAGACTGCTGGACAGGGCACCTGGTGAGGGAGATGGACTCACGATAGACCATTGCAACTCCCCCTCCCCGTCCCTGCAATCTTGGCTGCTGCAACACCTGGAAGCCTGGCGGACAAAGTTCAGAGAGACTAACGCCTCCCTCCACGTCCAGCTAGGTCTCCGTAATGCATACCAGGTCGGCTTTCTCATCCAGAATCAAATCCTGGATGATACAGGTCTTATTATTCACCGACCTGGCATTCAAAAAAATGAATATTTTTTTTAAAGTCATTAAGGGTAAAATTTAATTTATATAGAGAAGTCTGGGTTCTGAAAGATCTGAGGAAGCTTATATCATCAGGTACTGCTTGTCTAAAGCCGAAAGGCAAGAAAGGACTTCTAATGCAATATCCATACCCTTAATGAGAGAGCTGGCATATTATTGTGGCTAAAAGTAATCAGTGAGACCAGAAATCCTTGCTTCAAATTTCACTTCAGTGAAACAACAGGAAAACATCCAAAGATGTTGCAGAAGGCCCCTATTATACTGTGTTTTTGTTAAAAAGTAGTATATAAATACATTTAATATTATTATTGCCTAAGAGTCAGCTGAATGCATCCAGCCCAGCATTTCCCTCTAGCGAGCACCCTTCCTCGCAGTGGTTCTCAAACTGGGGTGTCGTGACACCCCTGTCTGAGAGCCCTGAGCTCTGTGACCTTATGGGGCAGGAGCAGGGGGAAGGCAGCTATGTGATCCACAGAATTGTACTGCTGCGGGCGCAGAGTGGGTTTTTCTCTATCAAGCCTTATCTGCTGCTGTGGTCCGGGGGGGTCTGGGGAGTCCTGTGGGGGGCTCTGCAAGGCTCCCCACAGCTGGGAAACAATAAAAAAAACGTGATTGTGACCTACTTCTAGGTTGCGAATGAGAAACTGGAAGTGAGTTGTGACTGTGTTTTTCACTCATTCCATGCTGTGGGGAGCCCTGCAGAGCCCCCTGCGGGGCTCCCCAGACCCTCCAGACCCTGGCAGGAGGTAGGCTTGGTTGGGAAAAGCCCCCGCTGCAAAGCAATACTGGGGATCACCTTGCTGCCCTTCCCTGCCAAGACTTACAGCGGCTCAAACTCTCTTAGAACCGCTGCTCTAGGGTATGTACTTGGCATGGATTGCAAATAGATCATGGTGTGGGTGCCACTGGAGGTAAGATGCTGAAGAATGACTGCAGAGATACCCACTTAAGACACACACCCCAGTACCTGACTCATTCTATGTCCAACACTACAGCCACTATACCACACTGCCTGTCTTCATAGACTGCTTCGTGTATTTGGTACTGCTAGTGTTGCGGAAATAGCTCAGAACCAGAATCAACAGTCATAACTATGGTCTCTCTCTCTCTCTCTCTCTCTCTCAGTTGTAACACTCTGGTCTAGACTGTGGATCAATTTAGAAGGCCAATGTGTGGCAAATACTGGCTCTGTATAACCACATGGAATAGGTTACTTTCTTTGTGCTACAAACCCAATGGCTTTCCTCAATTCGGTAAGGAAAAAAACTTGCTGTTGCTGAGAAAAGGGCCCATTATGTTTTTCATCGCTATTCCAATTTCTGAACTCATTGTTGGGTTCTTAACTAAGGGAAAAGAAACTTTGGTAATCTTATACTGTAAGAAATGACACATCTGGCAAGAGCAACTTGGTCTTACCAGCAAAGTCCTGCTGAGCTGGTAAATCTAATGCCCATGTGTTCTTATATTCTAGATCTTGAATGTACAGTCAAGAACTGCATGTATGTACAGTCAAGATTGTACAGTCAAGATATGTACTTGAATGTACAGTCAAGAATTTTTCCAGGAACTTGACCCTAGTGGATAACAAGATCCACTAGGGTCAAGTTCCTGGAAAAATCTAGTGGATACTGAATTAGCAAATATGGAATCACTGAGCCTATGGGAAAAATGGGATTAGGTTCCAGGGGACCCTCTTCACTGTACACTCTATGCACTTTATGAACGTGAATCTTAACTTGAAGTCTGTGGGACTGGGAAGGGGGTTGCTTCACCCGACCTCCTCCTCTACCTGCCTCTTGGCTCCTTCCCTGGGCTTGCCCCAGCCACAGAGCAGCTCTCACATAACCTTCCAGAGGCCTCTCATCATCTGCCTCTCATGGTTGTCAGGGTTGCGAAGGTTCAGTTGGAGTCCCCAAGATGGTGCCCAAGATGGTGGGGCAAATGTGGAAACGGGCACAAATGTGTCTGACGATTCTCCATGGGCCAGTACCAATGTCTGTTTAATGTGGAAAATTGACCCAATCCAGACAATTTTCCCAAAAATAAGTATAATTGGCTGGATGCAATTACAGCAACTCCCTCCCCCACTAGCTGTATACTGTATATGTCAGTGGTTCTCACACATTTAGCACCGAGTTCCACTTTTTAGAATGAGAATCTGTCAGGACCCAATGGAAGTGATGTCATGACCAGAAGTGACATCATCAAGCAGGAAGGTTTTTTGACAATTCTAGGTTGCAATCCTACCCACACTTACTCAGGAGTAAGTCCCATTTACTATCATTTTAAAAGAATATACATAGTAGCTTGTTAAAAGTACAGACCTGTAACATTTCCCCAAATGTAGTCACTCACAAACCATAGTAGCATCAAGTCTAATATATTAAAAATAAAATATTGAAATGAATGGGGACGCACCTGAAATTGGCTCACAATCCACCTAATGGGTCCCAACCCACAGTTTGAGAAACACTAGTATAGGTATCTCTTTGTCTCCTTCCCTGCAAAGCACCAGCACTGCCTTGTGCTTAGGGGGAAACAACTGTCCCTTTTCTACTCCTCCTGCAACCTTTCTCACCATTACCTGCCTGTTTGTAGCTTCTCCAAGCCCCCTACATCTGTAGTTCAGCACAGTATTTGCAGATAAAGAAAACAGAGTTTCAAAAAATAAGTGGTACATGGCAATTCTGCCCCTCACAGATCAACAAATTTGTAGATAGCTAGTATAGTATTGGCAACCTTCAGTCTCGAAAGACTATGGTATCGCGCTCTGAAAGGTGGTTCTGGCACAGCGTCTAGTGTGGCTGAAAAGGCCAATCCGGGAGTGACAATCCCTTCCACACTGGGAGCAAGTGCAGTCTGTCCCTGGTCTGTCTCCCTGGCTATGGGCCTTCCTTCTTTGCCTCTTTGCCTCAGACTGTTGCCAAAGTGTCTCTTCAAACTGGGAAAGGCCATGCTGCACAGCCTGCCTCCAAGCGGGCCACTCAGAGGCCAGGGTTTCCCACTTGTTGAGGTCCATCCCTAAGGCCTTCAGATCCCTCTTGCAGATGCCCTTGTATCGCAGCTGTGGTCTACCTGTAGGGCGCTTTCCTTGCATGAGTTCTCCATAGAGGAGATCCTTTGGGATCTGGTCATCATCCATTCTCACGACATGACCGAGCCAACGCAGGCGTCTCTGTTTCAGCAGTGCATACATGCTAGGGATTCCAGCACGTTCCAGGACTGTGTTGTTAGGAACTTTGTCCTGCCAGGTGATGCCGAGAATGCGTCGGAGGCAGCGCATGTGGAAAGCGTTCGGTTTCCTCTCCTGTTGTGAGCGGAGAGTCCATGACTCGCTGCATTACAGAAGTGTACTCAGGACGCAAGCTATGTAGACTTGGATCTTGGTATGTTCTGTCAGCTTCTTGTTGGACCAGACTCTCTTTGTGAGTCTGGAAAACGTGGTAGCTGCTTTACCAATGCGTTTGTTTAGCTCAGTATCGAGAGAAAGAGTGTCGGAGATCGTTGAGCCAAGGTACACAAAGTTATGGACAACCTCCAGTTCATGCGCAGAGATTGTAATGCAGGGAGGCGAGACCACATCCTGAACCATGACCTGTGTTTTCTTTAGGCTGATCGTCAGTCCAAAATCTTGGCAGGCCTTGCTAAAACGATCCATGAGCTGCTGGAGATCTTTGGCAGAGTGGGTAGTGACAGCTGCATCGTTAGCAAAGAGGAAGTCACGCAGACATTTCAGCTGGACTTTGGACTTTGCTCTCAGTCTGGAGAGGTTGAAGAGCTTTCCATCTGATCTGGTCCGGAGACAGATGCCTTCTGTTGCAGTTCCAAAGGCCTGCTTCAGCAGAACAGCGAAGAAAATCCCAAACATGGTTGGTGCAAGAACACAGCCCTGCTTCATGCTGCTTCGGATGTCAAAGGGGTCTGGTGTGGAGCCATCGAAGACAACAGTGCCCTTCATGTCCTTGTGGAAGGATCTGATGATGCTGAGGAGCCTGGGTGGACATCCGATCTTGGGGAGAATCTTGAAGAGGCCGTCCCTGCTGACCAGGTCGAAAGCCTTCGTGAGATCTATGAAGGCTATAGAGTGGCTGTCGTTGTTCCCTGCATTTCTCCTGCAGTTGTCTAAGGGACAACTTACATACAAAGGGACATACAAAGTTGTCTAAGGGACAACTTACATACAAAGGGACATAAAAAGGGACAACTCACATACAAAGAGAACCAGCTGAATGTATTGATTCTAAATTTTTCAGGATGGGGATCCACCAGTTGGGCATAGAGAACTATGGCCTTGTGTGGCATTCAGAGTCTGAAATAGCAAATGGAGGTTCTGAAATGCCTGCAAATGCACACACAGGAGCACATGGAACAGAGCAGTTCAAATTTAACACAGCAGTAACAAGGAAGAAAAAAAATTGGCATTAGCACATTTTTATCAAACCCAGCTTTGAAGATAAAAAAGCTCCATGGAAAAAATGAAGCAATGTAATGAAGCCAGCTAATATATGCACATGAAAAAGACTGCAAATGGTTGCCTTCTCTTCAAAAACATGGAAGGAGCCAAGAATCCTTAATGACAGCTGCTCAGCTATTATAATTAAGGACTCTCTTTGTTCAGAAAATTACCAACTGTGATGAGTTTTACAGAGTTTTATAGTGTTTTAAGATGCCATGTGTGTACATGTTATCTACAGGCCCTGTTTAAACTTAATATGTCACAGTCTTCCATTTTTCTGTGTATGCTGCCCTTTTATCTGTGCAGATAGCCAGAGGCAGAAGGGAACTTTCCAAAGACAACAAACCACAAGAGGCAAGAGGAGGTAGGTTAAGGAGTAAAATAGGTGATAAAAAGCTCTTACTGCATTTGGGGAAAGCAGGAGCTTCTTACGTCCTTCTTGCAAGTTAGCTCTTTTTTTGTGAACAAATAATTATAAACCAATAGTTAAAGGTAGTATGTGTGTATTTCTCCTATCAAGTGGCCACAATGGTAATAGGTTTTCTTTAATCTTCCTTCTTGTGCTTTATGGTACAATAAAAGGAGGGATTTTCTTCTAGGGAGAGATATGGCTATTTTTATCACACAGCAGGACACCAACCAGAAAGAGGTATGATATTTTCATTATCAACAGGACCAATATAATCTTGGAACCATTCCCTCAATTATGCTTCCAAAAGTTTCAGCTTTTGCCAAGATGGAGCTATAATAAAGCCAAATGAAGAAGATTCCTACCTTCATAGGTCCGATTCCATGTCTGATGGACAATCTTGTCTCCATCTTTCTTCGTGAAGCCATTCTTCAAAACTTCCCGCAAAGCCAGAACATAAAGGATAATTGCATCATGGAATCCTTCCACAAACATGTTAACCTAAATGCAAAGCAAAATTTCATTATTATTGCAGTGAATGGGGACCCCCTTCACCCAAAGAAAAAACCTCATAGTTTGTGTAAAATGGCACTGGGCAGGGGGAGTCAGCTCATCTCTGACACTGTGATCTCCGTATATGCAGAGGAAAAGATTTGATTAGGATATTGATTGGGGTCTGCATCTGGCCAGGGGAAAACAAAGGATCAGGAGAAAAAATAATAGCAGGTACCTTTCCATTCTGGCCTGGAGACAAATGGAGAAATTGCAACTAAGCAAATACCTTCCAAGGCAGACTTATTTCTAATAAGGTGCACTAGATATTGTCTTCAGTTTTTCTCTAACGCAAATACCTGTTTTGGTTTTTTAAATCAAATTACAAGTGCATGCTCTTCCTGTCTTTTCCATTATCTTTTCTTCATTTTATTTTTACTTTTAGTAATAAATTCTTGTCATTTTTAATTAATTAATTAATTTTCCGCCTTTTCTATGCTGTAGCAAATTCAAGAACTAAAAATATACAATAGATAAAACAATAGATAAAATCATAAGGGCAACAACAAATTGGAGGAAGGGTACTATTTATACTCAAAGCACTGCTATAGAGACACAGGGGACAGACAACGACACATCACCCAAACTCAAGATGGAACAAAAAGGTTTGGAGCCCTTGCTGAAAGATCATGAAGAATGGGAAGTTCTTAGTTCTGCTTGTAGGGAATTCCATAGTTGTGGTGCCACTACAGGGAAGGCTTGCCCCCACGCCACCATCCCTCTAACTTGGGATAAAGGTTACTTACCCACTCTAACTAGCAAAGAGCAATCTCCCCTCATCCCTCATGGTCACTCAGGGCTTCCACTACCCAGGGTATATGTGGGGGCTAATGAGTTGGGATTCCACTGGTCAGCTGGCTCCATGGATCACTCCTCAATGCACTGGTTTCTGTGCTTAAGGAACCCAAGCCTTAGGGTGCACCCTAAATGGCAAGAGTGGTGAAAAAGGGCCCCCAGCTTTATCCTTGCAAACTGGCCTTCCTGGTGATAGCAAATCTTCCAAGATATTTGATATGAACAATAACCCCTGCCCAGTGGCTTGCAAGGCTTCACTGGACCACCATAATGGTGCTGAAATTTGTCTTCACAAAGGTGCTATTTACAAAGTAGCAAAACCACAGTTTGATGTAAACCAATTAATATCTGACAATTGTTACAGAACAAAGCTGAACAAAATAATGCATGCATGTCTCAGATAATGGTAAAATAAAACTGGTTAGCATTCTGCCTATTCTGTCTCCAACCATGTCTCTCCCTCCTAAAATCACTTAAATGATTCCCCATCAACTCCCAAACCCAACACAAGCTCCTTGTCCTTATCTTCAGAGCTCTCAGTGGTCTTGTCCCTCCCTCCCTTTTGACCTCATATCAGACATTCCTGCTCATGACCTTGCAAGAGACCTTTGTCCAAAGGACTCTTGCCTGTTCAAAAGTCTCCATTCTTGCTTCCTTGCTGTCCCTTATGCCTGAAATTGCCCCTAAAATTCCTGCATGGTGCCTCCTTTCCTTTGCCCACCCTATGTACAGGTGGGGCCTCCTTGGTATCCTTGGATCCATTCTTGGATCCCCCGTGGATAACTAAAACCACAGATAATCAAATCTGCAGTTTTTGCCCCTTTAAGTGCTCCAGAAGCAAACGGAGCACCACTCTGGATTCGCCTCTGGAGGGCTCAGGTTGGGACAAGTCTGGCCCAATGTGGTCCAGGGGACTGCTCTGAACCACATCCATGGATGTGGAATCTGCGGATACAGAGGCCCCAGCTGTACTGTAACTAAGTTTGTATAAATAATTGAAATAATCACATATTTTTCCTTTCCTCCATTCCACTATCCTATATGTTGAGAGTGATAAGGGTTGGGGTAGGAACTTGTCCTTTCATTCTGTATAAAGTGGCATGTACGTAGGTGAAACTATATAAATAAATCAACACACAATGCCTCAATATCATTTAGAATCAGGTAGCTAAGCAGAGGTCAAGGACATTCTTCATATTCCTGTTTTATTCATTACAATATAAACACTGAGTATGTATGAATTGCCCAAAGATATCCAAGAAATTTGCCGCAGAGATGTTAATTAAAGCTTGATTCCTATGTCTTTTATTTGAATAGAACTGAAAGATTCATGGTTGTTTCACAGAATTCCCTAAGAAAAGGCATCCTCTGGTGGCACAGAGTTTCCTCAGCCACAGGTTACTCTGGTTTCAGTTTGGAACCAGGAGCCAGTCACTGGCTGCCAAAGGAAAAGCAAGCACAGAGGAGAAAGAGGGATCCTAGGAAAGTTCACAGTCTAAGACAATTGAGCGATTACTCTCTTGGTTCCCTCCATAGTCAAGCAACAACATTCAGGCCCCAGTCCTAACAGAGTGGTGCTTTACTTAACTGGCTTGATTTTCTGAGTGCTGGATGCTCGCAAGGCTCACAGATTTAAATGGCAATTGAATGTTTTGAGAATCAGTCTCTGAACATGGAAGAAACACTGCCCAAATCTAACCAGGACCGGTCTGCATGGTGCAGGGACAGTGATGCACCATCCATTGCTTCCTGTGGGCCAGCTGGGGACTATGCTAGGTGGGAGAGGTAAATAAAGAAAATGTTTACTTACCTCGTCCACCACTTCCTGGTGCTCTTTGGGCCTACTCAGATCTACACCAGCTGTTTTGTTGGCATAGATGTTAGGACATAGATGTTGGCATAGATGTCAGGCCTGGGGTGAGAGCTCCAGATTTGGCAGGTGCTGCCAAGATCTGTCCCTATCATCACCATGAACATGCCAACAGCTGGACTGCATAGCTCTGGTGCCTGTGCATGGCCTTGTGGCCATCAGAGCAGCGGCTGCGATGGTGAACCATGGGATTCTAAGGCAGACTCACAGTTCACCAGTGCGTCCCACAAATATGATTGGGCCATTGTTTACTTAAAATGATAATCATATATCATTATTAACAGTATTTAGATTTTGTATTTAGATGTCTTGCTAGTTGGTAGGGAAGGCACAGAGTCCTTCACAATCTCATCCCTCTACAAATTACTTTTAGAATATTTCTGTTTAAAATCTTCTTTGTTAATCAGGAGTATTAGTTTGGTTGATGAATGATTTTTGATCAACCAATCTCGCCAATTAAACACTGCAGCTTTAGTTTTGGCCCAGTTCTATTTGAGGCAGTTAACAGCGGAACGTGTGTTCCACTGACAAGAAGGTGTAAAAGACGCTTCAGCAGCGCTCAGAATAGCACTATGCAGGAATGCCAGGGGGAAGGCTGGAGCCTTCTCATGCTTGCTGGAACGGTGCTCCAGATCTGTTAACAGATAACAGATCTTGTTATCTGGTGTGCTTCCTGGGGCATTTGGTGGGCCGCCGTGAGATACAGGAAGCTGGACTAGATGGGCCTATGGCCTGATCCAGTGTTCTTAGATCTGCCAAGGCAAGCACTGGGGACAGTGGAATGGGGGGTAGGGGAGGGCAGACCGTGTCTGGGAAGAAGGCGGGTTCAGCAGCAGTGGCTGCATCCTAACCTCCTTCCTGAACCCGATCCCACGGTATAGGTCCACAAGGACCTGAGTCAGCAAATTTACTAGTGCAGGTCGGTAGACCTCCCCGTGCTATGGATGCTTAGCTCCAGGTAAGGGAACAAATGGTCCCTTACCCACAGGATAATTCCACTACTCCCCCCCCCCCGGATGCAGAGTTAGCCATTTTGGAGTCCATCAGCGGTGGGAAGCATAGCTATTAGTGTAGTGTAGTTGTGGTATGGTTGTGGTATGGTTGTTTGGATTTTTGGTTCCTGTGATATCCGTGTACTGTAGAATGCTTGAGAAAAGTGCAAATTAAGGACATGTCTACACAACATCAATGTTAAAGTGAATTGTGCACCAGTTTATTGGTAGTTCTGTAAGGTGCTGAGCTCTCTCTTAAGGATTTAGGATCTATGAAAGAGCTATATGAAACATTTTTATTTCTACAGCAGACCTGCCCTTTATTTGATGACAGGTATGCACCACTTACTGACAGGGATATGTTGTCCAATTCCCGTTGTTATGCGATTAGGTCAATAAGTAAACATTCAGTCCAATCTATTGCCTTTGTTGTGTAAACAGACACTCCCTGCCAGACACTAGCTGGCTTAC